>NC_142362.1:35647654-36312154 GCF_059441175.1 Urocampus carinirostris | reverse complement strand
CTCATAGGTTTGGGATGAGGGAAGTGTGAGTGACGTTGCCATAGGAACCCATTACTTTGACCTGAGGCGCATCTCCAATGAGCAAGATGGTGACCGAGGTAAGGAGGTGGATTTGATCTTAGTAATTAAAGACTTTTGTCTAAAGGCAAACCCTGGACTTGATGGTTCGACAGGTTTTTTACCAACTTTCGGTCCCGCCTGGATAAACCTATACGGCTCTGTCCGAAACTCCCTGGGTGATGACACCGCCGAGCTCAATGAGGGCATTGGAGAGGGGGTCTCTTTTCGGTTTGTCAAATATACTGATTCATGGAATCAATAAACAACCAACACATCGTTTTAATTTCCTCCAGGGGGCGTGTATTTGTCCAGCTTGTGGTGGAGATCCTTTCAGGCGGGATGGCCCCAGAGTCCAAATTTGCCCGGATAGTGAAGCCTGTTAAGGATGCAAAGGCACTAAAGCCTGTAGGCAAAGAGGGTAGGACCCAAGCTGGGGGAGGACCATCTGTAGGGACAGGTGATGACGACAAAGGCAAAGCGGCTGCGGAGGTTCTTCCTGTGGAATGCCCACCTATAGTAAGAGCATTGCTGAGAGGAAGTATCAGAAGATGCATTCAAGCCAGCCTGATTACGATAAAACAAATATATTTAATGTGAAAAGCCGTCAATGGTAACGAATGAGTGCTCATTTTTTAGGTGAATCCTGACAACAAAAAAAACTTCCTGCTCTTCGGAGCCTTGTTTGAAGCCACCCTGATTGACCGAAAGATTGGAGACAAGCCTGTAACATTTGAGATCTCACTGGGTAGGTGAAAACAATACACACAAAATTATCAGCAACATATTTTATTACCTTGTTTTCACAATAAAAAGGCGCACTGGATTATAAGGCGCACACCTGAAGCTGTTTTCAGCTGCGCCGTTTTCAGTTCTGCTCCAAGTTTTTTACAGCATCTGTTTTCGGATCATGTGACCATTCAAAATAGTGATTTCCAAAGTCAGAAAGCGATTACAAAGACAAGCATATATTTACTACTGCGCCTAAGGAAAATGCAAATTAAGGCTGCTGTGGGTAAATTGTCAGCCAAATAATTCTAGACAACAGTTGTCTTTT
The DNA here is from genome assembly GCF_059441175.1 of Urocampus carinirostris. Lineage (NCBI taxonomy): Eukaryota > Metazoa > Chordata > Actinopteri > Syngnathiformes > Syngnathidae > Urocampus > Urocampus carinirostris. Next base: position 36,311,040 of record NC_142362.1, on the reverse strand, counting down.
GTGTTGTCGCCGTTAGTGTTGTAACGGACGGAATTGCATTTGCTTGTCAACATTCCTTGAGGATTAAGGCAGTGGCTGTCAAAAAGTGAGACTGGCTCCCAAGTGGGGGGATGGGGGGGTGTGGGGCTCTGTCAAGGTGGACGCATGTGTGTTTGCGTTTCGTTTTTTAACTTTCCCAGAATAACGTGTAATTGCACCTCCACTACACTAGGGGGCAGTGGTGTTCTCATTGGCAGAGTGTTTTGTTTACATTTAGCCTCCACGCAGTTCATATAGAGCAGGGGTCAGCAACCCTTTTGGTGTGGAGTGCCACTTTCAAAAATCAGTGTGCCACACCAAGATCAATGACTCGCACATTTTTTTAATATCCAACAGAGCTGTAATGTTACACCAGTCCAAATATATAACATGGATATACATTTTAATCGTATAACTCAGTGTTTTTCAACCCTTTTTGAACCAAGGTACACTTTTATTTAGAAAAAGGTTCCGAGGCACACCATCCGTCGAAAATGTTTGAAAATGAATTTATGTCAAATATTTCACTGTACTACCTCATAAGCAGATAATTGGTTTAGGAAAGGAAGAAAATAATACTTAAAATAAAAAAGAATGATGTGCTTTGTTTTTTTTTTACAGTGCAATCTTAAACCACTTGTTAAACAAATTAAGTTATTAAATGTACTGTTCTACCTCAAGAGCAGATAATTAGTGCATAAAAAGTATATACAAATCTACTGCCACCTACTGATATGGATGACTATTCTCGTCTGAAGATTGCAAAAATACTGAATAATGGCCTGATTTTTTTGGAAAGATAAAATTGGGCAAATTCCAGCGGCAAACTAGACAAGGTCTGACGGCACACTTGTGTGCCCTGGCACACTGGTTGAAAAACACTGGTATAACTGACCAATTTATCTTTCATTATTCTTGTTCATCAATCAACTAAAAAAATGAATGTGAATAACTAGTGGAAAGGCCTGTAGCCATCCATGACTTCAACTTTTTGCCACAAGAATTAACCAGAATCAACCGTTCTTCGTCAAAAATGAACTACAATCAAAAAAACAAGTGATATGGACAGCTACCATACCATTTATCAATAATATCTTGTTGCAGAAAATATCAAAACTTGAAATAACAGCAGCAAAGCAGAAGGCACGCACGCGCACACACCCACACACGCGCGCGCGCACACGCATACACTCATACACGCACACACACACGCTTCTTAAAAATATTAGCCATCAGTAAATGGTTTTCTGTGCTTTGCTATGCATTGAACAATGTGATAGCTTGTGTCTTTAGCAGTGACAAAAGGTTTTCAGGGTCTGTGTTTGTTTGCCGCGCATTTTAATGTCTCCGCCTTTAATTCATGTTCATGTTTCGTCTCGTAATGACGTTTACCACTTGCCGTGCGAGGTACAACGCTCTCGAGGCATTATGCACAAAACAGCACGGTCATTTTTGGCACAAAACCTCATTCGTCTGTCCACGCTGGCTGAAAAGAACGAGATTTTTTCGCTCGAGGAGCCTGCATGATTCGTTCATTTATCGCGCTCTCCTCTGCGAGGCGCAGCGCAGACACGCACTCACACACAAAACAGAAAAGGAGGGGCGCGACCGTAAACACGGCGCGCAACTGAAAATGTCTAAATTTCAGGTAAAAATAAGCTTTAAACAAAAAACATTATTAATTGTATTATTTTGCGTGCGCTCTCGTGCCAATGCTGGCCCATGTGTCATAGATTGCCGACCCCTTATATAGAGTATAAGCATTGAGTATGAAGTATGGACACTAAGCGGAACGACCCTGAAGTGACCCCATGAAAAAAAAATTACCACGAATGCGGAGACAGGCAAAGGGAGACAGGGTAAAGCAGCCATAAAAATGTCTTCCCATAAAATCTAAGAGGAGGAAGATTGACAAATCACTCGTAGCATTTCACTGCGACCACAGAGGGAGACGAGCAAAGGGCGGTGTGCTTGCTATGTTTAAAATTTTGGCAGTGGAGAGTATGAACCCCAACAAATTAAGCTTTTATTTCAAAACATTACAACCCGTTCACGCTGATGGTGATGCTTGTGTTTGGTATGTTTGACATGGATAGAGATGATGTGTTTCCAACAAATTCGAGCAATCGTTGTTTTGTCCCCACTAATATTTTATGACCACTTAAAAAAACGATCCATTTTGGGTGGATGCAAGAGGATTTCATTTTCTGCGGGTGGTGTGACAGAAAATTTTTGAGAAGCGCTGTATTAGGGGAAATCCAGTGACCCGACAATGACTCCAATGATGTGAAAAAAAACTGCAGGGTATTTAATTGATAACTTTTATTGCTGTTCAATTTGGATGTATACGTTAAGGAGTTGATCTGCTGGTGAAAAAGTTGAAATGTTGAGGGTATCTGGTAAATATTGAATAAAGTACTGTCAAACTACCACTTTTGCCCCTTTTATGTATTCTAAGAAAAAAATTGACAATAATATCGACTACATTCTCCTCTAGAAGGGTGCCATAAATGTTTTCAGATATCATTGCAGTGTTTTCTATTTAGAGCGTATGCGTAGTGGATTTAGCCGTCTTGCCGTTTTCCTCTGTCCCTTGCACATTGTGGAATTGAGCGACCTCGCGACAAAGTTATCAAATATATATTTGGGGGACGTGTGGGTCTCCAGTGGCATCATGATAAGCAATAATGTTCATGTTGATGCCGGCACACCAAGTATAAATGGGCCTTCAGTCACCTATGTGGTTGTCTTTGTTTTTTTAATTTGTTTTTTTTCTTTTTTGCCCAAGGTAACTGCGGTAATGTTCAAGAACCTGCAGGCCAGCCAGGCCAAATCGCCCCAAGTCCCAATTTCAGCCGCAGGAGACAGGCACAGGACTTCACTGACAAGACCTCCCCTTCATCCCCACTCTTACCTAGAGATCTTCAAGAACCAGGAAGGACTTCTAAGTCTACTACGCGTCCCCAGAAACCGCTTTATGTCAATGGAAACAGGTAATACAGGAATGTGGGAAATTCTTTTTATTTTCTGACCATTTTTAATAAACAGATGAGGAAAAACTAAAAGTAGGAATTACATTCTCAAAGCTCACGGAATGTGGATTTATTTAACATAACACGAGCCACACCTAGAGTGAGCTAACATGATTTTCGCTAGTTTGCTGCTAAGGGGAACCCAAAAACACAAAAACCTTGTGAAGAGCTGGGCAAAAGAGTCTCCATAATTTGTATTCTACAGTGGGACCTCGCTACTTCGCGGTTCGACGTTCGCGGCTTCAGAGCTTCGCGGTCTGTATTGGTTAAAAATGTTTGTTTTTTTTGAAGGGGCGTTCCTACTTCGCAGATTTGAACTTTTTGCGGGTTTTTTCGGCAGAACGTCAGCGGACGCGGGATAAGGGGGCCGGTGTTGTGCCCAAATCCGACTCCTGTGAAAAATCCTCCTGCCCTCGCGTGAACGCGCATTCTGCTGCGCTTCCAACAAAAGCGATCGTATTCTATATAAATTGCATATTGAAACAATAAAGCGAGCTAATTAAAACAATTAAGCGATCATAGTCTATATAACGCGTTTATTTAAACAATAAAGCGCAATCGTATTCTACAAAATGCGGCGGGGGTCACTCCCGGGCCGCGCGACGGAGCGAGTTCGGCGGACGCGGCGTCACACAGCGCGACGCGAGAAAAGGCGGCGGGCGTGATCGTCCGACGACCCCAGTAGCGCGGCGCAACGACAGGCGGCCGTCTGCGCGCGGCGGGTGAAAGGCGGCGGACGTGCGCGGGACCCCCGTGATTGGGGAATCCCCCTCGGCTGACGACCCGAGCACGGTGTTATGCCAAGAAATGCATCCCTGCCGAGAAGTGGTTGTAGTAGCAGGAGTGACGTGTGCGCGCTCCCGTGACAGGGGATGCAATTCTCGGCAGGGATGCATTTCTCGGCATAACACCCCCCCTAACCCCAGCTACCCCTTTCCCCCGCGGCCGACAGACGGGCCATCGTGGGCCGTGTAGCGTGCGCGTGGGCCGCTAACAGCGGCCTCCGCGCCAAGCGCCCGACCCGCTCGGCGTGTTGCGGTGTCGTGTGTGTCGTGCGTATCGCGCCCGAAAGTACCCGCGCCGCGGGTTAGGGGCTCGCTCGCGGGAACGACCGAACGGCACCCACGGTGCGGCGCAAATAAAAACCCTGTCGTGAAGCGGTGCAGATAATGAGATGAGATTTTTTTTTTGGAAGGTGCGCCGCTACTTCGCGGATTTTCACTTATCGCGGGTGGTTTTGATCCCCATTAACCACGATAACCGAGGTCTTACTGTATTTGTATTAAATTTTACACAGTTTCCCTTTATAAAATTAAACGCTTTGCCTTTTAAAAGAAAAGGTCATTTGAAATCAAATTCTAAGTATCTTTTATTAACTCTAGATATTATATGCATTTGCCTCTGGAGAAACAAAAACCCTGCGTCAATGTCTTAAGTGAGTGGGAGGACCAAACCTATCGACTTTACAACTCCAACATGCTGGAGAACATAGCGACTCTGTTTGTACGTACGCAGACATGAACACACATGTCCATGTAAGGCAGGTCAAATGTTTGCTTTAACTTCCCATTCCACTTTCAGGAGGAAGGTGTGACCAGGGCATCTGATCTCCACAGGAAGGTTTATCCTGGGGCTGAGCAGACATTGGAAAAGACAGTCCAGGAATTTTGCATAGATGCCAGGTATTGACATCAATCACATGGATGTTAGGTTTGCTACATTACTCTTGAACCATCATGTCTTTGCAGGTGTTTCATAACGGCAGCTGAAGCTTTGCTGAAGTCTCAGTATAAGTCCAACTGCCTGACTCAACTAGACAGGAAACGTCTTTCCATGTGCAGACAAGAATTGGTAGGAGAAAATATAAATTAATCAAAAATAAAATAGACATTTAAAATAGATTAAACTGGCGCACACTATAAATTTTACCAATAACTGGTATTGGTGCCAGTACACAATTGGTACAAGGGGTACTTGCGATGGTAGTTGATTCCAGATGCCTTTTATGGTCATTTAACAAAAAATAACCTGGATTTAAAGGGAATTATAACTTGCTATTAAATTAATTCAAGATTATTTCTTATTCGTCCATTATCATCACTGTTTATCCTCAGTAGAGTCACAGGGGCGCTGGAGCCCATCCCAGTTATCTTCAGGCAGTGGACAGGGGACACCCTGAACTGGTTGCCAGCCTGTCGCAGGGCACACAGAGACAGATAACAGTCTCAGTCACACCTAGGAACAATTTGGACCGGCTAATTAACCTGACATGCGTGTTTTTGGAATATCGGATGAAACCGGAGGAAACCCACGCATGCACGGGGAGAAAATGCAAACTCCACACGGGGAGGTTACGGTAGTTGGACGCATAATTGCAATGACTCCATATGATATGGTAACAATTTAAGAAATCGTTATCAGTAATAGAATAGAGTTAATAGTTAAAGTAGTTTCCATAAAATAAATGTTAAATCAGTTTTTCATTCAAACTAAGCTCTCTAAGTAGTTTTGATTGTCCTAATAATCTGGTGTACCTTATATGTGAAAATAATTCACAAATAAATATTTTTGAGGGTGCGCCTTATAGTCTAGAAAATACGGTAAGCAAAAAATTCTCACAGCACAAATATTTGTGAGTTTTGCAGGAAAGTATGATAGGTGATGCACAGTCCCTTGTAGAAAGGAAGAGGAAGTCAGGTGGCATGAAAGAAGTACTTCAGGATGCAGCAAAACTCACACAGAAACTCCACTTCCTCGTGGATGAGGTAAATAATGCAAATGTTCACCAATTTAAACAAAAATGTTCAATATTCTTTGTGTGATATGCAGCCTCAACACACAGTGCCAGACATTTTTGTGTGGTTGTTGAGCAACAACAAGCGTGTGGCATACGCCCGACTCCAGGCAAGAGATGTCATCTTCTGCAGCAATCAGGAAGCGCGAGGAGTCCACTGCGGAAAGATCGTAACACTCTTCCTCAAGGTTAAAAATGCCAACGCGCAAGGCCCAAGCCTTCATGGGGCCCTGGGAAAAATTTGATTTGGGAGTCTCCTATCACTTCATTATTTGCGTTATTTAAGTCATTCCATATTCTACTCTGTCTTTACAAATACACTTGGAAGAGTTTTTTATATTTTGGTCAGATTGTAATCCACAGTGAATAAGGCCACGGTAACAGACAAATTATTTGCAAATTTGCAGATAAATTTTCCCCAAAAAATATTTGGCAAAGTGATCAACATCCCCTACTGACCAAACGGGAATCAATAAACAATGTTCAGTTTTGGGGGTGAGGCAGGAACTGGAGGCAGTGGTGCTCAAAAAGAGTGATTGCTTTTAATAACAAAAGGAGGTACAAAGTAATTTAACAAAATGTCCAAACAAAAAAAACAAAACTAAGCTTGACAAAGTCCAAACTAGAAACAGGGAAAGTGATCATGGAATAAGGCAGGAAACAAAAAAATTGGAATACCATGCAGGTGGATATGAAAATTACAATGAAATTACAATGAAAACGAGGATGACAATGGCAGATGAAATAAAAAAGGAGAATGACCTTACAGACCTGTGCAGATTAAAATGGCCTTTTCAAAGGGTGGAGAATAATTGGGCACAGGTGTGTGGTGATTGGACACACCTGAATCCAGTAAAAACCCCCCAGTTGGGGCACTATTTTAGAAATTAATTTCAAACTGGGTGCCCTTCGTGCTTATTAGTAACCAAAAATAGCTTGATGCTTGAAAAAGGTTGGAGATCCCTGGTATACGTCAATAGTCATCACTCACACATAGATACACACACACACACACACACACATATATATATATATATATATATATATATATATTAACCACTTTTGGGGGCCTAGTGGTCACGAAGCCCCAAGCAGCCGCTTAGCTCGCTTATGCTTCGCTCTGTCTACGTGGCATCAAAAATGGTCAAAAATAATCACGTGTATGTTTCTGTGCATGCGTGTTTGCAGCCACCAGGGAAGCGCTTGGCGGGCTTTAGCCTGCAGGCTAAGGTGGACATGTATTTCTGGTTTGGATATTGTGCGGATTCGGTTCACATGTTGGACGACTTGCCTGAAGGTTACCATGCTGTCAATGGGGCCCCAGAAGCCAACTGCCCCCCAACTCACCTAACATGCAAGGGTGAGACAGACACGCAGTGTTTTGATTACTTTTACGTATTACTCTCACTATGTTTATGTTTGTGGCGAATGGTTAGGCATATCACAAAAACAACATCAACACTTAGGATACAACAAAATATTCGCTGATTAACATAAGGATACAACAAAATATTTGCCCGGAAACAGACAAACAGTACAAGGATTTAATACATACATATGTTCCCAATCAGAGTAGGCTGAAGCAGAAGCTATTATATGCCTAATCTCATTCCATTTTTCTCTTACAGGAAGAGCATGTTAACAGCAAAACAAGAAAACAGAACAGCAGGGTTAATTAGATAAAAAGAAAGATATTTTGGACCTGTTTTTATGCCGCTAGAGACTTCTATAACATACACTCACCGGTCACCTAATTAGGTTCACGTTGGACCCCGTAAAGCAGGGGTCGGGAACCTATGGCTCGCGAGCCATATATGGCTCTTTCTATGAGTACCTGTGGCTCGGAGACAAATTTGATTGCATGCTAATTTTCTCCATCTCGTCCAAAACGTAGGCTACTAATCCTGTTCAGGTACACACAAAGCCATACCAAAGCTGATTTGGAGGCAGTGCTTGGCAGAATATATAGGGCACGTTTGTCACTACAATTTACAGTCAAGGTGTCACACGAAAAAAAAAAAAAAAACTCGTTCTGGCTGTACATCGCTAAAGAATCCGTTATATAAAACCTCACTATATTATCTGTCTTCAGTGTTCAGATACCTTATGATGAATCCACAGAACACACTGTAAATACGCCAAAACACAGGAAGAGAACTTAAAGTTTTTTGATTGGGTGAGTGGGAGGGATGGGTGGAGCTATGCAAAAAGTGCAAGCACTCCCTCCCTACTCTCGCCCTACGCCGTCTGCACCATAGATAAGCACATCAGGCTCCCTTTTTGCAGAATGTTGTGACGTTTTTACAAAATAACTGCTTACATCTGCTTTTGAAACCAATATGTATGAAAAAAAGGGTCAAAGTGAGTTCAACCGATCTTGAGTAATTGCAAGAAAGACAAGTTTAAATTGGTATGTTTGTTGATTTTGGGACACGGGCTCTGGCATTATTCTCTTTTCATAATTTTTATCAAATCATCAAAAATAAATGTGCTGAAGACTAAGTTTTTGTCTGGGGCGCGTGTTTAGCATTGTAGTAAATTTGTCTCATAATATATGGTGTGGCTCTTTCCCAAAATAAAATTAATATATTTTGCTTTTATGGCTCTTTGAGTCAAAAAGGTTCCCGACCCCTGCCGTAAAGGATGCTGTTAAGATGGAAAAGGAGTCTTATTGGGCCCTACTGGCCTGTGGGACTCTGGAAGCAGCTGGCAGGTATCGGCTGACCAAGGGGAATGCGGCACGGATGTCACTGAGGAAAAAACTCGGGCATGGGAGGAGTTTGGCGAGGCCATGGAAGGCGACTTCCAAACGGCTTTAAGGAAATTCTGGTCCACCATTTGGCGTCTTAGAGAGGGAAAACGGTGTGCTGTTGAAAGTTTGTTGGGAGTTGACTTGCTTAGTATACTAATAATGGCACCTGAAGTTTGACTATCCAAGTTTTAACAAGTTTGATTTTTTATATGTTTTTTTTTTGTCAGGAGCGTTATTCACAGTTCTGATAACCTTCTTCTGTCCTTATTTTCTACTCAAAATGCACTGATTCCATTTTTTTTCCCCTCAGAATTTAGTGATTCCATATTTATTTTCCAGCGCTTGCTCTATAGAAGTAACATTTACTGACCAATATAATATTTTTTCCCAAATTTTTTTTGTGTTTCTGAATGCCATAGTGTTGCACTTTGTAACAACCTTACGATTATTTCATGTTTTTTCTACACAATAAAATGTCTAAGACTGCCCAAAACTGGTGATTCCATTCTTTTTTGCTAGGGATTGTATGTATATATAAGGCATATATTTTTTATTTCAACAAAACCACCAAACCTGCTCTCCAGACAAAGCTAATTCTCGAGCGCATTTTTTTCACAGTGTGATGTTTGATGATTAGATAAAATATATGAAAAAATAATAATGCCCGAGCCCGTGTCCCATATGTCTGCCTACCGCAGTTACTTAAGAGTGTTGAGGCTCACTATGATAATCATTTTTGGCCTAAATAATGTTTTCAAAGCAAGGTGAAAATAAAGTTCTTTTGTAAAAATGTCTCAAAATACGGCAAACAAAGCTAACAACATATTTACCTTTAATGCAGACTGCGCTCGGCGAGAAGGAGTATGCGCGTTCTGTCCTGTCTAGAGCTCATTACTACAGCTCACCCAATCAAATTGCTCTAAGTGCTTTTATGGAAGTTCTGGGTGTTAGTTAGTTGTGTTGCAATTAACTATAACGTGTCTCAACAATAAACATAGATTGCCTAGTAAGCTTCCATATACGGGATTATTTAGCAATTTACAGTCAAAACAGGGTTTGTTGTTTTGATTCCTTAAATGTTAAGTGTGGTTTAACATTGTGTCCTACATATACTGGACCGAACGAAAGTGTCTGTAAAAAATGCTTTAGCTTTCGTACATGTGACAACCAGCTCCGCATGTAGTAGTGAATAATTGCGCAATCCGTACTTTTTATATCTGAGGCGTATGTACTCATGAAAACAGCCATATATGGCTTGCCAGCCATAGGTTCCTGAACCCTGGTCTAGATTCTAATTGATACAAATAGAGCAAAAGTTGTTTTAATTTGAGCTGATTAAAAATGTCCTTTATGGACTGCTTTATTCTACTCTGCGACATAATTGTATTCCTATTTAACCTTTTCATTCATGTGTATTTATGCACATGTTTTGTTTGTGTGTTGTGTGTAGAGCAGCATCAGTTCCAGTTAAGATGTCACCTGTACCAAGCTCGCGGGCTGATCGCAGCCGACAACACGGGCCTTTCTGATCCTTTTGCTCGGGTCACGTATTTGTCGCACAGCCAGACCACTAACGTAAATATAAGAAAGAACATACGTGAGTAATCTTGATCACAGTCAGCATGATTTGTATTTTTCAGGTGATTAATCAGACTCTCAGTCCCACATGGAATCAGTGCCTTCAGATGAGTTCTATTGTGCTGAGTGGAGATCTTCAGCACATCAAAGAAGAACCGCCAAGACTTGTTGTTGAAGTGTATGACGACGACGCACTGGTAAGAAGAAAGCTAAAATTTAGTACTGTAGTGTTTATCAACAGTGTTGGGAATAATGCCATTATTAATAACGCCATTACGTAGCAGCATTATTTTTTTAAGTACAGTAATGGGATAATCTATCTAACGCTGTTACTGTTAATGGCAGTCAAATGTGGTGCATTACTTTAAATGAATTGAGACTAAGTGTGTTGGCGTGGACAGGTGTTAACTTTCTTGTAATTTGCAAGTAAACCATAACATACAAGTGTAAACATTAGGGGGGACAACGCGCATGCTCTGAAACAGTGTGGTATTATGGGTAGTGTAGTTGTTATGTTATTACCTAGATAACATAACATGGAGAGAGGGATTGGATCGTCACTTTATATTGTTTTATTGTTGACATTTGTTATAAACAAAATATTTGAAGTGCTGTTGCCTATTTCTACTTGACCAGTGTTTCAGTCTGTGAGAGTTTCATTTATTTATTTTACAATGCAGTGTTAAACACATTTTATATTGCTGAACGTTCAACTTTTGTTGCGTGAAAATAATATGTTCGGTAGCATATGTCTACTTAAGCAGTTGTCTGACTAGAGCTTGTGATTTATTCTATAGTGTGAACCTCACTTTATATTGTCTTAAAGTTGACTTTTGTTGTGAAAAAAAATACTTGAATTATAGTAACATTTGTCTAGGTGACCATGTCACAAACCAGGACAAGAAACGGGAATGAGAACCCAATCGCGTAACGTTACTCAGTTTATTGGGGAGAAGAGAAATGAGTGCACACTCAATCCGAAGATCGTGGGTCGCGGAAGTAGCTTGAGCGGAATGAGGAAGTGGTCAAAATCAAACAGATCGGGCCGAAAATAAAACAGGATCAATAATAATAATAATATAATAATTTCCTTTGTATTGTCATTCTTTGTAACAATGTACACAGAACGAAATGTCGATACACCTGACCCGTTGTAGCGAGTCGATGCAGCCGCAGCCACTAGAGGGCGCCGCCATTATACCAATTAGGTATGTCTCGGCCGAGGCGCGAACCAGCGACCTCCCAGTCTCAAAGCGGGCACACTACCATCTAGGCTACTGAGCTGGTAAACACAGTTTCGCAGACGCTCTGACACCAGGAGACTCACAAGACAGCGTTTAAGTAATCTGGCAGCAATCTGTCAACGCGTTTCAGCTGGTGTCAATGGGTGGGGCCCATTGGTTGCCGTGGCAACCATGACAGAACCCGGCCCACATGGCGGGGACCAATTTGGCGACATGGCAACCGTGACAGAACCCACCCCCCTCAAGGGATGGCTCCAAAAGTCCCCCAAAATACAAAATACGTTGCACTCCAGAATGGGCTGATGCCCCCGAGGAGGGTGGCCCCTCTTTAGCCTGCGAAGGCGTGGCAAAAGCAGGAAAAAAGACCCTGGGCCGGCAGACGGACAAGTCGGAAGAGTCGGACTGGCGAGCAGAGGAGTCGGACTGGCGAGCAGAGGAGTCGGACTGGCGAGCAGAGGAGTCGGACTGGCGAGTAGAGGAGTCGGACTGGCGAGCCGGAGAGTCGGACTGGCGAGCCGGAGAGTCGGACTGGCGAGCCGGAGAGTCGGACTGGCGAGCCGGAGAGTCGGACTGGCGAGCCGGAGAGTCGGACTGGCGATCCGGAGAGTGTGACAGGCGAACAGGAGAGTCAGGCAAGCAGACTGGTGTGGAAGGCCGATCGACGGGCGCGGCGTTGAGGTTGTCGGGCACGCCGTTGAGGCTGACGGGGACCTCGGACAGATCGGCGCCAGATTTTCCCGGAATCCCCATTCGAGGCACAGCAATTCACATGGCAGGCGAGTCCGTGGGCCTAATGGGAGATAAAGGCGATAGCGCGGCAGGAGGAGAGACCCCAGGAGACGGGGCCATTGCCAACAGCCGACGCGAAAGGAGCTCATTCAGCTGAGCTAATTGCTCCTGCTGGCGCAGCATGCTCCGTAGATTTGGAAATCTTAGTTATGGCGGCACAGTGGTTAGCGCGTGTGCGGCACTGTGTGGGTTCAAATCCAGCTACCGGACTTCCTGTGCGGAGTTTGTATGTTCTCCCTGTGCTTGTGTGGGTTTCCTCCGGGCACTCCGGTTTTCTCCCACACTCCAAAGACATGCATTTCAGGTGGATTGGCCGGTCCAAATTGTCCCTAGGTGTGAATGAGCGAGCGAGTTGTCTGTCCCTGTGTGCCTTGTGATTGGCTGGCAACCAGTTCAGGGTAAAATACTGTACTACAAGGTTCTATAACACAACTACTTGTCTGATCTTCTCTATTCAGCTAACTCAAATATTGACTTGAAAATTTCAAATTCTTTGACATAAAACAACTTCTTTATAAAGTAACAGAAATAGTTACTTTCCCTGGTAACTAGTTACCTTTACTTAGGAGTATTTCAGTTACTGACTCATTTATGGAAAGAAGTGGTGAGTAACTAGAACTAATTACTTTTTCGGATTTATGTGCCCAACATTTTTTTATTTATGTAGTTTAACATGTTATATTGTACATATGTTTCGTTATATCATTCTATACATATTCTTAATAATGAAAAAAAAAAATTAAGAACAATTGTTATCAGCGCAACTAAGATATCTATCTATCTATCTATCTATCTATCTATCTATCTATCTATCTATCTATCTATCTATCTATCTATCTATCTATCTATCTATCTGCCTTGATCATATCCCTCAAGAGGGGTGACCGACAACAAGACAAACACATACAATAACAAGGGGAAAAATAGCAAGAAACACACACAAAAAATTTTGGACCATGGCCAACCCAAACAAGTTAGGCACCTAAGTTGGTAATGCTTTTGTCCCTCCAGATGAAACGGGACACAAGAAAGCGGCCATGTCACTCGGGTCAGGGTGACACAACACACTCTTCTGTTCAACAGCAGGGACAGACAGCTTTCACTGGTTTACCCGTGTCGCATCATACAGGTGCTCTGCCCATTCCTTAGAACGTGTCCAAACATCGCACTATCCTTTCACAACACCTCTCCACTCATTCCTATCACCAACAAGAGCTCGAGCTTCCACTATATTTAGACCTCTTTCCTGCAGTGCACTCATAACACCATCCATCCACGTCAATCGCGGCCTTCCTCTTGGTCTCCTTCCATTTACTTATGCCCTGTAGATCCTCTTCAACATTCGCTCCTCATCCATCCTCTCCATGTGTCCAAACCAACCAAGTACTCTCTTATCCACACGCTTGCTCAGTTCCACAACTACTCCAGTTCTGTCTCTCACAATTTCATTTCTCAATCTATCCAATCTTGTCACTCCTAACATATTCCTCAAACACTTCATCTAAAAAAAAATGTATTTCCTTTTCAAATCTGCGTTCAGGCTCAAAGTCTCGGCACCATACAACACAGTCGGCACAATCACATTCTCATACAGTCCCCTTCTTAACATCCATACTCATACTCTTGTTGCTCATCACTCTCCTCAGAGCACCCCAAACCATACTTCCTTGATTCACTCTGTGCAAGAGGAAAGAGAGTTTAAAGAGAGGATAGGAGAAGAGAAATGGAGAGTGTAGAAATGGAATGGAAGTGGTTTAAAGAGGCAGTGTTTAGGAGTGCAAAAGAAGTGTGTGGAATGACAAAAGTTGGTCGCGGTATTAGGAAAGGAAGTGAATGGTGGAATGATGAGGTATCAGAGGCTGTGACAGAAATATCCATTAATAACACTTTAAATTTAAAATTGTAAATAAAGATACTTTTGGCGGAAAAAATTAGTTGGCATATCTATTTTGTAAACGAAACTACAATATCAACCATTGATGTGTAGTGACTAATTTCGACTCCCCTGCAAAATCCTCCCCCCTCGCGTGAACGTGCATTCTGCTGCGCTTCCGACAATAGCTTTATTGTTTTAGTAAGCTTATTATATAGAATACAATTGCTATTGTCGGAAGCGCAGCAGAATACGTGTTCACGCGGGGGGAGGATTTTGCAGGAGAGTGGAAATAAGACACTATAGCTGCAGACGCATGCATACAATAGCATCAAACGCTCGCTTCGTTTGCAACCAAAAAAACGATACTGAGATAGAGGCTACCGCGGCGAACTTGATTGATTTGCCGTTTCATGATAGTCGGTGTATACCGGATGGTACCCATAATTGACAAATTTGCGTTTTTCCGTACAGATTTTCTTGTACGTTGTACACGTCTTAAAATGCATAATAAACGTACTTTGTATGGCAAAAAACGTACAGGTTGACAGGTATGTAGTTTAAATAGCGCTTGTCAAACAGGGTCGCTAGCGCCCCCATGGAAAAAGTGTTAAAGGGACATAATGTATTGTTTAGCGCATCCTAGTAGGAAAAAACTTCATTTATAAAAGACAAAAAAACACACTATTAATTTGTATACTAGCCAAAAATATATGAAAATTCATATAAATGTGCATTTTGTCATGATTTGCCCATTGCTCTCACCTGCACTCACTCGTTTTGCCCCAGCCTCCGCTCATTCCCTGATTGGTTCCCCTCCTATTTAAACACGTCATTCTCATTCACTCCTAGTCAGTCCGTCAGCGAACTAACATTATAATAACATAGTAATGACATAAGTTATTTTAGATATGCATATCAAATATCCTTCAAGGTAATAGGGAACAAAATGTAGCCCTGTTTGTCCCTACATGTCATTGTCCAAAATGATTCATTTTGATAATATCTTGCAGGGCAAGGCGGAGTTTTTGGGGGCCACGGTAGCCTCTCCTGAAGTCTTCCTCCTCTTGGACTCTTATACACCACCTAGGCTGCAGTACAGTCAGCTACACCACAACAGCCAATCAGGAGGAGAACTGCTGGCTGCCTTCGAGTTGGTGCAGGTCAGCTTGATTCTTGATTCTAAAACAGGGGTGGACACATACGGCCTTTAGGCCACATGAAGCCCGGTGGACACTATAATCCGCCCTGCCAAAAGAAGAAAATTAAAGTATAATGACAATACATTTATAATACTAAATAAGGTAGTACTATATAGTAGTACTGGTAGATTGTGCCAGCTTTGTCCCCATGGTCTCTTTGTGTATCTACAACAAAAATACTATCATAAAAATACTACAAAATACCCCAAAAATGAAATTAAATGTATTGCTTAATAACATGGACCTAACATATAGCTTATCTTTCATTCTAAAAAGAAAAGAAAGCCTACAGAAATACTACTACAGTAATACTATAATACAAAAACACTAGTACATAAATATTACAAAAATAGAACAACAGAAGTACAACTTAAATACCGCAGAAATACTACAACTGAATTATCACAAAAATAATATTACAAAAATACTGCAGAAATACTACAAAACACATCTCTAGTAATACTACTGAAGGCTACAGAAATACAAAATGCATCAACTGTAATACTACAAAAACTATGACCGAATTACTACAAAAATACAATTACATAAATACTGCAGAAATATTTCAGAAGTACACATACTTCCGAATGCTACAGAAATACTACAAAAGTACGACTGTGAAACTACTATAAAAATACTACCACAGAAATTACAAAAATACAGTACAATGCTAGTATTACGACAAAACTAATTATCAAAACCAGGGATTTGAATATATTATTTTGCTTTAATTGTCAGTGTTTCAAAACCAATTTGATGAGAACTAACCTTTTTAAAAACAAATATAAATCGAAATATAACGTGTAACCGAATGCATGTATATTTATTCATAAATGGAAAAAAAAAGTCCAGGTCTCTGGGCCCTTCAGCCAAATTGTTCAACCCAATGCGGCCCTCAACTTACAAGGTTTGCCCTACCCTATTCTAAATGTTTCGATTAAGATTGAAAAGCACATTGTTGTGTCTAGATTCCCGTGTCTGGAGAACCGAGTTTGCCGCCATTGGAGGAACAGGAAGGAGGCATATACACAGTGCCTGAAAACATCAGACCGGTTCTCAGTACATACAGACTTGAGGTGGGTATATGTTTATAAAATTGATTTGGCAAAAAATGCTTCTTCAACAAGTAAAGTATATTGCCATTTGTTTGTCTGCACACAAATCTGTTCATTATCTCCGCCAGGTGTTATTTTGGGGTCTTCGAGAACTTAAGAAGGTTCAATTACTGTCTGTTGATCGCCCTCAGGTACCCACTCACATGTCAAAAACTACTCTGCTCTCCTTGTGTATATTTGATTCACATATTTGCAGCATCATAACTCCTTTTTGAAAAAAGTGCTAAGTCAAGATTAGCGTCCAAGCTCCGCTTGAACCCAGTTTGTGGGTGAAGTAGTGCTAAATGGGGTTTGCCCTAAGATAGGCTCTTTAAAAATATGTTCTACTGCTTGCAAATAGCTTTTTTCCTTTTTAAACAAAGTGCTACACAAAATTAGATGTGGACGTACAAAAATACAAATGGTATATGGTCTGCATTTATATAGCGTTTTTCAAGTCAATAAAGACCTCCCAAAGCGCTTTATAATGTGCTTCACACTTACCCATTCACACACACACTTACACACTAATAGGGAGTCAGCCATGCCAGGCGCCTACCTGCTTATTGGGGGCATTAGGGATTCAGTGTCTTGCCCATGGACACTTTGACATATAACACGAAGGAGCCGAGAATCGAACCTGCGACCTCTTGATCCCAAGATAGCGCTATACCTTAGAGTTAGAGAAAGAGAGAGAAAGACTGAAAGATAAAATAGAGAGATAAAAAAGCAAGAGAAAGACAGAGAATAGTGAGAAAGTTGAAAAGAGAAATAAAGCAAAAAAGGTGGAGAGAGAGAGAGAGAGAGAGAGAGAGAGAGAGAGAGAGAGAGAGAGAGAGAGAGAGAGAGAGAGAGAGAGAGAGAGAGAGAGAGAGAGAGAGAGAGAGAGAGAGAGAGAGAGAGAGAGAGAGAGAGAGAGAGAGAGAGAGAGAGAGAGAGAGAGAGAGAGAGAGAGAGAGAGAGAGAGAGAGAGAGAGAGAGAGAGAGAGAGAGAGAGAGAGAAATCTAGCTCAAGTTGTTTTGTGAGTGGTGCCTGTCTTTGGTGACATCCAGTTTACATATTTCATACTTCAGCCTCTTTTTCCCCTTGCGCTTTTCTCAGCGTTGTCTTGCTGGTTTTAATCCACCGTAGATTATCTGGCCCGCGGACCCCGTGTTTGACACCCCATGATTTACAGTCAAGCATCTTTTTAATAGAAAAAAAATGTGTGCACACCGTGCAGGTGTTCATTGAATGCGCCGGAAAAACAATACGTTCTTCTGTCATTCAACGCTACAAGTCCAACCCGAATTTCACAACACTGGTTGACACCGTTGAGCTGGTCTGTAATATTTTGTCAGGTCTTCATGAGCTTACTACATGCCAATTAAGAATCCCCTCAATGAATTGCTTATTTATTCTGTGTTATTTTAGGAGTTACCCGAAAATGAGCACCTCCTACCACCACTCAGCATCACCGTAGTGGACTGGAGGGCTTTTGGTCGCAGCACGCTGGTTGGAAGTCACGTCATCAACAATCTGATGAATTTTAAATATGTCGGCCCGAATTCATCTGCACACATGCATAAGCCACCTTCAGTCACAGACACCCCAGATGGTAATGTTGCATATTTGTAAAAGCTGATTGGATTGCTATTCATCAGGGGTCAGGAACCTTTTTGTCCTAAAAAGCCAAAATAGCAGAACATTTAGATTTTTTTTTTTTGGGGGGGGGGAGCCTCAATTTATATTTTAAGACAAAATCCAACCAACCGCAAAACCCCCTTTATAGACAACAACTAACTCTTTCGTGCATTTTATTTCACTCTGTGACATTAGATGATTTTTTATGAAATGAAAATAATGCCATTCCAAATCAAACTGTTGTCGAAAGGTGTCAGAAAGACCCAAATGCAGGAAACAAAGGGAACGGAATACAAGGAATGTGGTCAAATTCCACTCTGGGGACTTGTATTTCACAGCAACAACAAAGAAAACTTTACTGACGAGAACGGGGTGTGGGACCGGGACAGCTGAGGAAGAGATACAAAAAAGGAGGCTTGCAAGGGAAATTAGGCTTGTTAATACTTGTTACCGCAGCTGATACCAAGTACAGTAGACGGCATCCCTAGCTCATGATGTTTACTCCTTATGGTGTTTTTCTTTTTCGGCCCATGTTACGGCATAGCTTTTTGGGACAGTCATTGAGAATTAGGAGGTGATTAAAGCAAAAAAGTATTCTATAGGTGTCAGGACTAGAACGGAAACAGGACCCACTTGTGTGACGTTTACCACAAGTTTTATTGAAAGAGAGAGGAAGGGCTGCGCCCACGATCCGGTGTTCTCTAGGCGCAGGAAGCAAGTCGCTCTCGTACTTGGATTGTGATCCGAACATGGAAGTGGATCTTCCGTAGCGAGTGATGGCGGTATCAGGGGTGGAAAACTGGTCGGTAACTGGGACTGGGAGGGCAAGACGTGATCGGGGTCGCAAACGAGTCGTAAGCCAGAACGGGAGTGCAGACGTGGTCAGGATCCAAACAGGTCGTAGCCGAAGTCAAACGCGAGCAAAAACGGGACAGGCGAGAGTCAGGGTCAATAAAGGCTAGCCTGGTATACACGGAGATTCACAGACGGACTGACAACAAGGAATAGACAGGACAGGGTTCAAATAGTGACAGGGAACCAATCAGAACCCATGGCAGTTGGCGCCAAATGAGCGGGCACAGCTGAGTCACATCAGTAATAATGACAATAGGCATTACAATCATTGCAAGTGGAAGTTTTAAAATGTATTTTTAATTTTGGTCAGCCATATCTCCCCCTTTTGCAACAACCCATTACTCCACTGTACCAGTTCAAGTGACGTTAAAACAAAAGTGAAAAAAAAATTTTTTTTCATTTACATCTACAGTGATAACTCTACACCAGGGGTCGGGAACCTATGGCTCGCGAGCCATATATGGCTCTTTCTATGAGTACCTATGGCTCAGAGACCAATTTGATTGCATGCAAAATTTCTCCATCTTGTTCAAAATCGAGATTGTCTATCCTATTCAGGTACACACACGTAAAGCCAAACCAAAGCTAAATGCAAATGAAACACTTCGCAGTATATATAGGGCACGTTTTTCACTACAATTTACAGTCAAGGTGTCACACAAAAAAAGGGGGGAAAAAAAACTCGTTTTGGCTGTACAACGCTAAAGAATCCTTTATTTAAAAGTTCACTATATAATCTGTGTTCAGTGTTCAGATACTTTATGATGAATCCACAGAACTGTAAATACGCCAAAACACCGGAAGAGAACTTAGTCATTTGATTGGGCGAGTGGGAGGGATGGGTGGAGCTATGCAAAAAGTACAAGCATTCCCTCCCATCTCTCGCCAAAGGCTCCCTATTCTCAGAATGTTGTGACGTTTTTACAAAATAAATGCTTGCATCTGGTTTTGAAACCAATATGTATGAAAAAAAGGGTCAAAAGGAGTTTAACCGATCTTGAGTAATTGCAAGAAAGAGACAAGTTTAAAGTGGTCTGTTTGTTGAATTTGGGACAGGGGCTCTGGCATTATTCTCTTTTCATAATTTTTATCAAATCATCAAAAATAAATGTGCTGAAGACTAAGCTTTTGTCTGGGGCGCGGGTTTAGCAATTTAGTAAATTTGTCTCATAATATATGGTGTGGCTCTTTCCCAAAATAAAATTAATATTTTTTGCTTTTATGGCTCTTTGAGTCAAAAAGGTTCCCGACCCCTGCTCTACACACTAGCAGCAAGGGAAAAAAAAGTTTTTCGATTACACTTAATATTTCGAAAAAAAGTTTTTTTTGTATATGATGGCAGATGTGCTTTTCAAAAAAACAAGAAAAGTAATATATAAAATTAGCAAGTCAATCACATTTACATATTCCTGAGTCACAGAGAGTTTTAAAGGACTGCACAGGCCAGAATTACAAAATCCCCTAAACTCTAACATACATTAGGGCAATAAAAAAATCAACAAATCAAACAAAAAAACCAGCATGAGGAAAGTTATGAAACCTTAAAAAGGGGCCGCACATTATGTAATCTTTCTTCCAGGCTGCATGGGCACCAATAGACTAAACATTATCATCAACAACAATAAACATAGTAGATGGAATTGTTTAAAAAGTCCAAGAAGACAACAACCACACTTCCCATTTCAATCAGCCAGTTGATGCAGTACCCTCCAGATAATGGTATGCCATTGGTATCTCATTGTGCAACAGCTTGTCTTTCTCCCTCGCTCAGCCCCTGGCCAAGTAGCGGGAAAATGCAATTCAATAGTATGAATTTGGCATCAATCAGAAAATACAGAAAATGAGTGTGTCTTGAGTCTAGATTTAAACTCTTCCAGTGAGGTTGCAAATCTTGTTTCCAATAAGAAAGCATTCTACAACACCGGGCCCCAAATAGAGAGTGCTCTCGGACTTGCGGATTTCTTCTTGGCTCCAGCAATCATAAGTAGTGCTGTACGACTTTTCCAAGCGGAGCCTTCAAGCAGAAACATACGACACAACTAAATCAGCTAAAATTGAGGGTAATATAATTGAACTTTTTATCAGTCAAATGTATTGCTGCGACATTTTACACCAGCTGCAAACTTTTGATGTTAGACCTCAGAAGACCCTAGAGTAATGCATTATGTTAATCAAGACGACATGTAACAAATGCATGCATTACAGTAATCTCAAGCATCTGATTGAGACAGTATGGGGGGATCTTCGCAATATTGCAAAGATAGAAAACTTTTTTTTTTGTAATAGTTTCACATGTAAATAAAACTACAAATATGACATCCAGATTTATAAGAGTAAGTCTTGGTAACAATAAATTTGTCTAGGTTTAGAGCTATGCTTGATAAAAGGTCACGACAATGAGTGGGACCAACAATCAACATCTCTGTTTTTTGGGGTTAAGGTAAAAAAAAACATAATATCCGTTCCTCTTTGTCACTTGGAACAAATAAAGATCTAACAAAAAAAAGGAGGATTTCGACTTGACCCAAACGCCCCCCGACCCCGCCCCCCCGGCAGGTCATAAATAACCTAATGGGTCTTTTTGTCACAAAGAATCCTTGCACCCAGATATACCAGAGACCAGTGCCACAGTGATGTCAGCAACTCCGAATGTGCTTATTACAATTGAAGAACCGACCCTCGAAAAGAAAGCACCCACCAGTAACAAGGTGAGTAACATATGCAATTATCATAGTATGTTGGCACCTTGTTATAACGTATTTGTATCAAATGCAAGTTTGTGTTTAACTGAAAAGCGAGACAGCCATAAGAAGAGTACCCATCGGTCCTCCAAACGGAGGAGGAGGACCATCGCAGATGAGTCGGCAGAGTGTGTCATCGACTGGTGGTCCAAATATTATGCATCTGTAGAAAAACAGGTAACATTAACCCTTTATTTACCAATGTAGCGAGCAGAGACGGGAGTCGTAGGCGGAGTGTCAAACAAAGGTGCCAAAGAAAGCTGCTTTAATGACATTTAAACTTGCAATAACAAAACAAACACGAGAGTGGCTTGAGCCGGCCGAATTAAGAGTCCCCCTAGGAACTCGCTAACTAAACAATGGTTCCGTGGGTGAATTATGTAAAACCCACTACACAAGCCCCCCCAGAATTCACCCATAGTCAAAGTCTCTTTGCCTGGTTGGGACCCACTGCGGGTACAAGGAGCTGGAACAGCGGGGGGGTGAGAGCTTGTGGACTCAGTTGGAGAGCCCACAGGTGCTGGGGGCGGAGGGTCAGAGTGGGTACCCACGGGGCCGGAGGGTCGTGCCGCAGGAGGACGGCCGCGCCGTGGGGCTTGGGCCAGTGCCAATGCTTAGCTTATTGCTCCAGCGAAGGTCGGGGGGTCCCGTCCCTGTGCGTTGAGCCGACCAGATGAACCAGGTTTTTCCAATGCTGGCGGTCTTGTGCCAGCTGTTCTGCATCCTCTACGGCAACTCCGTGTTGTTGGAGGTCGCCCGCAACGACGTCGAGCCATCGAGTGCGGGGTTTCCCTCGTGGTCGTCTCCAGCCTGCGGCCTTTGGGTCAAACTGGAGAATGGCTCGTGTCGGATGGTCTGGTGGTAGACGAAGGACATGGCCAAACCAGCGGGTGCGGCGTTGTGCGACCAAGGAAGATGCTTGGGGCTGGCACGTGCGGGCTCTGAGCTCTTTATTGGAGACTCGCTGGGGCCACCTGATGTTCTCGATGGTTCTGAGAGCTCTGCTATCAAAACCATCGATTCTTGTGGCCAGGGTGTCGTTCAGGGGCCATGTTTCTGAGCCATAAAGCAGGATAGGGAGTACGGCGAGGTTGTAAATGCGGAGCTTCGTCTTGCGTGCGATGGTCTGGTGCCGCCAGAGTGGTTTCCAGAGAGACTGCAGAGCAGATGCTGCCAGGGCTCTTCTGCGGAGAATCTCTGGTTTTAGGTCCCCATTGTCTGTCACCATGGACCCCAGATATACAAAGCTCTTGACAGGCTCTACGATGTCGCTACCAATTTGGATGGGAGGTGGATCTGGTCCATCACCGACATACATGAACTTGGTTTTCGTCCAACTCACTTGCAGGCCAAGCCGCGCTGCCTCTTCGCTGTAAATGCCCAGAGCGTCTCTCAGCTGGCTGTAGGAAGTGCTGAGAATGATGGTGTCGTCAGCATACTCCAGGTCAGTCAGGTGGTAGTTGCCGAAAGACACTCCGGGGATGCGCTCACTAACCCTGAACATCAGATGGTCGATGATGCAATTAAAAAGGTCGGGAGCAGCCACACAGCCTTGGCGAACGCCGCTGGAGATAGCAAACCAGTCGGAGTCAATGCCGTTGATACGGACACAGCTCTCTGCGTTGCTGTAGAGCAGCTTGAACAGGGCTATGATCTTGGGTGGTGCTCTGAGAGCTTGGAGGATGTTCCACAGTGAAGAGTGGCAGACGGTGTCAAAGGCGGCCTTCAGATCAATGAATCCGATATATAGATGGCGATCTTTAAGGAATTCACGGGTCTTTTCTATCAGCAAACGGACGGCAGAGATGTGGTCCGTTGTGGAGCGGTTGGGCATAAAGCCAGCCTGCTGGGGACGGCGGCAGCTTCTGATTGCTGGAAGGGCACGGCTGAGCAAGATCCTGGTAAAGACCTTGCCCGGGATGGAGAGTAAGGTTATGCCTCTGTGGTTTCCACAGACAAGCCTGTCGCCCTTGCATTTCCAGAAGGGCAAGATGACTCCTCTGGTCCAGTCGGTGGGCAGCTGCTCCGATTCCCACACCTGGTTGAATAGGCGGGTTAGCCACTCCACCATGCCATCACCGCCGGCCTTGAGCATCTCGCCGGTAATGGCACAGATGCCGGGGGCTTTCTTGGTGTTCAGCTTCTTCAGAGCAGCTCTCACTTCCTCGGGTGTTACAGGGTCTGTGCAGCAGGTGTCGTTAGGAGGTGCTGTGCTCGCAGCCCCTAGGAGGGTGGGATCAGCCGGGATGGTGCTGTGCTGCAAGAGGAGGCTAAAGTGCTCCTTCCAGCGCTCGAGGCAGTTGGCTTCTGTCATGATGAGGTTGCTGTCTGAGTCCTTTACCAGGGCTGTCTTTATGTGTGGGCCGCTACGGGCTTGGCGTAGTAGACTGAATACGCGGCTCATGTTGTTGTTGTTGGCCGCGGACTCAAGCTGTTGGGCTTCTGCCTGCCAAAACCTCTCCCTATCTTCAGCAATGGCCACATTGCGCAGGCGATTCAGTCTCCGATACTCTGTGAGGTCGCCTCGGAGTCGGGCCTCACGCCGCTGGTCTATGATGTTTAGTGTCCTCTCTGATATCCAGGGCTTTCTCGGGGAGGATCGCGGGCGTCCGAGGACATTGTGAGCAGCCTGGAGGACACTTTCCTTGAAGGCCGCCCAGTCTGTCAGCTTGTCAGGAGCCAGGGTATTAAGAGAGCGGCGGATGGAGCAACTGAAGTCTCTGGCGATGTTGGGGTCGCTGAGTCGGGAGGAGTCGGGGCGAGGCAGAGTCTTGTGCTGGTTGGCTCGGAGCTTTAGCTTGAGCTGGGCCACCAGCAAACGATGGTCTGTGTTGCCAAGCTGTGCTCCTCTGAACACCCGGCAGTTGGTTACAAACGACTTCCAGCGTCGTGATATCAGGATGTGGTCCAATGCCTTCCTGGTTCTGCCATCTGGGCTGTACCACGTCCAGTGATGGATGCATTTCCGGGGAAACCAGGTGTCAGCAACACAAAGGTTGTTTTGGTGGCAGAGGAGGAGGAGGCGGTTGCCATTGTCGTTTGTTGTGCTGTCAACGAAGGTGGTGCCGACAGGTGAGCCGGGGGACCGATCATTGCTGGATAGAGTGGCGTTGGCATCAGTGAGGATGATGGTGACGTCGTGTGGTGGGGCTTGGTTGACAGCCTGGTGGAGTTGGTCAAAGAACGCGTCCTTCGCATCCTCATCAGCGACATCGGTGGGGGCGTAGGCGACGATCACTGTCATCTTGCCGTGATGGTGGAGGAATCGAGCAGACAGTAGTCTGTCGCTTATTGGTGTCCAGCTGATGAGGGACCTCCGGAGGGCTTTTGGAATGGCAAGAGCCACACCGTAAAGGCCGGTCCGACTCTCGGGGCCACTCCAGATGTAGCAATGGTTGCCAGCTGTTGTTTCACCATTGCCTTGCCATCGTACTTCACAGAGCCCTGCCATGGTGATGTTATAGCGACAGAGCTCTCGGGACAGCAGGGTGGCAGCTCCGGGGCGAAGGAGTGTCTGGACATTCCAGGTGGCGACACGGGTCTTATGACGAAGATCGATCCGTACTCGTTGGTCGGGGGCAGGCTGGGGTCCGTTACCGTGTTGGTCAGTCCGGCTTCTTTCTCTGGTCAGTTTCGTAACAAAGTGTGTTTCTCCTGGGTGAGTTGTTAGCCCTCCGCAGGATAGTCGGTTGGTGGGGCTGCCACCTCACAGCGTACCGACACGCTGGGGTCTTTGTTTGTCTGGAACCTACCCCGGAGACCGGCCCGCCATGGGTGACCCTACCAGGAGCAAGCTCCCGACGGTATCGCTCTCCAGGGTCACTGGAACACGCAAGCCCCCTCGCCGCATCAAGGCCAGACCCAGTGCCAATGGCTTGGACATATCCATGTGGGCAGGCTTAACCCTGTCCACGGAGACAGACTCTGGCCTACCACCAATGTCCACGACCATGGTCTTGTCACCATGCTGCAGGACCTTAAACGGTCCATCATAAGGAGGGCGCAATGGTCCGCGGTGGGCATCGTGGCGAATGAAAACAAAACAGAGTGATAATTTTTGGCCCTTTTTGCAGAGCAACACACGCTTTCAATATCCGGCAATATATGCCGTAACTATGTGTTAAGACAATGTAATAAGTTTAAAATGGGGGATATAAAGGACTTTGACTCCTCAGGATTAGTAGAGACTGGAACTGAACATGAGCACAATGAACCACAACATAAACTGGAAATATGAACTGTTATATATTTACACAGAAAAAGTTTTTGAGTCTGCTCTCTCAGTTGTCCATATATGGTCAACTACTTTTCACCATGATTAGGCGTTTTATCGGCCTGGGTGGTAGATGGTTAAGCGTTCCCTGGAAACACAGACCAACATCATACATTGTCCCTTTGACAATCAAAACAAATAAAAGGATTAAAAAGAGGTTTTTTTTTCCATTGGTTACAGATGACAAATAATGATTTACAAAATGTGTCATTTCTTGCTTCTTCTTAATTTCTCAAAATAACTACCTGGCCTCTTATGCGATGTCCTTTGCAGATATCCAATAGTAAAAGCAGAATACATATATCAATATAATTTAACAATATTTACCATGTGTTGAAAAGGAAGGCCAAGTTAATATAAAGTTTTATGTTGAATGAGTGAGTTTGTACTTGAATGACATATAACAGGTTACATATGGGTGCTTGAAAATGCTTGATGTTTTCAAGATCCTGAAAATGTTAGAACTTTGGGTGAGGTGCTTGAAAATGCTTGAAATCATTGTCATTGCCATGTTTCAGGGCATTCTGACTCTATAGACCACACAATAAATGAAGAAAAAATAAAACGAATGAAAAGGTGTGTGAAAATGGTGCAGACACGCCTGCTCTGGTGGCTTGTCATTGTGGTATTGTCATGTGAAGGGTCACCGTACCCTACTGGACGCACCCAAGAGGACAGCTCTAATTAGAAAACTGGCTTTTTTGGCTCGGCTCCCAAATCGCTCCTCACATTTTTTGTGGATTTTTTAAAATGATATGTCATCAATAATAAACGTTATGCACCAAATGATTTAGTAATTAGTAATTTGATATGTTTTGCTGGGAATCTCTGAAAAACACATGAAACAAGAATAACTATATTCCCAGAAGTGCAAAAAATATAAATTAAAATAAGTAACACAAAGAGCTAACGATCAGCAGTCTCTAAGATTGAAATATTAAATGCACTCTGCTTCGGAGCAATCAATATAATTAAAATGAGTTAAAATTTGGCAAATTTTTCTGCTTTTTATGCATACAGTACTTTCTTTTTTTTTTGTCTTTTGTTTTCAGTTCAATTATTACCCAACACCTATAGGGCCCTTTCAGTGTATTTAAACAAGTGTGACGTAGCCAAGTTGCGCGTGCATTGTTGAAGCAGAACGGCAGAATTCATGTCAGCTTATAGCAGCCCCTTGACACAAAAAGATCGTATATCACAAACAGCTCAAAATAACACAAAAGATGTGCTAGCAGCAAGTTAGCAACTTTATTTTAATCATCAAAGTAAACAACAATTTTTGACCTGCACTGTATTTCTTCCTTTGAAGGTAATTGAATGTCAAAAATTGGCCTTGAAAGTGTCAAGTCAAGTCATGTTTACTTGTACAGCCCTTGATCTCAGAGAGTCTCAAAGGGCTGCACAGACCAGATTATTACACCATCCCCTGATCTAAAACCGAGTCAATTCATTCAAAAGAGAAAAATAATTTTGCATTGCCGTAAACTGTAAATGTAACTTGATGTCAAGTTTTGGACATGTTTGATAAATAATTATCTTGCCACACTTGGGATTATGATTGCTCAATGTTTTTTCAAGCGTTGCTCACCGACTTTGTGTGAACGCTCAGACCCGTGGAAAATTAGAGGGAACATTGGTTACCGGTATTGTTAGGAAAAATTCAGTGGCGTACATAATTTTAAGGATTTTTAATGTGTACAGTCAACAAAGAAAAACATACATTTACATACATACAACTTTTACTTATATCTGTACATTCGAGGAAACTGTACGGGTCAGATGTATCGACATTTCGTTCTGTATACACGTGTACTAGAATGACAATAAAGTAGATCTGAATCTGAATCTGATTTATAATGGGGGGAAAAAAGTTAAACATGGGACTTTTATCTAATTATCTCTTAAAGGATTCATTTGCTGTGAACCAATTCCGTGTTTTTTTTCATTATTTATTGCCAGGGGGACACGCTTTTAACAACCACGTATTTATAGCATAGTTTATCCTCAAATTGATTGCATAAAGAAATCATGAACTCCTAGATTAAAACAATGGGTGTTTTTGTTTTCATTACAGACCAAACAGACAGAAGGTGCTCTGTTGCCTCAAGTCTTTGAAAAAGGTAAGAACTTTCAACTTCCAAGTTTGATTGAGGAACTAATTTTGGTTTGTGTATGTGTGTCGGGGTTGGGGTTTTTAAGGGTTATTGTTCTATCTTCGTTATTCATTATCCATTATCCGTTATCGGTCAGTTCATAATACGCTACAAAGCCAAGGAGCCGGGACTCTTACTCTCAGCCAAAAGGCCAAGCTAAGGTCCTAGCCCTAAAGCCTTGCTGCGATCATTGCGAATGCACCGTTCCCGGAGGTACTGCAATACCGGGCCGATGCGTGGAGTGGACAGAGCAAGCTCTTATTCCATCTCCAGATTGCAAAAATCTGTGCTCACTACAAGTACAGTATGTTTTTTTAACAGAGTGTGTGAAAACATGTAGCTTAAGGGATGTGTCATATTTAAGCAAAAATAGTTAGAAGCAGCCTCTATAGCAGGGTGGGCAATCACTCTGAGTCGTGGGCGGCATTGGGTTAAGAAAATAAATTGTGCTTATATTGATAAGTACGGTAAATAACGGCATGACAAAGTATGGAAAATTGCTCCATGAAAACTGTATTTTTAATGATGGGACTTACATTAAGGGACATTAGGGATGAGAGAGGTATATTTATTAAAATTATATATCACCTTTTTTAACCATCATATTTTTCGTATTTTCGCTTGGCGGGCCGGTTTAAAAAGCCTGACAGGCCTTATGTGGCTCACGAGCCATAATTTGCCCACTCCCGCTCTATACTGCTTCTAGGTTTAGGTTGAAAACACCTGTGGGTAAAGGTGTAGACGGATGGGTACCCCTTGCAAGATTAGTCCAAGCATTTAATTATCTCGTGGGAATAACTTAAAAGTTTCAAAGTGGATATTAACACCAGTACTAAATGGCTCAGTTCAAGAGTTCTTTTATAAAGCATTCACAGTACATTTCTTGACTCTTTTGGGCTGCCATGTTCGAATAAATGAACAAAACAGATCAGTACAAAACTAGCATTGTTGTGTATTACAGCTTTGCCGTACCACAGCTTGCTCAGCGATGGAATAGACTCTTTAGGTAAGGACAAATAGAAATGAAAAAGTCCTTAAGGGTGCAGAATGAGGGGTGGGCAAACCTTTTGAATCAAGGGCTGCATTGGGTTGAAAAATGGACAAAACTGGACTAGTAGGTCAAGTTATGGTTATTTGTTTAGCCCTTGATTACAATAAGGCTTTTTACTCTATTCTTTTTATTCTTTTAAATCTATTATTTTATCATTATTTAGTGTTCGCGTGTCAAATGATTTCTTGTATATATCATGTTTATGGTTTATACTGGCTGAATAAATAAATACAACAACAACAATAAAAGGACGTACAGAAAATACAGACATCATCATCATCAACATGAAATATACAGAATGTCTAGTTGACAGCATCCTGAGACCCACATCATTCATAAGCTGTTTAATTTTTTTGTGCCTTTTTAGCCTAGATTCAAACACTTACACTGACGTTGCAGATCAGATCTCAGAATGCAGACCATTCCAAAGCACCGGGGTCCGAATAGAATATGCCCTTGAACCTGCAGATATTTAATTGTAATCATTAATTAAAGGGGGTGGGGGGATATATTGATAGATTTTATACTTTTATAGTATGAAATCTAATACATTAGCAATACATAAGGGAAAAACACACCAAGTTTTCTTAATACATTTTCCGAATTATAAAGACTATCTATCCACCCTGGTCATATCCCTCAAGAGGGGTGACCGACAGCAAGACAAACACATACAAAAACAAAGAAAATAAAAAAGGGAAAAAGCAGCAAAAAACACACACAAATTTTTTTCGACCATGGCCAACCCAAATGCCCGAACGCCAAACAAGTTAAGCACCTCGGCACCCAAGTTGGTCATGCTTCCGTCCCTCCAGATGAAACGGGACACAAGAAAGCGGCCATGTCACTTGGGTCAGGGTGACACAACACACTCTTCTGTTCAACAGCAGGGCCCGACAGCTTTCACTGGTTTACCCCTGCAGCATCATACAATGTCATGATACATGACATTGTATGATGCCTCTCCACTCATTCATATCACGAACAAGAGCTCTAGCTTCCTATATATTTAGACCTCTTTCCCGCAGTGCACTCATAACACTATCCATCCACGTCAATTGCGGCTTTCCTCTTGGTCTCCTTCCATTTACTTCTGCTCTGTAGATCCTCTTCAACATTCGCTCCTCATCCATCCCCTTCATGTGTCCAAACCAACCGATTACCATACCTGTCAACCTGCACGTTTTTGCCATACAAAGTACGTTTATTATGCATTTTAAGACGTGTACGACGTATAAGAAAATCTGTATGGAAAAACGCAAAAATGTCAATTATGGGTACCATCCGGTATACTCCGACTATGACGAAACGGCAAATCAAACGAGTTCGGCGCGGTAGCCTCTATCTCTGTATCGTTTTTTTTCTGTTGCAAAGAAGCGAGCCGTTTGATGCTACTGTGCGCATGCGTCTGCAACCTCGGATTTCATATGGTAGTTATGTAGTGAAAGGAAGTCCGTCTCTTTTTCGGCTCAACTCGTTAAAGAGAGCCGGCTCTCAAACGGCTCACTTGCTTTGATGCATTATATTACGAATTATTATTTTGTATAAAGAAGTTAAGAAAAAAAGGAAGTATAAAAGGAGAAAATGAAAAAAAGACAGGTTTGTGTTTATCCTTTTAATCAGTATATTACCAACAATAACTTAATACAGAAAATGAATTAATAATTTGAATAAGAAAATGTATTATTCTACTTAATTATATTTGCATGTATTTTTTCCCTCTACGGTGAATGTCTCAGCTACTTAATTTTTGAACCTTTTTCATAATAAACCTCATTCATGTCGAGCAACTCAGCATCTCACAACAAAATGTTAATTAACAATATATATGATATAAGGAAACACATGTACAATATAACATGTTAAACTACATTAGTAAACACGTTTGAAAAAAAATATGGTGTAAGATTATTTTGTATTTTGTAAGGAAAAATACAACATTTTGTAAGGGCATGGAGCCGTGGAGGTTCACAGGTATGGATTACTCTCTTATCGACACTCTTGCTCAGTTCCACTACAACTCTAGTTCTGTCTCTCACAATTTCTTTTCTTAATCTATCCAATAGTGTCACTCCTAACATACACCTCAAACACTTCATCTCAAAAACATTTAATTTCCTTCTCTAATCTGCATTCAGGCTCCAAGTCTCTGCACCATACAACACAGTCGGCACAATCAGACTCTCATACAGTCCCCTCTTAACATCCATACTCATACTCTTGTTGCTCATCACTCTCCTTAGAGCACCCCAAACCTTGCTTCACTCAAGGCTAACACATTAACCTTCCTTTTAGTCATCATCCTTCCGATCTCCTCTTCCACTCAGTCACTTTACTTCCACATCCTCTCACATTTACTGACCCTATAACTAGGGTTTGCAAGATCTTTCATTCTCCCTCACCCTTTCTTTGCCTTGCTGTCTCTTAGGGAGTAGAGATAGAGAGGAGAGGATCCCCATTCCCCTCGCTCCCTCCACTTTAGTCGCCTCGTATGACATGCAGCGGACCACGGTGGGAGAATTCTTACACCTCCCAGGGGCGGGGAGGGGCCCTCACCACAGGACACAAACTATAAGACACACTATAAGGCGCACCCACAGAAAGACTACTTGCTGTTTCTCAAAGACAAAACAGTGACATCACACTGGCACAAATGATTGCGAAGCAAACATTATTTATCTTTATATCTACTTAATTAAACATAACCAATTAAAACAATACAGACTATTGGATGAAAAGCTCTCAAATATTGACAAAGCCCTAAAAATTAGATAAAGACCAAAATACTAGTCTTGCATTTCGGTTATTATAAGACCCTTTCATGATTGATTGAAATGTAACAAGTATGTTTGTACAAGTAAGATGATAACCACAAGACAACACTTGAAGACCACGTTATTGGTTTTTCTTAAGCAGAATAATAACTGTATGTATAATTTAATTGAAACTATGCATTTCCAATTTTATCCGGTATATAAGGCTTACCGGATTAAAGACGCAATTTCAAATTTCTGGCAAATTTAGGGTTTTTAGGTGAGCCTTATAGTCCGGAAAATATGATATGAGCAGAATTGTATACAGTAAGACTTCGGTTATCGCGGTTAATGGGGACCAAAACCACCCGCGATAAGTGAAAATCCGCAAAGTAGCGGCGCACCTTCAAAAAAAAAAATAAAAAAAAACGTTTTTTTTTTTCTTTTTAAATTATTATTTTTTTTAGACCCGGTTAATGGGGACCAAAACCACCCGCTAAAAGTGAAAATCTGCGAAGTAGCGAAGAAAAAAAAAAATCTCATCTCATTATCTGCACCGCTTATCCTTATTAGGGTGACGCCGCGTCCGCCTTAATTGCCTGAGTAATTTATCGAACATGGCTTGTGGTACATGGTTTGCCTTGTTCTGGGGCTCGTTTTGTTTAACACAATTTTAAATTGTTTTGTGGTTATGTGACGGCAAGGCTGTTTTAACCAAGTGAGGAAGAGGATTTCTTTTTGAGGGGGATGTACAGTATACTATGGTTATTTTTTTCAATTCTGTTTGCCTTTAAATAACCTGGTATGTATGTATTGTCCTTTTTAGTAAGCAGCTCATCAGATGGCAACAAGAAAAAGAAACAGAAAGGCAAAGGATTACCTGAACAGCATGCGAACCGGAGTTTCACTCTGCCCACCAAACTGGCCACACTTCAGGTATAGTGTAGTAGTCAACAACCCTTTTTCTGCAAACTATCTTATAAACATCAGATTGGAATATGCAAAAAAAATAAAAAAATAAAAAAAGGCTTCCACAAATGTGTCCTGGTCAGTACAAATCTCTTCACGAATAAAAGTCACTATGAAGCCTGCTTTTATGTAAATTTTTAATACAGGGTGATTAAAATAATTTAACATATTAAGAAATTCCATGGAAATACTCTAAAACCCATTCATTTTGACAGTTTAATAGTAGAATTGCCAGATGTATCTCTGGGTGAAATCATAGCCTAGTTGTTAGCCTGGTCTGGAGCAAGCTAGCTATAAATATTAGATTGCCAAAGTAACTGATCAAAAGTAGATTTAAACTGCTTTCATGCAGCCGATTTAAGGCTAAATTCAGCCAAAATAACAAACAAATCCCAGCTTAATTCCTTACCTTGGTTTTGTGCAATACCCCCTCAGTCTGACAATACTATATTGATAATTGTCTGACTGACAGGAAATCAGCTTTGTAGAAATGATGACGGAAGTCTTGTGACTACTGCAGCTATACAACAAAGAGCTAGAGGCAGAGTTAGGACCCTTCGACGACTGGGTCAACACATATGAGCTGTTCCGCGGGAAGGCCAGCGAGGACGAGGGCTCTACAGACGAGAGATTTGTTGGCAAATTCAAGGTGAGACAATTGGCGTCAATTAAAGGTATTTACAAAGACTACATTATTTTTTAAATTAGGTACAAAATGTTGAAGGATTTTATATATTTTTGACTATAAGGGATTTTTTACAATCAAATACAAATTACATTTAAATGCAAGAGATATTCACTGGCTGAGCTGTGGGGCAGGTCATTGCGACCTAGTGGAGGATGATGTTTACAGAAAACAGCAGGAACTGGGACAAGGGCTGACGCAAGAGGAGCCTCTGTGACGCAGGAGGCAGGCATTGTTTGGAGAAGTTGTTCTGATAAGCTCTGCTGATGTGAGTTTTTTTAGACATCGCCACGCCCTTCGACAAGAAGGTGGTGAAGCTGGCACCTGGCGCGCCCATGGGAGGAGTCGGCACGCCCATGGGAGGAGTCGGCACGCCCATGGGAGGAGCCGGAACGCCAGCTTGTGAAAAGACGTGGGCAGAAGAACTTGAAAAGATCGAGGGACAATCGAGAGAGAGGCTCGACGAAGAGCGACACTAATTCGGCTAATTCAGCTAATTCGATGGAATTCACTTAGTTAATTTGTATAAGAAACTAAATCTGCCCCGTGTAGAAATGCCGGTCTCTTGTTCATTTTTCCATAGAGAAACGAGCATGCATTGTTAGGCGAATGTAAGTTGTGTTTGGTTAATGGAGTCAGATAACTAATTCGAACAATTTGGTAAACTGGTAAACGATACATTTTAATGTATTTAATTCCTAACAATGTGGAGTGTTCTCCAAAATTATGCAAATATCTTGGAAAATCGTCTATGTGCCGGGGGACCCGAGAAATTAAGTCTTAAAGTTGACCCATAACTTCATCTATAGCTGTGACGTAATGTAAGGAACACATCACCTTCAAAAGGGCCAATCCTGTTTACACAACATGTGAGGCAGCTCCATAACAATCAGCGGTTATAGTGGAAAGCGATAGCATACTGCTCATTTTTGGTTGGAGAAATTGGAACTTTACCTAACCTGTCGCTGGGGGCTTTGTGACTGTTTTTTCATAGTTGTGTGCTTTAACCTCCCAAATCTAAGTTTGGTCAGTTTCCCTGCTGACGTTACAAGGTGTATTCCTTCAGGTAGGCGATCATTGCCTTTTTGGTGTTTTTTGCCGCATATGTGGCAGTATGTGTAGTATTGTCCAGTTAGCTCCCCGTTAGCATTGGGGCTGCCGAGGACTACCTGTTTTTATTAACGTGTTAGCTGCACAGCTATCCTGCCATGTACATTGGTTTATTCCTGTAGGGTTTTGCGCCATAGCTCATAGCTTTTGTTGAGCGGTTCCGATTAGCCCCGTTAGCTGTCCGTGTTTTATTTTTGCCAGTTAGCTCCTTTTTGCCCTTTGTTGTACCATTACTGCATCCAGCTGTGACACTGAGCCTAGGCATTCTCCACTAAAACTACCAAAACTTCACTTAAAACTTTCGTAACTTCTTTGACGAATTAACACCTAAACCAAAATGGTGACTGGCTTGCATGCATACCAGTGTTGTTCACGTGATGTCACAGCTTGGGAATTTTAAGACGAGACATGTTATTTTCAAAACGCATTCTCGGAAAAGGAAATTGAATTTACCAATGTCATATATATAGATTTTATATCAAAATCATTTATTATTTCCTCACATTTTGAAATTTTGGAATTGCTTGAACAAACCCACTGCATTAGCTCTACCTCTTTTTGTCTTTCTGTAGGGTCGTTTCTGCTTGTATAAGCTCACTGAGGATGAGGAAGGAGAGTGGGAGGAAGACATTGGCAGAATTGACAGAGGGATCCCTCAAAACACGACAGTTCAAGTCCTTATCCGGGTTTACATTGTCTCTGTAAGTTGTACTGTATTGGGTTCTGCACTCTATAAAACGTTTGGGTCAAAAATAATCCCACTTGGGCCAATCTGGTTTTTGAGCTCAAACAAACCCCACATCGCCCCAAACTCAAACAACATGTTTAAAGGAACAGGGTGTAATATTAAGTCACAGGCAAGTTCATTCTATGAGTAAAGTGGCCGAAGAAAATAAGAAACTTGTAACTGCTTTCTAATTTCAAAGGGACACTGTGTAATATTTGACCACAAGGTGTGTCTGTATTGTGTCATGCAATACAAAAACGAGTGCTAAAAATCAGAAGGAAGAATATAAACTACTGAATGGTACCCAACAGCGACAATTTTTGCACCCAAGCCTTTCACAAGCTTTTTTTTCGGCAACCCGTAACGGCAAGATCGTGGACAAATATTTCAGGTTCCTCCTGGTGAGGGGCATGTTGGGTAAAATAAATGCAATTTTCAGAAAATACGAGTATTCTTCTAAAAATGCATGTTTATTTGTTAGTTTATGTATTTTTGCTTATCATTTAACTAACATTCAGGATTTATTTTTTTACCATTAGCAGGCGCAAAATAATACACACTGTCCCGTTAAATTAACATGTTTAATACATATAAAAATTGTTTCATTTGGATAAAAAAGATAACGCCACAACTGGGTCCTTTTTTAAAACTAAGAATTAGGTTATTCTTTTATAAGCCTTCAAATTCAGGTGTAAAACAATCAAACAAAAATACAGTTCTTTTGTTTTTTAATGACTTAAAATAAACTTAAAATAATATTTGGTCTTGTTGTACAAGACCAGCCACAACTGGGTTAGTTTTATTAAAACTAGATATATTCCTTTGAGAAAATGTAAAGTTAAAAGTGGTCATTTCATACAAAAATAACTTGATATAAATTGGTATTGGTATTTTTAAACGCAAAATGTCATGTGAATGTGTTTGGTTGTGGTGTGCAAATCTCAAAAACAGGGTCATCATTTTTAGTAATAGGGCCATTCTGTTGATGTGCCCCCAAATTTGTACAAAGGAACTGAGAAGAAATTTTTGTGCCTCCCAAAATTACACAAGCTGGTTTAAAAAGACCCAAATAAATAATAAGGTTGTGGTGGACAAAACAACTAAAAACTGGGCCGTTTGATTTAAGTTTACCGGTACCTTGTTCCTTTTAATTTTATACAAAATAACTGAGTAAAATAGTGCTTTTCACGTTTAAAGTACCTCCAAAAATTAGGTGAATTTATTTAAAACTGCCCTATTACAATTGGGTTGTGTAGACCACTCTTAAACTGGCACATTTTCTTGAGGACAACCTAAAAGATTATGTTGTTTCAAACAAATTGATGTCCTAAATGGGTTTGTTTTGATCCAATTTTCTGTCATTTTGTACCAAAGTGTTTGTTAGATGTGGTCTCCAGGCTGTCAAATTGGATTAATTTGTTTTAAACTACCGCAAAAAGGGTTGTTGTGCAGATAACAACCAAGAATCTGGCCCAGTTTGTTCACGTGTAGTTTCTTAAAAAAAACAAAGTTCAATTAAAAACTTTCCCTAAGAGAGATGGGTACTTTTTGAACCAAATTTGGGCTATTTTTGCATCAAAGTGTTTTTCCATTGTGGTATTTGTCCTTCAATACAATTTTCATTGTGCTGACTTAAAGGCATCAAACTTGCACCCGGCAGACCCGGACGGAAAGGCTGACCCTTACGTGGTGTTACAACTCGGCAAAAATGAGATTAAAGATCGTGAGAACTACATCCCTAAACAACTGAACCCTGTTTTTGGAAGGTTGCAGTCTTCACCCTTGAAGGTTTTAGCATCTCGAGTCTTCGTCAATTGATTTTGTGTGTCTTGTTTCAGGTCATTTGAAATGCAGGCGAAATTCCCTCAAGAATCTCTACTGTCGGTACTCATTTATGATTACGACCTTGTCGGAAGTGATGACTTGATCGGGGAAACACGAATTGACCTGGAGAACCGCTTCTACAGCCGGCACAGACCAACTTGTGGACTTCCGACAGAGTACAGTCTGTGAGTAGTAATGACTTCAACCAATCAGCAGAACTTGCCAGTGTTGAAGGTCGTATTTGCGTCCTGCAGTGAAGGTTACAATGCTTGGAGAGATTGCCTGAAGCCAAGCGAGTTGCTGTCAAAGCTTTGTAGAGAAAATAACGTGGACGGTCCTCACTTCAGACCAGGTCGCATCACCGTCGCTGACAAAGTCTTTACTGGCAAGACGCTCTTTATGCAAGAAGGTTTGTAAAACTCAGGATTTCACAGACTTTTTTCTTCTCTAGGTGATGTAAAAGCACAGTATAGAAAAACAGATTATTACATTAGCATGGTTTAAAGAGTATCTAAGGTTTCCAGAAAAGGCAGGCAGAAAGGAACTGTAGGATCATGACACATACCCCCAGTGAATTAGTTTTCACCAGGGTTAGGGTTACCCTCTTTTTCTCCGCTCCCACCTTCATTCATTGAAGATGTTTGGAATTGCATACTGAAGACAATGTCCTATTGACAGATAACTTTATCATGTTTAAGTTGACCTTTTCTTATTTTAGAATTTTTAATTAGTTTTATATATATATATATATATATATATATATATATGATATCAGAATTAGACGGCCATGCGGTAGGCATAAAACATCTATCACCAACCTTTTGATTACGAGCTAACACTTGGCGATTGGAATCTTTATTATAAATTTATCTACGTAAGTCATTTTCCTGAAACCGGAACTTAGTTGTTCAGATGCTTGTGGGACTTGTGGACAACTGGTGTGCAGTTTTGAAGCTTTCCATCAGAAACATAGAGATGGGCGTAGCTCTCGGTCCAGGGGGCACAGTGAGGCGGGCGTATGTCTGTCTATGTGAGGGTGTGGGTAGTCCAATAATCTGAGAGAAGGGGTCTGTTTGGGGACGAACAGTGTGTCTTTTGAAGTTCCTTTTTGACAGTGTCAATCTGGAATGGGCGGTTGGGGATTTGTATTCATAGAATGAAAACATATTCTCTGTCCATGGATATGAATAATTTTCTGATGTTTCACAGATGAGGAACCAAGGGAGTCCTACGAGCACTTGTCCCTCAAAATTTTGCATCGTTGGGGTGAAATCCCGATCGTCGGCTGCAATCTGGTACCAGAACACATCGAGACCAGGACACTGTTTCACAAGGATCGTCCTGGGATGGACCAGGTAGAACTGACATTTCTGAATAAATGAGTTTTAAATGGCTTTTTTCAGATATAACAATTTTTGTTTTTATGATTTGGATTTTATATAAATTTCACTGGGGGTATCTTGGTGAAAGAAAGTGGATGGTGTAACTGTGACCTGAGTATTTTCTATGAGACATTTCGTGATTAAGGGCTATACAAATAAATGTGACTTGACTTACTAATTGCGTCGATTCCGCATGCTTGACGGGGTTTTTGGGGTTTTTAAGGGTTATTGTTCTATCTTCGCTATTCATTATCCATTATCCGTTATCGGTCAGTTCATAATACGCTACAAAGCCTAGGAGCCAGGACACTTACTGTCAGCCAAAAGGCCAAGCTAAGGTCCTAGCCCTAAAGCCTTACTGCGATCATTGCGAATGCACCGTTCCCGGAGGTACTGCAATACCTGGCCGATGCGTGGAGTGGACAGAGCAAGCTCTTATTCCATCTCCGGATTGCAAAAATCAAAGATCATGGCAAAGGCCAAGCTAAGGACTGACATAGCATCAAAGGGCCAAGTTAAGGTCCTGACTTTACACCGATAAAGTGAAGTCCGACATTTCGAAATACACCTTGGCACACTGACTATTTAGAGAGTCTTTATATAAACAGTGGGACCTCGCTATTTCGCGGTTCGCGGGTTCAGAGCTTTGCAGGTCTAAAAAAAAAAAATAATAAAATCAAATAATAAAAAAAATAAAAAACATTTTTTTTTCTTTCTTTTTTTTAAAAGCATTTTTGAAGGGGCGTCGCTACTTTGTGGTTCCACGTTAGCGGGTTCAGAGCTTTGCAGGTCTAAAAAAAAAATAATAATTGGATAAAATATATATATATTTTTTTTTCCTAAGCATTTTGGAAGGGGCGTCGCTACTTTGCGGATTTTCACTTTTCGCAGGTGGTTTTGGTCCCCATTGACCGCGATAACCGAGGGATTACTGTATAACTTTTGTTGGCATTTACTATATCGGCCCAATTATGATCTCTTAGAAAACACAATTAAGGGGACGTTTTTATGGCTTTTTGTGGGTTTGCGGTTCACTGATCTCTTAACCACCTGGGTCATCGGGGGGTTTGATTTTTTTCCCCTGAGTCACCAGGGTTAACTCTTGGAAAATGTGATTAATTTTGATTAAATATTTGAATCATTTGACATGATTATTTTCCCATATGCAGGGTCAGGTCCAGATGTGGGTAGACATGTTCCCCATGGATCTGCCACATCCCGGTCCCGCAGTGGATATTTCCCCTCGCAAACCCAAGGGGTGAGATGGACATATTAAATAGCACAAGTGTTGGGCGCATTAGCGAAAAAAGTAATACGTTAAAGATACTTAATTTAAAAAGGAATGAGTTGCCCCATTTATTTGCAAATAGTTTGTTGTTTCTGTATAAACTCACCTCCTTATGCTAATGTTTGCACACAACCAAATGTGTAAACTGACTTTGAATGTATATATTGTACGGTAGAAGGATTTTATACATGAGGAGAAATTACCGCCTCACACTCTGTGTTTGTGGCGGCAACACCATAACTGTATTCAGTTGAATTTTTTAGGAAAATGAAAACACCCTTCAGGAAACGCCACACTCTGATTTAGGGATTGATGTGACACTGTAAATTAAGCAAGAGTACACTAATTAATAATCTGCATTATAAAGAAGCGGATTAGCGTACAGTATGTCACAAATGTGAGTACACCCCTCAAATTTCTGAAGAAACATCGCTTTGTCTGTGTAAAGCTTTTATAGCAGTGTAAATATATTTTCCCGCCCAAAAACTCAAAATCAGGCATAAGAAGCTAAATTCCTGGTAACAAAAGTGAATACACCCTAAAGTAAAAGTTCTTGAAGTTCAATATTTTGTGTGGCCAATATGATTTTGCAAAACCATTCTAATCCTCCGGCCGATGGATTTCACCAGAGCCTCACAAATTGCCACACGAATGCTCTTCCACTCCTCCATGACAACATGACTGAGCTGGGGGATATTCAAGATTTTGGGCGTCTCCGGCTCCGCTTGAGGATGGCCCAAAGATGTTCTATTGGATTTAGATTTGCAGACATGCTTGGCCAGTTCATCCCCTTAACCCCCAGACCCTTTAGAAAAACTTTGGTCGTCTTAGAAGTGTATTTGGGGTCATTTTCAGGCCCGGAACATTGCCCTGAGACCCAATTTCTGAAGGGAGGGAGTCATTCTTTGCTCCAGTTTTTCACAGAACATCCATGAGTTTGTTTCCCTTAACGAAACGCAACTCCCCAATTCCAGTAGCACTTATGCAGCCCCAAACGATGAAATTCCCAACACCATGCTTGACTTGAGGCACAACACAAACATGTTTGAACTCCTCACCTGGTTGCCGCCACTAATACCTCGCACCATCTGAGCAAAAAACATTGATAGTTGTCTTATCAGACAAGAGGATATTTTTCCAGTAAGCCATGGCCTTTACTGACAGACATTTTAGGGTGTCAGAGCGATGTTTCTTCAGAGAGGGGGGTTTTGGGGGTTTTTAAGGGTTATTGTTCTATCTTCGTTATTCATTATCCATTATCCGTTATCGGTCAGTTCATAATACGCTACAAAGCCTAGGAGCCGGGACACTTACTCTCAGCCAAAAGGCCAAGCTAAGGTCCTAGCCTTAAAGCCTTGCTGCGATCATTGAGGGGGGGTTTGGGGTTTTTAAGGGTTATTGTTCTATCTTCGTTATTCATTATCCATTATCCGTTATCGGTCAGTTCATAATACGCTACAAAGCCTAGGAGCCGGGACACTTACTCTCAGCCAAAAGGCCAAGCTAAGGTCCTAGCCCTAAAGCCTTGCTGCGATCATTGCGAATGCACCGTTCCCGGAGGTACTGCAATACCGGGCCGATGCGTGAAGCTGGCAACGCTTCTCCGAACGGCGCAGAGATATTCTATTAAACATTACAATGAAATCTCTGCAGAAATGTGAAGGGTGTGCTCACTTTTGTGACATACTGTAGTGAAACACCAAATATTAAGACGGTAATTACAAAAATGTATTAATTTTTGTTTTTAAATATTTCGTTCCAGGAACTCTCCTTTGTAACGCGTTAGTCCAAACACTGATTAGCATTTGTCATTTACTGTTTTGTATTATAGATTTCTGTTTGATATGTCAGGAAGTGAATTGGTTCAAATCAAAGCTTGCCTCCTTTCTTTTGATTCCCTTTGCAGTTATGAGCTGCGTGTCATCATCTGGAACACAGAGGACGTTATTCTGGAAGACAGCAACTTTCTGACAGGTCAAAAGTCAAGCGATATTTACATCAAAGGGTAATGAATACTTG
Source organism: Urocampus carinirostris (assembly GCF_059441175.1). Classification (NCBI taxonomy): domain Eukaryota; kingdom Metazoa; phylum Chordata; class Actinopteri; order Syngnathiformes; family Syngnathidae; genus Urocampus; species Urocampus carinirostris. The sequence continues at coordinate 36,269,210 of NC_142362.1, read as the reverse complement.
TCATTATTTCGCTCATTATGCAGTCATGTAGTTACACTAAGCATTTTTTCTCATTGGTAGTTGGCTGAAAGGTTTGGAGGATGACCGCCAGGAGACTGACGTCCACTACAACTCTTTGACAGGAGAAGGAAACTTCAACTGGCGTTTTCTTTTCCCCTTCAACTACTTGCCTGCTGAGAAGGTGAATGGATTTGCTGTTTGAAAAAAAGTTGTTTCCTATATATTTGGGGTGCAATTTTAAGTACTGGTAAATGCCACAAAATGGACTAAAAGAAAAACAACATTTGGAATTTGCTGTTTTGTATCTTTTACTAGGACCGTATTTTCCGGACTACAAGTTGTTTGAGTGTAAGTCACACCAGCAAAAATATTGCATAATTAAGTAGGAAAAAAGGTATTTTAGTTTTGGTCTTTATAACGTTATACAGTATTTTTCTTTTCATTAGGTTGCTGCTTTCTTTGTTTGACTCTCTCGGCTTTTGTTCTGGAACAGTTGTAATAGAAATACTTTTTTAAACTGTTAGTTTGCATTGTTATTTAATGAAAAATATAACATTTGTATTGCCTAAAATCTGTGCTGTTTATCGAGATTATAAACCAACTCAAGGGGGGAAGGATTCAACTAATTAATGATCATAATATTTCCTGGAAAAAAAATCTGTATTGAATTGGTATCGATTGTTTCTAGCATATTTTTTACTTGAACATACCTCTAAGGGCCTCCATGTGTGTAGTGTCATGTTACTTCCCTGCCTGCGGGGATTTTCTCTGGGCACATGCATGGAAAGTCCAAATTTCCCCTACTTAACACAACAGTTTAGGTGTGAGGACAAGGGACACAAGATTTGTGAAGGCCAAAACCTGATTGAGATTTTAATCCTAGGTGTTGGTCGTGAAGAAACGAGACAGCATTTTCTCCCTGGACAAAACTGAACAGAAGCTGCCTGCCATTCTGTGTCTACAAGTTTGGGACTTTGAGACGCTCTCCTCTGACGACTTCCTCGGTACACCACAGCATGTCAACCTAACTCCAAAAAGTCGACCTTTGACTGTGTTTACGTCAAAACACAGTTGCTTACGTGTGTTTGTTCAGGCACCGTGGAGTTAGACCTTCACTGCTTCCCGCGTGGAGCCAAGACAGCCAAATCGTGCAAGATGGACGTTTTCACGGACGGGACAGAGAGGATTTCCATTTTCCAACAGAAGAGGTCCAGAGGCTGGTGGCCTTTTAGCAAGTCTGGCGAATTGACAGTATGCTAATATTACTGGTTTTGGACCTTCAACCACAACTAAATTTATAAATCCAGTTAGAATTTATTGTTTTTATTTCCGATAACCTTGATAGGGAAAAGTGGAGGCAGAGTTTCACCTTGTGATAGCAGAAGAAGCTGAGAAGAACCCAGTGGGGAGAGCCCGCAAAGAACCAGAACCATTGCCCAAACCAAAGTAAGGCATGGTTTGCTGTCCCTTCTGCACTGGTATAATTTCTGAGAACCTGTTCTATACTTATCTGTCCACAAATGCACGAATTACATGAAGAAAAAGACATCTCCCACTGAACCAGCCATGTCTAACATGGCCGGATTCAGCCTGTTGGATGATTTAATCCGTCCCTCCGTAAAAGTCGGAGTATGTTAAAAAAAAAAACAAGTCACTAGCTCCTTTTTAATCAAAGGTTTTTTTAAATACATAATAAATAAGTTTTATGAATACAAACCTAATACTGCAGCAAAGGTGTAAATAAAAGCTGATGTCCAGTGTGGTTTCATGTAAAATACTTTATTGTGCAGTATTTTCTCAGCTTCACTAAGCCCAGCCTATTTGATCTGATGTCATTGCCCATTCCCGCTAAAAACTTATCTAGTGGTCTTTGCTTCAAAGCAGTCAATACACTAATGTTAGTTTGCGCCGTTTGTGGATAATGGCTCTGAGAATCGTCGCTGGAGCTACAGCCTTGGAAATGTCTTTGTGACCTTTTCCGTACTGATGGATAGGAATCACTTCTTTAATTTCCTCTCGAATTTCCATTCCTACATTGTGACCACAAATAAGAAAACTTTATTAAGTCGACGATATTTTGAGCTTTAAAAATAAAGAAATAAAGAACTTGTGCTAGGATTTTGTTTTTTTACGTTTTTGACGGACAGTTTGGCTCAGGTTTATTTAATGAAATAGTATGCCTCTGCTCCCAATATGTTGAGAAACACTGAACTAGATCAAGATGATCCATTTTAGTCTGGCTTTGTCTAAGCACAAACATGATTCAATAATTAAAAATGGCAGTGTTTTTTTCTGACAACAAAGTTTCAAACAAATTATTGGCCTAATTTGTTTTTTTTCTCTGCTTGTCTCCCCAGCCGTCCCGACACGTCCTTCTCATGGTTCGTCAACCCTTTCAAGTGTTTTTTTCACTTGGTGTGGCGGAACTACAAAAAGTACATCATCATTGCTCTCTTCATACTCATCACTGCATTCTTCCTGGTCCTCTTGTTTTACACGTTACCGGGTGCCATTTCTCTAAAGATTGTCAATGGATAACAGGAAATAGTTATTGTAATTTTAATGTTCTTCCGAGAGGTCATATTAATAAAGATTTTCCAATATTTCCATTTTCAAATATTCACCAATATTTGGAATCGGAACAGGGTTAGTATGCCTACAACTCAGTAGGGACTTCCCGTGAACTTTTATTGTAGGCATGCTAAAAATACAATTTATGTTTTATCTTGTAGAATAAGAAATATTTACTTGTGGGGACACACACCCTATGTTATATTTATATCAAAGGGCAAACTTTGAGTTACAGGCCAAATATGGTAAAGAATTAGGCAAAAGGGCTGTAGGAGAGAAACAAAACATTTTTGTAAGTCCCGATACAGTCTCAAATCCGATACCTCGGCAATACATGAGGGAACAAGATAATGAAAGTCCATTTTTTTATATCGTTGCTCCCATTTCAAAATGATGTATTCCAGTTTTTTAATTTTTTAATCTTTTTTTTTTTTTTTTGGGCATATTTTGCCCTTTCCATCCAAGAAATTGTTTTTAGATATGTCCTCTAAGAATAGCAGTAATGATATGCATTTATGAATAAACAAACATTACATTTTAGGTTCAAACCCTTTATTCAAATTAGTTTTGAACAGCTCAGAAGCAATGTTCCCTCTAATTTTCCACGGGTCTGAGCGTTCACACAAAGTCGGTGAGCAACGCTTGAAACAACAGTGAGCAACCATAATCCCAATTGTGGCAAGATAATTAATTATCAAACATCTCCAAAACTTCAAGTTACATTTTGCTGAGTTTTCGGCAATGCTAAATTATTTTTCTCTTTTGAATGAATTGACTCTTGTACTATTGCAAAGGTTGTACGGCCAAAGGTTAGCCTGTCGTTTGTTCTTACAATTCTTTCACAAGATATACATTTCTTTTTATTTCCTGATATATTTTGTCGCATAATATTAACATTTTTGGGGGCTTATTTAGTCGGTTGTACGAGACAGAACTGTACTTAATCACATTTTTTAGTGGAGGTACAATGTTGGCAACAAGATTCACTTGATGTAATTGGAAATTATTTGAATGCAACACAAACCTTTTCTTATTTTTTCTGTGTTTTTTTAAATTCCTTTAAAAAAATCTCATTGTGATTATTTCTTCCGAGCTCTTACTTTTTTCTTTTTGTTCTCTATTTACTTTTTTCCTACATTTCTTTCGTTTCTTCTGGCTTTTTTTCCTAAATTTTTCCTTCTTTTTTTCAGCTTTTCACTACTTTTTCATTTTGGTATTTTTTTCTTTTTTGTTCTATTCCCCCCTTCTTTTAAGTCATTGTGTGCATAATTTTACATAATATTTGGTCATGTTGGGATTAAAGAAGCAAAAACAACCTGAAGAGCCGTTAAGAACCCGAAGAGACGATTCATTTTAGTGAGCCAAGCTGAAGAAGCCGGTTCTCGACCGACTCTAGTAACTTTACCCAACTTTGTTCCACGACTTCAAAATACAGCATTTAGGACACAATGTCAGGGGAACCCGTGTATTTTTACTTTCATGCACTGTAACTTTGACTTAAGTCGCTTCATAATTAGTAATTTTGAGCCCTCATTTTTGTGCGCTGCCTAGATTTTCTTGTGCGCTGAGAATGTGCGAGCAGTGCGCAATTGCGCACGCGCGCAGCTTAGAGGGAACACTGCTCAGAAATAAAGCTAATCATTTTTAAAAGCACAACATTTGATCATGTGTATTAAAAAAAAAATGCCATATGGTAAGCTCAAATTTCTTTTGAAATTAAGTTTGATAAAAAGCTTAAAAATAAACACATAACAAAAGCAGCAAGTGATGAAAAATGTAGCCATCTATTTGAATGTTTGAGACACTGGGGACAACACATATTCATTAGTAGTAGTATTTTAACAATAAATACATAGTATCATTACAATTTTAACATTTTGATTGGCAAGTCAGATGAAAAAACCTGACAGCCAACAAGTGGCCCGTGTTACTTTTCTCAACCCTGTCATAAGGGCATTAAAAAAACGACAATGCATACACTTAGGACACTGCACATTTTAATCCTATCACAGCTAATTAGTTTACAAAACAAATTTGAAAGGAAAGACTGGGGATTTCCTAACAGTTTGTTTGTTGTATGGGCCTCCACAACTATTTTTTTATTTAATGACTACAGGGCAAACTGTTTCAGAACATAAGTCACAGAGTCAAACCGAGAAAGCATTAATGTAAAAAAAAAAATACAAATACAACAATGTCCACATGACCCTAAACCTTCCATTGCACAATATTTTGCAAATAAAGTCCGTTGTTTTCGAATTTGAAAGTTATGTATGTATAATTTTAAAACCACTAACATTATTATAGTGTTAGTTTTACTGAGAAGACAATATCAATCATCCCAAGACAATAGTGTCAACCCCATCCAAGTACTTTCTCAGTATTTATAATATCCATTGATTCCCTTACGTTGAAGAATATTTGCTAAGGAGAAAGATCCACGTATTTTAGTCTGCTAAGGAGGCCATTTTGAAAACGAAGTCGAGGGAAGTTGACATCACAAACAATTCAAATGACTGAAAATAAATCTCAGAATGGCCAATAGGAGCCCTGCCTAGGGAAACAAGTGATTGGTTGTTAGCTGAAGCCTGAGAGTTTGTGATATCATCTTTAATCAGCGGTCTCAAAATGGCTGCCCCCAAATATGCATTAAAACAGATTGATTTTGCTTTATAGCTCATGATAAAAACTTTGGCTGTGACTACATAAATATCCCACAGGCAAAAATATAAAAAACATTACCCCAAAAATTAGAGAATTATTTTTGACATGACAGCAACAAAATATAATATAAATATATCATGTGGGCCATCTTATAGAACATCCTCTGGGTTGACTTTCGCTTTAGCACCTTTACTTACAACACACAGTAGAAGAACAATATATCTTGAAAAAAAATGATGATGCATTTTACAATAGGTGCGTAGAACCAATACACTGAGGTCTGTGAAGAGTAAGGGGGTATTGCACGCAAGTAGAATTAAGATTCCAGGCTAACTGAAAAAGTACAGCTTGATCTAGTCTGGCCGGCACATTTTGGATGAATCTGTGGCACATTTGCCAAGCAAGGATGAAACGGCATGGCTAAGTCAAACTGGCTCTAGATATTTGGGATAAAAGCGTGTTCGACATCTTCGTATTATAAGAAAAAAGTAATAAAGCGCTGTTATTAAGTAAAAGGAGAAAGCCTGGCAGACAATTGCTCCCGGCTCATGAAAATGTTTGCTATTTGTATCTTTTCAAGGAGTACCTTTATTGGAATGGTGGCCTGATTTTAGCTTGCCTTGTGGGAAGCCTGGATTTGATTCATCTTTTTTTATATATTTATTTCTCAAGTGTTTTATGTACTTGCCCAACACAAATCACTGGGGATGGTGCTCTGACGAGGGATCTGTGAACAGTGATTTCATGCCTTACTCTGGAGTAGCATTTCTAATCTCATTGTAAACAATGTTCACTATGTGGTTTTAATGACAAAGACTATTATTACAATCCATTTCAGGATATGTTTTTGGTGTAGTTTTATTTTATTGATCTATAATGAAGAACGAATGTCTCTTTTTGACAAGGGACCAGTATAATGGGAGTTGGACCTGTATATACAATATTACCGATGCAAAAGACTTCATTGATACCATCCTGACAAGTTTTAATGTCACTTTTAAGAATCTTAAAAACAGCTATGATGTACTCATTCCTCAAAGTTCTGATGGCAATTTGACAAACATTCTTAATTGGCATCACAATAGTCATGTCAAGTTATGTTTATTTGTATGGCCCTAAATCACAAGAAGTCTTAAAAGGCTGTACAGACTACTTTTACACTAAGACAATAAATCAATAATTCAAATACACAAATAACTATTTAATTGACTTAACTATAAAATGGCTTGCAATTAAACAGTCAACAGAAATAAATGTAATGCCAAAATAACCTATATGTAAAATTTAAATGCAGGATTAATAAAACAATCCAATATATGAAGAAAGTCATAGAAAAGGTATAAAACCCATTAATTAAGCACATAATAAAAGTACCAGATGTATCTCTTAGCCTGGTCTGGAGCAGGCGTGCTGTAGAGAATTAAATCATCACCGTAACTCAGCCGAGCTAAATTAAACCTACATCCATGCAACCGACTAGAGGCTAAATTCATTCAAGACAAACTTAACAAGGCTTCATCCTTTATCTTGGTTTTGTACACTACTCCAAGGTGTGTGTTCAAGATAGGCATAACAATGTATTTATTGGATTTCCGAGGGAATTTTGCTTCAGTAAAAATACTTACATTGATATTAATTGTCGGACTCCAACTCTGACAAGTTCGGTTTAAATGGCATTTCAAATTCAGTTGTTACAATTCTTGGGGGAAACATGAAATGATTAAATGTTTAACCCCTTACAGTTCCTGTAAAATTCGCCAACAATCCCAATCCAAGACATACCCAAAGTAAATTGAATGTTGTTCTTGAACTATTTAGAGAACATGGATGGTTTCAGTCTCCTTTGAAAAGGTAAGGCAAGGGGACGTAATTGGTGAGTTACGCCACCTTTATAGTTTTTGGGTATCTTGTTTCAGACGGATTGCGATTTATCTGTGATGGGTATATTTTGAAATGGTCATCATATCTTGAATCCCAAGATTTTATGCTTTCCAATGAATGTGGCATGACCTATTTCAGTGACTTGTGACATAGCGCAGACAAGTATTCGTTTATCCCAAGTTGGGCAGCCAGCCTGTGGGCCTTTGGAAAACAAGGAGGTTCAAAAAGAAATATCAACTGATAAAATATTTTCTTTTACTCCTTTCCTTGTTTTACAAATTGTATTTGTTCAGCGTTCAGTGCAAAGTGTTGTGAACATGGCATCCAGTGTTTAAACAACACACAAGAATTGGGTAAAGGTACCTATGCCAGGCAATGTTGATTATGCATGCATTATCACAGGTAAGCCTCAGGGTATGTCTCGGGCATGCTAGGAGCCGGCCGGACGTGCCATGGACATCTGTGCGTGCTGATCAACCAGCGCAGTCATGTTAGGGTCCCTCAGGATCAGGGCTGAGGACGTCGAAGCTGGCGTGACGAAATGGAAGTTTGGATTTCCGGGAAGGAGCATGTCATTAACAAGACTGGAAGTGGATGCTGAAGAGAAAAAGTCTTGTATGAATATGAACTCAACAACCAAACTGTGTTTTGCTACCTCTTGTATGCTTGTCTGTGTTGTTGTAAGGCGGCCGCAGCAAAGGGCACTCGCGCCCAACAAACAAGTCAGAGCTCCCTATGTATGTGTTGAATACAGAAATAGAACAAGGTCCGGGGACTGCACCTTTCAACATAGTGCGCCCCACAGTCGTTTAAACGCGGTACTTGACCATTCTCCACGCTGATTGGCTATAAGCACGAAAGTTCTGTTTGATTCATCCATCAAATCTTCGGGGGCGGGAATCTTTGTTTCCAACGTGAAAGTTGCACCGTCCGACAAGTAACTGCACACGCACATGCAAAAAATACTGATTTTAATTCAAATATACCACCTCAAAACCAAGGTTCAATTTCAATCTGAAACGTAGCAGTGTCAGTAAAATAACAATAGGTAAAAAATAATGGAACTTAATTTTCTTTCCGGTACAAAACTACCCAGAGCCAGGAACCGGTTCACAGCCCGGTGGTTGCAGACTACTGCCCTATAGGACATAACCAAACCTAGTCTCTTTATGCCCCCTAATGGACAAAATTACACCAGTCTCTTTGCACCCCTGATGGACAGCATTAAAAATGCAGATCAGTCATCAATAAGTGCGCGTCCAGGAAGTGCATTGCAGGTTGGACAACACGTTTCTGGGGGTCGGGGAGATCAAAGTCGCTATATAAAAAGAAGACAGTGAGCCAAATTCGCTTTTTTTCCTGTACCCAAAACAGCAAGCTCCAATACCTCGTCCGCAACAAAAAAATATCTTAAATAAGACAAGGCTTAGTCCCCATGCACTATTCTCTCCTGACCAAAGGACTCTACAAAGCAACTAGATCTCTCTACAAGACGAGAGCTCAAGCGGACTTCAAACCACCTAAGCAAATATGTCTCTCTCTCTACAAAGCAAGGTATTTTGTGCAACCATACACACACAAAAAACGGCCGATTGGTGCGGTGTGTCAACATTTCAAACACGCCCTTAAAAATCTCTGCTTATAGCTTTCATGAGCCATTTTCATTTTCCACAAATAACCACCACTTTTTCCATCACCACAGAAATTCAATCACATTCCAATATCCATCATCACTTACTTAAATGGAGTAGTAAGGGAATTGTGGATATTTAGATGAAAATCATATCCAGGGCTATTGTATAGTTTTGTTGAGAAAAATGCTAAACCCAAGCTTGCTCCTCTGCATTGAAATAGTTTCAAGATAGAAAGTCGTATTTAACACAATAACTAAATATATAGTGAAGTACACAATTAAAGGGCTGATCTTACCACAAGTGACTTTGTGTTGCTGAGGACCACTGATGGGGAAACCATCTTGAGCCTCTGCAGTGCCTTGAGTCTGGAACGCAGCAAGTTGTACAATATACAACTAAATTTAATTTGAACTTTGGGAACCCCTCATCATTTTCAAGACTTTTAATTCTAAAACATTAATTATGCACCAAAATGTGCATCTGCTCAAGTAATTACTGCACACATTTTGCCAATAATATTACCACTATTTTACTTCTCAAATATCACTGCGTTATTTCAAGAACGTTTCAATCTCTTTCAATACCAGTTTTTTTCCAGTACCTTCAAGGAAGAAATATAGTGCTGAACAAAAGAATATTTTTTGTTGACTTTAATGACTAAAATAAATTTGCTATCTTGATGCTAGCACATACTTTGTGCTATTTTGAGAAGCCCCTGTCTATACTCTACGATCTTTTTGTGTCAATGACCTGCTAAACTGACATGAATTCTGCTTGCCGCTTCAACAATGCACGCACAGCTTTAATGCGTCACACTTGTTTACTAACACGGAATGGTCTCTAGGTGCTGGGTAATAATTGAGTTCAATACAGAAGATGAAGAAAGGTACTGTGTGTATGAAAAGCAGAAATATGAGCCAAATTTGAATGATATTGATTGCTCCGAATTGATGATATATCATTAAAAAAAAAACAATTGGACCCGGTAAGGAGCCAAGCCAAAAGATCCGGTTTTCTAATAAGAGCTGTCCTCTTGGGTGCGACTAGTAGGGGGCAGTGACGCCTTACATGAAAACCCCATAATAACGAACTACCATAGCAGCGTGCCTGCGTCATTTATGCAATTTTAAAAAAAACATTTATTGCGTGGTCTATTGAGTCAGACTGACAAGGAACATTGCAAAGGCAGCCATTTTAAGCATTTACAAGTACTTCAACTAAAATTCAAGCTTTTTCCTGACATTGAAAACAAAAGATTTTCAAGGATTTTAAGCACCTATTGGAACCCTGAGAAAGAAAAACTTTAAAATGATCAAGGGTGTCCAAACATTTTTAGATCACTATATGGCACCAAAAACACAAGCCAATTGGTATTACTTAAGAAGTTTATCGCAACCAACCTGAACCTGGTTGAGACAAGCCTGTAGTTTCCGCTTTGCCCGCCATCTGGCCACCCTCAGTCTGGTCTTTTCCCGGCGCTCCCGTACCTTACAATTTACAAGAAAAAAAAATTGCTCATCTTAAATTCTAAACACATTTGCTATGACAGCTTATCGAAATTCAAACATAACTCCTAACAGGAATCTCCGGACTCACAAGATCAGCCAGCAAAGGCTGAGGCAGCGTTTTTTCCAGCTCCCGCCGTCGATTCATGCTCCGTCGACGCAGCTCATTGCGCCGCATTTTGTACTCTTCGTAGATGCTGAAGTCTTTGGTCCAGGGGCCGCGAGCCTGGCGTGATATGCCCGCAGGCCTTGGAGCAATCTGAGTAAAGCTCGCCTGAGAAGCATCTAGAAGATGAGAGTCACCAAACAATTTGAAAAAGTTGACATTGACACTTTTTTCCCACTTTTTAAATTTGAGAACAACTTGGCTTTACTTTGTATTGGCAATGGTCCTCACAAGGTACTCACAAGAAGCACTTGGTCCAGCTGTACTGAAACCTGAGGAGCATTTTCTCTGGCCTGAATGTCCTGACCACTGTGTGGCAGACAATGCAACCTGAAAACAATTACCATGTCAAAATTAAAGACTGTTTACAAGCCACTCCATTTCAAACACATTCGTCCATGTTTTTAATACAATAAAAGCTTTTAATCTTTAACAGTTGCCTCTGGTGCATAACTGTTATCACTTGCTGCTACTACATTTCAAGTGGATTGCAACAACATATATGTTATTTATTATTCTCTTCGATCCATAGCTGCATTAAAATTGAATTGGGTTTCTTCTTTGAAAACAGAATGATCACCTCTGGCTGCACTTGGTGACCGTGGTTCATTCGATTGTCCAATAGGTATGACGTGACTTCATGCCCCTCAACTGGTTCCTCCTTAATACAGATCACCTGCTGATCCTCCTCTTCTACTTTCACCTTGAATAAAAACATTGCAGGTAACAACAAATGTTTCTGAGAAACATGCATCGGTTTTTGGCTACGTTGATGTCATTTGACCAATCAAACAGCCAACTAGTCACAATATTTCAGTCTGAGCAGGCTCAACACCAAAGTTTTCATAACAGGGAATGGAATAAAATAGAAAATAATCTAAAAATGATGGGAAAAAAAAACAATTAAAGAGTCGGAAAAGCTATAAGGATACAAATGTTTTTTTTGTTACTTATATATTCAAATTTATTTTTAGATTACATAATATTTTTTACTAAGGTGTCGGGAGAAGGACAGAGAAAATGATACAGATCTCTTTTCTGCTCTATTTCATTCAAGCATAGAAATGGCAATTGTTTGCGTTCACAAAAAAAAAAAAACCTATGTAAACATTTTAGATTGGTTCCAGATTGTTAGATAAGGCTTCTCCAATATTAAGGACAGGGTTCCTACAGCTAAGGTCAATACTTTTAAGTATTTTTTAAATGCCTTTTGAAATCAAATTTGAGACCCAAAAAATTATTGAAACAAAACAAAACGTAAAAACACTAATATTATTTTGCCTCATAAACATTACTGGGCACAGCTTTTAGCAATGGCATAAAATGTTCATCGGACAGCCACTTCTTATTAAATGTATACTTTCCTGTGATCCAAAGTAAACGTCTCGGTCCAAAGTTGCTAGGTGTATTGTGGGTAGACCTAAGTCATGCGTCTGCTCTAAAAGGCCCGACTGAAACTACATCACCGTTTTGATAGTTCTGTTGATATGGTCACGCAGTGTTGCCACAAAAGTAAATCGGTGAATTATCCCTCCCCAAAAAATGTTTTTAGTTCAAACAAAGATTGAGGCTTATAAAAGATTGGATTATTAACATCTCAATGCCATTTAATTCCTTTTTTTATAATAATGAATTCAATGCCTTTAAAGACTTCTCAAAGATCAGTGGGACTCCTGTAGATCATATGTGTCAAACTCAAGCCCCTGGGCCAAATTTGTCCCGCAATGTGATTATAATTGGCCCGCGAGATCATATCAAATGTTCATTAGAGCTGGCCCGCGGTATGTACTGTGCCGCTAATACTACAAATCCCACAAAGCTTTGCTAGTATTTTGGCGCGCAGTAAAACCCAGCAAGCGCTCCGTACTTCCGTTCACAGTCATTCATCCATGCCCCAGTCGCATCGGAGAAATTAATAATTTCACCCTCCAGAAAAATGGCCAAACGAAAGATAGACAACAGGACCTTCCAAGACAGGTGCGAGGCAAATTATTTGTTCACGACTATAATGGACAAACCTGTTTGACTTGTGTGCGGAGCTGGCTTAGCTGTAAAAGAGTATAACATAAGATGACACTATGAAACAAAACATGATGAAAAGTACAAGGACCTGGACCTAAAGCAGAAGCTGCAAAAAGTGGAGTAAATGAAACTAAGTCTGGTTTGGAGGCAGACCTTGTTCACAAATGTAAAATCAAAAAGTGAAGCTGCTGTAAAGGCCAGCTCTATTATGGCCATTTTCCGTGTTGCCAAACAATGGTAGCGCAAATTTCTCTTGCCGTCCTGACTAGTGCACGGTTCGCTGAAAAAAAAAATCAAGGCGCTCAGCGTCGAGGTGTCCCGGCGATTTGCCGACTTTGAGGCTCAGAAAGGGAGATTTGAACTGCTCAGTAACCAGTTTGCGATTGATGTGCAAATCACACTAACCAGTCTCCAAATGGAGCTAATTGAACTGTAATGTAATGACATGGTGGAATGAAAATATGACTCTTTTGGTGCCGTACAGTTTCTATGTTTTCATCCCGACACAATGCCTCAAGTAAGCACCCAAGCTGCTCAGATGCTCGCTATGTTGCTGCTCAGATGGTCTCGATGTTGCTGCTCAGATGCTCTCAATGTTAGGTAGCACATAATGTATCTATGTGGGCAACTATTCTCTATGATGAAGGTGAACAAAACACCTCACTGATGAGCACCTTCACTCCGTCCTGAGGCTTTCCTCAGCTCAGAGTCTGATTCCAGACTTTGACGAACTTGCATCTAAGAAAAGATGCCAGGTATATATCAGGCTTAGACCAATGTGCAGAAGAAATCAGAGCGTAGCAAACTGAGCTTTAATATATGTTATGAATCTTTGAAATGTGGACTTTTATCGAATGACATTATTATTTTTGGTTCTGTTATTTTTGGCTTTGAAAAAGATTTACTTGAAAAACGAACTTGAAAGGATAAGGGGAGAGACATTCTACTTTATACATTTAAATAGCAAATGAATACCACAGTGTTTTTTATTTCAAATTTATTTTCTCATGTTTTTGTAATATCAAGCTTTGTTGTTGACTAAGAAAAACTAAAGTTTGCTTCCATATGAAAAGGTCAAACATTACATATTAGTTGCAGTTTATTTTTCAATAAATATTGACTTAGGCCCAGGACTTTACTTCTCTGCTTAATTTTGGCCCACAGTGAATTTGAGTTTGACACCCCTGCTGTACATAGACGACTTAAGCTGACTCGCTAGGTTGCCGTGACTGTCCTTGCAAATTGTTTTCACCTTGAACCATTTAAAACCATTTGGTCACTCATTGGCACATTGGGGAGCCTAAGTCGCCCCCCTAGACCCCCCACCCGCCCCAACTTCCTCTGCGTGGGTGAGCTGCCATGACAGTGTACGACTAGGGACTATTTCAGACAAGACCACATTATGCTTAAAAGGCTCCACAGCTGCATATTTGTATTTAATATTTCTGGCATCCAGTAAATAGTTTAACAAGCAGGGTTGGGTAGGATTACTTTAACTTGATTACTTTCAATTACTTTTGGATTACTCCAATACCAAATATGCTAATAAAAGACAAAATAAACTAAATATGAATAAAATTGCAGGCTTGGGGAGTAACGGAATACATGGGACGGCAAAAATGATGTTGGCAAGCTGTTTGGATTTATTTTCATTTTGTTTCTGTCGCATTTTATGTTAGTTTTGCCGGAGATCAAAGCCAAGAGAGAAAGCTTTCCACGTGTTGTGAGTCATAATTTCATTCATATTTAGTTTCTTTCGTCTTTTATTAGCATAATTGGTATCGGAGTAATCCAAAAGTAATTGAAAGTAATCAAGTTAAAGTAACCCTACCCAACCCTGTTAACAAGAATATGTTCTTGTACTAATTTCTAGTTTAGCGAGTATTTAAGCTAAAATAACCTGTCTGATGTTCAGGCCAATCCTTGCAGTTGTAAAAAAAATATATCACAGTGTTTTTCTTATGTACTTATTTGTCGTGCACCTGTATCATGGAGCTGGCCAGGGTTGAGCTATCCACTTGTGGTGAACCACAAGGGGATGAAGGGGTTTGTGCAGACTTCTGGCTGGCTTCATGGGCGGGAAAAGGGGGCAATGCCAAAGTGTCAGTGCCGTCCAAGCTTGGATGCACGGTGACATTCCAGTCACCCTCCTGACTTTGGCCGTCGCTGCTGAGAGGACCGTCTTGGACTGAGTGACAGAGCAAAACTACAAGCAAATAAAATTACCACTCAAAGTAGGTTGTTGTTGTATTTAATGAAGCAACTGCCTTACCGGAACTCTCCAGGCATTCTGTACCCGTGAGAAGAGGGACTGCCAACACGCAGTCTGTTGCTTCAGAAGTAATCACTTGCATGTCTAGTTGTCTGGCAGTCTGTCCACATGATTCTGCAAAAAATGAGAGAGGATTAATTAATCCATGGCCCAGATAAACCCTCGAATGTGTTTGTATCCTAGACTGTAGGCCAGGGGTCGGGAACCTATGGCTTGCAAGCCATATATGGCTTTTTTTCATGAGAACATATGGCTTGGAGAAAAAAATTGGACTCAACACATTTCTCTGCGAAGTTCCAAAAACAGATAGGTAGATTCAGATTTTGGAGGAAATACTGAGTTAAAAATAGGTTCAGACGAGTATGTTTAGGGCACATTCTTAACTACAGCTTACAGTCAGTATGTCACAAAAACATACCCCGTTTTGGCAGTAGGTCGCTAAGGAATACTTTAATTAGATTGAGTGAGCGGTAGAGGTGGGCGGAACTGCTGCACAGTGTCACTCCCTTCGCTCTGTGCCGAAGGTAAATACGATGATATCCTTCTTATTTGCAGTGATTTGTGACATTTTTACAAAATAACTTTGCTTGCACCTTGTTATGAAACTATTATCTAGAACAAAATGATGGTCAAAAGGAGCCTCAACAGTAAGTAACTGAGAGGGAGACAAAATCTAAATATATTAATATTCAGTTAGCCTGGATTTCTTTATTCCACTTTCGCACAATAAACTGCAGGTGTTTGTTTGACCAGTTCCTACCCATTATTTACATCTAACAACTGTTTTGTTTGGTTAACCAAGTGGTTTGTAACTTCCAGTTGAGTTACCCTACTTTTTGCGTTAATGTGTAATTTTGTATATTCTTTCACAATTAACCGGCTCCATGTTTTTCTGCCCGTCAAAACATCACGCCTGCCCAAAACGGCACTAAACAATCTCAGAACAGTTACCATATTTAATCGTGTATACCACGCATAATTTTGGAGCAATGATTCATCGGTCGAAAAATATCGTTTACCACAATCGCAAAACGTTGGCTGTAATGGGAATCGAACCTGGGTTGCAGCAGTGTGCCTAATCCTAACCACTGCATCAGCAGTGATTTTAGATGACATAAAAAATGCATTAGGATTTAATTCATTATCACATTACTTTTAATCACCAGAGACTATTGATAGAAAATGAAGAAAACAGAAAGTCATCCTGAAAGATATAAATAAAGGTAAAAAAAGAAGAACAAGGGAAACAACTCTTTGGTGAGGACATTAAATGAATGCATTGCAAATTTCAGAACTGAGTTCATAAGTTACGTTGTCAAAAATGAATTTAATCACGGCCGCATGTTATCAATGATGTCTGCCACTTACAGTTTTTAGAATGGCAAAATAGAATTTATTGTCATTGTAACATGTTAAATGCAACACGAAATTAACATTTGTCTCTGGTATTGTGAATAAAATAGTGTTATGATGAAATGAAATTGATTGCCTTTTCGTCCGTCATTTATATCACTGGTGGTCCAGTGGTTAGGATTCAGCCCTCTCACAACTGTGACCTGGGTTTCATCCCTGTCTCATTCAACCGCAAAGTTGGAGCTGAGAAAAAGTGAGACAGACCTTTAGACTGACTTTTAATGGCACGGGTGCGTGTTATACACAGATAAATACAGTCATTTGTTTTCTGTTATCAGAACTACTTTAGTCAGCAAATACTTACCTTGGTTATTTGCTTGTGGCTCATCAACTGTGGAGGTCTGAGAAGAGCAAGAAGATGACGCTCCTGTGGTGGAGACGCCAACCCAACCAGCCTGCGCCTGGGAGCATTTACCTAGGTTGCTCTTTACCAGAGAACTGCTGGTGGCTCTGTGCTGTAGCTCCTCCTCCACACCCTGTCTGTAATACTTCAGTTTCAACTCTGTGTAGCGCAACTTGGCTCGAACATTGTCGTTTTCCTTCTCTTTCAGGGCTTTCTCTCGCTGCAGTGTGGCCATGTCACGCTTCATTTGTGCCAACTGTGTCTTCAGGTCCTCAAATTTGACCCCCACTACCTTCAGCATCTCAGCTAAGACTGTCTCTACGGCACCGTTCACCGCCCGCTCCACCACGGCACCCATCTGGCCTCGGATCAGTGAGACAGCAATACTGACGTCCATCTCAGCTAACAGTTGACCTTCACCTGTAAGCAATTTAAACTATTATTATGAACACAGTACGTCATTTGTTTCAATGCAGTTGTTTGTAACTGTTATGATTGTCCATAAAATTGTCTGAGCAGTATTTCAGAAGTGCAACAAAAATAAGCAGTAAACAATATACCAGAAATAATGTGAAAATCGTTGATTACCCCGTTACTGAAAAAAAGTAACAGCGTTACGTAATGACATTCCCAACACTCGTTGCTACAGCGCGCTAACCTTTAGATATCTGTGGTTGAGCATCTCAATCATGATGGCTTCCAGTTCAATGATGCGCCATAAAAAACGTCGAATATAAATACAAACAGGATATCCATCCAGTGAAAACAAAAGATAATTCATATAAACAAGATCCAGATAATGAGAGTGAGCCCATGTTCGCTTTTGTAATAACATTGGGAAACATTTTTTGTTTAGTCCTCGTCCCACACATAGACACCATTTGTTGACAAAACGCACCTTAACCATAATATGCATTCATGAAGAACTATTAACGTACCGTTTTGCAGACGTGACGCTTGACCAGGCGAAAATAATGACTTTCAGCTGTCACAGGTGAAAAATTTGAAGGGAATTCCAAATATGTTAGGACAGTACCGTATGTACTTAAACGCAATTGAGCAGCTTCCGGTTTTTTCTTCTTTTGGTCATTTAATGAATTGCGCAAATAGCAAAGAGGACAGTACTGCCTTCTAGTGAATATAGTAGCGCTTTACAAAAACAGCCAACGTGATGCACTCACTAATTTATTATTTATATATATATATATATATATATATATATATATATATATATATATATATATATATATATATATATATATATATATCCAGCTCCAGACTTTCTGTGCGGAATTTGTATGTTCTCCCCGTGCTTGCGTGGGTTTCCTCCGGGCACTCCGGTTTCCTCCCACATTCCAAAAAACATGCATTTCAGGTGAATTGGCCGGTCCTAATTGTCCCTAGGTGTGAATGAGCGAATGAGTTGTCTGTCCCCGTGTGCCCTGCGATTGGCTGGCAACCAGTTCAGGGTGTCCCCTGCCCACTGCCCGAAGATGGCTGGGATGGGGTCCAGCCCCCCCGCGACCCTAATGAGGATAAGCGGTACGGCTAATGAGATGAGATGAGATATATATATATATATATATATATATATATATATATATATATATAATGAAAATAAATGTTTATTGAAGGTATTGTTGTATACATTAATCAAAACATGACACCAAAAAAACTAATGCTGAGAGTGAGAATGGCCATATTTGGTCACCTTACGCCCCCTCCCCTAAGAAAATTTGACAAATCTATTTCTGCCAATTTTTGCTTAAAGGTTTGCTCCGTATTTGCACTAATAACCCGGTCAGGCAAAAAATTCCAAATTTTTGGTATCCTGAAAGAAATAAAGTTTCCATGCAAGTTGCTGGTAGGTCTACGCACCTGTAACTTATATCTGTGACCACGTAAACCATCAACACAACAGAACTCAAAAAATTGATCAAAAGGCACATCGATCATTCCATGCAGTACTTTGAACACAAAAATTAAATCAAATCGAATTCTGTGGAGTTCCAAAAAGTCCAAGTTCATTCTTTGTAGTCTTTCCGGATATGACAAGTTGTGCATCCCAGGTATCCGCTTCGTATACCGACGTTGAACTCCTTCCAGTAGGTTAATGTCTTTGAGTAAGTAAAGGTTTCACACAACGCTATTATATTCTAACCCGGGTCTAACATAAACACAAAACTTTCGAACTAAGAATGCTGGGTTCTTGTTGTAAAAGTGTCTGTAAATGTTTGATGCTATGTTATTGGCTTTGTTGGTAATTTTGGCGATATGCGTGATAAACTTTAGGTTTGAAGTAAGAGTGACACCCAGATCCTAATGTTCAGTAACAACATGCAAATCATGATCATTAATGTTATACAGCGGAACAGAACCATGAAAAAACGACTGTGCTAAGCATTCATGAGATGACAGTTGCAGTTGCCACTGTTCGGACCAAAGAAAAACTGATTTAATGTAATTTTGGAGAGAATCAATTGTTCCTGCAACCTGGGTTTTTGGTAAGAAAGCCGACAGTTTAGCATCATCGGCAAAAATTGAGATGTCACTACTTTGAATGGCCTCAGGTAGGTCGTTCACAAAAAACTGGAATAATAATGGTCCTGGTACTGAGCCCTGCGGTACCCCACTACAAACTTCCAACCACGCTGAAAGAAGATCATCAATTTTTACACATTGTTTACGATTTGACAAATATGCAGTTATCCATTCAAGCAGTTTTCCACTAATACCATAGCATTTCAGTTTTTGTAAAAGCGTGTCATGAGACACTTTATCAAAAGCCTTGCAAAAGTCTAAGTAAACAACATGACCAGCCATATTGTGAACAAAAAACTTACTGGTAATATTATTCAAATGAGGTATCAAGTTAGTCATGGTAGAATGTCCGGACCTAAACCCATGTTGCTTAAACGTAAAAAGATTGTGCTCCTGTATAAATTTCCATATGGCATCCGAGATAATTTTCTCAAACACTTTACAGACGCAGCTAGTCAAGCTAACTGGTCTATAGTTAGCTGCACTTGTTGTGCTCCCCCCTTTAAAAATGGGTATGACAATAGCACTAAGCCAGTCCTCAGGCAGCTGTGAATCCTCAAAAGATCTAGAAAACAGGTAAAATAAGGGTTCACATAAAAAGTCAGCTAGCTTTTTAAGCAAGAAATTTGGAATTTTGTCAGGACCGGCTGAAAATTTGCTGGGAAGTTTTATCAAGTATTTATGAATTAACTCCTTTGAAAGTTCCACAGAATTCAGGACAGCTGAAGTTCTGCTGGGAAAGTCGGGTGGAACACCATTGTCACGACCAAAAACACTGGCATACTGATCATTTAATATACGGACATTATCAGCATTATCAGTAGCAACGGTACCGTCAGATGCCTTCAGGTTGGGAATAGATGCCCTAGAAATTAGTTTACGGTTGATGTATGAAAAGAATTTACGAGTATTATTAGACTCTAAAACTTTATTTTCCTCAGCCACCCTTTCCCGCCTGATGTCCCTCCGCAGTTCCCTTGAAGCATCTTGATAACTTTCCAAGTATGCCAACTGATCACGTTTATAAAGCTTGTGAATAAACTGCTTTCGCCTATGCAATTCAGCTATATCACGGTTGACGTGAGGTGTAACAGCAACTGAGGGTACGTATACCAATATCAAAGTGTCAACAACAGATTTAAATATTGCCCACATTTCTTCAATATTCCCACAATTATCAAATAAGAGATACCAGTTGACACTGGACAGAAAGTACCTCATGCCATGTAGATCACAGTCTTTAAAATTTATGTAATTCTGAGCAGTGGTGTCTTTTTTTAAGAGCCAGGTTAAGTTGGAAAGTAACAGAATCTTGATCACTGGTAGAGAAACTCGGCCCAACGTCAATGTTTTTAATCAGATATCTGTCAGTAGAAAACACAAGGTCTAATACGTTGGACCCCCTGGTTCATCGACATACTGAAAAAAAACAGCATTTGAAACCAAGTTTTTGAACATTGAAGTTAGATTAGTATCAGAATTTTGAAGAAAACTGTGGTGAAGGTCAGGAAAGTTAAAATCACCCATAAGTAGAATTTGCAATTTAGTATCAAAAATAGAATTCAGACGATCGAACATAGCGACGTTGGCCTGAAAAGAGCTCAGACCAGAGCAATATACAAGCACTATTCTCAGCTTCACCCCAGAAATAAGAATATCACAACTCAATACCTCAATTCTATCAAATTGATAATTAGAGACAGAAAGCACAGATATACCATGAGAAATCATGAGCAAAACTCCTCTATGTTGAGCATTTTTTCGTTTAGTTCTAATGGTATGATATTTCGCTATAGTTGGCCCTGTGTCACCAGCGGAGTACCAAGTTTCTGTAATTGCCTTAGAAGTCAAACATTGGGCATTAATGAGATGAATCAAGGGGCTGTTCAATAAAGGCGAAGGCGACCTTAGGCATTTCCCGGCTTGACAATAATTTTCCCGTCCCGTATAATAATGTTTACTTCACCTTCGTCCCGACGGCGCTTAAGTTCGTCCTGTAGTTCCCTGTCGCGTTCCCTTTCTTTTGGTGTCATATCTGGATATATGTATATATATATATATATATATATATATATATATATATATATATATATATATATATATGTATATGTATATGTATATATATATATATGTATATGTATATGTATATATATATATATATATATATATATGTATATATATCCTCAGTAGGGTTGCGGGGGTGCTGGAGCCCATCCCAGCAATCATCGGGCAGTGGGCAGGGGACACCCTGAACTGGTTGCCAGCCAATCGCAGGGCACACAGGGACAGACAACTCGCTCGCTCATTCACACCAATTTGGACCGGCCAATCCACCTGAAATGCCTTGTCTTTGGAATGTGGGAAGAAACCGTAGTGCCCGGAGGAAACCCACGCAAGCACAGGGAGAACATACAAACTCTGCACAGGAAGTCCGGTAGCTGGATTTGAACCCACACAGGAGGTTCCCAAGAACTTAGAACTGTGCCGCACACGCGCTAACCACTGCGCCGCCGTGCTTTTTTTCTTTTTCTTTTGCTATTTATTTCCCTTTTATTTTCTTTGTTATTGTATGTGTGTGTCTTGCTGTCGGTCACCCCTCTTGAGGGATATGACCAAGGTAGATGGATAGATAGATTTTTTAATTCTATTGCTTGTCTGTGTATAATGAACATGTTTACCTGACTGCTCCTTTTGCACATCTGCTGTACAGCACTCTTAGGTGTGATTATTTACCTACTACTACTGCACATCCATATGTTTTGTACATTATATGATCCTCTTACTGGCTTGTTTTGCTCTACAAGTACTTTGCACTATTGTGTGGGATCCTTTTAAATACTCCAACTCATTACTTTATACTTAGATATTTACGGACAGTGTGCGGGTCAGATGTATCGACATTTTGTTCTGTATTCATGTGTACAAGAATGACAAGCAAAGTACATTGGTACAATATTTTTATTTGTAGATCCTTATTTTTTTGTCGGGAATCATACAATATATATTTGAGAAGGCATGTTTATTTGTACAGTATAGCCCTTAATCATAAGAAGTCTCAAAGAACTGTACAGACTACAGACTACTATTACAGCATCCCCTAATCTTAAACCTACATGAGGGCAAGGACACACTCAAAAACCTCAGCATTTGGAAAACTCAATTTGGCAAGACCTCACTCAATACCTAGCTCTTTCGGCCACCAAATAAATTGAATTTGAGGACCCCGAATTTACGTGGCAAACTGTAGGGTGGCGCCATTGTACACAGCACCAGTTTGTAAACAAAGCGGATTATGTTGTGTTTATCGGATGGTACCCATAATTGACAAATTTGCGTTTTTCCATACAGATTTTCTTGTACGTCGTACACTACTTAAAATGTATAATAAACGTACTTTGTACGGCAAAAACGTACAGGTTGACAGTTATGTATTGGGGACACTGTCTGATCTAATATTACTGTGATCTGATCACAAACATTTCTGTTATTCAAGTGTTTAACCTAGCAAATCATATTTTACTGTTTGGCAACCTGCTGCACCACTAAAACACAGATAGCATGCTGCCAAACTTGCAATGCTACGATGTTTATGGCAAAAAATGTGTTTTTTTTCTATTCGCAGAGAAAGGGGTTCGCCTCTCGAGACAGTGTCTCGTTCTCGGGGAGAGCGATTGTATCGCAGCCAAAACTCTGGAAAAGGAATTTCTTTTGTATTTTTTTGTCTCCACAAAGTGGAGGGTGTTCTAGAGTGAAAAAAAACATACGTCAACATCAACACACACAAAGCTTATTCAAGTACAACCGCCTGGTGTTTGGTGTTGCATCCAGTCCAGCCATTTTTCAGCATACCATGGAAAATCTACTCAGAGACATTCCCCATGTTGCAGTCTATCTTGACCCCTACCCAAAAAAATGTCCTGGAGAGGAATGTGGACCACCAGGCTGTACTTGCCCAAGACACACCACAGGAAGCAGTGCCCAGACGACCCAAGTGGTTAAGGGAGCAGTGAACCGTGAACATGAAGTGTCATATAAATCTGCATTTTTTTTGCTAGTTCTAGGTCCAGAAATTTGCATTCATTTTTCATAACTTGATCCTTACCTAGAAGGAGCTGACAAAATTGTTGTCCATCTTTCTGCCATGAGTTCTCTAAAAAAAGCCTGCAAAAGTCTTGTCTTTGTTTTTCTTTGTTTTAATGCAAAAGGTGAGGTTTGGTCACTTTTAGACTATGTAGTTTGTATTTTTTATTGGGCTTTTATTTCACTACACAATAAGGTGACATTTAGTAGTCAAATAATATGCACTGTCCTCTTAAGTGGAATTTAGGTTCAGCAATGGTAAAATGTGAAATAGGAATAGACCCATGGCCTAGAGATGCCCTGACTTTGTTCCATCCCCTGGGCCTCCAGCATCAGACCCCTTCGGAAAAACATCTGCTGCTGCATATCCGTCATCTTCCTGCACAGAGAACAGACTGCCAGTAAAAAAATGTATTCGTTATACCAAAAACAAAAACACCCAGCAGTGGGTTTACATGTCAAGTAGGTCTCCCTGCATAGCAGACTCCTCTCCTGACAAGGCTCGTTCTTCTTTACTCATTTGGCGCTCTTCCTCTTTGGTGTTTCTCTGCTCCTCTTGTTCCTTCATAGCGAGGTACTCATTCCATTCACTCATGTTCTCCTCCAAGAGCTTGCACTCCTTTTGCCTCCTCTCTTCCTCAAGGTGCAGGTGATCCACTTCAGCTATGATAAAGTTATGATAACATCAATATTTAATCTGTATTTCTTCTAGTTTTTGCCCATTTTTAGCAGCAACAGTAGACCAGTTAAATTCAGAATAGTTCACAGAGGTCCATGTCAATTGTATGATAAAACACAACTTCCCTTTTTTATAAATCAGTCTCTTTGTCACGAAACGGATCAGGAAGTAGGAACTCATTTGCGTAGACGTCCTCACACTTTAATTGAGAAAAAAAAGTTGTCCAAAACACAAACGGACCAGACCAAAAAAACAAAACGGGTCAAACACAGGCAAAACTACAACTAGGCATTTCCAGAATCAAACAGAACTTGCAGGAATCTCTCAGAATGTTACACCGAAATGCAACAAAGTCCAACAACCACAACAAGTATAACCACGAATAAACAAGTTTTCAACAACGATCTGGCAAAGCGCAGTTCAAAAGAGCAGGTTTAAGTACCCACAGGAGTAATCAGAAAATGCGAGTCAGCCGGTGTCCAGAGGCGGTATATATATATATATATATATATATATATATATATATATATATATATATATATATATATATATATATATATACATGCATTTTTTTCATTTTGAAGTTTCTGTAAAAGTCATCATGTCAACAAAACACTGGACTGTGACAAAAGCACCAGCGGCCATTCCTGAAAATCAGAGGAACATGCCTTCTATTGCCGAAAGTTGGACTTTTGGACATGTTAAATGAAAAGCAGTTTTCTATAAGGATGACTGTATTTAACCTTTATTCCTTCTCGCCTCCTCTTCCCTCATCTTCTGCAGTCTCTCCATCCGTCTCTTCCTCTCCCCTTGCCACCTTATTGCCCTCTCCTGATCAGCTTGCTCCCGTCTGACTCGGTCCTGTTCTCCTTGCTCGCGTTTCTTCTTTACTTCCTCATCTGCAAGTTTTTTAAATCTATGGGTGGATAAACACAGTGATATAAAAACTTAAGAAACATAAGAAACAGGCCCTCAGACAAATAGTCACTGTCGATAAAGCTGTTGGTTGGCTGGAAACGTCATCGGTTTCATGATTGGCTATTATTCATGCTTTTTAAAAATATATACATTCATCACAGCTTTAGCTGCAGCAAATGTTTTTGTGCAAGAAAAATAGTTATTGAGAGTTGGATTGATTCAATTTACAGAAGGCCTAGTTGTGAATTCCACGGCCCGCAACTGGAAACTTTGGAGCAAGTACTGAAGACGTTTCTTACCTGAGCTGCTCAGTCCTTCTTCTCCGTTCCTCCTTCAGCTCGTTTTTCATGTTATCCTTATTCCGCTTACTCCCCTCCTGCAGCATCCTTTCTTCATACTCTTTCTCCCTATTTTTCCTCTCTGCCTTCTCCCTCCATAGTTCAAGTTGCACAGCCTGATAGTTCTTCGCATTTATCAAGGATGACTGAAATGCATGCATTAAATCAACACTGAACGTTATGTGCTCATTTCTTTATTTCTTCTCAAAGGTGGGTGCTTGAGAGCACTCTATGGGGGGGATGAGATTCTAAGTCATTGTCAAAAGAAGCATATCTATTCAAAAGAAAAATCTTAAATTACATCATTATATCAGGATAACTAACTGTAATTAGAGTACGGAAAAATACATGTTAATTCAGATGGGGGTTTAATTCAAAATGTATGTTAATAATTTCGTGTTTGTAACAGAAATTTAGTGTAAACCTCTAGGAACAGAACTAAGGACGAAAAAAATCATGTTGTGTTGGAAGAACATTTTAATCATTTTAAACATTCCTTTTTCTGATTTTCAAATATTATTCAAAATCAACAAAATTATCAAATGTTAAATACAGCTTATGATCTTGCTTATTTTAAGTATTTATTCAGTGATTTAAATAATGCTAAGGTCAATTGTTTTAAAAGATCAAATGATTGTGAATGGGCAAACAACAGAATTAGAATGTTTTACACCTTTGATGTATTCTCTACTTATTTGGAGTGTCTGCTAAGATATACACTTAACAGGGCTACCTAGCTGGACACAAAACATTGAAAAGATGCTACATAAATTCAAAAAAAGGCCGAGAACCATTTTTCTATGCTAAAGTATTACCCAAGCATGACCTGAATACGTTTTAAATGACCGAATAAGTAGTCTTTAACTCATCAATTACAACTTACCTCAGTCTTTGCCAATTTTAACATCAATTCCTCCTCAGTTACCATAACAGTGGAGCATGACGATGACGGTTGACCTCGACAAGGTGAAAGCATCCTTCTGTTGGACAACAGACTCTCGCAGGAAGACCTCAGAGAGCTCCTCACATTTAGAGTCGAAGATGCAGAAGGAGACAGTGGAGAACTATCTGATTGGGGACTTCTGTCATGGCTGTGTTCTACAACATTGTCATTGTTGTTTTCTTCTACACTGGTCTCAATTTTTGTTTGTTTGGTGAAGTCTTTTTTGGTTTCCTCTTCACCTGCATGCACCTCTTTTCCCACACCACCATCTTCTTGATTATGTGACGGAACACTAGGAACATCTGCAAATGTTGAAGGAAAAACTTTAATCTTCTTTCTAAAAAATTTAACATGCGCGCCAAGATGACAAATTGTGTTACCGTCTCTGTGATTTGGCATCACTTGTTTGGTCTTTTTCCCTTCCCTTACTTCCTTTATTGTATGTCTTATGTCAGTGTTCTTTATTTCCTTGATACCTCTCCATTTTTTCTGAAACTGTATAATGTAGGCGTCACAAATCCCAAAACTAATTACAACAGACGACAAGATTCCTCACCGTTGATGCAGAATGCTTTTGAGTCAATGGTGCATTTTTCTTGGTCTGCTTGTTATCAAAGCTGCTTTTAGTCAGTTGAACATCTCTATGTTCTTTCTTCAATTTCTTCACATTTTTGTTTTTTCTGGATTGCATCTGTCCTTGGGTTTTCACAGTTTTTTCATCCTGCGCACTACATGACGATATGACGTTGATGTTACAATACATATATTGGTTCATGATTGTAAAGTTTAAAGCTTAGTGGACACTCCAAATCAGGAGAAACTACATAAATGGTTTAATATACTGTTTATTTATACAACTAAAAGTTTATTATGGTTTTAAAATTTTTGGTCAGGTATAAACTTTAACGCTGCCCGCTCACATTATTCAAAATATAAAACAGAGTAGTGGGAAAAAGTAGAATTTCTTTTTAATTAATCATCTTTCGAAAGAAAATGTCATTTTCTAGCTGGCAGATAGTTTCACAAATTTGAAATATAATGAATCTCAAGTAAAAATAGACAAATACAGTTAAATATGAAAAACAATGCTTAAAATAAGCAACATTTTTTGTGGGTTTTTTTCTTATTTTATTGCCTTAAAAATACAAATCAGAATCCTTATTACAGGGAAAATGGTCAGAAAACTAAATGATAATAATTATTGATTAGTAATTTAGCATATATAAAAGTCTTTCTTAAAGGGGTGTGTAATATTTAGTGGTTAAAAAACTTGTATTCAGTAAAGCAAAACAAAACATTGATTTGAATACTAGGCAAAATATATGAACTATGATACCACTGTTAATTTTTGTGAAAAAAACATAGGTCAAGAAATTTGTATAAGACATTGTGGAATCCCTACTTAGTTTGCCATCATGTTTGTCTGCCGTCTTGTTGCATGCTGTGGCACTGCTTTTCATTAGCATTGGACAACAGTGTCATCTAGTGGTCAAATAATACACACTGGGCCTTTAAGGGTCTTTAATATGTAGTTTTAAAATATGATTATTGCAAAATGCATTTAAAAAGCAGTAGGCTTCTGTATATAACAATAATTTTACTTAGATTTTTTTAGTTTCCTCACAATAACGATACAATTTAATAATTACTTTTGAATATTTCAAAAGTATAGACTTTTTCTATTGTTCTCAGTTTATTTAAAATCACACTTACCCCTGTTTGAGAACCACTGGTCTATGCACTACCGTATTTGTTTGCAAATATTACACATTATCAGGGTCCGAATATCCTACCTTGTTATTTTGTTATGACGTTTGACAATTTTCGGAATAACTAAACCGTTAAAGGTAAAGATTAAACACCACCTTACATGGATTAAACCCCAACTAAAACTCAAGAGCAAATGATTAATATCTGTCAACTGAAAACAAAATATTAAAATGAATGCACACATTGTATTCTGATCATAAATTATGTAATCTGCAAATCTAACTCAATAACTGTTATTTATCATTCATGATTTCTCACCGAGTGACGTTTAGTGTGGCACTATTCTTTCTGTCCTTCTTCAGTGCAATCACAGCTTCTTTTTCTGGTGTGTTTTCAGAGGCAATATCCTGCTGAAAAGACGTGGCACTGACAAAACAAAGTTGTGAACGTTTTAATAACTTGTTGTAATAAGGTGAATACTGCAACAGATTAGCTTACTTTATATTATTTTGAATTGGGCATACACTGTCAACGGGTGCACAGTTTCACTTTTGGAGTCTTAACTTTGCATTTTAAAGCTAATCAATAATATAAATATCATACTTAAGCTCAGACTTCTGTATGTTAATTGTTCCATTCTCAAACTGGTCAATGCGTCTTGGTATGGAGTCAAAGTCCTTTTCTTTCTGCTGGTCGTTGCTGCCTCTTACAGGCTCCTCCAACTTTTCCCTTGGTGAAGGGTTAACAATTTGGTTTTCAACATTGAGTCTTTGCTCATTTTGATCTTTTGTCTTTGTTGTTTCAATTTCTGAAAAAAGTAAAACAAAAAGGACTAACTCAAATACTATTACTGGTGCTATGGAAATAAATAATAAGAAAAAAGGAAGAAAGGAATTAACTATTAGAAGAACTTACCCAAATCAACTGGCCTGCTGTCTGGTCTTTTAAAAGAGTCTCCAAACTTACCCCCAGAGCCCTAGTTAAGCAACAATTAATTCAAAACAAATGTCAACAATTCCGCAGTAACAAAACTAAAGTTGGTTAAATTGCCACAAATTTGTGAGTTAGGAAAAAAACCTACTGTTTTGACAGGTGCAAAGTGTTGAACGTGTCCTTTTGGTACTTTTAGATTTAGTTCTTCATCTTCTACAACCAAATTGAAAGAAAATGAAAAAAGGGCTTCCATTTGCAGGGCTTTAAAGAGCCACCAAAATGATAGCACTTTTTCATAATATTGCAGTTAGTGAACTATTGAACTATTATTAAACTCAGTGGTGGGCCGTGCATTTCATACCTAGGTGTTCAGTAGTGCTACGTCTTAATCAATGCAACCCTCAATAACTATTTTACTTTTATTGTAGCAACAGCTGCGACACATATAAAAAGCATCAATGACAACCTTATGAAATTCTATTATTTTTCAGCCCCATTTTACTCACCAAAAATTATTTTCACTCGCGCACCAAATCCATTCTATTTTCTTTCCTCAAGAAGATTTTAATTAAGCTGTCTCTCAGATTATCTTCTATCGCCATCAAAGTTATTGTTGAAAGTTGAGCATGTCCTGTCGTATTTCTGGCGTAAGTGTTTTTTTATTCAGAGCTCAAAAAGTAAGTTCGACTGAAGCAGGGGACACAGAGATTTTTGTTCACCTTTTTTTTGTGATACTTCCGTTACCATCCCTAGCCAATCATGATTTGTGGAACTGCTGACATTTCCTTACACCTTCTAGAAGGCCCTACTTCAACAATTTGAAATCTGATTGGGTAAACCCACAGCTAAACCTACACTTATGTTATGCCTTAGGGCCAGCAGAACTGATTGTTAAGTCCTCCAGGCAGATTTCTGAACCAGGCGGCAAGAAAAGGAAGCAGTGCAACCAGGGGAAGATCCATGAAAGGAAGCTGACATACAATTGTTCATGGACAAAATATAATTAACATCACATGATTCAGATATGGCAGCACGCAAGCGCAGTAATTAGCGCGTGTGTGGCACAGTTCTGAGGTCATGGGATCGAACCTTCCTGTGTGGAGTTTACATGTTCTCCCTGTTCTTGGGTGAGTTTCCACCGGGCACTCCGGTTTCCTCCAACATCCAAAAACATGCATGTCAGGTTAATTGGCCGGTCCAAATTGTCCCTAGGTGTGAACGAGCGAGTGGGTTGTCTGTCTCTGTGTGCCCTGTTGACTGGCTGGCAACTGGTTCAGGGTGTCCCCTGCCCACTGCCCGGAGATGGCTGGGATGGGCTCCAGCACCCCCGTGACCTTACTGAGGATAAGCGGTGCAGAAAATGGATGGATGATTCAGATATTCCCTAGGCAGAGAAGGCTTTTCAGGCCCTGATGGCCCACCACTGAGTAAACTACTGCTGTAGTGTAATCACTAGATATTTACCAAAATTACAATTTTTTAACTTTTATTTATTGTTTGTTTATTTGTTTTGTCCTTGACAAACTTCTCTTTTATACCAATTATTAGCTATTCAGAACACAAACCCTCAGTATTTAGGATTATTTTACCACTAAATCTACCTCTGACTGGAAGCCAATGTGAATTATTTATCAGAACCTAAGTTGCATAATTATGCATGGGTTTCAGCTGTCTGATGCCATTTTTAAGAAAGTCCATTTAGAAGCAGGTACCAACATTAGAGTTGACCGGACTTGAATAAAAAGTATTGATAAGCTACTATGATTGGAGGACCCAATCTGGATTTGTTTTTCAACTAGTGTTTTAGTGACTAACTTGATATTGTGTTGAAAGTACTGTTACAGCACATACCAGACTGTGTGTGTTCGTATTGCAGAACCACAACTGTGTGTAACGTCTCGCCATCTACTGAAAAAACCTGGAAAGCTGGAAGGGGAGACTGTCTTAAAAACACTTGTCAACACTCCACTTATACTACGCATACAGCTCATAGACAACAAAACATAACAATAATCTGTGTTTTTAGTAGAAAATTGTTGAAATAACACGCTCAGGCCCTTGACACACAGTTTACCAGATGTATAACAACTGTGTAAAGTGAAGGGAAAACATTCTCACAGTGCGGCATGTCCTCAAATATTACTTTTTAATTTAGACAGATCTGAAGCGTGTTCTACAATTTTTAGTTTAATAACTGCTTACAATCCATGATTTGTCAGTGGTACAGAATATTGCCGAGCACTTACACAAAACCATATCGGTGTCTGCTAGCATTGCACTCATGGAAGCTGGTCCACCTGTAAACTAGCCATTATATCGATAGGTTAAAGATCAAGCCATATTGTAATGGAGGTCTGTGAAACCCTTTGAGACGTTCGTTATTAAGGGCTCTACAAATAAACAGGACTTGACTTGACTATTTAATATCCTTCAATCTGATTCTTTATTAGATACACCCAAGAGTTGTTGTCCGCGTCGTGCTTTTTAGCAATTATTTTTATCTCAGAACGACCTTCTGTTCTCACCATTTTCTAACATTCGTCTTAGGTACCATGACTATAAATTGTGTGATCATGAGATGAGATATAATGCCCTTTTCTGTGTCTTTAAGTCCCTCATTGTCTAGTGGCAAGGTTTTCAATGAGTGTGCCGGGGCTCAGTGGGGGCCGTGAAATGTTGTCAAATGTGCTGGAGAAAAGTGCCCATTTTATCTTTGCAAAAAGGCATGCCACTGTTCAGTAACTGATTTATTCCAATCATAAGCCAAGTAACTGAAGCAGATTAGGTCGTACAGGAAAATGTATTTAATAACTTTTTGTTTGATGAAGCAAATCTTGCACATCATTTTGGACGTAGTAAAACAGTTTGTTCTAGTGGCAGATACTCTTTTTCTTATTATTAATTTTAGTTTTATAATAAATAAAACTACAGAAGAATAACCCCAATCCTCGAAAAGCAGGTTAGAAATATGGTAAAATCCAAAATTACAGCAAAATGATTTAACCAAATAGATAACTTGCATTAACTTGTGTTCCACAGTGTCCAAAAATGATAAGAAAAATGTTATACGGTACTGTCAGTTTAGGAAACATGATAATATAACCTTTAAAAAATGAAATTGGTGCAGGGAATTTATTTTTAAACATTTTAACTTATGGTGTGCATTGAGATTTTTAGATGTAAAAAAGAAACCTGTGCCTTTGCTAAAAAAACACACTGGTCTAGTGATTGCACAGTGGATTTAGGCTTATTATAATTATTATTTTTATTGTAATTGTTATCACAACTAATATCATTGTCAGGGCGGTTCAGTAGAATTTTTTTAGACATTAAACCGAAATGTGGTACAAAAAAGGTTGGGAACCACTGCTATACACAGTGTATGTAGTCATCAATGCTGAAAAGTTTTTCAAGTAGTTCACTTACATTGCTGTTCTTTGTGGTTGTCTTCAACAAGGAGTTGTTGCTGGCAGTTGTCATCGAGTGACAATTGAATAATTTCTCCGTCAGGGCCAAGAATCACACAACCAACGGCTTTGCCGTTCTGCAAATCTGATAAGGGGCCACAATATTATTAGGTAACCTGTAACCCCAAGCTTAAACACGAGTGCAGTATGGGTAATAACACCGGTGTACAAAACTATTCCATGTTCTTTGTAGGTATATTTACCTCTTAGCTCCAGTGGGAGAACCCCCCTGACCACGCTTTTCTTTGTGTTAATAGAATCATTGCTATGGTCGAGCTCTGATATTCGATTAAATGAAAGGGCTGAAGAGCTCTGCCTCCCCAGATTTCTGCATCTTGTAACACATCTCAAAACTCCCACTGGGACTTCTTGAAATTCTTAGTGGAGAAGGCCAAAGAAATACACATGGTAGACATTTTACACACAACAAAGATCTATGTGAAGTAATGCTCAATTGAAATGCACCATCTGCCAGGTCCAGTATTATCTCTGCTGATTTCATAGAATTTTGCCTATGATATAACATCTCCTCACAAAATTGCTTTCCAGTTCTCTCCCTACCCGCTGCTGTCTTTTTACACTCCACCAATTCTATGTAATGGAAGAAAACAAAATGACACAATATTATGCACATCAAGTGAAAACATAAAACGGTCATCAGGGCAATGTTTTCCCACCATGTTTCTTGGCAGGTAGTAACAAAGGGAGAAGCGGCTGGCGCCGACGAGAGTACTTCTGACATATTTTAGGGTCAAATTCAACCCAGTCTGGTTCTATTTGGACATCCTGATAAGTCTGTGTGGCATTTGTGTGACCCCCGGTAATGTGGTTGAGGCACTCTTCATAAATAATGGAACTCTCATGTCCCATCTGAAACATCACAGCCAAAACATATAGTAAGTAATGTCAGTAAAGTATATATATATATATATATATATATATATATATATATATATATATATATATATATATATATATATATATATATATATATATATATATATATATATATATATATACATACATATAGACTCTTTGTGATTAAGGGCTTGACTTGACACTGTAGTAGTATTTTTGGAGTATCGTCTTACTGTAGTTTGTTTTAGTATTTTTTTAATAGTATTTTGTAGTATTACCGTAGATGTATTTTTGTAGCAGTATTTTTGTAGTAATTCTGGAGTATTTGTGTAGTACACATGGTTTCTATAGTCGTATTTCTGTTTTATTGTATTTCTGTTATACTGCATTTCTATATTAGTGTTTTGTAGCATTTTTGTAGAATTTCTGTAGTAGCATTTTTGTTGGATTTTTTTGTTTTTCTGTAGTAGCATTTTTGGATTAGTCTTATAGTAGTATTTCAGCAGTAGTACTTCTATATTACAGTATCACTGTACTACTATCTTTATAGTATTTCTGTTAAACAATTTTCTTATCAGAATGAAATCAAGATAATACATTAGGTCCCTGTTTTAAAGCACTAAACTTGATATATAGTTTTGCAGTAGTTATGTAGTATTTTTGTAGCTTTCCTTTAGTATTATTTGTAGTAAACAGACAAAGGGATAATGGGTACAAAGTTGGCACAAAAAAAATACATTGTTTTAGAGTAATGCTTTATTCACTATCATATATTGTTAGTATACTTTGACCATTTTCATTCACAGGGCCGGATTAAAAAGCAATGTACGATATTTAGAAATTAAAAAGAAACTAAGAATTATTGTTTTTTTTTCTATTTTCTTTAGAAGATGTTCCTTCGGAATTTGTTCAGTAAAAAAAAAATCTGTCTTTGAGCCCCCCAAAAAGATTAAACTCTGTTTTAGATGACCTGATGTTCTTTTGGTTCTTTGAGAGTTGTGCAGTCCACAAGTGTCTGCAGATCAAGGACGAGGTCCAACCGGGCACTTCGGTCACTTCCCAGAATTTCCCTCTTGTCTGCAGACAAACTTCATTAATATTTTAACGAGGTAATAATGCTCTAAGAAGAGATTCACTTTGTGTTTTGCCTTCAGGTGGCGACTTTACGTGGAGCTGGGTTTCTAATGAGCCACTGAGCAAATTTAGAGGAGGTTGTTCTTTCGTGGAAGAATGTTGGAAAATAGTCGCACGACGGATATTGGGAAGTGGAGGTAAGGTCGGCGTGTCAGACCTTTCTGTCAGCTAAGTTAGAATTGTGTACAGTCAAAATTCATCCAACAAATAATATGGAGATGTCTAAAATGAAGAATTGTACAGAAGCTTACTTGATTATTCTTTTGACTCCAATTATAAGCATAGGGCTGTTGTTCCATTTCCTGTGTGGACTGCCGTATGATACCTCTTCTTTTTGTAGAAGTAAGATCGGCCCTGAAAAAAAAACGAGCCATGCCAGCAGGTACGAAAGCCCAACCCAGTCCGAGCCTGACCAATTAACTTAATTTGCAAAATATTTTATTTGTGAGTACTTGGGAGGAGGAGAAGTGTTTTATGATAACAAATTCTTCTTTTTTAACAAAAGCTAAGTTAAACAACATTGGAAAAATTTACATCTTTTACATCTCTTCGCTGCAGAGGTTACACAAACCGACAATTTGCCATTATTGACGTATTTTTTTTAAGAGTATACAGGAACATTTTAAGGCCACCTGTCATTTTGATGGATTGAAAATTGGGCCCTAAACCACAGCAGCACTACATTCTTAAGAACTTAGTGCAGCACTTCATGAGAGCGGGAGGGGCAGAGAGCCAAAGTACAACAATGACTGATATTAATAGACAAAGACAGGAATAAGTTCTTTGTATTGAAATTACAAGAGTTTAGTACAGTACATGTTGTGATGGGACAACTTCTGTTTTTCAGATAAGTATAGTCTCTTGTGGCCAAAATCACTCATGGCCTCGAAACGCCTCAGTGCAGTGTGATGATAGTGAAGCAGCATCGCAGTTCTGGAAGATACTGATTTAATCACGGTGTTTCTCACGCATCTAGGGCCAAGCTACTAGCTCTGACACTGATAGGGCATTTCAGAAAGTGAGGGCTGCTCGCTAACCACCCAGCCGCCGTGCCGCCTATCTGAATCATGCTATGTTAATTACTTTTTGCCCATCCATACTTATTAAATAATTCCAAATTGCCTGCCAGCTTCCTTGCATTACTTCTCCTTAATTGGGCTGCTTTCAGATGTTTGCTTTTATATTTAAGCATTTAACCAATTACATTTTAGCCATTAGTTGTTACTAAGCTCAGAAATCTACCCGGAGGCCTTCCCCAAAAAACCTAAAGGCTGTGTACCGTGACAGTGAAAGCTCGAGAAAGCTGTTGGTTTAGCCTATCGGATTTCGAGTTGGCGTTGAGCTCCTGCTAGGGGGCCATGATTTACAACTGCAATTTGACAAACTAAGATTGGCCAGGGAGCGATAATCCAACAAAGTGATAATGACAAAAGCCGTTAAACTTGAAATGACGGAGCTGAACTAGGACTAGGAAATATATTCTTGTATTGATTTAATAGCAAACGATGCGAAAACTCCAAAGCAAGCAAACCTTTCGCACGCGGGAGAAGGTTTTGTCTACCACATCTAACCTAGAGGTAATTTCTTATGGCCTGAGCACAAGCCCGACCTGATTCGAATTTCGGGCCGGGTCGGGCCTAAAATGTCAATAATTACGTTCGGGTTGGGCTCAACTTCTCTCGTTTCCTTTTTTTTTAAATTATTCACCGGCCATCATTCTTCTTCGTCTCTGTTCATAAAGTCTTGTTGTACTTAGATTTTGTTACAAAAGACAGGCTTTACGTGTCGTGCGCCCACGTGGGTTCCTTTGCATTAGCCGCCCCCAATCGCTCTCACGCAGTCGATGTTGCTGGCTCGCCAAGCGAACTGTGTCTGGCGCCATCGAACCGGGCATCTGGCAGGGACAGGGGTAAGCTCAAATCACCTCTACTCCGGGACGTGTCCTCTCAAATAAAATTGGATGGAAATTTTACTTCCAAGAGCCAGCTCAGAGAACCCGTTAATTAGTGAATAACATCACTTATCGGGTTTGGGCTCACGATCTTACCTCTGTCTCTCTGTTAATTCTTGTGACCCACATTCACTTTCGAGTGTAACCAAGTCCTGCAAACAGAGATAAAACATTGATTTTTCAGTCTTTGCACAGTGGAATTGACAAATCTTTGTTGTCAAGTGTCTTTCATACTCGTGAGTACAGAAGAAGAGGTCCGCGGCGAGTGCTGTACGTCTTTGAGATGGTTGACTCGCTACTCCCGGAAAGACTTCCGTTGTTTGTCAGATGCAGTACAGCTTCATTGGATTTCCAGATGTAGTAATCCTTAAAATGTTAGGTCAGATCAGGGTTGGCAAACCCAAAATGTTGAATGAGGCCAAAAGCGAAATACATAACTTATGTTTGAGGCCGATTGCTTCTTTAAGTTTATTTTTTTTATATTTTAAGACTTTACTTTTTTTATCTTTGAGAAAAAAAAAAAAATCTTAAAATGATCAAAATTTTCTCGGCTGATCAATGTTAGACTGTTTTTCAGTTTAATTTTTTCTCATTTTTAAAGAAAAAAAACCCCTTAAAAATAGCTTGAATCAGCTAGATAGGAATGTATCTTATTCTATAGACTATTATTTTTCTATCTAAAGTAACATTACGGTAATTATTTAAAGGGACATTGTATATTACTAAGTGGTAAAAAAAACTTTCTTCATCAAAACAACAATGAAAAAGTATGTTTATTATCAAATTAGTTTTGTTTTCATTCTACTTAATCTGTCTTGCGTTGAGTAAATAGGAGGTTTTACATTGTGTATGATTAAAGGTGCTGTCCAAAATTTGGTACTTTCTCACTCCCTGATGCTATCTTCTGGCTTGTGTTACGTTGCAGCATGTGTCATGCTCCTTATGTTAGTGTGCAAGTACATATATTTCTTAAACACGCTCAAAGAAATTCTCCTTTTTTTCATGGTTTGGTGCCTGCAGACTAAAGATGGCAGCATTACCCCATTTTCCAGTCCCCTCTATTTTTCTCTCCCCAGGGGTTTTCAGTCAGACAATTATGCACCTCTGTTGTAAATAGTAATGGTCATCCTGGGAAGGGGATTACCACTTGTAAGGCCCTTTCTCGAGGTTTTTTTTCCCACATTCGCTTTTCCTTGCCAGTATGTTGGTTTAAGATCAGGCAATGGTGTAATTGTAATCACGTGCAGTCCTTTGAGACATCTTGTGATTAAGGGTTATACAAATACACTAAATGTGACTTGACTTGAGTTGAATAATCTGGTCTCCCATCTCACATTGCTGATCCATTTTTGATTCCTGAAGACTTTCACTCGCCAGAAGGTCAAGGTTCTCCTTCCACGACCTCCTTTGTCAATATACCCTCCTCGTTTTAAGTTCACCCAATCCAAGACCAACCACCTTTTTCAGTTCCATCTTTTTATCATGATTGTCCACTTGAGCCATCTGTCTTAAAGGTACTTCCATATCTCCCTTTTCAAGACCCCCTCTCTAGTTTCCCTCGCAAGCCTCCCTCTAGAGATTTTCTCTTCAGCAGTTCAGGTTTCACACTCCTTTCTCATCAGTAGATTTTTTTTGTTGCTGTTAAATAAACGCCCCCCCCTCCCCAGTGGGGTTTGATCACTTTCCTTGTTTTACGTCTTCTTGTGTCCTGCATTTGGGTCTGTCCGACAACTCGTAATATTTTTTTCTCTTAATAAAAAACTGCTATGACAAGTATTAAGTCACTTTGCAACCCCCACAGCCCCCATTCCGTGGCCCGAGCAGCTTTACTAAATGTAAAATAAAAGCAGATAGATGCAGTAGAAAAAAAAATCATAAGGGCTCTTTGAAGTCAGTTGCACATTGTACTTTTTAACTTTTCAAGGAGACCTCAAATAAGGGGAATTGCAATCATTAATAAGAGAAGCAATTGGCTGAGGTTGACAGGTATGCAATAACAAAAAAAAGAGCAAGCAAATAAAACATTGTTTTAGAAATGACGCCTGTATTTTTCTGATAATAACATTTCATGAAATGTTTCGGTAACCTGCGGCGTGAAGCAGACATCTACACGGCCTTGGTCGCCTGCACTTGCTGTGATGACATGACCGCACCCGCGACTCAACGGCGACAAATCCTTCATGGTGTTACTTCTTTTTTCCTTCAAAAAGTTTTTGAAGAAAAAACTCACAGATTCTAGGACTAATGATGCTGTAATGTATCCAGTATGACCCTTAATCATGGTAGCCTTGTTAGAAAAAATTGAACAAAGGACTGACATACCTGCTGCCTTCTCAGTTTTTGTTAGCGCATGAGTGCTTTGTTGCTAGGATGTATGATTCAGAACTTTTGTGTTAGCGTTGCCCCAGTCGTATGTGCTTAACACCCACTCACACAAAACCAAAACCACACACATTTTGAATAGGAATGTCCAAGAAGTGTCCTGATACAATAAAAATGTGGGGAGGATCAGGATGTTTTTCAGGCCACAAGTTATACTGAGTTCATGACCATAGCAGTCTTGGACCAGGGGTGTCAAACTGATTTCATCACGGGGGCCCATGGAAGAAAAAGCACTCTTGCAGGGGCGGACTTGTAAATAAATGGCATAAAAAATTTACCTGAACTGGAGGGTTGGGGATATTTTGGCAGCTCATAGTTAAATTATGATTTTGGTGTGTAAGATTGAGGTTTTATTTTGTCTCAATGTTTTTTTTCCCTTGACTGGGGTGTAAACTGTTTAGATACTTCTCAAATTTTTCAAAAATAAAAATGATTGAAGTAAATTCCACTATTGATAAAGGGACAGTGTGTGTTATTTAGCGTATCTATGCCAAACATGGGTCCAGTCCTCTGGATGATGAAATATGGCCCACCACAAAATGTTGATCATGTAATAAAAAGTGAAGCTTCAGGTAATTTCTATCAAAAATACATGCAAACCTAATGCTCTCTTCGGCCGCTGGAGGGCAGTGTTGAGTTTTTTATAGTGTAGTAAGTTGGTTTAGGTGTAAATATGCAGTCACTCAAAAATGTTAAAATCAAACGGTTAATGCCTTCAATGACAAACAGTAAATATTTTTTTTATTGTTTGTGAATAAATGAGGTATGCTTAAGACAACTCAAGTCAAGTCATGTTTATCCCCTGTCATCAATGATTATAATCTCTCTCTCTCTCTCTCTCTCTCTCTCTCTCTCTCTCTCTCTCTCTCTCTCTCTCTCTCTTTCTCTCTCTCTCTCTCTCTCTCTCTCTCTCTCTCCATATATCCATCCAGCCATTATCTGCACTGCTTATCTTCAGTAGGGTCGCGGGGGGTGCTGGAGCCCGTCCCAGCTATCTTCGGGCAGTGGGCAGGGGACGCCCTGAACTGGTTGCCAGCCGGGCACACAGAGACATACAACTCACTCGCTCATTCACACCTAGGGACAATTTGGACCGGCCAATTAACCTGACATGCATGTCTTTGAAATGTGGGAGGAAACAGGAGTGCCCAGAGCAAACCAACACAAGCACGGGGAGAAGATGCAAACTCCACACAGGAGGTTCGATCACATGACCTCGGAACTGTGCCGCACACGCGCTAACCACTTTATTTTCCTCATGTTGAGGTTTTTGAGTTTTTCCTTGACCTCATGTAGGTTTTAGATCAGGGAATGGCGTTATATTAGTCTGTGGTTTGCAATAATCCGTGGTCTGTGCAGCCCTTTGAGACTCTTTGTGATCAAGGGCTATACGAATAAACATGACTTGATTTGACAGTTTGAAACAATAAATATTATACCATGGTAGCACAGTATATTTTTAAGGTGAATTATATATCAATTTGGTACATTGCATTTCATTATCATTGTTAACATACAAGTAACATTTTAATAATAAAATGAAACATTTGAAAACCTCTGAAGAGCCGTTCAGGAGTTTAAAGAGACTGCTCATTTCAGTGAGCCGAGCCAAAAGAGCCGATTCTCCAATACGAGTCGAAATTTTCATTACTAGTAGGAAGGGACTTCAGAAGAGCGATCGGCGGCTTGGTGGACCCAACATGGCAAAAATTAGCCAGTGTTGTGCCAAGAATTGTCCCCACGTCGTGGATTTTCTGTTGACTAGCTTTACCTGACGACACCTTTGATCACAACGTGAGCTTTAGCTCAACATTTTCAACATTATCAACGTTCACATTCGTTCAAAATTGAACAGCCAACCTCCCGATTAGCTAAGCTAATGCTAGTTGTTAATGGTTTATTTTGAGTTTTATGATAATGGTACAGACTCCAGAGGAAATTGTTGGAACCCCATTGTTATCAAATTATAACAATGCAATAGTCACTTCAATTTCGTAAATTAAGTCTCGTCCAACTATGTTCTGTTTTACTGAAACCAGTCTTTTGGACATGAAGCTGCAAATTCTCCAGAACGCAGCAATGTTCTTCTGATTTTACCTTGCTCAAGTTCAAGAACCCTCGAGCCAGATATCGCAAAGCAGCTTTTAAACCTAATAAAGCATTGTTCGTCTTTTATTGTGGAGTGCCAATAAAATTGTCCACGAACCTATTTTTGTTTTCTTGTGAGGTTTACATCGTGCAATATAAATTCATAGACGTGTAGCTGTTTGATGTTCCGGCATTACTTAAGCAATAGTATAAACAAAATTGAGCGATATCAGTCTTCACAAACACGAATGCTCTGTTTATCATCCCGCCTCAGGGTTCGGGAACCTATAGCTCGAGAGCCGAAAATGGCTCTTAATGAGTACGAAGTGCT
This sequence comes from Urocampus carinirostris, assembly GCF_059441175.1. Lineage (NCBI taxonomy): Eukaryota > Metazoa > Chordata > Actinopteri > Syngnathiformes > Syngnathidae > Urocampus > Urocampus carinirostris. The sequence continues at coordinate 36,228,386 of NC_142362.1, read as the reverse complement.
TGGAGATAAAATCCATCCATAATACATTCGTTCCAAAGTCGTATGGTTATACTGCGGTTTTGGTACATGTGAAGCTGAAACAACGCCGTGGCACCCCGATGTAAACCCACAGAAAACACTTAAAATACAACCAAAACGCCAGCAAGGCACTTACAGCAATTTAGGTAGATCCGATTATATATATATCCTTATCGTTTGCAGTATTTTGTGACATTTTTGCAAAATAGCTTAGCCTGCACCTCGTTTTGAAACCATTATTTATGACAAAAATTATTTATGTTGTTTCTTTGTTTAAGACCAACAGTTGCAGTGCTTGAGATGGTGCTGCAGCTTCCTCTCGTGTTGACGGTCCGTGTGGACCTTCTTCTGCTTCTTGTGTCACTACTCGCCTTCTGGACCAGGGTGCACAACCTCGCGCACCCTAACGCTGTTGTGTAAGCAATAGACATTCAATTTGCTTTAGAGTAGAGGTAACATTAGGCCTAAAAATGCAGCCCAACCCGACACATGAACTTGAGCAGGTCCGAGTTCGGAGCGAAATTAAATTTCATATTTTATTTGTGAAGACTCGGGGAGGAGAGGTGATCTATGAAAACAAATTAAAGGCTGTCTTTAGTGACAAAATCTAAGTCAAACATGAATGTATAAACATTTACATATTTTTACTTGTTTGTCTCCAGAGATAACATTGAAAAATTGATTTTTTTAAAGTTTATTGGGAAATTCAAGGCGTCTTTCTTTTTGACAGGTTGAAAATCCTGCCATAAAACACAGCAGTAGTAAGTCTTTTAGAATCTAGAGCGGCACTTTAAGAGAGAAAGACGCAGAGAGGAAGAAAACAATTACAGTTCATTACGCACTCTTTTTTTTTTTGTTTTTTTTGTTTAATATCCACACATTGTTTTAGTATATATATATATATATATATATATATATATATATATATATATATATATATATATATATATATATATTCACATACACATATATACATACACACAAATAAAGTCAGTGAGAGAGAAGCCAGACCCGAATGTAATGGTTTACATTTTAGGCCCAACCCAGGCCAAATTTTAGGCCAGGTTATTTCAGACTTAAGGTTGGGCATAAGATCTTACCTCTACTTCATAGAATCTAATATACTTATAATGTCCAATAATATGCTGTATGTGTTTATATATTCATCTGCAGCTTTGACGAAGTGTACTATGGCCAATTTGTGTCTCTTTACATGAAGAGGATTTTCTTCATTGATGACAGTGGACCACCGCTTGGTCACATGATCCTGGCCTTGGGGGGTGAGTTACCAAATCCACCTAAGTACCTATCAGTCTTTTACCGATGTGACTGTTTGTACTTTACAGCCTACTTGGGAGGATTTGATGGCAACTTCACATGGAACCGTATCGGAGCAGGTAGAACACCAAATTTCTGAATTGTCATGAGTTTGTTTTACATTGTTGATTGAATGTTTTTTTTTTTTTTTTGTATCTCCCAGAGTACCCATGTGGTGTAAGCGTGTGGAGTTTACGCCTCATCCCGGCTGTGTGTGGAGCCTTGTGTGTTCCTCTAGCGTATTGCGTAACTCTGGAGTTGGGCTTTGGCTATATGTCAGCGTTGGGAGCAGCACTGCTGTTATTGCTAGGTAGCTACAGTGTTCTCCGCACTATAAGGCGCCAGAAAGGCGCACCGGACTATAAGGTGCATTGAATTGAGAGTACATTTTGTTATTCATGTATTCATGGGCTCTTAATACACATACAGTATATTTTTTTTATCGATTGATCAGTCGCTTCGTGTTGCTGATCAAAATTGCATTGGGAACCAAACCCTAGTCATTGCTGTGAGAGCAGCTATTAATAATCACTGTACCACCAGAGATACAGATGGCACATGAAAAGGAATTCCATTTTATCTTATTATCACATTATTTTTACTCGAGGTTCCAGAAACACCAATTTGCATATTGCGTCAATAACGTTGCAGTTTAATATGTATGTAAAAGAGTTTTTATGTTATTTTGTTGAAATGCTGTGTGTTTTCTACGCTCTCTAACATTCGTTGGTGAAGAAGCGGAGAGATTGTTGAACCTCTCAGAATGCAGAACAAAATACACTATGCAAATCTGTAGTTCAGGCAAAGTGAGTAATAATAGTGTGATAATGAGATAAGTTTTAATGTTGTTTCCTGAGTCATCCGTCCCACTGGTGGCTTCATGGTAAAGTTTCAGTGCTATTACTGTCCCTACCTTGGTTTGAATCCTGTTGTATACAATGGTTTGCCTTCATGATCAGCGATATTAATTGATTGATAAGTCATTGCATAAACAGTAGTACACCGTAAAACCTTGTGTAGCCACTCATGCCTGTTAGTGCTCTTTACATTTTCAACCTTATCCACTTTAATGTGAAGTTTATTAGGTGCATGTCGTTACCTTCAAATTTTTGGTAATTCTGGGGATTTTAAGTGCTTTCTTGCCTGAAATATACGGTACTTGTACAACAATCAAATGCTCGTGCACATACAAAATATAAAACTCCACTGCTATTATTTCCAGACAACGCTCTGATAGTCCAATCCCGGCTGATGTTGCTGGAGTGTGTCTTGATTTTCTTCATCCTCTTGTCCTTCCTCTCTTATCTACGATTCTACTGTAGTACCAAGAGGTGAGTCCATATGTGTGCCATCCCTGAAGTAGGGCTGCAACTATCAATTATGTTATTAATCAATTTACTGGCTGATTATTTTTTGAATGTTAACTAAAGGAATACACACTTTTAAAGTCCTCTTTTTCATTCAAATTTGGTCAGATAGAAGAATAGTGCATAAACAACAGAGTATTCTATGATATAGAACTACAGGGAGTGCAGAATTATTAGGCAAGTTGTATTTTTGAGGATTAATTTTATTATTGAACAACAACCATGTTCTTAATGAACCCAAAAGTCTCATTAATATCAAAGCTGAATATTTTGGAAGTTGGAGTGGGGCTTTTTTAGTTTTAGCTATTTTAGGAGGATATCTGTGTGTGCAGGTGACTATTACTGTGCATAATTATTCGGCAACTTAACAAAAAACAAATGTATACCCATTTCAATTATTCATTTTCACCAGGGAAACCAATATAACAGCTCAACATTCACAAATATACATTTCTGACATTCAAAAACAAAACAAAAACAAATCAGTGACCAATATAGCCACCTTTCTTTGCAAGGACACTCAAAAGCCGATCAACAACGATCAACATTGCGTGCAGCAGCAACCACAGCCTCCCAGACACTGTTCAGAGAGGTGTACTGTTTTCCCTCCTTGTAAATCTCACATTTGATGAGGGACCACAGGTTCTCTATGGGGTTCAGATCAGGTGAACAAGGAGGCCATGTCATTATTTTTTCTTCTTTTAGACCCTTTCTTGCCAGCCACGCTGTGGAGTACTTGGATGCGTGTGATGGAGCGTTGTCCTGCATGAAAATCATGTTTTTCTTGAAGGATGCGGACTTCTTCCTGTACCACTGCTTGAAGAAGGTGTCTTCCAGAAACTGGCAGTAGGACTGGGAGTTGAGCTTGAGTCCATCCTCAACCCGAAAAGGCCCCACAAGCTCATCTTTGAAGATACCAGCCCATACCAGTACCCCACCTCCACCTTGCTGGCGTCTGAGGCGGACTGGAGCTCTCTGCCCTTTACCGATCCAGCCACGGGCCCATCCATCTGGCCCATCAAGACTCACTCTCATTTCATCAGTCCATAAAACCTTAGAAAAATCCGTCTTGAGATTTTTCTTGGCCCAGTCTTGACGTTTCAGCTTGTGTGTCTTGTTCAGTGGTGGTCGTTTTTCAGCCTTTCTTACCTTGGCCATGTCTCTGAGTATTGCACACCTTGTGCTTTTGGGCACTCCAGTGATGTTGCAGCTCTGAAATATGGCAAAACTGGTGGCAAGTGGCATCTTGGCAGCTGTACGCTTGACTTTTCTCAGTTCACGGGCAGTTATTTTGCGCCTTGGTTTTTCTACACGCTTCTTGCGACCCTGTTGACTATTTTGAATGTAACGCTTGATTGTTCGATGATCACGCTTCAGAAGCTTGGCAATTTTAAGAGTGCTGCATCCCTCTGCAAGATATCTCACTATTTTTGACTTTTCAGAGCCTGTCAAGTCCCTCTTCTGACCCATTATGCCAAAGGAAAGGAAGTTGCCTAATAATTATGCACACCTGATATAGGGTGTTGATGTCATTAGACCACACCCCTTCTCATTACAGAGATGCACATCACCTGATATGCTTAATTGGTAGTAGGCTTTCGAGCCTATACAGCTTGGAGTAAGACAACAAGCATAAAGAGGATGATGTGGTCAAAATACTCATAATAATAATAATTCTGCACTCCCTGTATTACCAATCTAAGTGTTTGTCAAATAAAATCTACAAAATGTTTCACAACGTAGATATAAATGACAATAAAGACAATTCTATTCTATTTTGTTTACTCCACTCCATGGGGTTGAGTTCCTTTGCATACAATGGTTTGCATTTTTCATAAGCGGTGTTTATCAATTGCATGAACCATTGCATGAACACAGTAGTACACCGTACACTACCCGCGTTCAATTCACTTTACATACTTTATTGTCATTGATATCAACATTGTAGAACATTGTATGCAACAAGATTAGCAATGCTTTGAAATGGTAATAATGACTTTGTAGTGAAAAAGATGGAAGACCATTAGGGTAAATAGGCAAAACAGTTACAACATTTAACAGCAGCAATATTAAAAAACAGTATAATTCACAGGGCATGTATTTACTCAGTTTTCAGGTTCAAACAGCTATATATATATATATATATATATATATATATATATATATATATATTCATTATCTGCACCGCTTATCCTCAGTAGGGTGGCGGGGGTGCTGGAGCCCATCCCAGCCATCCATATATATGTGTGTGTGTGTGTGTGTGTGTGTATATATATATATATACAGTAATCCCTCCGTTATCATGGTTAATGGGGACCAAAACCAAAAGTGAAAATCCGCGAAGTAGTGACGCCCCTTCAAAAATGTGTTAAAAAAAAAAAAAAATATATATATATATATATATATATATATATATATGTATGTAGGACTGTCTCAGAAAATTAGAATATTGTGATAAAGTTCTTTATTTTCTGTAATGCAATTAAAAAAACAAAAATGTCATACATTCTGGATTCATTACACATCAACTGAACTATTTCAAGCCTTTTATTATTTTAATATTGCTGAATTTGGTTTACAGCTTAAGAAAACTCAAAAATCCTATCTCAAAATATTAGAACACTTCCTCAGACCAAGTAAAAAAATAATTTTATAACAGCAAAACTAAATCAAACATTTGAAAATGTCCATTGATGCACTCAGTACTTGGTTGGGAATCCTTTTGCACGGATGACTGCATCAATCCGGCGTGGCATGGAGGCAATCAGCCTGTGGCATTGCTGAGGTGTTATTGATGCCCAGGATGCTTCGATAGCGGCCTTCAGCTCATTTGCATTTGTTGGTCTGGTGTCTTTCATCTTCTTAACTATACCCCACAAATTCTCGATGGGGTTCAGGTCAGGGGAATTAGCAGGCCAATCAAGGACAGTGATGCCATGGTCAGTGCACCAGTTACTGGTGGTTTTGGCACTGTGGGCAGGTGCCAGATCATGCTAGAAAATGAAATCCTCATCTCCATAGAGCTTTTCAGCAGATGGAAGCATGTAGTGCTCTAAAATCTCTTGGTACACAGTTGCATTTAATCTGGACTTGATGAAACACAGTGGACCAACACCAGCAGCTGACATGGCTCCCCAAACCATTGCTGACTGTGGGAACTTCACACTGGATTTCAAGCAACTTGGATTTTGCTCCTCTCCAGCCTTTCTCCAGACTCTGGCGCCTTGACTTCCAAATGAAATGCAAAACTTGCTTTCGTCTGAAAAGAGGACTTTGGACCACTCTGCAACTGTCCAGTGCTTCTTTTCCATAGCCCAAGTCAGACGCTTCTTCCGTTGTCTTGAGTTCAGAAGTGGCTTGACCATGGGAATACGGCTATTGTAGCCCATTTCCCGGACACGTCTGTGAACTGTGGCTTTTGATACCTGGACTCCAGCTTCAGCCCACTGTCTTTGAAGCTCCCCCAAATTCTGGAAGCGGCTCTCCTTCACAATTTTGTTAAAGCTGCGGTTATCTCTCTTGGTTGTGCAGCGTTTCCGGCCACATTTTTCCCTTCCAACAGACTTTTTGTGGATATGCTTTGAAACTGCACTCTGTGAACAGCCTGCTCTTTGAGAAATTTCTTTTTGTTTCTTACCCTCCTGATGGAGGGTATCAATGATGGTCCTCTGGACAGCAGTCAGATCAGCAGTCTTCCCCATACTTGTGATTTAGTTTACTGAACAAAGCTGAGTGTTTCTAAGGCTCAGGAAACCCTCGCAAGGTGTTTCGAGTTAATTAGATGATTCAGGTGATTAGTTGAATAGCGTACTTGTATACTTTTTCATGATATTCTAATATTTTGAGATAGGATTTTTGAGTTTTCTTAAGCTGTAAGCCAAATTCAGCAATATTAAAATAATAAAAGGCTTGAAATAGTTCAGTTGATGTGTAATGAATCCAGAATGTATGACATTTTTGTTTTTTTAATTGCATTACAGAAAATAAAGAACTTTATCACAATATTCTAACTTTCTGAGACAGTCCTGTATATATATATGGGCAGCACTGCAGCGCTGTGGTTAGCGCGTGTGCGGCGCAGTTCTAAGGTCTAGGGAACCTCCTGTGTGGGTTCAAATCCAGCTAGCGGACCTACTGTGCGGAGTTTGTATGTTCTCCCCGTGCTTGCGTGGGTTTCCTCCGGGCACTCCGGTTTTCTCCCACATTCCAAAGACATACATTTCAGGTGGATTGGCCGGTCCAAATTGTCCCTAGGTGTGAATGGGCGAGCAAGGTGTCTGTCCCTGTGTGCCCTGCGATTGGCTGGCAACCAGTTCAGGGTGTCCCCTGCCCACTGCCTGATGATTGCTGGGATGGGCTCCAGCACCCCCGCGACCCTACTGAGGATAAGCGGTGCAGCTAATGAGATGAGATATATACTGTATATATATATATATATATATATATATATATATATATATATATATTTTTTTTTTTTTTTTTTTTTTTTTTTTTTTAATTATTATTATTTATTTTTTTAGACCTGGAACCGCGAAGTAGCGAGGTCCCACTGTATGTATATATATATATATATATATCAGTGTATATAATATTTATTAGTGTATATATTTTTCACTGTATTTATTCACACATATATGCTATAGATCAGTGTTTTTCAACCTTTTTTGAGCCAGGGCATTTTTTTAATGCCCTGGCACACCATTAACCAAAAATGACACTGAACAGTATGTTTCATTACAATATGATTTATAATACCCCCAATCTTAACAGCATAGACTCTTGACAATGACATAATATTTTCAGAAAACGATTCATAAATGTTTTATAAAATTTTAAATTTTAAAAAGTGACATTGTATAATTTCTCACGGCACACCTGACGATCTCTCACGGCACACTAGTGTGTCGCAGCACAGTGGTTGAAAATCACTGCCATAGATCAGCAAATATTTAGGTTATTGTTTTTCTAAAGTAAAAGAAATTGGCTACATTTGTCCATATGACAGCAATGAAAGCATGTTGGCTCTGGTTTATTTTAATTGTAGTCCTTACTTTCTTGAAAGTCTCTTTGTATTTTCTCTCCATGAACTTTGTAAAATGTGTCTGTGAGGAAAGAGTGTATCCTGGAGCAAAGGTGTGGATCCATGTAGTGAAGTCTTTGCCGTGAACCATCGACAGGCCTCATTTCAGTGACAATCATGAAGCTTGTCACTGTTTGCTGTCTTCTAAAGGGAAGATAAAGTATAGTATGTGTATGTGTGATGACACAAGTTACAAGGTCAGAAGAAACACTCTTTTCCAGGAAATTAAAACGTGATGCTTAATTTTAAAATGATTACCACCATTGTGTGCAATATAAATTTGCTTGTAAATCCCGTTTATAATTTCTAAAATAATTTAACTATAATAAAAGACATCTCACACGCACACACAATAATTGATCAGCTAACAAGCAAACACTTGCATCAAGCGAGCTACCTGAGTAAGGGGTCTCCAATATTGTGCCGATGGGCATCAGTGTGCCCATAGGCATCAGAGGACACCTGAAGGGCTTGCGTACCTGTTCTGAAAATAGCTTACCAATGCTGGTTCATTGGGATTTTCTAGTAAGATTTATTTTTTAGTGTTTAACTGAGTCTATTTAACCCTACTCCCATTGATTAAGATGGAAATAACATAGTGAAGTCATGACAAGGCGCTATACAAATGCATATCAAAATAGGTACCCTTTGCGCTATTAAGTAACAAAGGGTGGCACTCATTTTAAAAAAGGTTTGAAATCCCTGTTCTAAGGTTGTGTTTTCTCACTTAAGGATCACAAACAAGAAACACCTGAGCTTGCTACTTGGCCTCCCTTCATTCTAATTGGTGACTCCAACATAATTCTGTTTAAGGTGCTGTCTCATCATCTTGGTGCTCCTGTGCCATGTCACATCACGTTGGGAAAGCTTGCATCTTTCTCATTTATTCATTTTGTCATGCATAAAGTGCTCCCACACCTTTGAGGACTTAGGTCAAATGGTTATTTCTGCGTCAGTCATGTTTTATTTGTCAAATTCACTGTATCTTTCGAAAATAGCGCATTTGCAATCCACTTCGCTCTGTTCAACTCATTCTGACTCACTGCAAGTGACGTAAACGGCTCCATAACGTGCTGAGTAACTCATTCATCTCACGACATAGCAAATAGATAATGAAATTTGTTATCCACGCTATTGATCCGTTATTGCAGCCCTACATTGAAGTGTCACCTTGCAAGGAGGACAAATTGTGATTTTTAACCTGTGTCCCCACAGCTGGCATGTCAGACACAGTTGGCTTCTTCTCTCTGGAATATCCTGCTTTGGCACCATCGGGTCAGAAAAAGAGGCACAATAAAGTACATACACCACTCTGTAATCCGTGTAAATGTGTTGTCATGTTTAGGGTTAAGTACGTGGGCACCTTCTCCTACCTGCTACTCGTGGGAATGGCCTGTGTGCACTGCTGGAGGTTGATCGGCGACACCCGCATGAGCGGCGTGAGTGTCAATATGCTCAATAAGCATCGAGAAAAACTATTACATGTTGTGTGTGTGCGCGTGTGTGCGCGTGCGTGTTTATATATCAGGTTAGTGTGTTTTTTGAGTGTGTTGGTCGCAGTTTGTGTCTCTTAGTGGTTCCTGTCGTGCTCTACGTCCTTTGTTTCTACTTGCACCTCACCCTGCTGCACAGAACGGGACCTCATGACCAACTGATGAGTCCTGCCTTCCAAGCCAGTCTGGAGGTACATACACACACATGCAAACACAGTTCTGTTTTTATATCATAGTTGAGACATTTTATTGACATTGTCCATTTACCAGACCCTTACTCTCTACTTAAATTGACTAACCCTACCCAATAAAAACAATCGTAATCATAACAATGATTGTAATAAATTGAAATCCACTGTGTAATCACAAGACCATTCGGGTTCCCGATCAGTCGTCAACAACCTTTTCTGTACCACAGACGTGTTCAATGCCAGCCCTCCAATAACATTAGTAGTATTATTGATAACAATAATAATCATAATTATGAGCCTAAATCCTCTGTGATACCATAAGTTCAGTCGGGATCTAAATTACCTGAGATAATGCATTCTAAGGCATCTTCTCATCATAATTTTACCCACAGTAAGTTTAATTGCAATTGTTTACCTTAAAGTGGCACGTGATTGGGAACCATGCCCAAAACGCTGTAACAAGGGTACCATTGATGAAATGGGAAAAGGCATTTGATTTGATTGAATCATCACACAATTTTTACTCACGGTTCCACATTGGCCTTCCTTTTTTATTTTAAAGGTGCATGTAATTAGTCAATCGTACAACCTTGTTTGGCTGAATTATTCCCATAATGCTCCATTACAACGTTTTATAACGTGGCACCATAAAAATCGTGGGGACCAATATGAAGTTACTTTTGGCCTCAGCTTACCTCTCGTTTTCCTATCTAATAGGTTTGCGTCCTGTTTAATGTGTTTGCTTTGCTAAAAGTAAGATAGAAGCAGATAGGCGCGGTACAAAAGAAAACATAATAAGGGATCTTTGAACACAAGTTGGGCAATGTTAACACGTACTTAATAGAAAAAATATTCTACTTAAAAAATTTTAAGGACACCGCAAATGACGAACCCACCCTTTAATGCCAACTAAAATTAACTTGAAAGCTAAACACTAAAATCAAGTCTTGACCCTTAATATTTCTGGAAAAGCCTTTCCCATACAAAGTAGCATATATAGAGTAAGTACACACACAAACACAAATTGTAAAAAACAGAATCTTGATGAATGGATTTATTGATTACATGAAGGTTTTTGCTGTCAGGGTGGTCTGTCCCGAATAACGCAAGGTCAGCCACTGGAGGTCGCTTATGGCAGTCAGATGACTTTGAGAAACTCAGCCTCCCAACCAGTACCGTGCTGGCTGCACTCTCACAAAGAGAACTATCCAATCAGGTTTCCTGCCTCCAACTCGCAGCAACCAGCAGTCAATCCCGAGCTACCTCACTAAAACTGTGTTTGCCTGAATGATCAGGTATGAAAATGGTCGCGGCAGCTCTCATCAACAGCAGGTGACCTGTTATGCCTTCAAGGATGTCAACAATTGGTGGATTGTCAAGAATCCCAAAAGGTAGTTACTCGGGTTCGTAGTCCCCATTTGTCAATTGCCTGTTCAACATGTGTTTGGCAGGGGTGACCTTACTGTGAGCCACCCTCCTTGTGTGGTGCGTCATGGTGATGTGGTCCAGCTGCTTCACGGGATGACGTCACGTTTCTTAAACAGGTTATAGTTCTTAATCCTTTGATGTAGTGGTCGGCAACCCCTAAGCTGTTGACCATAACCGGGCTGTGGGTTGTTTGGTTACCAGCCGCATAAGAAGAAAGAAAATGTTCCTCATTTTTTGCCCATCCAAGAATTAACCCCTTTTTTTTTATAATTTACAGTAGAAGTGTGCTGTATTTTGGTCTTTTCATTTGTAAAATTATTTTGCAATGCACTATGACTGGTGAAAAAAATAAGATGCCTCTGGCAGGACCTAGAAATATAGAAGTAAATCTTTGAGCGGTCTAAAGCCAAAATGGATATAGATATAGCGTGTTCCAGCTAACAAGCTCTCGAGATTGCACAAGCCAGCCAAACAAATATGAAGGCTTTACTGCTTTCCACAGGTAGGTCTACGCCCTAACATGTTTTTTTTTTGTTTTTTGGGAGGGCGATTTTAAAGCAGTTCTAGGGTGTCAGCTTCAATGCAAGTATATACGGTAATTTGTAACTAGTTATTTACTTCCAGAAATCACGCGCTTCTTTCGGGTGTCAGTAAATGGGGTGGTTAAATTACTTTTTAAATGGATAAACTAGTAACTCTAACCAATTACTTATTTTAGTAACGCGCCAAGCACTGAAAAAAAAAGATTTTACAACATGGTACAGTGAGTAAACATTTTGTGATGATGAGAGCACGGCGGCGCAGTGGTTAGCGCTTGTGCGGCACAGTTCATGTCATGGGAACCTGTCATGGGTTCAAATCCAGCTCCAGACTTCCTGTGCGGAGTTTGTATGTTCTCCCCGTGCTTGCGTGGGTTTCCTCCGGGCACTCCGGTTTCCTCCCACATTCCAAAAACATGCATTTCAGGTGAATTGGCCGGTCCAAATTGTCCCTAGGTGTGAATGAGCGAATGAGTTGTCAGTCCCTGTGTGCCCTGCGATTGGCTGGCAACCAGTTCAGGGTGTCCCCTGCCCACTGCCTGATGACCCTACTGAGGATAAGCGGTGCAGCTAATGATGAGATAACATCTAATGCCTTTTCCCTGTCATCTGGATCCCTAGTGGTCTAGTTATTACACAGTGGATTTGGGTTTCTTCTTCCTATTGGTGTTACTAATATTATTGGGCTGGGCCGCGGAATATAGTCAGCCATTAAACCTTTCCGTGGTACAGATAAGGTTGTCAACCACTGCTATAATGCATTTAATTATGCCCGTGAACATCAGACTGAGTTATTTGGTTTGTTGTGTTCAACAGCCATGATGTCGCAGCCCCCGTCAGCCCCCATGCCCAGGAAGTGTCTGGTTACATTGACTTCAATGTGTCTATGCCTGCACAAAACCTTTGGAGAGTGGTATGTCATGAATTTGCTACCAGGTGAAATCGAGGCTACGAATTTAATTAAAATTACCCAAAACTCCTGAAATGACCTTGATTTATTGTTGTATCATACAATTACTTATTTTTGAAGAAAGCGTTCTTTTTGGTTCAAATATGTTTGCAATTTTTTATCCAATTATATTTTGAAAAATATGTCATCATGAATGAACGACAGAAAATTTGCTATTATTATTGTTTCTTTAAAGTAATTTTAGCCCACTTTACTGAAATAGAAATTTTGGGCTGGTGATGGTGTTAAAATTATATAAGCTTCCTTCATTTAATTTTTATATCAAGAAAATGTATCCTATGTGCCTGTTGAGAATTCAAGGTTACGGACAGTCAAAAGAAAATATTGTTTTATTTATCTGATTCTATTGAAATATTGATGTTATTTTTTGGTAGGTTTAATTAGTTTCACAGGATTATTTGAGTAATTATTTAAAAAAATAAACATTTCATCAATCCGGCCCACGGCTTGTAGGCATTTTTTTTGGACCTTCCGTCTATTTGACTTTGACAATCCTGCATTAACCCATTTAGCACAAGCCCTGAATAGCTATTTCTTGCAAGAGCAGTTCTAAATTTGCCAAATTAAAGCTGAAAAAAAAGTCGTGTGAAACTATTTTGGCAATTTTCCTTTTAAAAACCAATGGTTGTTCGGATCAGCAATTTTAATTAAACGTATTATATAGCAGGTACATTGATTTTTGAAAAGACAATAAATTTATAGAATTTACAGAAAGTGTACAAAAATGACCTCAAAGTAGGTTGGTGCATAATGCAACTGTAAATTATCCTGTCCGGAGATTTTGCATGGGAAGTATTTTTAATCACTTTCTCTAAATACATAATTGGGGTTTGTAAATGGTTTAAAATGTATTAAAACTATGATTGCACAGCCTTGCTAATATAATAACATATTTAGTTTTGTACCGTGCCACCTCCTAATGCTACAATGATTTGAAAAACTGTGAACATTTTGTAATTTCTTACATTTCTGCATCAAATTACTAATGTGATATTTGTCAAATCACACAGATGAAAAAAGAAATCTGCTTTTAACTAAATCCATCCAATAATTTCAGGTTTTCATGTTTTAATAAGTGTAACATGCAAACAATGACAGAAGGGGAAAATGGGTTCCTGAACAGTTACATTATCGACTTTGTCTTGCATCAGTCCATAAAATATCTTCTCAAAACCTATGTGGAGTGTCCAAGTACGTTTTAGTGAGCATTAAATGAGAATCAATGTTTTTATTTAGATAGCAGTGGCTTACTCTCTGGAGTCCTCCTACGAACATTATTTTTGGCCATTGTTTTACATATACTGTAGATGTGTGGGAGATATTGAACTGTCCCAGTGATATCTGTAAGTCTTTAGCAGGCACCATAGGCTCCTCCTGCGCCACTGCAGACGGGTCGTCACTAGCAGGGCCCGGTTCCGGTTTTTGTGACATTCCCCGTGGAGGGGGCAGGTGTGCGTGTACTCGGTCCCGTCCGTCCTCATGGCGGTGGGGGCTCATGAGTTATCTCGGCGCCTGGGTAGGTCCTTACCTGTTCCCTGAACCCCCGCGCGGTCTTGTTTAGGGCCGCCTTCGTCCCACCCTTAGTCAAGGCCGTGGCCAGGTTGGGGGACAATCCCCCCTCAGTGCCAGGCCGCACTTGCAAACCAAATCTTAGCCACCGGGTACATAATACCTTCCCGGCTTTTTCGGCGCGAGGCTTTAAAGTCCCCACCGTTGTGCGCAGGGGTCGGTCACAACTTGACGTCTGTATGCTAAAATAGGTGGCAGATTGGTCTTGAATATCTTTGGATTTGGTCTTAAAAAGTCTTAAATTTGCATGAAAAATTCCTGGTGGGCCCTTATGTCGTTGTTTGCACTCTATCTTTATTAAAATATGACAATCTTTTAATAATTACGTGTAATTTGTTAAAGCAGACACTGGTTTTTTCAACTTTGTGACTTTGATAAAGATCAGATCACATTTGATGGTGATTTTTGGTATAAATGTGAGAAATTCCAAAAGTTTCAGACATAATTGTATTCCACTGTCAGCTATACTGTGATTTGAACAATGATGGTGTTTCAGGACATTGTTAACCGTGACGAAGACTCAGAGGTGTGGAAAACAATCTTGTCAGAAGTTCGCTTTGTTCACGTTAACACTTCAGCAGTCCTCAAGGTTGGAATAGAAAGTCCCATATAAGATACAATGCACCCTGTTTCTCCTCATTTATAGAAACCATGTTTGTGTGTTAGTTGAGTGGCTTGTCTCTTCCAGACTGGGCAGCAGGGCAGATGGAAGTTGTTGCAGAGAAGCTGAAAGGTCACAGCAATGGAGTGACATGGACGGTGGAGGAGCACAGATATGGAACCAGTAAGCCCAGCCAATTATTATACTGTACATATTTATTACCACAAACAAATCCTTTTACTATTTGCCAACATTTTTTTACTGGAACTGATATGAGTGCAGCATTGTTGTCTTGTATTTAGAAGGAAAAAGTTAGCATTTCTGCATGCAATTACTTCAGATTACCAAGAGAGAACGCCAAATGTTCACTCCAAAAGACGATCAGCAATTTTCGAACGAACTACAGTTTAATCCATAAATTGCAGTTCGACAATAGATTAGTACTTTGGTCAAAAACACACACACGTTGATTGATTAAAAACAACACTATCAGATTTGCTCAATTTTAAGTCAATAATCAAACATTCCAACAGGATGGGAATTAGAAAGTGATGGATTTTCTGGAGTTTTGGAATAAATGGGGGGTGTTGGAAAGTGAAAATAGCCAATGAAAGAACTAAGCAGAGGTTTTCTATGGCATTTTTAAATCGTTATACCTGCACTAATGGGATATTATGCTTTCCCTATGCAGCTGCACCAAAGTACCTGGTCTTGGAAAGCGAAAGTCGTATGGCCGTTCTAAATTGGCTGGTTTAAATTAAAGGCGCACGTGGCCGATCTAAGTTCTCAGGAGGTGTGTTTGTAAAGAGAGAGAGGGGCGCATGGAGACGAGGACTTGTCTTTGAGTCACTGTTCTGTGCTTGCGCGCGTTGCATAGGCGTGGGTGCTTGCTCTCCTGGGGTTCTGGGAAAGAGAGTAAGGCTTTGCTTGCTGTCCCGTTTGAAAGCAACCTCATGATGTCAGCGACTCCCAGAAGTGTGCTGTTTGAAAATGCAACATGATTTCCTCTCAAGGCGAAGTACTTGAAGCTTGCTTTATAAACAACAAACTTCTCATCTAGACTTTAAAAGGGGTCGATGTCATCAAACACAGGATAATAAAAAGAGCGTCAGAGTAGCAAGGATCACCCTACATTAGGGCTTTGTACTAGTCACCGACTATTGAAACGATTAGTCGAATAATCTGATAATTATTAACTTTTTCTTAAATTTAGCATGAAGTTGATTTAATTATGTGGCTTATAATAATAAAAACAAAAATAATGGGCACAATTAAAAATACATATCTCAAAAATGTACAAAAATAATAATAATTAAAATGCAATTAGGCACTGTGCTCTGTAAGTAGAGACAAGGATCCAAAAATCATGGGTCTCCAACGTAGTGCCCACAAGAAAAGCTGAGGTACCAGCGGACCTATTCTAAAAAAATAAAAATAGCAATAATATTGTAACAACTTAGTAATATTATGATTACTTATTTTACTTCAGAAATGGATATAAAACTGTGTGCCCTTTGCGCTAAGTAGTGACAAAAAGTAGCACTCAGCTTGAAAAAGGTTTGAGAACCTGCCATATGTAAATCTCGCTCCATTTTTACGGACAAGCAAATAAATAATAAATTTAAATCAAGTAGAATTTTTTCCCCCAATAAACCAAGATGAGGCACAGTAGAAGCAGTAGAACAGTAAATAGAACAAATATGATGTCCATTTTGTGAAGTACATTCAGTGGTCAGCTGCAGTCTAACAAAAGTACTTCATAATTTTCAACCGTTTGCAAACGGTTTTAACAATGCTGTTTTTTCTTGAGGTTTTATGCTTTTAATTTCAAATACCTTTGTCAGGCACAGTTTGGCATAACGCTGAAGCACTCTTATGGCGAAATATTCAACACAAATAATGTCATTAGGACCGTATTGTCTTCAACGTTACTAGAATTTTACCAAGGCGAGTCAGTCTCCGTTTTGTTCAAAATCCCGACATACTTTTTAAACTTTCCATACAATCCTTTTTTATTGCCCGTGACTCTATTGGCTATTTTGCATTCGCGACTCAGCAGGGATTTTATTCATGCAAGGATGTGTCTTTCTGTTGGAAAAGCGTGTCTGCCGACAATACTCAACAATGTAGTTTATTGATTATTTCTATTATGGGTTTTTGTTTACAACGTCGACTAATCGCAGCCATACTCTACATCGGTCTGTGCTCATTTATTTGCAGGTGAGGAGCAGAAGGACAGGGAAGCAGAGCTTCATTCCCCTACACACATTGACATGAACCGCAAAATCTCCTTGTGGTCTAAGTTCTTGGAGGTTCAGGTACTGTACATCATCATCGATGACATTGGTGAAGTCGCTATCGTTTGTCATCATCGAGGTGATTGTGTCATGCTAATGTTATCATCAGTGGAGGATGCTGACTGTGAAACAAGAAGACAATGAGCACAAATACAGTTCGGCCCCTTTGGAGTGGCTCACAATGGAAACAAATATCGCCTACTGGCTCCACCCCTCCACCAATGTGAGACACATGCCTGTTTTTGATTGACTAAACCACTGACTTAAAATTGCTTTTTGTGCGTCAGGCTCAGATCCATTTGATTGGTAACCCAGTCTCATGGGGTGTGGCCAACCTTAGCCTATTGGCATATCTCATAATGGGAACCATCTACCTGCTGAGGAGGAGGCGGGGAATCAGAGACTTACCTGATGGTGCAGACACACATAAGCTACTGTTTTTCACATTATAAGGCTTCAGCGGCTTATAAGGTGCAAGCCTAAAAAAGACGTCAATTTAATTCATGTTTATTTGTATAGCCCTTAATCACAAGGAGTCTCAAAGGGCTGTACAGACCACACATTAATGCAGACTACAAACTATTATCACACGAGCAACTGAAAACATCACTCTCTATCAATCCTGGTAAAAATTTAGTAAAAATAGTCTTTTGTGATATTTCTTTCCCCATATAAAGTGTAACCCACAACAAAGTGCATCAAATTAAAACTACAATTAAGGCTAGGGTTGCACAAAACATGAATAAGCACCGTCTTTGTGCATTGATTGATTAGTCAAAAGCAGGTAGTTGCCTTGCATGGCTGAAGCTGCTATCGGTCAGTTAGTGTGTGTAAAAAAGAAAGTGTGAAGCACATTGTAAAGTGCTTTGGGAGATCTGCATTTCCTTGAAAAGCGCTATATAAATACTATGAAAATTTCAAAACATTGGATGCAATAGGATTCCAACCCGTATCGCGGTGTGGAGAGCGACGTACCCTACTTACTAGACCATTAGTCGGCAACCTTTTCTGTCCCACGGACCGGTTTCATAACTGACAATTTCTTGCAGCCCGGCCCACAATAGCGTTCGTAAAAACAACAACAACAATAAAAATAAATCTAGGTCCACTGTGTTACCACTAGACCAGTAGGGATCTAGATTGAAAACGGGAAAAGGCGTCAGATTCATTTTAAAATGTGGCACCGTAATGGTGAATTATGGGAATGAGTTCAGTCAAAACAACGTTGTGCAATGATCGAACAATTACGTTCACTTTCAATATAAAAAAGGCAAGACAATATGGTACTGTGAGTATACATTCTGTAAAGATGAGATAAATCGGTTCCTGCGTATCTTTAAGAAGTTTTAAAGGGCATTGACTTCATTATTTACAAAAACAATGACTTAATTGAACATAAAATGTCATAAATCTAATTCTTGATAGTTTTATAATGTAAACCCTTTAATAAGATCTATATTTGTTTGAACTAAAAACATTTAGTAACATTATTAAGGTTTTTTTTTTTTTTTTTTTAATAGTTCACTGATTTACTTTTGTGCAACACCGCATGACCACAATAACAGAATTATCAAAGCAGTGATGTTGTTTCAGTCGGGCCTTTCAGAGCCGACGCATGTCTTAGGTATTATGTACGATACACATAGCAACTTTGGACAGAGACATTTACTTTCGACCGAGGGAAAGTGTACATTTAATGTTTTGTGCCATTTCTTAATGTTGTGCCAGGTAACGTGTACATTGCACCATGTATTGTGTGCGAGTAATATTTGTGTTTTTTTGTTCAGTTGTGTCTTTTTGTCAACTTGGTCTTAAATTTGATTTTTAAAGGCTTTAAAAAAAAGTCTTGAATTTAACTTGACTTTAGCTGTTGGAACACTTGTAAAAGCTAATGCCTTTTTTATATCAATGGTGCTTACTGCCGCAATCTGGGTTAGCTACCCTTTGCATCCATTGATAAGCATAGTGAACAACAGTATCTGTAATTAAACCGTAGTACCTCACAAACTTTTGAGATTTTTCAGGTGAATAAAAAACATTGCGTGTTTACAGAAAACAAAAATGAACGACAACTTACTATTCCATTTGTGCCGCCATGTAACAAATACCTTACAGTTCAGTACTGGTCAGTGGTCCAGTGGTTTCTGACCACTGCACTAGAACAGATTACAGATATGACGACACATGAAGAGGCATCAGGTTTTATCTCATCATCACACTATTTTTAGTCAATTTTTATTCACTTTGTTTTTTCCATTCTTTATCATTCATATCCCTTATCATGCCTAAAAATTGTGTGATAATGAGATAAGACTTAATGCCTTTTCATATACCACTGTGCCCCTAGTGGTTAAAATTCTTCGCTCTCACTGTCGCTATTTGGGTTCGATCCCAGTCACCATTGTTATGCAATAGTGGTCAGCAATATTTTTCAACTGATCAATAAATTCACAAATATGGTAATTTACCGTTATGCCTTTGCAATTTTATCTGTCTATTAGGCGTACTGGATTATTAGGCATACGTAAACATTTTCGGCCAATTTGTGTTTTTTAGGTGCACCTTATTGTCCGGAAAATACGGTAACCATAAAACTGTACATCTCAATAATCATGTTTGTGTGTGTGTTTGTATTTACGTATGTGTGTCAAGATGCATGGGAGCGCTTTGTGTTGCTAGGTGTGTTGTGCGTTGGCGGCTGGTTATTGAACTTTCTTCCGTTCGTGTTGATGGACAAGCGTCTGTTCCTGTACCATTACCTGCCCGCTGTCGTCTTCCTGCACCTGCTCAGTGCGGCCATGTTTGAGCATGTGTACATCCACTTACTGAGGTACATGCATTAAAAAAACACAGGCACTCACATAATTTAAAGCCAGTAGTTCCCATATAATTTTGTGAGATCTTTGTGCATCGATCAAGTGCATTTTAGAGCAAAAAAGGAAGCTAAATCAATGAAGAATGTGTGCCCTTGTAAATTATTCAACCATAAATATTCTAGTTATAAAAGGCAATGACAGAGCAAATAAGTCACACCCACATTGTATGGTAGACAAGACTGGAACTGAATGCAAAATAAATCTGCTAGTCTTTTAATTAGACTAAAAACAAGTTTTGTTCCGATGCAGTACTATTTTCAGGTATTGTATTGGCGAGTAAACCAACCAAATCATTGATATGGGTTTTAAATAGAAATACTGTGAATGTAATACTCATATCCGTGATTTGGTAGTTTCAGAATGTTTAGTTTACATTAGAGGTGGGAGATGCTGGGAATTATCGTATCGATCTGATCCAAAAGAATACATGGTAGTATCGATCGATACCAATACCTTTTGCTTGGAAGTGTCATAATCGTTGAATAATTCAACCCTCCACCCTTGACATAGTTTATAATTACTTTAAAACCAGCACAAAGATTGTAGGCACTTAAAATGTTTCTTTTTTAGGAAATAACTACATTATAAACTTTAAAAAGTATACAAAATTAATAGAAATACTTCTATTACTGTTTCAGAAGAAAAGCCAAAAGAGTAAACTAAAAGACAGCTTTGTAACAACAATACAAATACTGTTTATCAATGTCAACGAGAGAACCAATTTTCCTCCCATTCCACAATGATTTAAAATATGGTCGGTAGTTTAAAAGAAGTGACAATTGTCTCTTCTCGGTTCTGTTGGCGTAGTGACAACGGATATACTGATTTTTGTTCTGGGTTCATGCAAATTGTCACTCTGTTCATGTACTTGTGTTTCCAGCAAGGACACACACCGTCGCATATTGTTGGCATCTGTGTTTCTAATGTTGGCGTGCACCTTCCTGTTCTATCACGCCTTCAGCCCTTTGACCTTTGGGAAACCAGAGCTTTCAGCCAATCAGCTGCGAGCACTCAAATGGCGGAGCTCCTGGGACATCTTGTATCGACGCCACTAGATTCCCTCCCTCATTGTGTCATCAAACTTTGCAGATGGACAGTGCTTGACAAGATTTCATACTACACCAGTGTTATGAAAAAAAAATGTTTGTTTATTTTTGCTGTCTTTGCCATTTTTTTCTTTGCTGCGTCCATCTATTTGTGTTTTAATTTAGGGAGCTGGAACCTATATTGACTTTAGATGAGAGGTGTGTCACAAAATGAAGAATATAAATGATAACCAATTAAAAGCAGAACATTTATGCCAGGGGAAATGAGTGAAGACCGAAATGTACATTGCCTGTGTTTTCATTTACAATTGCCACACGAATCCTTTAGATTGATCCTGAAAATAAGAAAAACAGGGATAAAAGAAATTTAAAAACTACTGTGTAATTGGTCTGGCTTGATTGACAGTAATAACCTATCAAATGTTTACTGTAGTAGCAAATCAGGTCTGTTCAACCATGTGGAAGAATT
Source organism: Urocampus carinirostris (assembly GCF_059441175.1). NCBI lineage: Eukaryota > Metazoa > Chordata > Actinopteri > Syngnathiformes > Syngnathidae > Urocampus > Urocampus carinirostris. Next base: position 36,207,125 of record NC_142362.1, on the reverse strand, counting down.
TTAGACTATTTATCAACAAACCTTTTAGACCCAGCAAGAGACGTATTATATATATGCGTTATAATATCCTTGTAAATTTTGCAATTTCTTTGAAAGAATGATTTTGTATGAACTGTAAACTATATATAAAATCCCCTTCATTTTGGTCACCTGGAGTGGAATTTAAAGGTTAATATTAATGCAATTCCAAATGGTGTACAGCTGGAGTCCCCAGATGGCTATTTTTCCACTTTAGGTTGTTGAATTGCTTAAATGCTTAGTGATATGTGTAAGCAGACTTAGTCTTTATTTGTATTTTTTTTACTTGTTTTTTTCCCCAAAAACGTAGGAAAATCCATTTTATTTCCCCCTGCTGAATTGCCTAACAATAGACAAAATAAAATAAATCTTTGGGCATGCAAGTATCAAGTGATTTAACTTTTAATGTGACGCCATTATTTTAAATTCGAAGTGCTGTGAATTCAAGTATAAATATTATGTATAATATATTTGTTTTCACCACAAGCAGGTAAAACCAAGCACCCACATATTTCACCATGTCCAATCAATCAATTTCATTTAAGTCTCATTACAATTTCATGACAAAAACAACGTAGAGGGAATTAATTTAGTAGGGCAAAGAGTATAATAAGGAATGCTTAACTATTTCAATTTCAACTATATTCTCCCATTTACTTACATATTTTAATGTGCCTCCGTGAGTTTACTGAATGTATAAATAATTCAATACCTACAATTACAGTGGCTTGCGGAACTATTTGGCCCCCTTGAACTTTGTGACCTTTTGCCACATCTCAGACTTCAAACAGCAAGATATAAAACTAATTTCTTTTGAAGCATCAACAATAAGTGGGACACAATCATGAAGTGGAACACACTTTATTGGATATTTTAAACTTTTTCAAGAAATAACGCAAAAGTGGGTGTGCGAAATTATTCAGCCCCTTTACTTTCAGAGCAGCAAACTCCCGAAGTTCAGTGAGGATCTCTGAATGATTCAATGTTGATCAAAATGACTAACGATGATAAATGGAATCCACCTGTGTCTCCATATAAATGCACCTGCACTGTGACAGTCTCAGAGGTCTGTTAAAACCACAGAGAGGAACACACTAGGCAGGTCCGAGATACTGTTGTGGAAATGTTTAAAGCTGGAGTACAATGCAAAAAGCTTTCCCAAGCTTTGAAATGAAATGATCTGCATTTATATAGCGCTTTTCAAGTCAATGACTTCCCAAAGCGCTTTACGTTGTGCTTCACGTTTCCCAATAGCGGCCGTGATCTGTGCAGCCATGTAAGGCGCTAACCTGCTTATTGGGGGTTCAGTGTCTTACCCACGGACACTTCAGCATGTAATATGGACAAGCTGGGATTCGAACTGGGATCCCTTAATTCTAAAACGATCGCTCTACCTCCTGAGCTACTGCTTTAAACATCCCAAGGAGCACTGTGCAAGCAATAATACTAAAATGGAAGGAGTATCGGACCACTGCAAATCTACCAAGATCGGGCCGTCCCCCTAAACTTTCAGCTCCTACAAGGAGAAAACTGATCAGAGATGCAGCCAGGAGGCCCATGATCACTCTGGATGAACTGCAGAGGTCTACAGCTTAGGTGGGAGAATCTGTTCATAGGACAACAATTAGTCGTATACTGCACAAATCTGGCCTTTATGGAAGAGTGGCACGAAGGAAGCCATTTTTTTAATGATATCCGTAAAAAGTGTTGTTTAAAGTTTGCCACAAGTCACCTGGGAAACACACCACACATGCGGAAGAAGGCGCTCTGGTCAGATGAGACCAAAATCAAACTTTTTGGCAACAATCTAAGTTATGTATGGCGTAAAAGCAGCACAGCTCATCACCTTCCCCACAGTCAAACATGGTGGTAGCAGCATCAGGGTTTGGGCCTGCTTTTCTTCAGCAGGGACAGGGAAGATGGTTAAAATTTATGGTAAGATGGATGAATACAGCACCATTCTGGAAAAAAAATTGTCTTCCGACAAGACAATGATCCAAAGCAAAAGCTACGATGGAATGGTTCACCCAAAAAAAAAACATATCAAGGTGTTAGAATGGCCAAGTCAAAGTCCAGACCACAATCCAATTGAGAATCTGTGGAAAGAACTGAGAACTGCTGTTCACAAACACCTTCCATCCAACCTCACTGAGCTCGAGCTGTTTTGCAAGGAGGAACGGGCAAAAATATCAGTTTCTCGATGTGCAAAACTGATAGAGACATACCCCAAGCGACTTGCAGCAAAAAGTGGCACTGCAAAGTATTAACTCAATGACGCTAAATAATTTTGCACACCCACTTTTTCATTTTTTAGGTCTTGTGGACAATGGCCGAACAACTAGGAAAGTTCCCGGACTTGCCAGCAGGAGAGGTCCCTGATGCACAGTACGTGCTTTACGGGGTGAGTCGGTCGAGGAGGCATCGGAACGACTTTGCCAGGGACTGGCTCACTCTCGCCGCCATCAAGGACGCCATCTGGACCTCCAGAAACCTGCTGGTATGGAGGTGCAGGCAGATCCCCCCCGTGGCTGTGCTCCAAATGGCTGCAGATACCATACAATCTGCGAGCGGCAGGCCTAGGACGCAGCCATAAAGAAGACTCGTCTGCACCCACCCGGAGGGGGGAGCCGGAGCTACACTGTGGGAGTCCCGGCAGCAACGGCCTGGGTTGTGGAACCCAGAAGGGAGAGGACCAACGCAGAAGGGAAAGGACCCACACAGAGGACTGGAAGAATGCTGCTTGGGAGGGTGGGATGTCAGAGCTATGCCCTTGCACAATAGTATTGCCTTTTACACGCTGGTTAACTACTGTTAAAAGAAAATAACTCTGAAATTGTTTAATTGATGTTGAAAATGTCAGGAAAAAATGTTAAAACATCATATCGTCACGTCATATTGTCAAATATAAAAAAATTGTGAATATGCTTGATGGCTGTGTTTTGCTGCTGTTGGTGTCAGTGGATTTGTTCAGACCGAGGACAATCGACTTTGGCCTGGACGGATCTATTGACACTAACAAAGATGTGATATAATGAAATTGTGAATATGTTTGATTTTCGAGAAGGTTTGTTCAAACCTCACTTTGTGTTTGCTGTTAAAAACGTAATATTGGAATATAATATTGTGAATGTGCTTAATTGCTGTTGAGATTGTCATGATTGTTCTCTGTTTTTAGTGTCAATAAATTTGTTCAAACCAAAAAATCCAATAAAGTGTGTTCCACTTCATGATTGTGTCCCAATTATTGTTGATTCTTCACAAGAAATTAGTTTTATATCTTGATGTTTGAAGTCTGAAATATTTTGGCCAAATTGTCAACTACTGGTTGATCAACAAGCACACTGATCAACTGTAATCTCTTCACCACCAGTAGGTTAAAAGCTCAACTAATTTGATGCGCCCTCTCGTTTGAATAACATTTTATCATGACAAAATCAATTACAAAACACACGTAAAATACTGAACATGACCAAATACAGTTCAAATTTCAGGACACAATAGATGACTAAATAAAAGAAAATGACAAAATAAATACATACATATATAAATAAATTGCATTTGTGTCATATTTTTGTGGATGTGTGTTACATGATTTATTCATGTGTTCATTTATCAATAGTATACATTTGTAAGTATTTATACATTTATTTCTCCATAGTTATTGTCAACTTTTCCCAGGAAATACAAATAGTCCTGAGATTGAATGAGCGCATGCAGTTGGAAAATAAATGGATGATTCAATAATTAAAGTTGTTTTTCAATTTTTCAAAAACAGGACCAAGTGTTCAAACACACACGCGCACACACAACCGGAAGTAGAAGAGCAGCTGGTAGGAGACCGGAGGTGACGATTAAGGAAATGTCCAAAGCGCAATCACACTTGTATATGTGTAGTGCCATTTATGATCTTTTTACCTTTTTGAAAATATTGGTGAAATTTTTGGACGTTTTTGAATTATGGTAAATAATAATGCAGTGGTTTGGCGCCATGTTGTGGGTTTTTTTGCATTTTGGTTGTAAAGCCTGCTGGGTAATCTGATAAAACACCGACCAGACACAGCGTTGACTGAACGACACTTGGTATAAAGTTTATAAACAGGTATGTTAGACCTCCCGTCAAAGAAAACATCGTGTACACTAGTTATGTACTTTTAAAGTATGAATATAGATGTATATTATTGGGAAATTTAGGTTCGCTGTTCTTGCTTTGTCGTGTGCTAGTAAATTTTGTAGTATGCGAGAACGTTTGCTGCTCTGCTCTCACGCCTCTTTGTCACATTCAACATTGCGAATCGTCAAGTCATGTTTATTTGTATAGCCCTTAATCACAACAAGTCTTAAAAATTCTGTAAACAATGGAAAAAAAGAACATAAGAAGGAAAGAAATTAGAGAAACAAAGAGGAAGAGCGAGAAAAATAAAGAAATTGAGGGGAAAAGAAAAAGAATCACAGAAAAGAAAGAGAAAGGGGGAGCTAGAGAGAGGAAAGAATGAAAAAAAGATAAAGAAAATAGAAAGAAAGAAGAAGCTAAAGAGAAAGTGAAAAATGAATAGAGGGGACTAGAAAAAAAGAGGGAGAGAGAGAGAAAAAATAAAGACAGATAAAGAAATAGAGTGAAAGACAAGAAAGAAACCCAGAAAGAGAAAATAAAGACAGAAAAAAGAAAGAGGAAGAGAGTGAGAAATAAATAACAAGAAAAAGGAATAGAAAAAATAAAACATAAAGAGAGAAAGAAAGGGGGATAAAGAAAAGGATAAATAGAAGAAAAGAATGAATGAGAGAGGGAGAGAGATTTGTGTGTGTATACTTGTGACTACATGCAATAGATTGTGTTTGTGTGTTTAAATTTAAGGTAGTCGGATCAAAGAATTATTGGGTACTATTTATGGTCGTATCATTTTCCCAGTGCTATCAAATACTACGGGGTTTCCATAGTCTACTTCAACAGTAAATATAAAGTTATGCCATGAATTTTATATGAAAACTTCAAAAATATTGAGAAAAAAAATTGCAATGCTTATTTTTGTATTGAAAATATTAATTGTTATTAATATTATTATTTATAGTGCATTAGTGGTATCTGCTGGACAATCGTAGTAACAGCAGGTTTAATGTACGTTTAATGTATGTATTTTAACCATTTTCGACTTAAAGGTGAAGTGCGTAGTTTGAGGTGTTCTTAAAATGTTGAAAGTTAAATAGTTTTTCTATGAAGCAGAGGTGGATAGAGTGGCCAATATATTACTGAAGTAAAACTTCTACCGTTACTCCAGATTAATATGACTCAAGTAGAAGTGAAAAGTAGTCATCCAAATTATTACTTGAGTACAAGTAAAACAAGTAGTTGGTGAAAAAAACAACTCAAGTACTGAGTAAATGTAGCAACGTCTTATTTATTAATTTAGAAAAAAAAAAACCATTCAATCGGATAATCAAATCATCAAAGTACATCCAATCAACAATAAATTACATTGAATTTTAAGAATAGATTAAAACAAGTGCTCTCATATCCAGGGTTGGGTAGGGTTACTTTAAGTGGATTACTTAATTATTTTTGGATTACTCCAATACTAAATATGCTAAGAAAAGACAAAAGAAACTAAATATGAATAAAATTATGACTCACAACACCGGGTAAGCTTTCTCTCCTGGCTTTGATCTCCGGCAAAACTAACATCAAATGCAACAGAAACAAAATGAAAATAAATCTAAACAGCTTGCCAACATCATTTTGCCGTTCCATGTATTCCGTTACTCCCCAAGCCTGCTCAAAATTTCGTAATTTTATTCATATTTAGTTTCTTTTGTCTTTTATTAGCATATTTGGTATTGGAGTAATCCAAAAGTAATTGAAGGTAATCCAGTTAAAGTAACCCAACCCAACCCTGCTCATATCTCAGTTTGGCATTGTTAACACATACTTAATAGAAACAATAGTTACTGTTTTTTTCCCTACAATAGTGTGTTGTGATTTTTATCCATCCGTTATCTACGCCGTTTATCCTCATTAGGGTCGCAGTTGTCCTGGAACCCCCACCCCACCACCCCCACAGCTATCTTCGAGCAGTGGACAGGGGACACGCTGAACTGGTTGCCAGGCAGTCGGAGGGCACATGGGGACAGTCATTTCAATCACTCATTCACACCTAGGGACATTTTGTACCAGACAATTTGACAAATTACAAGGATGTTTTTGGAATGTGGGAGTGCCCGGGGAAAACCCACACAAGCATGGGGAGAACTTGCAAATTCTGCACAGGAAGGCTTGTAGCTGGATTTGAACCCATGTGCTGCAGTGCGCTAAACCACTCATCAGCCATGCCGCCGGTATTGAGATATAATTTTCTGATGTATAGGCCGCACCGGATTATAAGATATACAGAATTAAAACTACTGTATAGGCTGGTCTTGCACAAGAATGATAAAATTGGTGTAATTGTCTATTGATTGATCAGCTGGCATGAATCACTGATTGCAATTGCATAACATTGAATTAAACGGCAGACAACCAAGACCATGGCGGGTGTGTGGGGTTTTTAAGGGTTATTTATCTATCTTCGTTATTCATTATTCATTTTCTGTTATCGGTCAGTTCATAATACGCTACAAAGCCTATGAGCCGGGACACTTACTCTCAGCCAAAAGGCCAAGCTAAGGTCCTAGCCCTAAAGCCTTGTTGCGATCATTGCGAATGCACCGTTCCCGGAGGTACTGCAATACCGGGCCGATGCGTGGAGTGGACAGAGCAAGCTCTTAGAGCTTTTGCACTAAACCAAAAAGGGATACTTCCGACATTTGAAAAGGCACTATGTCTTATCTCATCATCATGCTGTTTTAAGTCACAGTACCAATTGTTTAATGTTATAATTGGGCTGGGCCGCAAGAATATTGTCAGACATAAAACTGTCTGACTCACAAAGTCATCACGAAGTGCTCAAGATTATGTACTGAATAACGATAAGTACATTATAGGAAGTGATTCGGTCGTTCTGAACTAAGTTAAGACAACGGCATTGTGGTAAGTAATTTGGTGGTCATTAAATACATAAACACATGGGCGCACTTTTTCAAAACATTTGTCACTTCAATGCTTAGTTTGAGCTGAATTTTTTTTTTAAATAAACTAACATAAATGACATTGACTAAAAATAGTGTGATAGAAGGGATAAGACCTTATCCCTTTTCATGCTATCTTTAGCTTTTTAGTTGATAGAATTCGGCCCTCCACCCATCATGATGTGGGTTTGATTCCCATTGAATTCAATATTATGCAATTGCGAAGAACCAGTGGATTGGTGGCTAAGAATCTGTCCTCTTACCACTGGTATCCAAGTTGAGCACCGTTGATACTATTAATGTGGAAATGAGGTCAGTGATCAAATTTATCTACTGATCAAATGATTGTTCAAATACTGTAACGGATTTCCAAATTTCTCTTCATATAGAGTGCACCGGATAATAAAGCATGTTCAAATTACTGGCTAATATGCGTTTTTAGCTGCGCCTTGTAGTCGGGGAAAATACTATTTTCAACTTTTCTAAAGACACCTCAAACAACGCACCCAATGTTTAAAGATGGTTTAAGTCATGACCTTAACAATTAATCAAATTGGGTCAAGATTTTTTTTTGCTAGAGTATTTTGTTAAATCTGTTCACATGTTTTTTTAAATCTTCACCTATTGTGTGTGCATAGACATGTCCTTGTGCGAGCAGAGAGAGAAGATCCAACACCAGATTGAACTTTTAGAAAGACAGTTGTGTGCCAGCAACCATGAACTAACAGAAGTCAGCAGTGACGATACAGGTATTTTTTGCACTTTCGTTTGACATTTTGTTTCAAATTAAAACAAACTTAGCTTGTTTGTCTTGGACTTAATTTTTCCACAACACACCACTTAATGGTTTAAACATCTTTTCCCTAAAATAGATGATGATTCCAGTGTGGACATCGACCAGGAGCCAGGGCAGGTAATAAGCACAAAGGCAAGCATACACCATACATTTTCCACACCGGGAAACTATTTTTTTTTTTTTCTGTTTCTCATGCTGTTTACATCAAACATTTTGTCCAGTATTCAAAAAGCTAATCTTGGACTATACCAACTAGTATCTGAACCTGTTTTTGTGATTCCTTGAGATGAGTGTGTTGGTTCAGTCAACTGCAGGTTTGCTGGCTAAGAGGCAAAAGATAGAATCAGATATCCAGAACTTGGAAAACATTCTGGGACCCCATACTCCCCTTACCGTGTCAGGTAACTACTGCTTTTATTTACTAAGATGTGCCTATGTTTCAGCTCACTCTCTTAAACTGTGTGTGTTCTTTAGATGGAGATGATGACAGCAGCAGCAGTGAAAGTGAGGTCTGTAAAACTTTGTGACTTTTAAACAACATGCTGATTAGCCCACACCTGTCCTCATGTGTGTGTGTTTTCACATCAGCTGGGTCTGTCCAAGGATGTGGAATCGTGTCTTCAGATGAACTTGGTGTACCAACAAATCCTTGTAGAGAAACTCAAACAATTGGAAACTCTCCTGCTGCAAAACCAGCGTCAACAGGTCACTCGAGGACACATAAACTATCATATTTTCCAGACTATAAGGTCCACCTAAAACCTCAAATTGGCCAGAAATGTGAAAGTGCTCCATACAACCCGATGTGTCTTATATACCACAGAATATATTAGATAAGATTGGAAAGGCGTACAGTAATTATAGCCAATACGGTGTTGGTTATAACCACTAGTGGTACAGATTACATTGGAGCTTATCTCATTATTACACTATTTTTACAAGTGGAGGGATTGTTTAACCTATCTGAATGCTCTATGCAAATCAGTGGCTCTGGCACCGTAAAAATAGTGGGATAATGAGGTGAGCTCTGATACCTTTTCATATGTTATCTGTACTACTGTTGGTCTAGTGACAAGTCCTGGTGCCCTCATCGACACGATCAAGGTTGGATTCTTGTTGTATAGTATTTTGTTGTAAGACTTTGTTTTTTGTTTCTGTTTTCCGCAATTATTTTGACACAAAGGAGAAAAAGTTGATGGTGTCTTTAACCTATAAGAATGTACTATAGAAATAAGTGTTTCTGGCACCGTGAGTAAAAATAGTGTGATAATGAAATAAGCTCCAATGTCATTTGTACCATTGCTAGTCCAGTGGTAATGTTTTGGCGCCCTCACCGCTGTGGTTTTGGTTTTGATTCCTGCTGTAAACAACATTTTGCAGGTTTCAGATCAGGGGATGTTGTAATTGTGGCCTGTTTAGTCCTTTAAGACTTTTTGGGATTCAGGGCTGTATAAAAAAATTTATTTGACTTGATTCATTGCACTATTATATGCCGCAAGTGTATTGTGCCTTATAGTCTAGTGCGCCCTATGTGTAAAAAAATATATGACAGAAGACTATTTTTGGGGATACGCCTTAAAAGACAGTGACCCTTATAGTGCAGAAAATACTGTGCATATTCATATCAACATGCATTTATCCCATATGTTTATGTGTAGAGAGAGATACAATCTGAGAGCTCTGGGACAAACAAAGAATCTTGCAAAGAAGAGCCCACATCCTCGTCATACCCCAAACATTCCATTTTATTCCTTGGCCACTTCTTGAAGCCATACTTCAAGGACAAAGTCACCGGTCTGGTGAGTTTTTCGCCCCTTTGTAATATGAGTATTCAGTTGGGTGACCTTTCTGCGAATAGCTTTGTTGTTCTTTACATGCTAAGGGTCCTCCCGCGAATTCGGAAACAAAGGAGAAAATGATGAAGATGAAGGGTGGCCTCGACAATAGCAAAATGAAAGTCAAGCGATGTAAGGATGCCGATCAAACTTTGTTGCCAACACTCCCAAATGGTTTTCGTTCTCAGCAGTGTACTCTGCCTTTGTTAATGTTCAGGGGAGAGTTGGCAGAAGATGTTGCTGATTGACTCTGTGTCCAGAGACAACATGAAAAAACTTATTCAGCCCAAACTCTCTAGGTTTGTCTTTTGTATTTTCACTTCCTGTCTTCCTTTTACACCTTCTTTTCATCGATGTGGTCCTTCTGACCCCAGTTTTTCATCATCAACTTGTTCAGGGTGGACTACCTGAGTCAGAAGTTGTCTTCAACAAGCAATTCCGAAGATGACAAGCAGCAGATCAAAGGTCACATTGAGAGTCTGGAGAACGACATTGAAAACATCAAGTAGGATATCACATTTGTGTTTGTAGCGTGGCTGTTTTTTGTGGTAAAGCTTTTCCAAAAAGTCGAAACTATTTTTCATATAAAATCAATCACATAACACAGAAGATTTCTTTATATTTGCGGCATTGAGATGACGGCGGAGCGTCCCTAAATTGATAAAGAAATACCTAGAAATGTATTCCATGTAAATGAATGAACATATATATATATATATATATATATATATATATATATATATATATATATATATAAACCACATACTACCTAAATACATGACATAAATGCAATGCATTTTATTTACAAAAGTTGTCATTTATTTATTTTGGTGTGTACATTGGTACCTCTTCATAAGAGCTTAATCCAGTCCATTATCGTTCTCGTAGGTTGCATTGCTCGTGTAAAGATCAAACCCAGATATGAAATAATTAAAAAATATTTGGTCCATTCGCACTCTCCCTAAATGATTTTACGCTTGCACTACACCAGGGGTAGGCAACCCAAAATATTGAAAGGAACATATGTTTGGAACCTCAAAAAAATAAAAGCTTTATAAGGAAGGCAACAGGGATGGTGTATATATGTATATTCGTACAGTATTCTTTATGTATCTAAATTTATTGTAAAACGTTAAGAATATTTGTGTGATGCTATTCCTTCAACAGAAACTATAAAATTTTCCATTATTAAACATTTTTGAAAAAGTGCCAGGTAGCCAAAGAGCCACTACTTGAGGCTGCAGGGCTGCCTGTTTCCCCACACCTACACAACATATTACAACGTGAGTGAGCAGTGATCAAATGTCTCTTTAAACAATGTTTTTTGTAGCACACTTATTATTTTTATTATCTTGGAAATGTTTTTTGATAAAACAGAAAAAATAATAGTTTTTCAAATGAGCAAAAGTCAAATTACTTTTATTTAAGTAAGTCTTAAGCTCAAAAAGTATCAAAGGGCTGCAAAGGTCAAAACTACAACAGCTGATCTAACATGCGCACAAGGGGAAAAAAAACGTGAGGAAAATTAAGAAATTTTTAGAATGGGTTGCGCAAAAGGGAATCTTCCATGATGACCAGGCTGCAATGGATGTTGCATGGGCAACAATAGCCCATGAATTAGTGCAAAATAAAATCAAAGACAGTCACAAAGAAGCCACCTATCTCAATTAGTCATTTGGTGTGCAGCAGGCTTCATATGATGGCATTCATCAGATCCAGGTGTTGGTCTGCTGACTCAAGACAGGAAAACTCTCCTTGCTGTCTCAGCAAAAATTGTAAGGGTTACATCCGCACAAATTCCTGTAAAACTCAACACCTTTAAACCAAAAGCACATCAGTATTAACACCATCCATCCATTAGCCATACCGCTTATCTTCATTAGGGTCGCGGGCAGTATTAACACGAATATGATTATTTTATTTGGATGCCTTTTTACCCATTTCACAATAATAAATAGGGTGTCTCTATGTTTTATTGTGATACAGATAGTACCACAAGATAATGATGCATTATTTGAATGGCCACTTTCGTATTGACATTCCCTTTAACATGTGTTTGTGCTATGCGATTTTCCAGAGTAAAAAAGGAGGACACACTTGTTGGGGATCAGTATGAAGACCATGACTGGCACAAGATTGCTAAGATCGACGTATGTGAGCACCTGTTGATCGTTGTTTGAGACTCCTGTGTCATCCTGTGGAATTAGCATTTGTTTCACACAGCCCTTATCAGTTTGAAGGCAAACGAGAGGTGGACGACCTCCGTCTTTTCTGGCAGAACTTCCTACATCCTGCCGTCAACAAGAATCGCTGGAGTACCGAAGAGATTGAGCGTCTCAAAGAGATCAGCGGAAAATACAAGGAGACTAACTGGGACCTTATTGCTCAGGAGTTGGGGGTTGGTTTCCTTTGTAAATTTGCTCATGAAACAGTAATTTTTACCGTTACTAGCTACTTTGTTTAATAAGTAATTTTATTACCCCCCAGGTTAGTGACACCAAAAAGTAGCGCGTTACTCTATAAGTAACTATCTAGTTACATATTATATGTACTCGCATTAAAGCCGACCCCCTTAAACTGCTTTAAAATAGCCACATAATTAAATAAGTAGAAGAAAACGTGTGCACTAACTTGTGGAAGCATAATTCTTGGCTTGCGCAATCTCGAGAGCTTGCAAACAAACACTTAACTGAGACACTTTCCATATCCATTTTGTCTAAGGGCTCCAAACCGATCAGAGATCTTTCTTCATTTCTGGATACTGTTAGAGACGTTTTCTTTTTTCTCCAGGAATGGTGCAAAACTAAGTTACCACAAATATAAAGACCTAAATTCAACACACTTACCGTAAACTGTGCTCAAGTTTGCCCCATTGATGTTCTTTTGGTTTGTTCTATTGGTTTGTTTTATGTTAAAGCACCCCCCTTTCTGAAGCATTAGTTCCAACATCGGGGGTGATAAGGTTCTGTTATTTTTACAGACGGGCCGCACTGCATTTATGTGCCTGCAGACCTTCCAGAGGTTCATCTCATCCTCTCTAAAGCGTAGTACCTGGAGCGAAAGAGAGGACCAGAAGCTCACAGAGCTGGTTAAAAAGATGCGGATTGGGAACTTCATACCTTACACGCAAAGTAAGAACATCCACTGCTTCTTTTGACACGTTTGCATCTCTGGCAACTCCTCTTCTTGCTCAACGTGTTTCCCCATCAGTCAGCTACTTCATGGAGGGTAGGGACACAGCTCAACTCCTCTACCGATGGACTTCAGTACTTGACCCTCAACTGAAGAAAGGACCCTGGTCCAAAGAAGAGGATCAGGTCTGCCTTACAATGACCATATGGTTTTGAAATCCGTCTCCAATTTACTCCTAAAAGTTACATGCCTGCTCACTATCCTCACAGCTACTTTTGAAAGCTGTCGCGCGCTATGGGGAAAAGATGTGGTGGAAAATTCGCTTGGAGGTCCCAGGACGCACTGATGGAGCCTGCAGGGACCGGTAGGGAGAAACAGAATAAGCGAGACTTACCAAACAGATCAGATAAAAAATAAATAAAATTCAATATATTTCTCATAGAGCCAAGTCACCATTTTATTGAAAAACACTTTGAGGCTCACATTCCGTAATTAAAAAAAAATCAAATCAATTAGGTCTAAATGTAGTGGAAGCTAGAGCTCTTGTTGGTGATAGGAATAAGTGGAGAGGTGTTGTGAAAAGATAATGGGGTGTGAAAAGATAATGGGGTGTTTGGACGTGTTCTAAAGGATTGGCATGGCACCTGTCTGATGCGGCAGGGGTAAACCAGTGAAAGCTGTCGGGCCCTGCTGTTGAACAGAAGAGTGTGTTGTGTCACCCTGACTTGAGTGACACGGCCCCTTTCTTGTGTCCAGTTTCATCTGGAGGGACAAAAGCATGACCAACTTGGGTGCCGAGGTGCTTAACTTGTTGTGTTTGGCCATTTGGGTTGGCTATGGTAAAAAAAAATGTGTGGGTTTTTTTTGCTACTTTTTCCCTTTTTATTTTATTTGTTTTTGTGTATGTGTTTGTCTTGCTGTCGGTCATCCCTCTCGAGGGATATGACCAGGGTAGGTAGATAGATAGATAGATAGAATTCTCAGCTCTTGTCAACATTTAAATCGTCAATACTGGTTATGATGTTGCCTAAATTTACAATAAGTCTTGATAATTGCACACGCAACATTAAAAATCGCACGTGTAAATTGCAGATTTATTTGAGGCCCTGAAAAATACATAATTTACACCGGATTTTTTTTCACTTCGTGGTACTGGAGACATTGGAAAATTGACTTTGAAATTCCTAAAAAAAGGTGCTTGAACTAGTCCATAAAAAAGATGTAAAAATCCTCTGCCAGGGCCTTCACTTCATTGAGTCCAAAGAGGTGCCTGAAGGCCTTTGTTTTATGTGTGCCCGATTAAAATTTTAGTTTACAGTAAGTGATAAAATTACCACCCATTTAGAACCAGCAAAATAATGGAAATTCTTTAGATGCAATTTAAATCACGTGCCGCCATCACATTGTTGACCAGTTTAACAAGATCAAATTTCTCCTATTGCACAGATATTTAGACTGCCTGAGAGAAGGAAACAAGAAAGGACCTTTTGACATCCATGAACATCAACTCTTTGTCCAGCTGCTGGAAAAACATGGCGTTGGTCTGTAGTGTTTTCTCTCACCTTGTCACACTTATCTATATTTTGCATGCAGTGATGAGTGTTGGTTATGTGATTGTACGGTTGGTAGGTCACTGGGCCAAGATTGCAGCAGAGATTCCGAACCGTAGCGATGCCCAGGTTCTTCGAGAGTGGAAGAAATTGATGAGGCATAAAGAAGGACGTTCAGCTAACTTTGTAAGCATTTTTTGGGGTGTGCATGATCTTACTGTGAAGAACAAGTATCTTTTCATCTTAAGCCATTTCACACTAAAAATAGATGTAAACACAATAACATCTTTGACTCAACAGAATTGCATTTTAATGTAAAAGTTATTTTACTTTTTTCATCGTAAGTAAAATGCTCTGTTGATATATTAAAAAAAATCCACCAAGGACTCAAAATTAGAATCGGAATATGACGAGGGAACATTGTATTACATTCTATATTTTACAAAAGGAAATGAATGATTGTAGGTGACTCAACGGAATACAATAGACCAGGGGGAAAAAAAACGGAGAGAATCTTGTTATTGTAGAATTAGTTATTGTGCTACTGGGGAATTCAAATGTAAAACTTTACAATATGATTTATTATTACTTATTTATTATTTATATAAGATTAAGAAGGGAGCCAGGATTTTGACTGTGGAGTTTTGTGAGGCAGTGTTTTATCGGCTTCCTCCCGCCTCATTTAACGCAGAATATAGTGACATCTGTCGCCCATCAATGACGTGTATTGACTGTTCACACAACAGTCACATCCCCAAAGCTCAGATATGTATTGGATTTAGAACCACATAAGAAAGTAGCCTGGGTCTGTTGTGAAAAAAATCTGATATGTGCCGTTCAAACAGACTTTAACATATCAGATGCAGGTCGCGATTGTGGAAAAAAAAAATCGGAAATGTGAACATAGCCTAGGAGGCTTCACACTGTTTAAGAACCTGTCTGGAGACAATAGTCGACAATGGAATTCATTGTCGACTCTTTCTGTTATGGATTTTTGTTGACCAATTGTTGCAGCCCTACCCTACAGTGAAGGGTACCAACTAGGGCTACACGATTTTGTATTGGATTGAGATT
Organism: Urocampus carinirostris; assembly: GCF_059441175.1. NCBI lineage: Eukaryota > Metazoa > Chordata > Actinopteri > Syngnathiformes > Syngnathidae > Urocampus > Urocampus carinirostris. The sequence goes on along the minus strand of NC_142362.1, from coordinate 36,191,664 downwards.
TTAGTTGACTTTTACAGTATTGTTAAGCGGCTCAATTTAAGCAAACCGTGCCTTCTTCTGGAGAGCTTTGTTATGGTTGCTGTCTATAAATCCTTGAAAAAAAATGTTGTGTTTTGCGATTACACAATCTCACTACGTCATATTGCAATGTCAATAAGATTTTGGTTAATTATGCAGCCCTAGTACCAACATTACCCGGTTGTTTTCTGGAGGTCCCACCTCGGGCTGCTGATTTCTCACAGATGGGTCATTGGAAAGAAACAACGCTTTGACTATGTTTTTAGTGAGGAATTGGCATTTTAAAGTGGTTGAAGCTCCATCCTGCTCATTATATCTCCTTTGACAGGGAAGAAAAAGAGCCATGAACTCCCCAGATAGCACAGTAAAAGCCAAAATGAGGAGGATCAGAAGGCGTCTGCAGAAAATCAAAGAGGAAGATAGTGACAACGAAGATGAGGACATGTTGGAGTACATGGACACTGATGAAGAGGATGATGATGACGATGAAGATGAGGATGAGAAAGAGGATGAGGATGAGGAAGAGGATCCACTGGAGATGAATAAAGAGAAGGTGGAAGAGAAAGAGGAGCAGAGTTATGTGGTCCCACCTATGCACGATTGGATACCAAAGACAAGTCAAGAGTCGAATTTCCAAACACAGCTGGTGACACTGGTGCCGGCTTCTGGCCACCGGCTCTCAGAATCAGCGCCTGTACGCTCCACGGTGGTCGCCAAGTTCGGCCGCTCAGTGGTGGTTGGCCCGCCGCCCCGCAAACTATGCCAAAATGAGCGTCACACAGACGGCGCCATGTTAATGATTTCGCAGGACCAGCTGCGTGCACACCTGTCTCACCAAATGAACAAGTACAACAGCATCCGCTATCTAGCTAAAAAGAGGGCTGTGACTGACACGGAGATGGAATGCCTGCTGCAGGCGGCTGTCTTACCCTGGGTGGGCAACGTGCTCACAGCCAGCCAGAACGCCCCCACGCTGGCCGAAACCCTGGGGAGCAAAACTGAACTGTGCTCCACTCCCATCTTTAAGCTTCTCCTTCAAGCCATGAAGATCGACATCTCTGGCTGCAAGGACGTAATCTTCAAACGTGATCGGGAGAAGATGAGTGCACCCCAGGATGGGTTTTCAAGGATGCCCAGTAAGACTGGCCCTCTGCCAACCTCTGGGTCAGAGCAAAAGAACCCTGGACAATCGCCCCAACAGGTTCCTCCAAAAATGCTAGCAGGCTTAAGGAACCCTAAAACCGTGGCAGCCAAGTTAAACGCCGCTAAGTCCGGCCCCGCAGCCGTGCAGCCGGTACTGTCTGTGCAGCAAACTCCACCTGTTCATCTCAACTCACAACCCCCTTCTTCAGTTTGCCTATTGACCAAGACCCCTCTTGTGCCACTTGTAGCTCCGCATTCCGCTTCACTCCAACCACCGGTAAACCCTTTACCCTAATATTTTTTAATCATTTTCAGTAATCCCTTGTTTTCGCAGTGTTTTTCAAATAAGTTCCCGTGATAGTCAAAACCAATGAAGTAGAAACCTTTATTTAACACAGAAAAAACAATCCAATTTACAGGCTCAAGAATTTGCCTTTTCTCTATTGCCTATTGACCAAGACCCAGTAACTTAGAGCCCTCTTTTGTTATTTTTCCACTGCGCCTATTTGCTATTATTTTACTTTCAGCAGGACTATTCGGGGCAAAACACATCAGGTAGAAAGAATCTAAGGTCTAGGGGGAGTGACGTCAAGCTCGTCCCCGAAGTTTTTTTCTTTTTCCATTTGTCAGTGTAGCATAAAAATGGTGAAAGTAAGAAAAGGCCTGCTTAGAGTCCAAACGCCAAACCAAACCCTAAGAAAGATGGAATATAGAAGTCTATTTTGGCGTATCAAAGAAATGCAATTACTTGCACGCGCATCATGAATGAGCTGACTGTGGCTGCAATGATGACACAAACCAGGAGGTGAGGAAAAAAGTGAAAGTTTCCGTACAGCTCATTTGACAAATGAAATGAAAATGATCTGCATTTATATAGCGCTTTTCAAGTCAAGACCTCCCAAAGCGCTTTACAGTGTGCTTCACATTTCCCAATAGCGGCCGTGCAGCCATGTAAGGCGCTAACCTGCTTATTGGGGGCATTAGGGGTTCAGTGTCTTACCCAATGACACTTCGACATGTAACACGGAGGAGCCGGGATTCGAACTGCGATCTCTTGATCCCAAGACGAGCGTTCTATCTGAGCCACTGCTGCCCCAAATAAATGCACTGTAATTTGCAGTGTTGCTAAAACAATGGGTAAAAAATAGATAAAAAATTGAATTTATTTCTGTTTTTGTGTGGCCTGGTACCGATCTGCAGCCTGGTGGTGGCCTATCACTAGTTTAGCCAATCGGAATGCAGAACCCAAGGAATGAAAAAGATCCGCTAAGTGTCCATGAAAAGTAAAAACCCCTATACAGTGAGGGCGTATTGTACACATCTTTTGATTGACACTAACACTCTCCTCTTTCCCTACAGACTTCGCGCCCCGTCCCGCTCCTTCTCCCCCGCATCCCCGCACCGCCCTCAATTGGCCTCACCAGGCCTCTTTCTGTGTGCTTCGTGACTCCGTCCCTGCCTGCTGGCCCTAAACGCTTCCTTTTGGCAATGCCCTTTCAAAAGTTACCACCTCGTGGCTCTTCGTTAGCTGCACCCCCCTTGGTTCCACCCACCTCCACCGTCCCGGATAGTCATGACTGCACCGGCATCAGCCCCAATCCACCAATCACAGGGAAGAAGAGGCAGCGAAATGAAGATGCTAAGGACCGGCCACCCACCAGAGGAAGTAAACGAATCAGGAAGTTGACTGACAAAGCTCTCCAAATGAAGGTCAGATTTTCATCTTGTGAATGCAGTAATCCCTCATTTTTTATAAGGGGAGCGTTCCAAAAAAGGACCAGCAATAGTCATCATCCAAAACCTTTATTTATTAAATACTATATTATGCATTGAAACCCCAATATAAATTCTATACAGGCGCAAGCATTTGTTCAACAAATAGGAGTACGTTGGATTTTTTTTTTCTTTTTTTTTAAATAACATTTGTGCAGTTAAATTATATTTTCAAAAATAATGTTGCTGCTATAATGCCCCATTAATCCCAAAAAGGGGTGGAAATATGATTTCAGGACACAATCCAGTTTCTTAATTCATATTATATTTTGTCGGCATCATGTGGTCGTAATAGGTAAACAAAAAGGTGAAGTTAAAACGTTAACGTGAAAAGAACATTCCAAACAACATTTTTTTAACTGAAAAAACTGTTGTGTCAAATTATTGATTCAAAAAGAATTTGCCTCATTTGCACTACTGATTCCAGGACAATATCAACCTTTTTACTTCGGATGATATATTGTCGCCATCATGTGGATGCTTTGTTTTGTTTTTAAACATACATCGACTGATGCAACCTGGACACATCATCAGTGATGTTACCAGGGGTCACAGAGTGTTCCAGGTCTTTCAAACATCATACACTCTGACCCAGGCAACCCAGCTCGGGTTGATCAGACCCCAACTTGTGTCCAGGTACCTCACCCATGGTTTACTTCTATTGGAACATAATATTATGAATGTGCTTGATTGCTGTTGTGATTGTCATGATTGTTTTATTTTAATATTAGTGTCAATAAATTTGTTCAAACCAAAAAACCTCAACCATAGCCACCTTGAGGCAACCTCTGCTGCCTATGTGACCTCCTTAATGGCCCTTCGTTTGTTGGCCCCTGTGATGCCCAAGATGTTCTAAGCCCCGGGGAGAGACTGGCCAGCAAACCCTCTGCAATCCCACCTTGATAGGCTCACATCTGGCTTTTCACCTTCTGCTTTGGTACTCTTGCATTAGCTCACCATATTTAGTCATCTTTCTCTGATTGGCCTCCTCAATACAGTGAGGTTCAGGACAAAGATCTGCTTGGAGGCCTCCGAGATGAGCATCACGTCAGGCCACAGTGTTCTGGTGGCAATTGATATTGATTCTGGGAGTTTCAGTTGCTTCCCAAGGGCAACTTTCTACTCCCTGTTTTGTGTTGTTACTAGCAAGCCAGGGGAGGTAGCTCTGGCCGGTGATGGTGTCTTCTCTGCAGCCCGGACGGAAGCGATATAGTTCTTTATTGGGCAGAGACGCTTGCATTGGCCAATCCCACAGTTGAAGGTGTTTTCTATGGCCTTTAGGACTTGGTCATGGCGCCAACAGTAGTGCCCCTCAGTTAGACACTGGCGGGAAAGGGGCAGGGTGACTGTTAAGCCGCTCAGATTGGAGAACACAATGCACAAAGAAAATCCGCAAAGTAGCAAAACAGTGATAGGAGACCACAAACTAGTGAGTGGGTTACTGTATTTATAAATGTACAAACACACACACACACACATATATATATATATATATATATATATATATATAATTGGTTGTAATTACAATTGAGATGTTTGTCAGCAGTCATTAACCAATGAAAAGAGGGGACGAGGTCGTTCGGAGCCAAAACCCAGAAAGAGCGGCTCTCCACAGGGGACTCCTTGCCAGGTGCGGGTGCCATTGTTGTTTGCTGTTCCTTGTCTGCAAATCCAGCTACCAAAAGACCCTTCTACCGGAGTACCCATGGTCTTCAGTCCCCTCCCGAACAGCAGTGATCCCGTGTCCCTGCAAAAACTGGACTTAAACGTTGACCGCTCACTGGTGTTTCTGGGGTCATCGGGAGCAGTTGATGATTGGCTGAATGGTCAGGGAGGAGTGGCTATGCCACAATCTGGCATTTCTCTACCTTACTTGCCGCCATGCAGCAACAATCTTAGCTCGCTCACTGACATCCTAACCAGAAAAGATCAGCTCACGTCTTCAGCCACCAAACTTCTTGCAGTGCCTCCTCTTATGACAGAAACCCAGTCGGACCAAACAGGTGCGTACACACAAGGGCTGCAACTAGTAGACTAGTCACCAACCGTTGAATGATTGGATAATTATTTTTTTCTTAAAGATGAGGTGCGTAATTTCAGGTGTTCTTAAAAAGTTACAAGTAGGATATTTTTTACTATCAAGTACGTTTTAACAATGCTCAACTGATTTTTTTTCCACTGCGCCTATCTGCTTTAATCTTACGTCTAGCAATACTGTTCAGGACGTCCAACACATTAGGAAGCAGAAATGAGGGGACGAGAGGCCAGAGCGGTCGCATGCTCGCCCCGCATTTTTTTGTAAGTTTAGCATAAAAATGGTGAAAGTAAGAAAAGGCCTGTTTTTAATACATTCCAAATGCCAACCCAAAAAGATAATGAAAAGTATATTTGACATGTCTAAAAATGCATGGACTTGAACGTGCCACAAAGAAGCTTGACAGAGGCTGCAATGATGACTTGAGCCAGAAGATGGCATCAGCGAGTAGATTATTTACAAATTATGGAGAGCACCTTTAAATTTAGCATAACGTTGATTCAATTATGTGGAAAATTATAACAAGCACAATAGGTAAAATGAAAAGAAAATACCTCAGATTTGTAGATAATTTAAATAAAGATTTAAAACTAATTAAGAACAGTGCTCAGTCATTAGAAACAAATTCATAAATAAAATTCACGTTTAGGGACAGGCAAATGATACATTCAAATTAAGTAAAAAAATATCCCTGTAACCCAAGAAGAGGCTCATTAGCGGCAGTGGAACAGTAAATATAACAAATATATTGCACATTCAGTGGTCAACTGCAAAGTCTGTTACAAAAGAACAATTCTCAACAGTTAGAAATCAAAACCGTCAACTGAAATTTGTTGTTTTTAACGTTTAAACAAATTATGTTTATTCCCCAGACTGCATGCATTTAATTTGAAATATGTTTGTCAGCCAGAGTCGGGCATAATTCTCATGCTCTGTTTTATATCAAAATATACGCATATAACATGTACAATCATGTCATCAAAACAGTATTAGATTGAACGTTACTTGAATCTTACCGAGTTGAGTCAGACTCCGTTTCTTCGACATGCTTTTTAAATGTCCATGTTTCACCAAGCTACCGCCATGATACGCAAGGTCTGCTTTGTCAACTTTGTAAATAGTGTTTTTTTAGGGCTAATATGCTCCCAAACTTCACAAGTTTTCGTTCGCGTACTAGATGTCCATGCTGCCATTTCTGTATGTTTATCTTACCGCTCGAAACAAAGACGCTATTGCGCATGTTGGACTCTCAGCAGAGATTATATCCATGTAGAGATACCTCACTCTTTTGGAAAAACGGGTGTAGCCTCAATAGTCAGCAATGGAATTCACTGTTGACCATTTCCATAATCTTTGGTCTACAACGTTCATTAATTGTTGCAGCACTCGTACACACATACACTCACAGTGACATTAACTGTTTTCTTTGACGTTGGCATAGCGGGCATACGTGCTGTGGTCAAGAAACATTTGGGCTCCAATCCTGCTTACCTGCTGCTGAAGGCTCGATTCCTGTCTGCGTTCTCCCTTCCCGTCCTCCTGGCTACCATTCGTCCTGTTAAAACAGAGACATCTTTTCCGACGCCTCCACCTGAAAACAGCAAAGCTGAAACGAAAGACACAAGTGTCCAAATTTCAAGTAAGTCACGCAATATTCTGAGATACCAAATACTATGAATCTTCCATAGTTTACTGCGCTAGTTTATTGCAAATTACGAGTTATGCATTTTCTTTGAAAACTTGATAATAGTGTTCAGTATGTTATTATCAATGGCAATAAACACAATTCCATTAGAGAACTGTATATTCTTTTGTTTAAAGACTATTTTAATTGGTTTTTAGTTATCAAGGAAGATGTGCTATATTGTAGTTTAGTGAATGTACGATATGTTTCTCGTGCCTGTTGAAAATTATATATTACTGAAAGAGCCATGAACAAAATATTGATTCATTCTTCTTATTTATCTTAATTCTTATATGCATTTATAACAATGGTTAGCTTTATAGTAGGTTATATTATGTTCACTAGACAAGAAACGTCTTTTTAGAATTTGTCAACATTTGATCAGTCCTGCCCTCAGCTTCTAGCTTCATTTTTTTCATTCGGCCCTTTCGTTTGTTTCACTTTGACACCCCTGCGGTATATAATCGTTGTCTTTTATTGAATACATTTGTGTTTAAAATTACTCTGAGTAAGGTTTTCTAGAAAGACTAAACTAAAAAGTTTTTTAAATTAAAGAAAAAACGCTTTAGTTTATATTTATTACAGTTCATATATGCAATTTATTTTGTCTTACAATGCGTTCATGTTCAGTTCTTGGTGATCCATGAGAGACAGGGGGAAACAGAGAGAGAGAGAGATAAATCACGTAATAGCTCCATATTGTCACGACAGGAACAAGCAGTGGACCCAAATGCGTAATGTTTCACTCAATGCTTAATTAAGGGATCTGGGAAGTCAGGGCGAGAAGAAAAGACAGCGATGGCAGGAGTTAGAGCGCTTGTCTTGGGATCAAGAGGTCGCAGGTTTGATTCCTGGCTCTTCCGTGTTATATGTCGAAGTGTCCTTGGGCAAGACACTGAATCCCTAATGCCCCCGATAGCAGGTAGTTGCCTTGCATGGCTGAGGCTGCTATAGGTTAGTTGGTGTGTAAAGGGGAATAGTGTGTAGCACATTGTAAAGCGCGTTGGGAGGTCTTCATTGACCTGAAAAGCACTAATAAATGCAGACCATTTACATTTAAAGGCGAGCAGAAATTAATGAGAATGCAAAATCTTGGATTTAAAAAAAGTAACTAATAAGTTATATTTGAACAAGAAATACATTAGCTTTACTTTTCAAAATAGGTAAATAAGTGAAGTCGTTTTTAACATTGGTTGAGACTTTGCATGCATGCATGCAAGTGCTTTTTGTGCCTGTGTATGTGATTGCAACGTGTGTGTTTTTATGCTTAGGAGGCGCAGCCAGTTGCTTCCCAGGAATCGCCACCAATACCCCAACCCGGCCACACCTGAGTCACGCACAAGCCAGTTAGACTCATTGTTCTTTTAAATGGGTCTGTTGTTCAAATTCTACTTGGTTCAAGCACTTCCGCATTTGTCACTTTGCTATCATGCGTTTACCTCAGTTATTTGTTATTAAAGTTTTTCTTTACACAAAGTTTGAAAAGATGAAAGTATCCTTTCCGACAAGAAATTCTGTTTATTTTGATTGCCACCTAATCATATATCACTGATCACTTCATTTTATTCCACCCAAGTATTTCGGATGCCTATTATTTTTGCAAAAATTTGATGTAAATGTGCATGTCACATTTTGAATTTAAAGGCTTGTTCAGTCAGTTTGAGGGGCTGATGTGTTGGACTGAAGTTGTTGAAAGAATCATTTTGATGTCTGCCTTTGTTGAGGGGGGTCGTGAAGCCTTAAAGGCAAATCCAGCATGCAAAATGAGACCGTGGATGACTAGTCGACGCTCTCAGATAGTGGCGGGCTGTGCATTTCACACCTAAGCTTTCATTGATGGCCTTTAGTGATGTGTCATTCACTAACCCAATGAGCCGGCTCTTGGAAGTGAATGACCGGAGCTCCCCACCAATCAAGAGACGGTTCCCTTTTAGACGCTTTTTTTTCATCTTCGATTGGTCAATTTGCATGTTTTTCCCCCAGGGATTCTATGTCTCTGACTTTAAACGTGTCGAGTTTATATAAGGTTCAAATTGTTTTGTATTTTAATCTTTTTTTGTTGAGCTTTAAGTAGTTTGTGTTTCCTGTGTTTTTCAAGGATAATGTGTTTTATCATTATTTTACAAAATAAATGTAAAGTTTATTCTTGTATTTCATAGTTGATTTGTTGTTGCACTGAAAAATAAATGTCTATGGTTGATATTTTGTTGTGTGGTATATTTCAGATTCTGTTTTGCTTGACCTCAGGTTTTTTTTTTTTGTATATAAACCTTCACATTTTAAATGAGTTATTCACTGTAGAGTTCAAATAAGTTTTTATATTTTGGTAAAATAGAGATTAAAAGAATTACATTATTCTGTGCAAAATGTTACATTGTTTATTTGATTTTGGTAACGTACTGATTGAAAGGGACCCCAGGCAGTACTTGCCTAAGACACACCAAAGGAAATGGTTAAGGGGGATCCCACCAACCACTCTTCTTTTTTGCTTTTTCAGTATTTTTCCTCACAGCGGCGCAGTTCTAAGGTCTTGGGAACCTCCTGTGTGGGTTCAAATCCAGCTACCGGACTTCCTGTGCGGAGTTTGTTTGTTCTCCCCGTGCTTGCGTGGGTTTCCTCCGGGTACTCCGGTTTCCTCCCACATTTCAAAGACATGCATTTCAGGTGGATTGGCCGGTCCAAATTGTCCCTAGGTGTGAATGAGCAAGCGAGTTGTCTGTCCCTGTGTGCCCTGCGATTGGCTGGCAACCAGTTCAGGGCGTCCCCTGCCCACTGCCCGATGATTGCTGGGATGGGCTCCAGCACCCCCGCGACCCTACTGAGGATGAGCGGTGCAGCTAATGAGATGAGAGATGAGTTTTTTTCCCTTGCTTTTTACCTTTGTCTTTTGTAATATTCTCTAGTCTCACTTCTTTTACCTAGATTTTTTTTCTTCCTTTTCCTTTATTTTCTTTTTCCTCCTTTTATTATTTTTTTATTTCTTTAACTTTATTTCCCCCCTTTTTAAATTGGGCATCTCAAACTCTTAATACTTAGGGGGCAGGTTTTCCACATGATAAAAAACATTCCTCTATTCTCAAACACATTTTTCCTCTACACAAAATATTTCATGATAGAAAAGAAACCAAACATAGTATGTGAGTAGAAAAAATATATCTGTTTTTACACTATTAACTATTAATTCCTAAGACTTAAAAAGTGGTCGGCGGCGCCCTCTGTTGGCTGCGGCTGCATCGGCTCGCTACAACGGGTCAGGTGCAATCGACATTTCGTTCTGTGTACATTGTTACACAGAATGACAATACAAGGAAATTATTATTATTATATTATTGCACTCATATCACTATTTTTATTTGACATTTTGTGGTGTAATCCAGGGATTCCAGTTGCTTGACTTTAAAGTTGTTTGGTATAAAAAGGTTCAAAGATTATATGAATCAAAAGATCACTTGATTGTGAAAAAAATGACTGCCATTATAATTTGGTAGAATAATATAAATATAAATAAAATATAGATACATCTTATGCATGGTTTTGCGTTATCATTGGTAAATATACTTATATGAGGAGCCCTAAAAAACTGTTTCCATTTTCTCTTTTTTTCTTACTTTTTTTCTCATTTTTTGTTTTGTGTTTTTCTGTTCTTTTTTCTTTTTTTTTCTTGTTTTCCCAGCTGTCTACTTCATTTCTTTGTTTTTCTTGTATTGCTATCCATTTTCCTTTTATGTTTTACTTTTTTTGTTTCTTATTTCCTATTATTTTACTATTCTTTTATTGATTTTTCTTATTTTGTTCTATTTTGCCCTTTTATTTTTCTTAGTTTTATTTTTTCATAGTTTTTACTTTGTTTTTCTTGCCTTCTTCCTCATAATTATTTTCAGCTATTTTTGATCATGTTTTTCTTCTGTCTCTTTTTTTCTTCTTTTATTTCTTCTTTTATTTGTGTCTTTTTTTTCTTTTTTTTGCATGTTTTTTTCCCTTTAAGTCATTTTGTGCATAATGTTACATAACAATTGGTAATATATGGATTAAAGCAACAAAACTACCTGAAGATTCACTTGGATGCCGAAAGAGCCGGCTGTTTTTATTCAGCTGAGTTGAAAAAGCTGCTCCTCGAAAAAGAGATAAAATTCCCATCACTCCGACAAAGGGATATGCTGGGAGGGACTGCTCTCTCCGTCTGCTGACATACACAATATTATATGAATGTAATAGCATATTGCGCTGCCCGGCCTGCTGTCACTACTACATACACTTTTATTTGGGTGGACAGAGTGTGTCCCTGGGTGGGCACTGTGGGCAATGCCTCATCCCTGATGCCGGCTCATTGTGCTGCATATGGATGAACTCAACGCCGTATCGTAGTAGTCCCGGAAAAGCTAAAATAACCGCCATCCAGCCATCCATTATCTGCACCGCTTATCCTCGGAAAGCTAAAATAACCACCATCCGGCCATCCATTATCTGCACCGCTTATCCTCAGTAGGGTCGCGGGGGTGCTGGAGCCCATCCCAGCTATCTTTGGGCAGTGAGGTGGGCTCACCCTCAACTGGTTGGCTGGAATAACCTTTCATAGGTAAAATAGCTTCTATTATTTTTCTTTACTTCTTTTAATTGAGTAGTTACTTGGCTATGTGCAAAGCCTGCAGTTTGACAAGATAAAACAAGTTGTAACACAGTCCTCTTTCAGTATTCTAGAACCGTTTTATTGTTTTAACCCTTCATGTGGCATGTGACTGTAACCCTGTTCCGCCGCATCAAACGCCTGCACTCGAAAAGAAAAAAACTAACCTTTGTTTCACCTGGGAATATGCCCCAAAACAGTAGACGATGCAAACCCACCCCTTGCCCCACCTGTGAGGAGAGCCCCTGGTCACTTTCGGCCCGCTGGCCTGGCCGCGAGGAGAGCTCTCAACTTTTTCGGTGCTCCCTGTTCTGGCTAAGGACTGTGTCTTGATCCAGAATAAGGGGAACAGAACTATTTACAAGTTGACCTAACTATATAATACGGAGCTTGTGCTTTGTCACATCAGTGAGGCGAGTCGATGCCTTCTGGCATTCCAAGAGGTTTCATTTGGGTCAGAAAGTTCTGGAATTGGCAGCTGCGGGTCCATTTTGTCCTCTGATATATCTTGATCTGGTGCTAGGATGTTCCCGTTGTCTATGCACACATTATTATGTAGAAAAGCACGGGACGCAATTGCTTGGGGTGCAAATGTGGGTCCAACTTCCAGAGCCTTAAACGGTGTCGACCTCCATCGTGTTTTCATGATCCCAAAAGTTCTATGACTGACTGTCCTTTAGAATGGTGGTGATTGAACTTTTGTTGCATCCTGCCATTAACAGGTTCCCTGTAAGGTATGATGAGGCAGATCGGTGTCTTTCAACACGGGTATCCTCCATCACCCAACAGGAAGTACCCGCTTGGTAGATACCTTATGAGCAGTATAAAAGGAGCTGCTCTTCAAAATCCGTGTATCATGGACAGACCCCGGATATTCCACAAATCTATCCAAGAACCGCCCTGTGGAGTCACAAATGGCCTGCATGTGTATAGAATAGAAGCCTTTGTTAGATAGATAGATAGATAAATACTTTATTCATCCCCGTAGGGAAATTCACACTTCCAGCAGTATCCTTTGTTGTTTATTAACAGGATGCCCTCGGGTGCTGTGTTGTAGTTTAGCAACGGCGGAGTTTGTAGTTCAGGTAGTCCAATCTACGGTGTGATGGGGGTTTAATACGTATGTGGCATCCATCAATTGCACCTACAGCTGTGTTAAGGACGGGTGTACCACATAGTTGTCCAAACCCATGACCCACTGTGTTGCAGGGCTTGGAAAGTGTATGGCTTTTGGCAAGTTCTTCCATATTAACTGGGCAACCCGGCGGACATTTCTGTGTACGGTATACCTGGGTACACTGAAGATCCGTGACACCACAGACCATGGGCCAGCCAGTACAGGTAGATCAGCTCATGGCCCCGGCCGTGGTCCTGATCCCTCTTCAGCAGCTCCTGCAGGGCATGCATGGCTTTCCTGCTCAGCCTGAAGTCTTGGATGAGTTCATCATAAGCGCAGGATGGGATCATTCCTGTCCAACCTACAGTAGCTTATGGGACGTCCACTCTGGAAAACAATAGATAATATCAACATTTTAGGCATAAAAGTTGGCATAGGAAAAAAAATGACAGCTTTTTACTGTTTACTGTGACTGTATTCATATTTAAAAACGAAGGAATTATCTATTTTTACGTCTAATGACAACTCGGTTAAATTACTTGCTACAAGGAAGGTTTGTTAACGATATTATGTCAGCTTAAGTGTCATGTGTACTGTTTTTGCGTTTTTTTTACTTTTCAACTTGTCCCACGTTAAACATCCCTACTATATTTCATAAAATGGCAATAAGATATTATTGAGTAGAATGTCTTATATATCTACACAATCATAGGGTATTATGTGAACGTGGGTTGTTCGTAAACCCTTCCTGTATTCTACAAAACGCGTCATTTTTAATTTGTGGACGTAGCTTGTAATGATGCATAACACCGAAACCATCTTCGGTTTAGTGCACTTCTCCGTTTATTGGAGAGACGGAGAAAGCTGGCATTTGTAACGTTGAGTTCTACAAGGAAGGTTTGTTAACGATACTCAAGTTGTTTGTATATGACGTAGACCAATATGTCACTGAGGTCTACAGTCAATATTACCGCCATCTCCTGGACTGGGGTGGAACCTTGCAAGTGCCGTCCGATTTCTTTGGCGACAATGTTCACTTGCACTCCTCTCACTGAGGGGACTTCCCTATGGAGGGACCTCGCTGGACGGTTCTCAGGGCCAAGTGAGAGGAATGGGCTTGGGCCAAAAGTCTCACAAAGGTTGCTGACAAGCTTGAAATTGGCATCACCTGTGTTGGAGCAGAGAAACCTCCAAAACATGCAGGACATACGGCTCTCTAGGACGGGGTTGGCCATCTCTGCTTCATAGGGACTGGTGAGACAACAGACTGGGTCAGGTCATTATCAATATCTGCCTGGTTTTCCAGTTCCATTCTGTTTTTTCACGACTATTTTCAAGACAGTTGTACCTCTTTATACGAGCACCTCTACACATAAACATTTTGATTCAAGATTTTTTTAGGAAGTTTTGCTTGCTCTGTGAGGAGGGACTCCAATTTATGAGCAGTCCCAGAGGCTACTACTAGACAGTTTGTGACTGCTTATGGTCATTAGCCCAGTCCAGTTTGCGCAGGCACCTCCTGCCATCAGGCACCTGATACTGCGCTCTTAGTTATAACTAAGGTATTTGTATTCCGCAACAATTTTGTTTTGACTGCATCTTTTTAATCGCATTTTATAGCATCTCATTTTGGTAATGTTGGCTAGGAGTTACGGGAAGGTAAACGGTAAGGTGCCTGAGAAAAAAAGGATATGGGAAGGTTTGCAGTAATCTGGTCTGTGCAGCCGTTTGAGACTTTTTTGATTAAGGGCTATACAAATAAACATGACTTGACTTGACTACTTGAGGTCTGGTTTTTGTTTCTAGTACACAGTATTGTTATTTTTGACCATTTGTTTTGTTACTTAGTTCTTGTGTTTTGTTACTAAACGTCATCCTTTTCTGAGCACCCCAGCCTCTGCTCATGCTTCCTTGCATTTGGGTCCACCCGGATAGACTGACCTGACGACCGATGGATACAGCAGGGAGCTTTCATGTACTTTGTCCTTGTCCCCAGTGGTGATAAGAGCCATTGGCTGCTTTAGGGTTCCCTGCCCCGCCTGTGAGGTGAGACTCTGGCGCGCTTCCCTTAGCTGCATGTAGAGCTCTCAGCTGTTTCGGGGCTTCCTGTTCCGCCTAAGGACTGTGTGCTACAACCTCCATGATAATTGTAAGGTTGGCTGTCTTATTTTGGCAAATAGATAATGGTTTCCTATTAATCATTACTTGTTTGTAAGGTGTTTAAAATAAGATATAAAATTATTTATTTTTTTGCCAGGGTGTTTTTAAGGTTGCACACAGTCACGAATACTAATGTTAGATGTGTTAAATTTACCATTTATTTTGTTTTTATCCTTCTATTCCACAGGGCAGTGCCTGTATAATAAAAATACGCCAAAATGCTTACTGAAACTTTGGTTTACACTCCATAAAATGACACAAGTGGCTCACTCTGCAGCAAAGTTATTTTTTGCAATACTCTGAATGTCGTCTTGTATTTGGATCAGTGATTGTTATTGCTTTTACAGCTCGTCGAAGTTTAAAGTGGAAAAAAGTTGTGGTCTGCTTGCGAATTATGTGACGTTAGTAACGGAATACGGTCGGCTGCGGTGTGCCACAAACACACCAAGCTAACATTTTTGCTATTTGCGAACACACAAACTGGTCAAGGTTTAGCAAAACAATAAGCTTGCACCACAACATTGCTTTTTGAACATTCTATAGACCAGGGGTCGAAAACCTATGTCTCGTGGCTATATATGGCTCCTTTTTTTGAAGTACATTAGGCTCCAATAAAACGTGCTACTTGTGCAGACTCCTCCGTAGCGTTCCATTTCTACTATACTCTTTGTCGGATTTGGTGGACGCATAGCTGAAGCTACTCCAAGCATTCCAAAGGTTCAGTGCTGTAAATAAAGGACACAGTTTTCGCTGGCGGCAACCGGACTGTTGTTCAACAAATATGTGCGAAATTCGTCACTGAAATATGTAATGCTGCATAACATTGGAAAGCATAAACGATTGTGCTTCAAGATATGATGACCATTTCAAAATGTACTCATCCCAGAAACATCACGATCAGTCTGAAATAAGATACCCGAAAACTATCCGCCATGTTAGTCCGGTCCTTAGCCGCCATGCTGTGCATTGTTGCACTGGCCCTCGCTTGCACCTGACAACTCCGTGCCATCTTTAATTTAATTATACATACTGGCTTTAAGCTTGGCTGATAATTGTTACATTTGATTCAATGAAGCTAAAATGAGGACACATATGTGTTATTGATAACAAAGTCATGGCATTTGGTGGGTTTTTTTTTCAGGGGAATTTGTATTTGTCACACTGGCGTCATCATTTTTTGGTTTGAACAAATTTATTGACACTAAAAACAGAAAACAATCATGACAATCTCAACAGCAATTAAGCACATTCACAATATTATATTCCAATATTACGTTTTTAACAGCAAACACAAAGTGAGGTTTGAACAAACCTTCTCGAAAATCAAACATATTCACAATTTCATTATATCACATCTTTGTTAGTGTCAATAGATCCGTCCAGGCCAAAGTCGATTGTCCTCGGTCTGAACAAATCCACTGACACCAACAGCAGCAAAACACAGCCATCAAGCATATTCACAATTTTTTTATATTTGACAATATGACGTGACGATATGACGTTTTAACATTTTTTCCTGACATTTTCAACATCAATTAAACAATTTCAGAGTTATTTTCTTTTAACAGTAGTTAACCAGCGTGTAAAAGGCAATACTATTGTGCAAGGGCATAGCTCTGACATCCCACCCTCCCAAGCAGCATTCTTCCAGTCCTCTGTGTGGGTCCTTTCCCTTCTGCGTGGGTCCTCTCCCTTCTGGGTTCCACAACCCAGGCCGTTGCTGCCGGGACTCCCACAGAGTAGCTCCGGCTCCCCCCTCCGGGTGGGTGCATACGAGTCTTCTTTATGGCTGCGTCCTAGGCCCGCCGCTCGCAGATTGTATGGTATCTGCAGCCATTTGGAGCACAGCCACGGGGGGGATCTGCCTGCACCTCCATACCAGCAGGTTTCTGGAGGTCCAGATGGCGTCCTTGATGGCGGCGAGAGTGAGCCAGTCCCTGGCAAAGTCGTTCCGAGGCCTCCTCGACCGACTCACCCCGTAAAGCACGTACTGTGCATCAGGGACCTCTCCTGCTGGCAAGTCCGGGAACTTTCCTAGTTGTTCGGCCATTGTCCACAAGACCTGGGCAGCGTTGCACTCACAAAAAAGGTGCCTCACCGACTCCTGGGCGCCACAGCCAGGTCGAGGGCACGTCGAAGTTGCTGACATTCCTCGGTGGTGCATTACAGCTCTGACTGGGAGAACTTCATGAGCCACCATCCATGACAAGTCTCGTAGTCTGTTTGGGAGGGCAGGATGATTGACGTTGCTCCAAACCGTTGTGGATTCGCCAAACGCAAGCCCCCGCACAGGGCTTACTGTAGCTCGCTTTTGCACAATAGCAATAAGGGCCCTGTGGTTTTGTAAAGTGTGACATTCTTGTGTTTCCAAATAAAACTTCTTCAAAAAATCCCGAATAAAGAGATGTGTTGGTGGCAAGTTAAACGAAACTGGAATCAAACGATTGTCTGGTACAAGCTTTAGCTTCCGCAAATATGAGCCCATCCAAAAACGGGTCATTGCTTGACTTTTCGGGTTGTTGGGTGGGCCCACAGCGTTTTGGAAGTGGAGAGAGACATATTTGCTTCCCAGGAAAAGCTGGAGGTCAGGTACTCCTTTCCCCCCTTTTTCCTTTTTCTTTTTCATTGTATCTCTTTTTATCCTTTCCCACTTTGAGCCCCAGACAAAGCGAAAGATGGCTCGGTCCAGTTGTAACAGCACGTTTCTTTTAGGCATAAAAATTAAACTGATTGACAAGACTGGGAGGTCGCTGGTTCGCGCCTCGGCCGAGACATACCTAATTGGTATAATGGCGGCGCCCTCTGGCTGCGGCTGCATCGACTCTACAACGGGTCAGGTGTATCGACATTTCGTTCTGTGTACATTGTTACAAAGAATGACAATACAAAGGAAATTATTATTATTATTATTATTAAAAGCATTGGGAGGATGATCGCTTTGATGATTAGGACCTTCCCCTCTATTGTCAGTTTTCTTAGTGACCAAAAAACAAGTTTTTGCTTAACTTTCCTTGTCACGTCATCCCAGTTGGTCTCGCCTCCTCCATCCGCATTGAATTTTATCCCTAGGATTTTCTGGTCTGTCTTTAACACCGTCAGCGGGAGTCCTGCCTTTTCTGTCTCTTTCCACATTCCATAAAACTTCACTTGTGATTTTTCTCTATTTAGCCTTGACCCAGACGCCCTCCCTAACAGGTCAGTCAAGTCAAGGGCTCTTTCAACAGATGCGCGGTCAGTACACAAAATATTAAAATCATCCATGTACAAAACACACTTGGTAATTTGTCCCCCACTTCCTGGGATATTGATGCCTTCGACAAATCTATCTTTTCTTAACATTTGTGCCAAAGGTTCAATGCAAAGAACATAGAGAAGGGGAGACATAGGGCAACCTTGACGTACACCGCAGTTGATCTCGATTGCTTCCGATAAATTCCCGTTAATCATGAATTTGCTGTAGATGTCTCGGTATAGCAGTCCTACCCACTTGATGTATTTTTGGGGAAAACCACATTTTTTCAATACCCTGAAGAGGTATTGGTGCGAGACTCGATCAAAGGCTTTTTCAAAGTCTAGGTTTAGGACCGCTAGTCGCATGTTTCTGTCTCTTGCATAACAAATGGTGTCACGGATCAGCATGAGACTGTCGCTGATCTTCCTTCCCACAATGGCACAGGTTTGGTCTGGATCAACCAAGTCTCCCAAGACAACAGACATTCGTGTTGCTAGAAGCTTGCTGAAAATTTTACAGTCCACGTTTAAAAGCGTTATGGGTCGCCAGTTTTTTAAGTCAATTTTGTCTCCTTTTTTGTGCAATAGAGTAACTATCCCTATTCTGAAACTGTCTGTCATATGGTCTCGACTGGAAAATTCGTTAAAAACAGTTAACAGATCTGGTGCTAAAATATCCCAAAAAGTCCGGTAAAATTCTAGGTTGAGTCCGTCCTCCCCGGGTGATTTGCCTTTTTTCATAGTCTTTATGCAATCATTCAGTTGGTCTTGGGTAAAGTCCGATGTTAAAAAGGGGTCTTGACGCACCGATCTTGAAATATGATCTAATACATGCCCCATTTCATTCTCATATGTTTCTTTCTTTTCAAATAATTTTTTTGTGGTAGTCTTCGACCAATCTGGTTATTTCACTACTTTCCTTTGTTATTTGCCCGTTTTTGTTTTGAAGTTTAAAAATCCCCTCATTTTTGCCCATAATTTTTTTTAAAAAGTAGCGTGTACATTTTTCCCCTTCTTCTATTTCTCTTTCTCTGCTTCTTATTATGATGCCTTTGCTCTTTATTTCCGCCAAAGCGTTTAGTTCTTGTTTGGTCTCTTTGATTTCATCATTAAAGTCCATCCCCTTTTCTGTTAGGATGAAATAGCGTTGGAGTCTTCTTTGTAGTCCCGACATGCGTTTCATCTCTTTAAGTTTCTTGTTTTTCCCTGCATTTTTAAAAAAGGTCTGTGTTCGTTTCTTTGTCATTTCCCACCATTGTGCTCGTGAATCATACGAGTCTTGAAGGGTCTGCCAGTCTTTGTACAGCTCCCTGTATTGTGCGGCTAAAGCCTCATCCTCCAGCAGGGAGCAGTTTAACTTCCACAAACCCTTCCCAACAGTCATACCTGAAGGAAATGAGAAAGAGCAGGACAGTAGCAAGTGATCCGAAAAAAAAACTGGAATTAATCTTGCATCACTCTGTGCTAAACCCCTCGTAAATATGTAGTCTATTCGAGAGGCTCTGGCATTGTCACTACTGAACCAGGTGAAGCCCTCCTCTCCTGGATGTATGGATTTGAAACAGTCCACCAGTTTAAATGTCCGGCACATGTCTTGTAATAAAGTTGATGTTTTATCTACTTTAAACTCCTCATCGTTCCTCTTTCTATCCTTCCTACTTAGGATGCAATTAAAATCTCCCACGATTAGTGGTTGATGGCCTAGCATATACGACTGGATGTCCTCTAAAAGTTCGTACCTGAGTTGTCTGTCGGCATGGCCGTATATGTTAATGAGGTTAAAATCATTCCCTATATAAGAAAGTCTTGCTAAGATTGCGCGTCCGTCTCTCATCACAGTACTCCCCTTTATGATGAGTTGAGGGTTGTTTATTAAAATGGCTACCCCATCGTTACGGTTTTCATTCGAGCCACTCCATAATGACGGATATGGCCAAATCTCTTCCCACTGTTTATAATTTTTTAGAAAGGGGATGCAGCATTCCTGTAGTAAAAACACATCTGTTCTGATAGTTTTTAAGAACGATAAAACACTGTGAGCCTTAACCTTTGATCTCACACTTCTCACATTGATAGTAGAGAATGTAATGTTCATAATTGTTGTTAAAGTATTTAAACTAGTTAGACAAAACCGGGGGATCTGAGTCCATTCTTTGGTGATCATCGAGATCATCGAGAGTGTCACCTGTGTCAGACACATCACTTAAGAGTAGTACCTCATTTTGAGACTCACCGGGGAAAACTCTGGGACCCTCTGACTCTCTGTCTGTGGTTCCAGGTCTTCCCCTTTTTTCTGGGTTAGGGGGTGAGCCAGAGGACCTATCAAGGGGTCTCTTACTTCCTTGCCCACAAAGGGTCAGATTTTTTCCCTCCCCGACTTCCTCCGTCTCAACTTCATACAGTTCCCTTGTGGGCTTATTCACCGGCAATCGGCTTTCTTCTAAATCTCTTATCTTTGTTTCTGTTTTTTTCACCACTCCCAATTTTGTCTTACTTTTACTCCTCTTTCCAGTGCCCGTATGGGTTTTTGGAGAGTCATTCGCCTTTTCGATTTGTTTGTCTTCTCCAAATCCCGGCAATGGCGTAGCAAACAAATTTGCTCATTTGAACTCTCTTCCAGGCCCTTCCTGATTAATATGTGTTTTCGGAGTGGCAGTTGCTTTTTCTATTCGTTTGTCATGTCCAAATTCAGGTATTTTATGAGAAATCAAATTAGAATTTCCAGGTTCTTCCTGTTTCAATTTTGATTCTCTGGTCTCTGCTCCAGGGGTTTTGGTAGGTACATCTGTTTTTTCAATTTGTTTGTCTTGTCTAATTTCTTTGTGCATTTCTTGATCAATTTCATTGGGTATTTCCATAACTTTATTCATTTCCTGTTCATCTTCATTGGGTATTTCTATAACTTCATTAATTTCTTGTTCATTTTCATTTTGTATTTCCATGACTTTATTAATTTCATTGTCTTTGTTATCTTTATTCACTTCATTGTTTTTGTGACATTTATTCATTTCATTATCTATGTTGTCTGACATCATTTCATTGTCTTTGTTGTCTTTGTTAACTGCCTTCCTAGCTTTCAATTTGTTAGCAAACAAATTCGGGCAGTTTCTAAAGAGGTGATTCGTTTCTCCACAGAGATTGCATTTTCTCCTATTGATACATTCCTCAAAGGAATGTCCAATTGTTCTGCACTTTCCACAAAAAATTCGATCACATACCTCAGCCAGATGCCCATGCTCACCACATTTGCGACAGAGTTTCGGTTGCCCTTGATAGTGGATAAAGCCACGGTTTTCCCCCAGGAATATAGTCGACGGGATTTGTTTCAGTCCCTGAAAGCCCTGAGGATCTTGCCGTAGTTGGACTGGTACCCTCCAGGCACCAGTCCAATAGCCTTTCTCACACCTCACCTTCATAGCCTGGCCTTTTACTGAGCAGTTTCTACTCAACCAATAACAGACGTCATCAGCACTGATTATTTCACTAAACATTCTAACAACGACAATCTTGTTAGCATTATCAGTCAGCTTCTCCACTGTAAATCCTGAAAACTGGGACCTCACTCCCTCAAAGCGATTCCAAAACTCTTGATAAAGAGCTGCCGTTTCAAAACTCACATCAAAGCCTTTGCCAGAAGTCATTTTTATGACAGCATGTACCTCCTCCTTTTTAAACTTCAGAATCTTTTCAACAAACTTGTTGTCCTTGACATTCCCTCCGAAATTGCCACAACATCTTTGAGCAAGAATCTCACGCAGTTACGTCTCCGCCCGCCGGTATAATGCCCGGCCATGGCAGGACTCGGCTGCTTTACTTCTAACTATGTTAAAATGGTTAGAATTGTAAAATTAATAATTAACAATACTCTTAAAACCGACGCCAATGACAGTATAAACGCATAGAACGAGCAGTGCTAACCTGATGCGTCCACCATCAACCGCTATCGTTATCATGGGTGGTATAATAGTTGTTGAACATAACCACTGTATAGCATAACAGTCACAGTAGGCAAAAAGGGCCTGGTTAACCAGTTTTAACTACAGTTTACAGTCACGGTGTCACACCAACAGACCCCGTTTTGGCTGTACATCGCTGAAGAATCCTTTGTTCACTGTTGAGACAAAATATATTTACCCACAAATACTAGCCAAGCACACAGAAAGATTTGTTTGGGTGAGTTCCCCTCTCACACTCGCCCACTGTGCTGAAGGGAAATATATCCATAAACTTTTCATTTGCAGTTTTTCTTTTACATATTTAGAGAAGAACTCTGCTTGCACCTCGCTGGAATCGCAGGAGCCAATCCCAGCTCACTTCAGTCAGAGAGCAGGGGACACCCTGATCTGGTTGCCAGCCAGTTGCAGGGCACTCAGAGCCGGACAACTCGCCCACTCAGTAGCACCTAAGGACAATTTGTTTTGTCAGGTTAATTAGCCGATCGAAATTGTCCCTAGGTGTAAATGAGCGAGTGAGTTGTCTGTCTCTGTGTGCCCTGCGACTGGCTGGCAAACAGTTCAGGTTGCCCCCTGCCCACAACCCAAAGACAGCTGGGATGGGCTCCAGCACCTCCGCGATCCTACTGGGGATGAGCGGTGCAGATAATGGATGGATGTTTTTGAAACGTAGTAGGAGACCTGTGTGCTCGGAGTAAACCCACGCAGGGAGAACATGTAAACTCCACACAGGAATTCTGCGGTAGCTGGAATTGAACCCTGGACCTCCGCGCCAGCTGCTGAACTGCCCTCTTTTGAAACCATTATTACAAAAAAATGCAAGTCAGAATGGGCCTCACTGTGGGAGTTACAAGTTTAAAGTGCTTTCATTTTTTGATATGGGACATAGTCCCTGGTATTATTATTATTATTATTTTATTATATATTCTATCAAATTGTTTAACATGACACAAAGAAATAAAATGTGTTGGAAAAATTAATTTGCTTTTGTCTGGAAAGCGGGTTTGGCGGTTTTGCTGAATTTGGTTTCAAAGTATATGGTCTGGCTCTCTCTCTCAAAAAAAAACGAATCCTACTTTGCTATTATGGCTCTTTGGGTCAAAAAGGTTCCTGGCTCCTGCTATAGATTTTTTTTTAAAAAGAAAAAGAAAGCAGACTTAGTGCCTCGTTTCTCCAGGATTCCTGAAGCCCACCTGGAATGACCTATACCCTTTCAAGTTTTGGGAGTAGGGGGGGCTGCAGACATGATGACAGGAGCAGCTGTTTTGTGTGTAGGGAAAGGGGTGTGTATAGAACTAAAACAGTAATAAGTTGGAAGTGTGGAAGTTTTTATCTTTTTGGGGGGATTGTTCTTAATGTTTTGACATTACAAAAAAGGAAAAGGGAGATTAAGGAGGACGCATAAACCTCGGCGCAGACAAGCATAGCGTCAGTAATCCAAAATACACGTCTGGTACATTTTTCTTTGGAGGAACAGACAGGAAGTGCCTGACGTTATTACAACCCAATGATAGTAGCAGTAGTCGTGGGACTCTTTTTTTGAGAACTGTCTCTTTTGGCTTAACTCACTAAAAGGAGCTCCTCTTTCGGCTCATTTGCGGCTCTTCAGTTTTGTTGTTGCTTTATTGGATATTTGATCAATTATTCTGTAACGTTACGCATGAAATGACTTTATTATTTTATTTTATTTTAAAGGAGGGGGATGTCTATGATGCACAAAAAGACACAAATGAAAAAGGGGAACAAAATAAGATACAAATAGAAAAAAGAAGCTGTGAGTAAGTTGCCTGTCTCTGTGTCTCTGGCTGGCAAACAGTTCAGGGTGTCCCCTGCCCACTGCCCGAGGATGGCTGGAATAGGCTCCAGCACCCCCGTGACCCTACTGAGGGTAAGCGGTGCAGATAATGGATGGATGGATGGATGAAAAAAGAAAAAGAAAGAGATAAAAGTTCGAAGAAAAGAAAAGAATGAAAGTAAGAAAGGAAGTAAATAGCTAGGGGCAAAAATGAAATATAAAAGGGAAAAAGACCAAAAAAGAAGAAATAAGAGACTAAGAGCAAGAGAGAGGATGTAATAATGAGGATAAACAAAAAGCAATAAACAGAGTGATATGCAGAGAGAAAGAGGGAGAAATGGAGTAAAAGACAGAGAACAGGAAAGAGAAAGCAATAAAGAGTGTGAAAGAGACGAAGAGAAAGAAAGTGAGAAAGGGAAAGAAAGAGTAATTCAAGAGGAAGAGAAAGATGAAGGGATATAAGAGGAGGTAATGATAGAGAGTGAGAAACAGAGAGAGCGAGGACCAGAAAGTGAGAAACAGCCAGAGAGAGGAAGTGAGAAAGAAAGAGTAAATTAAGAGGAGGGGAAAGATGGAGGGACAAATTAGAAGAGAGAACAATAGAGTGTGAGAAACAGAGAGAGAGAGCAAGAGAAAGTGAGAAGCAGAAAGAGAAAACGAGAGAGTGTGAAAGGGTAGCATTTTTGGCAGAACACCAGCTCCCATGATACACTTCAAATAGCCAGCTAATGTAGCCGCTTCGTTTTTGAACGACCCATTACTCGATCGTTTGACCAGTGGAGTTTGAAGCATCGCAGCGGCTCAATATTTTCAAACTCGAGAGGGGGGGAAACATCACATATTAATTTCTCATTTTGTGCGTCTGTTAAAGGTAATTTAGTGGCTCACTCAAAACTTTTTGGCACGGTTTGTGAATCCATACGGTCATGTGTCTTCCAGTTGTTATTTTGTTCATGGTTCTCTATCCGAACCCGTGTCCGGGCATGCCATTTGACTATCTGCCTACAGCTCTGCCGCCCGTTACCGACGTCACTTTGACAGGGACCCCTCTAGGAGACTGTGGCTCATGCCACTCAGACGAGTGCCCGGCGACCCTCGGCTGCAGGGCTGGTGTAGTACCAGACCGCTGCGGCTGCTGCATGGAGTGCGCCAACTTGGATGGGCAAGCATGCGACCCGGGAGGGACGAACGTCCACTTTGGACTCTGCGGTGCCGGTCTGCGATGCCAGGCGGATCCAAGACCTGCAGGATGGGCTCGGGACTACGAGGAAGAGGAGGAGGAGGAAGACCAAGTTTGCATTTGCAAGAAGCAAGACGCAGTTTGTGGAAGTGATGGGGTGACGTATGCAAACATATGCCACTTCAGAGAGGTTGCATTCTCAGACCCCAAACTGTACATCACAGGAAGTGGCCCCTGCAAAACTGGTAAGTAGGACTGTGAACATGTTTGTCATACTCATGGACCATACACAGTTACGTATCCAAAACCAATATGTATTCATATAGAACTTTTCTGAGACTGGAGTGCAACTCAAAGTGCTGTATAAAACATTTAATGTACCATACTATTATACATAAAGTTACCCCCATCTAACTGATTTCACAACACATTAGTAGCAATTTGATATTATTTTAGATATAGATTTTTTTCAGATGTTATAATGAGAAAACGGTTTCCATCTTTTATGTCTTTTTTTAAGTTTTTGCAGTTCTTCAGTTTTTCACATTGTAAACGTTGCAATAATTGAAAAGCTTGAAACAAAATTGTAATATGTATTTCAGACACACCTGGTACTGTTAAAGCTTTAACTGAAGGCGAATTTAACCCTTGAGTTAAAGTGGCCTCGAAGTAAATTCTAATGACCATCACCCAAATGGGCATTGTGGATATTGCAGTTCCCATTGAAAGTCAATAGAAGCCTGATGACTTCAATGTAATTATGCCAAGTAATAAGTTGCGTACCTGTGTGCTATTATTAGAACCTTATTTAAAAAAATAATAAATCCAGTTTTTGCTTCTTGTGTAGATTTCCCATACGGTGCCTTTGAAAATAAACGTGATGGTCTCACTGCTGTTTTTTTAAACATGTTCATTGCATTAATCCCTCGTTCCAAAAATGTCCTTGTCAAAACCTGCAAAGTTTATTAAATAGTCTATTATACATTCAACCCAAAGAACAAACCCAATTTACAGGCAGAAGCATTTTGTCCTACAAAGAAAAGTTTGGTACTTTATAAACGTTTTTTTTTTTTTAAACTCGTGACTTCTTTATTGACTAATAAGGATTTTTAAAATCAGATGATATTTTGTTGCCATCTTGTTGACTTTATTGAAAAAAAACAAAAAACAAATGTGGCTTAAAAAAACAAGTTCAAACATCAGACGAAAGCACTGTACTTTATAAACGTTTTTGTTACTTTACAAATAATTTTCAAATTACAATTTTAAAAATAATCTTGCTACAATAATGCACTATTGATTGTTTATCAGATAAATTATTGGTTGAACGACTTAGGCACTTGTGCAGATAAAGCAGCTTTTTATGGGAAGCTGATTTAGGCAAA
Organism: Urocampus carinirostris; assembly: GCF_059441175.1. Taxonomy (NCBI): domain Eukaryota; kingdom Metazoa; phylum Chordata; class Actinopteri; order Syngnathiformes; family Syngnathidae; genus Urocampus; species Urocampus carinirostris. The sequence continues at coordinate 36,165,566 of NC_142362.1, read as the reverse complement.
AATCTCAAACGAGAGATATGCACTCATGTTATTATTGTAATCTAGGGTAAATGGTAATTGGTCTGCATTTATCTAGCGCTTTTCAAGTCAATGAAGACCTCCCAAAGCGCTTTAAAATGTGCTTCAAACTTACCCATTAACACACATGCTAGGCACTGACCTGCTTATTGGGGGAATTACGTATTCAGTATCTTGCCCAAGGACACTTCGACATATAACACGGAGGAGCCGGGAATCGAACCTGCGATCTCTTGATCCCAAGACGAGCGCTCTACCTCCTGAGCTAATGCTAATGCAGCACGATTAACCGAAATCCAATCGATAGTTGTGATGTAGTGCGATTGTTTAATCGCAAGACACTGCAGTTTTTTCAACGAATTATAGTTCCCCTTTGTGATTTGATTGACGGATCGTTTGGCCGACCAGAATTGTCAGTTTCCGTTTTAACAGCGCCAGCAAAATCAGAGGCAAGTTTATCACCTCAGTAGCCTAGATGGTAGTGTGCCCGCTTTGAGACTGGGAGGTCGCTGGTTCGCGCCTCGACCGAGACATACCTAATTGGTATAATGGCGGCGCCCTCTGGCTGCGGCTGCATCGACTCGCTACAACGGGTCAGATGTATCGACATTTCGTTCTGTGTACATTGTTACAAAGAATGACAATACAAAGGAAGTTATTATTATTATTATATTATTATCACAGCACCAATAAAAGCGAGGCAAAATTTGCAAGCACCCACTTGTGTGCAGACAGCAACCCTAACAAAGCTCCCCTAAAGAGGGCGCTCTTTACTTTAGTTTAAGAATTTCACTAGTATTAACCCTTGAATGCATAAGTCAAGTCATAAATAGCCCACATGGGTTGTTATTTTTCAAAATCTTTAAAACAAAAAAGAAACAAAAGTTGTTATGTTGTCACATTCCAGGTATTCTTTATAAAACATGTTTATGTTTATGGTGCAACTAGCGAGCGATTACTGTATCTAAATGTGATCATTTTTTGAAAATGTGACATGGGGGCCACATCGTGTCAGAATCTCTACTTTACCACTTTTATTGTGCGTAATTGACTCTGTAAGTACAGTATTCCTTTATCTTATAGTTCTTTATGAATTATTTTCTTGAGAAAAAAAAGGAATTTAGCCTTTGCTAAGTTTACTCTGTCCCTTTGGCTTTGTTAGTATGAATCGCAGCTCTGAGGACATTCTGTGAAATATGCTTGCATAATACAATTTGGCATGGGTCAGCCATGTCACACATACGGCCCATGGGCGGGATCTGTCCCGTTTAATGATTTAATCCAGCCAGCCATACATTTTTGAGCACGCCAAAAAAGAAGGAAGTCTAGCTCATTTCTACCAATAGTTACATCTTTTTTTTAATAAATACAAACCTACCAGGAACTAAACACATGCAAAATGATGTGTCCTAGTAAAAATAAAATGTCAAACTTCCTTTACCTTTTACCACGACTAAACAAATTATCAGTCATTGACCTTACCCAAAATGGCACTGAAAAAAAGTGTACGCCGAGTGCAGGGTTTTCTATGAATGTAAGAACCCGAACAGACGGTGCACCCAAATGCGCAACGTTTTCACACCAAGGTTTACTTTACGGAAATGGGGCATTCATGCGCGAGAACACAAACGGCAGCGATTCAGCGATCGCTGAGTGGAAGAAGTGAGACAGAAAAGTCAGGCGCAGGAAAAGAGGAAGCCAGGGGTAGACGAGATCAAAACCGGACAGGGCAGACGGGATCGATACCAGATACAGGATACACGAGCAGATACCGGACAGGACGGAACAGATGGGATCGATACCTGATATAGGATGCACAAGCAAGATACAGAACGGGACAGACGGGATCGATACCGGATACTGTATACATGAGCAGGATACCGGACAGAGTCAAAAAAGCAATGCTTTGCAAGTGCAGAGTTTAAATAGCAGGGGAGCCAATCAGGCAACGAGCAGCAGCTGGTGCCAAACGAGCGGGCACAGGTGAGGGCAATGGGCAATCGCGACAAGGAAAAATGGAAGAAGATTTTTGAGGCAAGCATATTTTTTTAAAGCACCCACTTGAGTTTGTGTTTTTGGTGAGGTTTGTAGTGTGTTGGTTCGTTTGTAAAGCTGCATTTACACAACTGTAAAAAAATATTTTTGATACATTCAATATAAACATTGAAAATCTTTTGTTTCCATTGTGATGTGCTTAGAAAAGAGCCCTTACAATCCATTATTATAATGTGTGGGGTAAGCTAAAAATGTAGAATGAATGTTAAAGCATTGTGCTGAAAAACAAAGCTAAATGTTTGGCTTAGATATTTCTTTGCATCCGGCACACCTCAGAACATTAAGTCTGGATCCGGCCCCTGAGCCAAACTGAGTTCGACATGCCTGTCCTAGTTGATTTAATGGTTGGACTTACATCTTGTAAAATATTGTTTGGGGTGAAAGTTTTATTTTATTTGACTTTACTTTTTCACAGTTTAAACACTTAGCTTTGCCAGGTATCTGACAGAAATGTTACAAACACAATCATACGTGTCTCACATACTCCTAATCCTTTCCTTTGCAACAGTTCCAGTGATAAAAGTGGCCCCTAAAAATCAGGTGAACGGAAGTGGCAGCCATCTTATTTTCCTGTGTGAGGTTTTCGCCTTCCCAATGGCGGTAGTGGAATGGCGTAAGGACAAACGAGGCGGCGATCAGAAAAAGGAATACGAAGAGAGAGACGACCACAACAATATCATTCTGCCAGGAGATGACCCTCACATTTCTGTTCAGGTGATACAAAACAAAATGAAATATACAGGGATCAGAATTTTCCGCGGATCCGCGGATTTCCGCTGTTTTTGAACCCCAAAGGCATTCCGACTTTTTCACTTTTTCTCTTGCGTAGCAAACAAATTCAAAATCCGACTGTCTCACTCTTTCCTTTATTGCTCTGGCGCACCCTGGCGGCCGTTAGAAAAATTGGCCGCATTGTTGCTCAAGCTGCAGGGACTGAACTGCATTTGAACTTATCTTGCAGAATTTACAAAAAAATCAGTTATGTGGGCAAATTATTTTAATCTTCTAAAAATGTTACTTAAATGATAAATATAAGCATGGTTTTGGACAAGTAAATTGCCTAAAACCCAGGATCTTGGGCGGGGGGGGTGTGGGGGGGATGGTGGGGGGTACCTGGGGGGCTCCGCCCTGTTTTATTCCTGGACCCTGGCTATTTCAGCTGAAAATGAAAATCTCCATTCTGATCCCTGAATATAACCAAACAGTTAATTGCTAGGGCAGCACGGCGGCGCAGTGGTTAGCGCGTGTGTGGCACAGTTCTAAGGTCTTGGGAACCTCCTGTGTGGGTTCAAATCCAGCTACCGGACTTCCTGTGCGGAGTTTGTATGTTCTCCCCGTGCTTGCGTGGGTTTCCTCCGGGCACTCCGGTTTCCTCCCACATTCCAAAGACATGCATTTCAGATGGATTGCCCGGTCCAAATTGTCCCTAGGTGTGAATGAGCGAGCGAGTTGTCTGTCCCTGTGTGCCCTGCGATTGGCTGGCAACAAGTTCAGGGTGTCCCCTGCCCACTGCCCGATGATTGCTGGGATGGGCTCCAGCACCCCCGCGACCCTACTGAGGATAAGTGGTGTAGCTAATGAGATGAGATGAGTTAATTGCTAACCTAATTTAGCAAAATACAAGAAGGAAACACACATTTTAGCCGAGTGCTATGTTAAGAACCCCAAAAATTGTCAAAATATTATCATAGGGTGAAGAACAGAAAAAGTTGACTGATAGCAAAAGTACAGGAGCGAATTGCCGTTGAAAAAGCAGTTGAGTTTAAACAAATATCAATAACCACGCCAGAAAAATATAACCTCAATGTTTTACAATGGTGATTTCTTGCTGTGCGGTGTGGGCTGTGCGAACCAGCAAGGTTCTAAGCCCATTCGGCATTTTATCAGAAGACGGCGATTCATATCTGCTATTAATCGGAGAGACTATGGGGATTGCAGAGAGCATTTTTGACAAGGTAAGAATTACATATTTCTTAGCAATTTTATGATAAGTGGGCAGCACGGCGGCGCAGCGGTTAGCGCTTGTGCGGCACAGTTCATGTCATGGGAACCTGTCGTGGGTTCAAATCCAGCTCCGGACTTCCTGTGCGGAGTTTGTATGTTCTCCCCGTGCTTGCGTGGGTTTCCTCCGGGCACTCCGGTTTCCTCCCACATTCCAAAAACATGCATTTCAGGTGAATTGGCTGATCTAAATTGTCCCTAGGTGTGAATGAGCGAATGAGTTGTCTGTCCCTGTGTGCCCTGCGATTGGCTGGCAACCAGTTCAGGGTGTCCCCTGCCTACTGCCCGGAGATGGCTGGGATGGGCTCCAGCCCCCCGCGACCCTAATGAGGATAAGCGGTACGGCTGATGAGATGAGATGAGATGAGGTACGGGTCATGTTAGAGACACTCAATGTAGCCATCAATAGGTTAGCCACTGCTACTGTAGCTGATTGTGTCTGATTGCTGCTGTGTCTTTGGCCATTTCAAAATTATAGAATATTTGAGAAGCTTTTGGTTACAGTCGATATTAGATTTGATTTTTGTACGTACCTACCTACCTACCTACCTACCTACCTTGGTCATATCCCTCGAGAGGGGTGACCAACAGCAAGACAAAGAACAAGTAGCAAAAAACACACACAAAAATGTTTGGACCATAGCCAACCCAAATGCCCAAACACCCAACAAGGTTAATCACCTAAGTTGGTCATACTTTCGTTCCTCCAGACGAAACATAACACAAGAAAGCGGCCATGTCACTTGGGTCAGGGTGACACAACATACTCTTCCGTTCAACAGCAGGGCCCAACAGCTTTCACTGGTTTACCCCTGCCGCATCATACAGGTGCCCTGCCCATCCCTTAGAACTCGTCTAAACATCGCACTATCCTTTTACAACACCTCTCCACTCATTCCTATCACCAACAAGAGCTCTAGCTTCCACTATATTTAGACCTCTTTCCCACTCCCACAGACCTCTTTGCACGCATAACACCATCCATCCACGTCAATCGCTGTCTTCCTCTTGGTCTCCTTCCATTTACTTCTGCTCTGTAGATCCTCTTCAACATTCGCTCCTCATCCATCCTCTCCATGTGTCCAAACCAACCGAGTACTCGCATATCTACACGCTTGCTCAGTTCCACTACTACTCCAGTTCTGTATCTCACAATTTAATTTCTCAATCTATGCAATCTTGTCACTCCTAACCAACTCCTCAAACACTTCATCTCAAAAACATTTAATTTCCTTCTCAAATCTGCGTTCAGGCTCCAAGTCTCTGCACCATACAACAGTCGATACAATCACACTCATACTGTCCCCTCTTAACATCCATACTCATACTCTTGTTGCTCATCATTCTCCTCAGAGCACCCAAAACCTTGCTTCCTTGATTCACTCCGTGCAATACCTCGCACTCAATTCCACCAACTGCAGCCACATCACAACCCACGTACCTAAAGATTTTAACTTCTTCCAGCACCTGTCCATTCAACCTTATTTCTAACGCCATGCCCACTCCATTACGTGACCACTTCATCACCAACATTCACACATAACTTACGCCTATCACACACTCTTCCAAACTCCATTACCAACCTTCTCAATTTTTCCTTATAAGCAACCACAAGTGCTGTGTCATCTGCAGACAACAACTGACTTAACTGCCACACCGTTCCACTGTTACCCATCATTTCTACACCTCTGCCAGATACTCTTGCATTCACCTCTCTCACCACACCATCCATGTACACATTAAACAGCCATGGTGACATTACACATCCCTGTCTCACACCAGTTAACACAGGGAACCACTTACTTGTCTCCCTACTCTTACACATGCTCTGCTGTTCACATAAAAACATTTCAATGCTTCCAACAAATTTACACCACTCCATACATTACCATCACCTGCCACAATGCCTCTCCATCAACTCTGTCATATGCCTTTTCCAAGTCTAGTTTTCTTCAATAGATTGTAGTGAAAATGAAATCAATAGTTGTTTTGCTTTTCTTAATAATGGTTTTATAGTTTTATCTTAGATCCCTTAATCGTGAGCCTCTCAAAAGACCCCCACCATCCAGCTAAGGCACACTTTTTATGCCATTAATGTACTAGTCTGGCCCCCTTGAGAATGGTTCCTCTGCCATGTGGCCCATGAACTATAATGAGTTTGATACCACTGCATTAGTGAAATGCATATTGGTTCAATATCAGCTAAAAAGAAAAATATGTCAGGTTTTACCGCATTTCATCAAAAAGTTTTGCTAATGGGTCCAATATTTGCGCTTATGTCCATTCCAGTTTTATTTTGCTCTCAATCCAGCAGCATCCCAATGCTTTGGGCATGAATAACCCAATTCTGAGAGGAACAAGACCATTGTTAAAGGGACACTGTAATAATTGACCGCTATATGTTGCTGTATTGGTGCAACCAAAAAACGAGTGTTACAAAACACAATGAAAAATACAAATTGATTATTTTTCTTCTATTTTTTCTGCCCAGCCTTTGACAAGGTTTTTGTTTTTTGTGGGTATCCTTAGTAGCAAGATGGTGGACAATCATATAAGTTCCCTACACATTTCTTGACCCATGAGTATTTTTAAAAATGCAAGTTTATTTTTGCTTATTATTTAAATCAATAATGTTGTTTTTTTTAATCAAAATATTTTTTTCATTACTAAGAGGTACCAAACAATACACAATGTCTCCTTAACGTTGATAATGCTAACCTTAATCAACTTGACCTGTTCAGGATAATTGGCCACAGGTGTTTGGTGAATGGACACACTTGTGCCCAGCTCTAACCCGGCTAGGGCCCCGTTGTTGTAGGAGGAATACCAAACTCGAACAACAGTGTTGTTTGTCGGAGTACAATTAAAAAAAAAATCACAAACAGCAACTATACAAATAAAAATGACTTGACTTGACTATAATTTCTGCTGAAATCAGATAATATAATCTGAGTATTTTACAACACTTGGGGATGCCATATCTGTTTCGTATCAGAATTAAAAAGTTTTCAGACATCAGTCTCAACGGGGCATATCAAATGCATGGTTGAGCACAATAATAATTACCCACAAAAAGAGTTTAGGCTTCCACAGGGGGGGGACACAAGCCCTTAGTTTGGGGGCCTGGGGCCAGGCCCTCCACAGCCCGCCCATAGTGAAGGGTGTGAAACCTGTATGATCACTTAGCTTAGCATCAGGTATAAAAGTGTGGTGCGAACGTAGAGCTAGCTTTCCGTTATGTGTGTTCTAGAGTCGTGGCGGTCCTCTGCAGTTTGAGCTCTCCAGTTGGCTGCAAATCGAAGGGGCAGAGCCTGGAGACTCTGGAACCTATCATTGCATTGCCCGCAACAACCTCGGCTTTTCTTCAGCTTCGGCGGCCTTAGGGATCCTGCCAGCGGGTAAGCGTCTCTGATGATAGGTCACATCAGTCACTTCTCTTTTACTTACAGTATTTTCCACACACTATAAGGCACACCAGATTCTAAGGTGCACCCCCCAAAAAACAGTCTTTTGTCATATATTTATCCATCCATCCATTGTCTGCACCGCTTATCCTCAGTAGTGTCGCGCGGGTGCTGGAGCCCATCCCAGCTATCTTCGGGCAGTGGGCAGGCGACACCCTAAACTGGTTGCCAGTCAATCACAGGTAACACAGGGACAGACAACTCACTCACTCATTCACACCTAGGGACAATTTGGACCAGCCAATTAACCTGACACGCATGTTTTTGGAATATGGGAGCAAACCGGAGTGCCCGGAAGAAACCCACGCAAGCACGGGGAGAACATGCAAACTCCACACAGGAGGTTCTATCTCATGACCTCAGAACTGTGTCGCACATGCGCTTATCACTGCCCTCATATATATATATATATATATATATATATATATATATATATATATATATATATATATATATATATATATATATGTGTACAACAAAAAAATATCTGTTATACACATACAGTATTTGTGCAATGATTGATTCATCAGTCGAAAAATGTCACTGACCAAATTTGCAAAACATTGTGGTCAATGGTAACCCGACCCGGGTCGCGGCATTGAGAAAAAATAGTCTTCTCTCATCTATCTTTTATTTATAGGGCACATTAGAGCTCTTAGGCCCTTAGCCTGGGCCTAAAATGTCAATCATTAAGTTCTGTTTCAGGACGGATTTCCTTCTGGCTGACGTTTTTAAAAATGGACTGTCCTGTGGTGTAGAGATAAGAACTTGGGCCCGGGCCCGAACTATAAAATACATAAAATATCAATTATTAAGTCCGGCCAGGCCTATCTTCTTTCTTGCCAGTTTTTTTTTTATTTTTATCTTTTTTATTTTTTTAATAGACGATATGCACAGCATGCACTTACTTGTACTGAAGTAATTATTTAGATGACTGATTTTTACTTCTACTTGAGTAATATTTTTCTGAAGTAACAGTACTTTTACCTGAGTAACACACTTCGGCGCTGGAGTTGGGCACGGAAACGCGCTCATTTGCTCAAAATTTATATTAATAATAAAGACCATGCTTCTCAAACAATCATTTTAACTCCATATCACTAAATCCAAACAAATCTTCATCTTCTGTGTCACTGTAGAAGATGCGCTGCTTCCTCTTCCCACCTCTACGTCGCTTACATCAGACATCATTTCTGCTTCTCGCCAATAGCTTACAAGCTATACAAACGTTTTTGTTTTTTTTTTGCTTTTTGGCCAAAACCTTTACTATTTTCAGATAGTAATCTGCAGGATAAGATTTCTTTTCGGTGCCATTTCGTTCAGTTTCATTTCGCTGCACTTCGCCAAAATACGCACTATAGCGCCAAAGTTTTCGTTTCGGCGCCAAAGTAAAACTTTTTGTCACGACCAGTACAAGCCGTGGACCCAAATGCGTAACGTTTAACACAATGCTTTATTGAGGGATCGGGGAAGTCAGGGTGAGAGGAGTCTCAGAAGTCCCAAAAAGAAATAAAGAACAAAGCGTGGACAGAGATCGGAACCAGGTGGGCAGCCGGGACGGGAGGAATCACCATTCCTGATTGCTCACAAATAATGGGATGTTTAAACGCGTTCTAAGGGACGGTCAGGGCACCTGTATGATGCGGCAGGGGTAAACCAGTGAAAGCTGTCGGGGCCAGCTGTTGAACAGAAGAGTGTGTTTTGTCACCCTGACCTGAGTGACACGGCCGCTTTCTCGTGTCCCGTTTCTGGAGGAACGAAAGCATGACCAACTTGGGTGCCGAGGTGCTTAACTTGTTTGGATGTTTGGGCATGTGGGTTGGCCATGGTCAAAAAAAAATTTGTGTGTGTTTTTTTGCTACTTTTTGTGTTTGTCTTGCTGTTGGTCACCCCTCTTGAGGGATATGACTGAAGTTTGAAAATTCTTTAGTTGCTTTCTAGATATGATAGATATAAATTCTAACCAAAAAGTTCCCATTCTCAGGTAAACATTTAGATTAAAAAAAAAATCTGAAAAATCTATAAATCAATAAATCAATTATTTAAGAGTGTTTGTATGCTATTTTGTCACTTCCAGTACGCATGAGTTTCGCCGCCCATCCCCCCCAATGTAAAGGAAATTAATTTAGTTGTTGTTTTGCTTTATTTAGATTGTAACTTATTTGTTATTGTGCCTTTTTCCCTCTTGAATATACAACGAACTAAGACAAAGGCGAGTAAGATGGGGGGGGAAGAATAAATAAAGCAAAACAACATTGCAGTGTTGGGAAATGTCTTCCATGTTCTAGTCATTCTTTAAACTCCAGTCGTCCTTGTTTGTAATTGGTGTCCTTTTTTCCCTGTAATTGATCAATTTTTTCGATTTGTCCATGATTTAGGTTTCCTGTATTCGTCTTCTAAATTCGGTCCTCTCCATTACAAATATTTCCTACAAAGCGCACACCCACACGGTGGGAAGATCTTGTTTGTACTGAAATCTTGTTATTACTCTTTAGCTGGCTGTAAGATTTTTTTACCAGGTATTCATCCTTTCGCTGTAATATTTATTTGGTTAGATGGCTCAAAGGGAGCACCTTGAATGTTTTGGGTATCCCATATCTCAAATATGTCCTTAAAACAATCCATATTTAATCTTGTTTTCTAAGGCAAAGCCAAAATATATGCATGTCGTCAACATCTACCTCTCCACATGTTCTCTAGCATGGTTGTTGAACCTCGGAAAAGCCTATCCTAATTTTGGGGGTAATAATAAAATCTGACGACATTGTGCCAGTTGAATTCCCCTCAGATTTCGTGAGCTGGTGAATGTCCACTGTGTTTTACAGGTGTTCCACCACTCGTCCTCTGTATTTTTGAGTCCATCTCCTTTTCCCACTTTCTTTTACTATAGCGTGATGAATGGCCACTACATGCCATCAAACATTCATACATATCAGAAATTGCTTTAAACCTTTTACCTTTAAAGGCTCTTTTAAAAATGTTGATGACCCTATGACCAGTCCCCGGTTTTATCTCTTGGATTGAAGGTAACGAAAAAGGTCAATTCCCTGTAACCCAAATTTCTTTTTCAATTCCACAAACTCTGCAGCTTGCCATTTTCATTTATCTTACATATTGCTGTAATACTTTTGTATGCCCATTGTCAGAACCCTTTATCATTCTGTCAGCTGGGTATAAATCTGTCGACGAGGGCAAAGCAGCTTAGAATTCTCGCCTCCCTTTCCAAACTGTATTTCCTAAATGTCTTATTCCGTATCTGAATTGTATTATTAGTTATTGCTCCTAGCTGTTAACCTACATTTATGAATATTTTTTATATGCTATTAAATTTTGTTTGCCATCTCTAATTCTATACTTTTCCATTTTGCAACATCCCCAATGTTTGCTTTTTTAAAAATCCATTATTATAATTTTTATTCACAAATGAACAGTTGATAAACACTTACAAAGATTAAATCGGAGTGAAGAAAAAATATATTAAGCAAAAAAAGCCTTAATAATCATTTTATAATGAAATCTTACGATTCCTAAATTATAATTTAATTGTTAGCCTCCTAAAAGACCCCCACCCCTTTCAGCTAAAACAATTTTTTTATGCCATTAATTTATTCGTCCGGCCCCTGTGAGTACGTTTAACACCTCTGTTACTTGGATGTCAGTCCTGATTTTTGATTGTTTCCCAGTTTCAAGACTGATTATAATCTTGAGTCCATTTTTCTTATTGTCTGTTTGGTTTGAATGCTCACTTGTGCTTTAAAAAAAAAGGAATTGAATCGTGTCACAATTACTCATTGCACTCACCTGGGCCTGCTTGTTTGGGGCCAGCTGCTGCTAGTTGCCTGTTAAGAGTCCCCCCCTGTTTTTACCCGGTACTCCAGTCACTCCTTATCAGTCCGTCAGCGAACCTCTGCATACGTATCCTACTTGTCTGTACCTGATTTCCTGTGTGACTCCGGCTATCAACCTATTTTGTCTATTTGACCACGCTCTGATCTCCCGCTCCGGCTAACGACCGTTTTGTCTATTTGACCACGCTCTGATCTCCCGCTCCGGCTATCGACCCGTTCTGCCCATTTGACCACGCTCGGACCTCCCACCCTTGCAAATCCACTTCCGCGTTCCGATCACGCTCCGATCCCGTAAGCTGCTTGCTCCCCCTGTCCAGCGAGCACCAGATCGCTGGCTTTTGTTTCCTCGATATCCCTATAAACTTTTGAATGAAATGTTACGCGTTTGGGTCTGCCATTGATATTGATATTGATGACATTGTCGTGAAACATTGTATGCAACGAGATTGAACATGACACTCCAAGAGAAAAATACGATAAAAGACTTTCAGCATAAATAGTCAAAGTTATTTATAACATAGTGCTTAGACCAAGGGTGGGAAAACTATTACCCGGGGAACCACATATGGCCCGCCAAGCTTTTTGACTTGGCCCACACAACAAAAATGGTTAAAATATAATGACAATGTATATGATGGTAAAACGTACGAATAAAATAGTTGTTCTGGTGCCAGTCATGTCCCTAGACTAGTCTATTGTTTTTCTGTTTAATACGTTGTGTATTTATTGTATTCGTCAGTCTACAGTATTAATCAACTACTGTGCAAAAAAAACATTTGCATTTTGCATTTTTCAATGCATATATTTTAATTTAGTGCTTGAGAGAGGGGCATTAATTAGTTGTTTTCTTTGATTCTGAGTGTTTCAAAACCTATTTTATGAAATGTTTCAATTTGTTAAAAACTATAAAATGAAATGAATAAGATGCTTCCCGAACGAATCCCTGGTTGAGTCAATTGCACTTTTGAATGATCTTGAGGATAACACGCGCTTCTCTTATTGGTCTTTTGATTTTTTTGCCCACCTCTGGTTAGAGGCGTGCTTAAATTCCTCTGGTTTATTCAACAATCTTGTCTGATTGATTGTGCAGTTTATCTCTGATTGGTGGCAAAATTAAATATTGTCCGTTCATGTTTTTGTTCTGCAGAGAAGCTGTCGTCCTATTTGGCAAATCAAATCTCTGTCATGAAACAGATGAGTGATGCCTTCGACTACAATGGTGAACTTGACTGATCACAAAGATGATGATGACGACGGTGGTTAAGACTCTTCCTGTGGAAAAAATGTATTTTTTCTTTAAAGCTTGAATACCTTTCAACAAGGTTCACCAACCTTTATGAAGCCGAGAGTTACTTTTTGTGTTACTGATTAGAATGAAGGGCTACCAGTTTGATGTGCATTTCTAAAATAGCATGTTACTACTATGTTGTTACTATGTTATTACTGTGCTATTACTATGTTGTAATTATTAAAAGTTAAAATAAGTCCAGAGGACCACATCATGACATGTCATTCAGAAATCAAATTTCCTGAAAAATCACAATGAACCATTGTATATTTTCAGAACCAGTATGCAGGCTACTCAGGTTGTCCACGTTGGAGACCTCTGGTTTACATACTGAGAGACTGTCTTTAAAATAAAAAAAAAGATTCTAAGTAAACAAGTATTCAGATTTGTATTTAAAACCAGTGTAATTAGTTCCTGTGAATTAAAGGTTTGTATGTCGGAGCCCAACATTTAAATGAAAAACAATTACTACAAACAAAAATCCGTGTCTTGTTATTTTAATCAGTTAATTCTTCATCTCTAAAATCAACTCTGACATTATTGCATTAAAGCAGGGGTCTCAAACTTGCAGTCCGGGGGCAAACGGGCTCATGTCTAGGGAGCTGACATCATTCTCCACCATCTTGCTGCTACATATACCCCCAAAAACGTGCGAAAGTCTAGGCAAAACAATTAAAAGAACAATGGTGTGGTTTGGTCACTTTGTCTTTTTATCACTTGTTTTCAGTTGCACTGCACGATAGGGCGTTATCTGATGTCAAATGATACCCTTGTCATTTGTAAGTTGACCCTAGCTCCATTCGCCCCCAAGTCATTTAGGTTTGAGACCCCTGCTTTAAAGCTAATTCTGGCTTTTAGTCTGGTGTTAAATCGTCAACTCTGGAGTTTTCTTCTGTACTCAAATCCCAAGATGTTGTGGTAAAACGTTATATTGGAGCTTCTTCAGCATGTATTACATTTAGCACAAGTTCAGCTTGTGTTGAACATTGTATGTGCATGTTGTAAGAAGCAAAGAACAGGAAGTTGCCACTACTGTCAAGCTGATACTGCAGAAGAGAAGAAGTGACAGTAAGGACGCAAAAAGAGGAAATTGAGGTCACAAATGTCAGCAGGAAAAGACGTGCAACAAATATTGGGGACATACAAGCCGTCGTTTAGACGGATTAAGAAGCCAACAAGCAAGTGTGACAACGAGATTGCCGTGTTAAGATGGACAAAGATGTGAAGAAAGAAGGACATGTTTACCTTCTGCACCACAGGTTTGGAAAGGTAAGGCACACTAACCAAAGCTATTGCTAACAAGGTTTTTTTTGCCAATGATTACGAGGTAGCAAAAATATTCTTAATTTTAAAAATGTACAATATTATTATTGACAGTAACAAAAGCGTGGCCTCAAATCAAATTGAAACTTTGACTTTCCTATGTTGGGTTTCCCTTAATTTTTCAGCAAGCTGTTAAATTGCATCAAATTCTTGGCTGCTGTCTCTGGGAATTTGAGGGAGCATTTCTGATGTTGGTTGTTGACCAGGTTGTTCTGTGCTTAAGTTAGCTGCAAACACTGATTAAAATGGTAAATTTTGAAAGTTTACAGATTGAGTGTTAAGTTGTGTCTCTGGAGAAGACTTATGTAGCACCTATGCTATTAGGCAGTGTGTTATGATTTTGGAGGATTATGGACCCATTGTAGGAGGAAACAGAAACTGGAGGCAGGGGTGCTCAAAAAGAAGGTTGTATTTAAAAACAAAACCAGGAGCAAAGTAGCAACAAAGAATTGGGCACAAAACAACTTATTAAATGTCCAAACAAGAAACAGGAAACCCCCAAAAAACATGAGTGTCCAAATTAGCAACACTGAAACTGGAAATTGAATAACACAGGGAACAAAAAAACTGAAAGAAGAAAACTAAGTTGAAAATGACAAGAAAAACCAGGATGACAATGGCATGAGAACTGAAACATGATAATAACCGAACAAACGTGTGCAATTCAAAATGTCATTTTGAAGGGTGCAGGATAATTGGGCACAGATGTGTGCCTAGTTTAAACCCCAGTTGGGACCCTCTGGTGGTAGTAGGTGTGTAAGACCCTAACACAGAGGAGAGAAAATCTATTAGACTAGTTCTAGGTTTGCTGAGTGTTAAGATTAATAAAGGAAATACCAGAGTCAAAATTATTTTGAACAAAAGCACACACTAGTTCTCAGACTTCATGAGTTGACGGTCAAGAAAAAAGGAATAATCAAATTCCTACCGTGACCTGGATGTGGAGCTCTATGATGAATCAGATCCTCGTTGGATTCTTGGTCTGGGTAGCTCCCTATTCAGATTACCAAGATTTCCAATCGTCCAAGGAATCGAGGAATTTTGCTGTGAGGGAAAAAAAAATAAATGGTCCAAAACTCATGATGTTCTAAGCAATGTCTTGCTAACGATTGCCATTGATAATCGCAGGTCCAGTCTTCTATGCTGTCAGCGTTTTTAGCCCGCAGCGAGCAATGATGAAAGACGTGCTAAAGGCCTTCCCGTAATGTCTATGATATGTTTTTGCTTCAAACTTTACTTTAAGAGGGAATTATTAATGTATTAATTGTATTACTTGGTGAGATGAAATATTTACTACAATGTGCTTCCAATCAAATTTTAACAATTTATTTTTCGAGTTATCCTTTTATTTACTAACTCACTATTTGAAATCAAATTTCTTTCCATGTCGAATTTTCCTTTTTTTCACTGGTATCTAATTTCAACTTTTTAACAGGGATAACACTTATACTTTTTAGTTGTCATTTTGTTTAATTTTGACCTTGGTCTGGTTTGTCGCTAATGTCAGGCAAATATGACTTTATGTGGAAGGTAAGCCTTGCAAGTTATAAGACTAAAAAGCTGTTTTATGGGATTCCAGATAAGGTAAAAAAGGACGACGACTATAGTTGGACTTTAATTGGTTGGTGTTGGATAAGCTAAACAAAACCTAAATCTACATTACGATTTTTGGAGTAACACATGGCTGAACCGGACTATACAAGATTTCGTCAAAACTCCAAAAGATTTCTACTGCTGGGAGTGTAGCGATGGGACGATTTAAGATTCTAAATAAAAATGGCATTAGGTATCAAATTTATAATACATCTTTTTCTTGAATAAAACAATAAATCAAAACAGTGTTGTTTTATTTACCGGTAACATTTTCAAAAAACTCATATCCTGTGATTTTTTAGCCCTTTCACACTAAATTTAAGGAATTAATCCGATTATTTCTGTTCTTGATGCAAATTTGGCATATTTGGCGAAGACGATTCCCACCAGGAAGTAGAACTTGTTTTCGAAAAGTGTGCCCTCTCTCTCTCTCTCTCTCTCTCTCTGGGTTGATGTTGATGCCTACACAACCATACACCACTAAGCCAGTTATCTTCTCATGCCTACCTTGAACATTTTAGATTCCGTTTTGCTGTTGTGGTTTAGTGGCTTTGTGGCTTTCTTATTTCCTTGGGTACCTTGGAAGCCTTTGTTGAAATACATTTACAGATAACTGTTTCCTCCACAAATGTTTTTTGATGCTTATGTTTTTACATGAAGAAGTGGAAAAGCATGTGGTGCATGCTGTTCCGGGAAAGTTCATCTTCCATCTCCCGTCTGGAATTGTGGGATGTCAAAGATGGCGGCAACGGTGAGAAGACGCAAAGGAGCAGGCGCAAACACACAAAGGTCGTTTGTATGTTGTTGCCGTTGTGTTTCCTCCATCTGCAACGACATCAGTAATTTAACAGGTCTATCATTTGTCTCCTTAGGTGATCCGTGTGTCAGATTTGGTCCGTGTCAGCACCGATGTACACGTGGAGGCGTGTCCAGCTAACTCTGCCCCTTTTCTGCTGGAGACTGTTGATAAGGTTCAGGTCCTAGCGGCCCATGCGGATGAAGTCAGCGAATGGACTAAAACACTATGCAAGCTTGCCTTTCCAGTACGCCCGCCTTTGCAATTTCACCGCAGTGCTAGGCTAAGCTTGGATTTAAATAGGTCGTTTAAAAATCATTTATACAACTTCACCTATTTTTTTCGAGGTAATGTTAGACCTACTGAAGTATTTAACCGGGATGATTGTCAAGGACCCACTCAGCAACAAATATGAATTAAGTAATGGAGGTCTTTAATTGGACAGGATTTGGTACACGAGAAGTCAGGTAACGAGGTAAAAATCATGGTCCAAGATGCAGGCAAGGGATCAGTGGTATTTTAAGATCAATCAGCAAAAGGGACACTTCAAGAGTTCCTTAGTCTGTACTTTTGATCCGAAACATCAGGCAAGGGTTTGATACACTTGATTAACAAAAAGGTAAGAGTGCTTGGTATGTGACAAGAAAGGCAACAAACTACCACAGATCCAAGGGAACCGAGTCTTTGAATATTGACAAGGGAGAGTCGTGATAGGAGGGAATTCTGGACCAGTACCCGAAGCTATGAGAAGGAAAATTGAACCCGGAAGCCAGTGACTGAATCAAGTAAGTTTGAGAGACATAGAGGGGAGAAAGAGGTAGAGAAAGGGAACCTACAGAGACACAGGAAAAAGAGTGCAGGAACGTCTGCATTTATTTAATGGTCTGCATTTATATAACAGCATTGACAATGCTTGACAATGTGCTTCACACCCACCTATTCACCCACTGGTAGCGGCGTCAGCCATGCAAGGCTAATCGGATGCATTAAGGGTTCAGTGTCTTGCCCAAGGACATTGAACTCAGAGGAGCTGGGAATCAAACCTGAAATCTGTCCCAAAATGATTGCTTTACTTCATGACCTACTGCCGCCCCATTGTGACAATGATAATTATGACAACTAGCTGTTAAAGGGTAATGAAGAAATAGACAAAGGAGCACCCACCTTGATTTTAAAAATCCTGACTCACCCACCCACTTGTCCTCATTGGTGAGTGAGTAAGAAGTGTTTGATTAATTGCTTCAAACAATTTCATGAGGGAGGTACTACGTTAGAAGGTCTATGTGAATTTCCCTGCGGGAATGAATAAAGTATCTATCTATCTATCTATCTATCTATCTATCTATCTATCTATCTATCTATCTATCTATCTATCTATCTATCTATCTATCTATCTATCTATCTATCTATCTATCTATCTATCTATCTATCTATCTATCTATCTATCTATCTATCTATCTATCTATCTATCTATCTATCTATCTATCTATCTATCTATCTATCTATCTATCTATCTATCTATCTATCTATCTATCTATCTATCTATCTATCTATCTATCTATCTATGAATCCGACAACAAGTACAATTATGTAATCATGCAATCTGCTAGGTAGCTAACTCAGCTAGCTAAAGAGAACTCTTCATCCTGTGCTTGTAACTGTGTACAGGTTAACTGGGAGGAGCCTATCAAAAGCAAAGAACAGAAGCAAGAACAGAGAAAAGAGCAAGAAGGGATGGAGGAAAACACTTTATACAGCACCACCA
This sequence comes from Urocampus carinirostris, assembly GCF_059441175.1. Lineage (NCBI taxonomy): Eukaryota > Metazoa > Chordata > Actinopteri > Syngnathiformes > Syngnathidae > Urocampus > Urocampus carinirostris. The sequence continues at coordinate 36,147,415 of NC_142362.1, read as the reverse complement.
CCAACACAGGTACCAAATTTGAGAGTGTGTGTGCTGTATGTGTACTCATCTTTGTTGCCTTCTTAGAACCTTTTAAATGTTTTTACCATCATTGTGGGGATCAATACTGGACGTTTAGTGGTTCTCAGTGGGCTAGACGCTTTCTTTAGGGTTGAAAACATGATTTTAGATACATGGTAGACAGAGGGGTAGGTTAAGACAGGCGTGTCAAACAAAGTCGGACAAGTAAATTAATGGCATAAAGAGTGTGCCTTAGCTGTAGCGCTGGGGATCTTTCAGAGGCTCACAATTAAATTACTATTTGATTTTTCAATGATTATTGAGGGGGTTCCCCCATATTGTTTATCAACTGCATCCGCAAAAAAGAAGCCAAACAACAACTGAATTGATTTCCACTACAGTTCATTTTACTCGAATATCTAAATGTAAACCGGAAAGTGATAAATATCGCAAAAGGACAATGATTTAAGTACAAATTATTTAAAATGCCTTTCTGCTATTATTTTTAACATTGAGATGGGTGTTTCCTCAAATTTTTTTTGGTTGATAAATGGTGTCAGAAAATACAGCTACCGTGGGCTATATATTTGACAACCCTGGGTTGCGGGGTTAGAAAATGGAATGTCTCAAGTAGGATAAAAAAAGTCTGTAAGTGTATGTGTGTCAGGGAGCCATATTTGGTTTCTAAGAATGCAACAGGAAATTATGTTTCCTGACTGCAATGCCAAATGTTTCTATGCTGAACTTATCCATTGCCACAGACAAATGCATCTCATCCATCCGCAGTGCCATGGACATGAAAACTCATTGTTTGTTTTCATTCCTAAAACAAACTGAGCAGAATCCATTTTCCAGTATCTCACAGCGTCTCAAGGCTTTTGATAAGTTTGAAGTTTAGTAGTCACCAAAACAAGGAGAGAAAACATAAATGGATTTTAGACTTGCAAGAGAACAGGGGAGCTGGAACTTTCAATAAGAAATTGCAACCTGTTCTCTAGAAGCCTTTTCTTTTTATTAGATCTCCTAGATTACAAAAGCAGATCTGCCCTAAAGGGTGTAAATGTCAAAGAACAACAACACTATTGGCCAGGAGTGACAATGATGTAAACAGTGCATAATAGTCAAAACAATGAACAACAGTAAGGTTGATTTGTCAAAATTATTAACTGGGATCCTATGCAATCTCCTTTGTAAGTGTCCAATATCAAAAACTTATGATCTCTAGTATTTATCTTTATATTATAAATGACGGCTTCATGGTAATATTGGCATAGCAGTATATATATGATCCAAGACTATGCCTATGTATCAACAGAAAACTGCCACAAATCTGTACATCAAAGTAAAAATTACTGTGTCACACAATCATCGTTATCTTAGTCATTCTATCCCAGGAGGGCTCTCTACCAACAGCTGCAGTTTGTGCTTGCAGTACTGGTGGTGGCCATGAAGGCCCAAACCATCCGGCACTACTTCGAATCACCCAAGACACACATGATTGTCGACGTAAACGTCAGCAGATACATAATCACAGTGGGGATGACGTTAAAAAGCTTCCTATGGTGCAGGAGCATGCACAAGTCATTGCCAACAGTATTGGGGTCAATACTGAAAAACAGTAATTCGATACTGTCACTAGTTGCGTCATTTAAAAAGTAATTCAGTTACCCCTGGGATTACTGACTCCGAAAGTACCGAGTTACTCTGAAAGTAACCATTTAGTTACCAATTTGCTACTGGTGACACACAACAAAATGTGTCCTTATAACCTGACTCCTTGGTTTCACACCCCTTGCTACTTCGCACTTTGCTGTTTAATTTCTTTGTGGATTTCCAACTGAATTGTCTTAATTGTCATTAATATCAACGTATCGTCCATTGCTTTTTGATTCCACAGAGTAGATTGTGTGTGTGTGTATTGGGTGGGCGTGACTGACTGCCTGCTTGCACGTCTGTAATAGGCAGTGTATGCTGTCAGTCAAGAAGGTGGGGTGGGCAGGTGCACATGTCAATGGGAAGAATGCAAACTTTTAGAGTCTCGTTACAGTGAAAATAAATTCCTTAAATCAGACTCTAAATGCGGCTGAGGTGTATTCCTCTCCCCACAAGGACAGGTTACTTGGGTGCGGCTGAGGGGTCTACGCCTCTCCGCCAGGACAGGTAACCAGTGGCAGCCGAGGGTCCTTTTATAGTCGGTCATTCTGTTATAATTTGATAGCAGTGGTGATAAACCTATCTGGGGGGACAGGAAATGCAGGCAGTGGTTCTCCAAAACAAGGACGATATTTATTAAGAAAATCAGGACCAAGGTACCAAATAAACAAGTGTGCACAAAGCAACTAACAAAATCTCCAAACAAAAAACTATAGAAACATAAAACAAACTTGACAAAGTTCAAACTAGAAACAATTACCAAAACAGGAAATTAAAAATGTGTGGATCAAAGTAACAAACAAACCTGAAAACAAAAAAACCTGGCGGGGAAGTAATAAATGACACAAGGATGATGACAGGAGAACTCAAAATGAACTGCAGTTTTCTGTACAAAAATGTCAATTTTAAGGGGTTCAAGATGATTGGGCACAGGTGTGTGATAGTGGGACACACCTGTGTTTAGTTTAAAACGCCAGTTGGGGTATGCTAGACCCTAAAATCTATAGTTGTTATTTTGTTGCAGTTGTGTTGACACTTTTTACACTGAAATAAGAGCACATAACAGTTTTCAATAAATGTGATATCCGGATATCTGTTTTGAATCCCTGGTTAATCACAACAGCAGCTCATCTACATAATAAGAACTAACAATGGTTAGACACCAACATAGCTAGTTAGAACTAGTAAAAAATGTCCATACAATGTAATCGAGTTTACAACAATGTAATCGAGTTTACAACGTCAGCATTCATTTCGTTGAAAAACAGCAGGCACACAGACCTCCAATTTAAGACAGGTGGTTTCCACTGAATGAGTTAAATCCAAAGGTACAGTCAATAAAACAAAACACAATTAATAAACGAAGCAACACAACAAAAATGTAATAAACTTGAATAAAAACATGCAACACACGCATAGAAAGCCAATCATACACATATTAAACATAAGTATCAGAAAGCAAATACAAAATAAATGTCACTATATGAACAAAAACAATGAATGGTAATGTTATACATCTACAGAAATGTGTTTGAGAAATGAAAACCTTACAAACATCTGTCTATTTAAAATCTGGAGACAAAGGAATTTGGCTGTGTAGCACATGCACTTTCCACATGTTCCCCTGTGTTCCCCACACAGACATCTCGTCTAAATAACTTCAATTTACAGTGACCTATAAAGGTTGAACCTGGAGGACAGCTACTAACGTTGCCTTGGAACTTCAGACTTGTCTAGTGCATGTCAGAGGGCCAACATGCAAAGCTTGCCTGGTGAGAGGGAATTTCAAATCTCATCCTTGCTGTTACAATGTACTGTCATAATTATTGACGCAGCCACACACTAAGTTTGGGGTCACCCAGACAATTTTGTGTTTTCCATGAAAATTTATCAAATGACGTGTCTAATGTCTGTGTTCTTTTGTCTACAGCAATCTCTTCTTTTTGTTGGTCAGGATTTCTTTACAACTTCACCTTTAAAGCTAGCATCTCCAAGTCGCCTCTTCACTGTAGATGTTGACACTTCTGTTTTGCAGATGCTATTTAACGGAACTGCTAGTTGAGGCAAGGGGTCTTTTTCTCAAACTAGAGACTCTAATGTTCTTTTGCTTGGCTGTTCCCTTCTAGTGTGGTTAGAGTCCGTTTGTGCTGTTCTCTGAAGGGAGTACTATACACCATTTTTGGAGTTCTTCAGTTTCTTGTCAATTTCTCATTTCGAATAGCCCTTTGTTTCTTAGAGCAAGAATAGAATGTCGATTTTTACCCGAAAATTCCCTTTTTCTCGCCATTCTGAAAATTTCATCTCACCCACAAATGTGATGCTCCAGATATTCCAATAGCTCAAAGGAGGTCCATTTTGTAGCTTCTCTAACCAATTAGACTGTTTTGAGCTGTACTAACATATTTGCACAGGGGTTTTCCCAATATTCATTAGGCTTCTAACGCAAATAGCAAACACAATGTTCCTTAAGAACACTGGAGTGCTGATTGCTGGAAATGGGCCTCTTTACACTTATGTAGATATTGCACTAAAACCAGACTATTGCAGCTAAAATAGTCATTTACCACATTAATTAGTTCAATGGAATCTTCGTTGAAAAAAACAGATTTTTCTGTAGAAAATTACAAAGCAACCCCAAACTCTTGAACATTAGTTTATTTTATTGTTCTTTACAGACAGAAAGTAACATGAACGCCCATCAAAGAAATCATTTAATAGGTTTACATGCAATAGTCTAACTGGGATAAGAGGTCATATTTTTTGACCTAACTAAATTAATTGTTTACATGACTAACGACAAACGAATAACCCCGTATAAATGGCATTTTTGAGAAATCCTATCGCAAGTGACAAAGCAGGAGCAACATCATTACACAAATAGATGTTGTTGCCGTATTCAACCTTTGACATTAAATAAAAGATCTCATTCATTTATTTCACTCACCACAATTCACACTCCCTGTTTTGTAATCGCTCCGAAAGAGTGATCCATTGCTGCAAGTTGTCTGTCAGAGGTATGGGCTTACACTATATTTGTATGAATACAACTGTGGGACTGAAAATAAAATTGAAATGTCCCTGAGCATGTGTCAAACTCATGGCCTGTGGGCCATATGTGGACTGCCACATAATCTTATGTGGCCCAATGGAAAATGCTGAGAGAAGCACAGGAGAAAGAATAGCTGCATCACGTCACACAGTGACTTCCAGTTTCCACCTTATGTTGCAAAAACCAGGTGCCGCTTGCAAAGCACCCACTGTAGCTGTGTTTGCTGACTACTATTAATCAACGAGTAAACATTGAGGAAACCCATCCCAATGTGATTTTTCTTAAAATGATTTTCACAGATGCATCGCTTAGGGCAATATTAAAAGTATAAAATTATAGAAAAATAGCATCGTTGTGTTTTTGCAGAAGTTTTAAGAAACTTTAACTCCTTACTGTAATATATTTGAAATCTAACAGCAAAGTTCCTGTATTCAGATAAACATTTTTTAAAAAAATCAAAAGCACAAAGACTTTTAAATCATTTAATCAATCAATTAAGTTAGTGTTTGTAAGGTATATTTTGTCACTTTCCAGTCTGCATGAGTTTCCCCCAAGTGGTTTTGCTTTTTTATTTTAACAAATGGACAGTTGATAAACCTCAATAAAAAGTTCATGAACAAATATTAACTGTAAGCCCCTGAAGAGACCCGGAACCCTCCTGTTAGGGCAATGGCTGGCAACCATCGGGCTGTGGGTCGTTTGGTACCAGGCTGCTCAGAGAGAAAATAAATGCTGAATTTGTTCGTGTGACTACATTTTTTCAGCATATGATAGAATCAAAGCTTGAGTGCACATTGCACCTTAACTGACATTGCTGACGTCATTTGCTCAACATTGGATGAAGCAGGATTCAAACTCGAATCGCGCTGTAGCTGACGCATAAAGACACAGGGTGAACATGAGAACCCCGCACTGGGAAGCCAGTAGCTGAGCTTGAACCCTGGACTTCCACATCGTGGGACTGACGCGCAAACTACTCCCTCACCGTGCCGCCTGTTATCCCTAATGTTCTAATTAGGCTGGGCCGCAAGAAAATAGTCACATACTACTGTATGCCTTTCTGTGGCACAGAAAATGTGCCGACCACCGACAAAGGGTCGCGGGGGTTCTGGAGCCTATCCCAGTTATCTTCGGGCATTGGGCGGGGAACACCCTGAACTGGTTGCCAGCCAGTCGCGGGGCTTAATGTTGACAACGTTTTGTGTATTGTTACCCAATGCAACATGTATTGCAGTCTGGTCATCTTGGAAGGGGGATTACCTCTTGCGTGGCCCTTCTCAACGTTTCTTATTTTCCTCATGGTGGGGTTTTCGAGTTTTTCCTTGCCTTCATTTAGGTTTTGGATCAGGGGATGTTGTAGTTGTGGCCCGTGCTTTCCTTTAAATGTTTTGTGATTAAGGGCTATACAAATAAATGTGACTTTACTTGAGTTTGTATATTCACGCATGTCAGTAGGGCGTGACTTCAAGGTGCATGTTCGTAGTACATTGTCCTCGGAACGCTGTGGTTTAAAAGGGGATGGCATCCTGAGAACCAGTGTGGACGCACTTCACTTCCTGGACATCCAAGGCGTTGCACTCATGTCCTGGCCGTATAGATTCCTTCGTCGCTTTGGGAGGGACAAGGTACTACACGTGTACATACACTCACACAAACATGGTGGCGTGTACAGATATACATTTGGTGGTCTAAAACACTTGCACCTCAACGCTTTTTTGAATAAGGTCCCTTAAAAAATTAATTATATGATAATAATAGTACGGTAATATTAGGGCCAATGATGGCCGACAGTGCATTTGTGAAAAGTTTCACCATTAAAGGGACAGTGTGTATTATTTAGCGCCTCCTAGTGGGGGAAAAAACCTTGCATTAATTTGAAAAAACAATAGTGATTTGAATAATTAGCAAAAATACATGATAAACTTTTTGTTCAATACTTAGATTTTCAGAAATCTGTATTTATTTTACATAGTAGGAGAACCACCCAGAGGGAACTGACATAAGATTGTCCGTCATCTTTCTGCCAAGGGTAAAAAAACAACCCCAAAAAAACCTTGAGAAAGACTTCGCAAAAGAATTCAAAGAAAAGTGGTGCGGTTTGGTCACTTTTAGTCTCTGTAGTATTCTTAAGGGGTGGCTTATTTTTTTGTGGCGGCATCGAGGAAAATGGCAAGCTGTACCCGCTTTAAATACAAAACACCATGATGTAGTCTGAAAACATTTTTGACGCCCTTTGAGAGAAAGTATTCCTTGTTTTTGCCAACATTGTTGATATAATGCATAACATGATCAAAATGGGTGCTTTGAAAGTACTTTATTCAATGTTTACAACATAGTCACGATATTGTTACTTTTTCACCCACAAATGAATCCTCAATTTATACATCCAAATTTGACAGGAGTAGGAGTTATCTCTCAAAAATGCCACACTTCTCTTTCCGGATCATTGGTGTCAATGTCGGGTTACTAAAGTTGCCTCAAATCCTTATGGAATGATAACCAGCGAATGCAATTTGTTAGAGTACAATGGCAACCACCAATGACAACAACAAAAAAAGGCACGTCTGTGTTGCAATCTGGCCCACTTCTCCACAGTATGGTTAACCTGGCGCTGTCGTCTAGAAATACTGAGCTCATATTTTATGTGACGCAGCCCTATTCTGTGTTTTCTCTCTGCACAGTAGTAAATACAGGGATCAGAATGGAGATTTTCATTTTCAGCTGAAATAGCCAGGGTCCAGGGCGGAGCCCGGTGGGGGGCTCAGGGGGGTGAAGCCCCCCTGAAGTCAACAGCATTTATCTTATTTGCTATGTGAAAATTGCACTAGAATGAATTAAATCCAACAAAACAGAAACCATGTATTATATAGCCTAGATGGTAGTGTGCCCGCTTTGAGACTGGGAGGTCGCTGGTTCGCGCCTCGGCCGAGACATACCTAATTGGTATAATGGCGGCGCCCTCTGTTGGCTGCGGCTGCATCGACTCGCTACAACGGGTCAGGTGTATCGACATTTCGTTCTGTGTACATTGTTACAAAGAATGACAATACAAAGGAAATTATTATTATTATTATTATATATATATAAATTAAAAAAATAATAATATATTGACATTAAAAGCATTTGTAATATTGAACATGATCATGATGATACAAAATAATCTATTTTAATCATGTTTATAACAAATTTTAAATTTTGTTTATCCTGTTCTAAATATTGTATAAACACAAAAGATAAAATCATTTCATAAATAAATAGATTTATAAATACCTCAGATTGGGATTTTCTGTCACACAGGGGAACCAGTGGTTGACTGCTGCTAGTATTTGAAGTGGAAGGATTTGAAACGGCCAATAATGTTGAACCGGTGGCTGCCGATTTTAAATGCGGATCCGAGTGCATAATTTGATCGCCGGCAAGCTATTTTTGCTTTGTGCTTGTTCATTTTAGCATGATCGATCAGTGCCACACAACCTCGCGTACCATAATTGATCAGATCGACACAGTATAGACACTTTGCTTTCCCTGGAACATCACACTTTGCGATGAACTGGCTCAAAGTTTCTGTAACTTCCTCGATCTTTGCGGCGATTTTAACGTTTACTGTGACAGTCTTCTCCAGCCATGACCACTTAAATTTATTCTTGATTCCTTTATCAATCTCGGAGACAAAAGCCTCGTCTTCTTTTCTTAGTATTTTCATATTTACTTTTTCAAACACTCATTTCATCGTTTGAAAAGACCGGAAGGAGCGCCATGTTTGAGAAAGCCACTGCTCTGAACAAAAGCTCCGCTGATTGGTTATAAGCGAACCTATCGACCAATGGTCTAAATGCTAACTTGGGGTGATGAAACAGTTACGTGTCATACCTCACCCCCCCAAAATATTTTCTCATCGAATTTAGACAATTTACGGGAATGACCTTTGGGGTTCAAAAACAGCGGAAATCCGCGGATCCGCGGAAAATTCTGATCCCTGTAAATATGTGTTTGTCTTTGTAATTACCATCTTGAGTGGTCACATGATTTAAAAACACGTGACGTAAACAACTTGGAAATGAACTGAAAACAAGAAAGCTAAAAATTGTGTCATGTTGGGAATTTGTTCCTTTTTTGTCTGTTTATGCCTAAACTTAAAATCCAGTGAGGCTTGTACAAAAACAAAATTGAGTTTTGTTCTTAAGTTGAAGCATGCGGCTTTTAAACAGGTCTGTAGTAATTTTGGAAATGCAAATATGTGCATAATTTTTCACTTTTCATCACACGCCACACAGTAATGATGCATCTTCTGTTTGTATGTGTATTTTTCAGATTTGTTTCTCAGTAGAGGCGGGTCGTCGTTGTGCTTCTGGCGAGGGCAATTTTGAATTTGACACCAAAGAAGGCCACGTCCTGTTCCAGGCAGTGGAGGCGGCCATTAGTGTACAACGTGCCCTTCAAACGTCAGGAGGCGTGCCTGTAAAGCGGGGCACCTCCAGGAGAGTCAACCTGCCGCCCTTACCACCCACGCCCTACGACTTGCCGTCTTCAGCCTCTCGGGTCAGTATTGGTGGTAACCAGTGTTGGAAACTTTACTGAAAAACAGTAATTAGTTACAGTTACCAGTTACTTTGTTTAAAAAAATATAGATTTATTGTAAATATATGATTAGTGGACTGATTTGGGCACTTGTGCAGATAGTTCTATGGGAGCCAGTTGGAGGCAAAAATATTAATTTGACCCAAAAATATGAAGTACTCATCAATTTTAATAAATATGCACTACATACAGCACAGATTAAATTACTTCATCTCACCCTTTGTGTTAAAATGCAATAAATAAGACACAAATACACATTTAAAAAAACTAGGTAAACAATTTAGTTTTTATGCACTTACAGTGTGTTATTAGTGTGATGATTATCTTTATATTTTTGTCACTTTTGTTTGGTATACATTTATAAATAGTTAAAGATTTATTCTCAACGTTTGAAAACTATACACCATGGGGTGTCCAAACTACGGGCCGTGGGGCGACTGCCGCCCGCAGCAAATTCTGAAAATATAGTTGAATATGGCCCCCACATGGTGCAACTCTGTTGCACTTCTCAGTTTTAACACTAGATGAAGCCAGTAACGGAAAAGGTGCTTCTCCACCCATGCATTTAGGATCCCCTGAACTAGAAAACATTGGAATTGTGTTTTCTTTGCTTATTTAATGAACCTTCTTGTCATTCATTTGAACTGTCATTGAAATTCAAAGTGTATTACTGTGTAACTTATTCTGACACAAAATAGATTGATTGTTAATTCTAAACCCTATCAGTGCAGATAAACGTAAATGTTGCTACTAAAAATAGGTTAACAACAAAATTAGAGTGGATGATCGGCTATCAAACTGAAAAAAAAATAAAACATCCATCCATCCATTCATTATCTGCACCGGGTGCTGGAGCCCATCCCAGCTGTCTTCCTGCAGTGGGCAGGGGACACCCTGAACTGGTTGCCAGCCAGTCGCAGGGCACACAGGGAAAGACAGGTCACTCGCTCATTCACACCTAGGGACAATTTGGACCGGCCAATTGACCTGACGTACATGTTTTTGGAATGTGGGAGGTAGCCGAAGTGCCCGGAGGAAACCCACGCAACCCACGGGGAGAACATGCAAACTCCACACAGGAAGGTTCAATCTCATGACCTCAGAACTGTGCCGCACACGCGCTAACCACTGCCCCGCCATGCTGCCCAAAATTAAACATATTTAACAAAATAAATATTACCACTCCTCAAACCTAGAACAAGTCTAGTAGCTTTTCTGTCCTGTCTAACAGCATAGGAGCTACACTCAGGTATTGCTGAGGTTTGTATTCGAGACTGTATCGCTATATACAAAAAATGTAATCAACATTTTTTCTCCTCCTGGCCCTTTCAAAAATGTTTAAGCCAATGCGGCCCACGACTCAAAAAGTTTGCACACCCCTGCTATACACTTTTTCGGAGATAGAAAGCATCTTTCCCCGTCTTTTTGGTACTTTTATGGGTCCAGAATGTTGACATGAAGGCTTTTAAATTAAATCTAATGTATGTGCAAAGCACTTCTCAGGCAATATATTGCCATTAAAAGTGCTGCATAAAAACATCCATTCATTTATTCTCTGCGCCATTAGCCTCACTAGTGTCGCGGGGGTTAGAGGAGCCCTACACAGGAGAGTGGGCAGGGGACACCCTGAACTGGTTACCATCCAGTCGCAGGGCACACAGGAGCGGACAACCCACTCACTCATTCACACCCAGGGTCAATTTGAACCGGACAATTAACCTGACATGCATGTGTTTGAAATGTGGGAGGAAACCGGAGTGCCCGAGCGAAACCCACACAGACACAGAGAGGAAACGCAATGTGGTTGTTGGAATTGAACCCTGGACCTCCACACCGTGGGACTGCCTTGCCGACTGTATAAAAACATTCAGTGTACAACAAGACGATAAAATCTCCTACTTTATCCCTGCCCAACAACCTGAAAGATGTAATGCTGACACGATCAATGTAAAATACAGTAAAAAAAAATCTGCAGTAATAAAAAATAAAATGTGATTATGAAAAGGCACAGACTAACCATGTGAGGAAAGAGACCTGAGGGAGGCTTGTCCACATTGGTAGGGATGGCAGCAGATAGCCTCAGGATTTCAGCCATTGAACCACACCCTACTAGTGTGGGCCTCCAAAATGAAGAAACACTGAAATATAAAAATATAAGGACAACTGCAGAACAAAACGTGAAAAATGTGACGTAAGAGTAAAGTATAATACAGTATAAGATTAAAAGTTAAGCAAAACAAAGTTAAATAAAAAAAATAATCAGTTTAAAGCCATATTAAAATAGAGGGCCTCGAGCCCCCACTTCAAAATATCAAGGGTCCCTGCAGAACTGATGTCCTCCTGCAGACTGTTCCATAGGTGAGGACCAAAGTGGTTTAATGCTCATCCACCATTGGTTTTGGTCCTCACCCTAGGAAAAGTCAACAAACTGCTGCCAGAGGACCTCAGAGACCGAGAGGGCTGATATAATAAAAGCAATTCAGATAGATAGGATGGCCCAAGACCATTGAGACATTTCAAAACTGAAAAAAAAACCACCTTCAAATTGGTCATGAAACACTCATTTTACTGGCTGCAGGGAAAACGCTGTGTGGAGAGAAATTGACAATATTTAAAATCTGTTTCCTAAAAGAATCCATAAAATATCCTTAAAATAGATGTGAGAATTTGGTATAAAATGCAGGTTGTAGTCAAGACTTGCATCAAGCAAGGCAAAACCTTCCAGTGTTTCCTCAGGTAAAATCGATTGTCCAGCTTACATTCTGACAGGCTAAAAGGCTGTTCCTGCTTTTAGTAATTTAACATCTGAAATGGTCTGCAAAATCCTCACAAAGAGCATTTGTCGGCTCCAGTTGGAGACTCATTAAAATCAACTTTAATTAGGTGGTCGCAGGTGGAGAAGGGAATATTGGATTACTTTTATTTCTCAGAAATAAGATTTGAGAAGGGTGTGATCCTTGCTTCTTTGAGTGTTTTAATGTATGTTTTGAGTTGTTGAGAGAATGTTTTACTGCGTGCTGGATTCTGATTTTTTTCTCCACTTCCTCTCAGGAAAAAAAACTCGACATTGAAAACAATTTGCCTCTATTTAATGTAGGTTTGTCAAGCTCTTATGCGTCCATCTAAAACTCAGACCGCAAATTATTGATGCACAGGCAGAAAAGGGGCAGGGCGCTGTTTCATCAATCAGAATGCTAAACGCAAGACTCAAAGGGGCTCCAACCTTTTTCGAACCAAGATATGCTTTTTGTTTCTAATTAGCGCAAAGGACACTCAGTTTGATATGAATTTCTAAAATAGCAATTAAGCGAGAGAGCTTGCTAAGTTGCTAGAAAGTAGATTTATAGTTGAGCAAGAAAAGTAAAACTAGTACAAAACTAAAACGGAGCTAGCTAGCTAGCCAGAGAGCAAAAAAGCCAGCTAAACATCCATATACTGTAGGGAGCTTAAAAAGGTTAAATAGCCAGCTAGAAAGGAGGACAAAATTTAGCTTGATAACTAGCAAAAAAGGGAAAAATGTTAGCTAGATAGCATGCAGAATTTTAAAAAAGATAGCTAGATGGCTTTAAATAGCTAAAAATGTAGGAAGATAGCTAGCTACAAAGCTAAAAAGGAAGTCAGATAGCTAGCTGAAAAAGTAATTTTCTGCTAATTCGCTTTATGAAACCCAAAAATTGGAATGTAATTTGTTGTATATCCTGTAAAATAAATCAACAAAAAGGTGACTAAATATGTTTGTTTAATACATAAATAGATACTCATTCAATTCTTTGAATTGCTTAAAAATAATTAGCAATACGCGAATAGAATTTTGTCCATGAAACCCATGAACTGGAGTTTATTTATTTGTATTTCTAAAATAACAATTTATCATGTTATGTTATTACCAGGTTAATTGTTTAGAATAGGGTTTAATAGACGTAGTTTACGGGAAAATCAATCAATGACTTAGCACTGGTGAGCGATTTTCAGAACAGGTTCAGGGACACCTCAACTGTCCTTAGGGGAAGGTTAAAAAACATGTTAAAAACCCCAGCAATACACAATGAAAATACGCGAGGCATCGAAACCGCGATACAGCGAGGGATGATTGTACTTGTTAGAGAGAATTACATTCTAGGAACGCGATCCTCCATAATGTCTTAGTCCCAACACTGGTCGTAAAGTTAGGTCACAATATTATGTCATCATCGCATGCCGTCATGATATGTGCTGCTGATTGATGTCACAGATGGGCGTGGCCTTAAAGCAGACGGTAGAGGGGATCGGCGGGTTGGTGTTGGAAGACAGCAGACGGAGGAGCCCCTGCACCTCTGAGCCGCCGTCCATGAATTTCACATACTCGCACCTATCCTTTCCCATGCCGCGTACACCGCCCACCAGTCAGGACGCTGACGATTACTCTGAAGTGACACTCATCCCACCCTGTTTTTCTGGCGAGGCCCTGGATTGCCACCCCTCGATTCCGCCATACGAGAAAGTGGATCACATTTATGACGAGCCTCAGGTTGAAGACCCGCGAGCAGCACTTTCTGAATACGACTTCCCGGAAGAGTTAAAAGGCGAAGCATGTAAGGATATGGCAGCCCCGGCAGATCCTCGCACTTACCTTTATGCTGCACCCAAACGGGACCGAAGGCAACTTCCTGTCGCAGCAGGGGAAGTTTCGGAAGGAGAGGACAGTTCTTAACAAGACGTATTGTATGGCATATTCCCGAAGTCTATTATCAAGAGCTTGCAACAAGTACAAAATACTTGACCACATTAACCTAATTTTGGCTGACCTGCATTGGCCCCCTGTCAGTTTAAGATGTAATTTTAAGGTTCTGTTGGTATTATACAAAATTTTGAGTATCTTTCAGATTCATTTTGCGCCTATGTTTCCGCTCGGAAAATGCCAGTCTACTATTGATCCCAAGAGCCAAGAAGAAATTTGCGGGTTCAAGAGCAATCTTGATTTAGGTCTCGGTACTGTGGAATGCTTTGCCCACTGAGATTCGATCTGCAATCTCAGTGGGAGTGTTTAAATCTAGGCTTGAAACACACTTATCTATAATCTACGAATGACCTATATTTCATGTTGATGATGTATTGTTGGTTGATGCCCTTGCAACATCCATTGCAGCCTGGTCATCCTGGAAGGGGGAATACCTCATGTGCGGACCCTTCTCAAGGTTTCTTAATTTTCGCATATTAAAGTTTTGAGTTTTTTTCTTGCCCTCATGTAGGTTTTGGATCAGGCAATGGTGTGGTAATGATCTTTCGTCTGTACAGCCCTATGAGACATCTTGTGATTAAGGGCTATACAAATAAACATGACTTGAGAAAACTTGGTCAAATGGTACCTGTCAACTTTTCAATTACCCCGGTATTTTTGAAAAAAATAAATTAAAAATAAATAATAATAATAATAAAGTCTAACCAATTCAAATTGTACTTGCTGTATAACCATTTTGTTCAGGATTTTTTTGTTTTTTTGTTGTGATCAAAAACAAGCACGGTATTCATTAACAAAATCAGGACCAAAGTACTAAAACAAAAAAAGCCCAAACAAAAAAACAGTACCGGAAAATGCCAGTCGCAAAGTAACAAAGAAACCAGAGTTAAACAAACCTGGCTTGGTGGTAAAACTGACTCAAGGAGGATGACAGGAGAACGCGAAATGACTCGATAGAGTGATCTGAACAAAAATGTCTCTTAAAAGGGTTCAGGATGATTGGGCACAGGTGTGTGATAATATGACATACCTGTGCCTAGGTCAAAACGGTGGTGGGAGGTATGCTAGACCCTAACATAACACAAGTGCCGGATACCAGATGCCCCCCCCAGAAAAAAGAAATTACGGAGGCTGCAGTGATGGGATGGCTGAAGGTCCTTGCCCCTTGGTCCAAGAAAGGAAACACGGGCGCAGCCAAGAAGCCTTCCTCTCGCCGCCAGGGCAGGTTAGCCAGGCCCGGCCGAGAAGCCTACCCCTCACCGCTGGGACAGGTTTCCCGGGCGCGGTTGAGGTATATTCTCCTCGGCCCCAGGACAGGTTACCCGGCATGGCTGAGGGAGACTTCTTGCCGCAAGGACCAGAACCAACACCCTGATTGATGCAATTGTTACTTATACACACCTTTCGACAAACGATGGCCCGGCAATACCGGAACATTTGTTTGTCTTCGTATTTTTGTGTGACCCCTTCTCAAGGTTTCTTTATTTACCTTATGCAGAGGTTTTTGAGTTTTCACTTGCCATCATGTAGGTTTCAGTTCAGAGAATAGTGTAATGGTGGTCTGTGCAGCCCTTTGAGACTATTAAGGGCTATACAAATAACATGACTTAACGTGTCTTCATTTTACACTGCACTTGATTAACAATCCTAAAGTAAATTAAAGGTGTTTAGAGAAGGAAACAGCTATGGTCTTTTTTTTTCCTCCTCAAGGATCACAACAAATCAGATCAGAACGTATCCGATTTTTGGCTTCAAATTAAATTTGTTATGTACTGGGAGTTAAATCAGTAAGAATAAGTTTGCTGGTGACAAACTATTTTCTTGAAAATTATTATGTTCATTTAAAATGTTTTGGACTTTGATACCAGCGGGCCCATTCGGGCTGGATTCTTTTTTTTTTTGACCCAATCTTACCTCTACTAGGGAGGGAAGACGGTAGGTATGTAGGTAGGTAGGTAGGTAGAGAAATAATGATGTTTTCTGTATAGATAATACTTTCTTTTAAGAACCATGAACACAACATTTGAAAAAATAAAATCAAGCAGATTAAATCCTTCAATGTGCACTGACCACTTTATTAGGGGCACAAGCCACTGCCTAGATCAGAAGTGGGCAACCCGATCCTTAAGTGCCACATGCCCTGCAAGTTTTTGGAGGTTTCTCTTCTTTAACTTGGGTGATAAGAATTATCACCTCGTTAGGAAGCTGGCAGGAGCTTGTTAATGATTCTGTGATTGGAATCACCAGAGTTGAAGAAGAGAAACCTCTATAAACTTGCAGGACATGCGGCCACCGAGGACTGCATTGCCTGCCTCTAGTCTAGATAGAGCTCATTCTGTCCGTACAATTAACACAAATGACACAGTATTCATCTGTATGAAAAAGTTACATGTTTTTAGGAAAAAGATATACAGTAATTAAATTGTAACATGAATGTCAGCGTATGACTTTCAAAAGCAAAGTATTTTGACTATATTTTTAATCCCTTTATCTGCATAAACAAATGCAAATGTTTTATAAGGAATTTAGCAGCAATTTACAGCAGACACTATTTTAAGAAAGTCAAAACACCCAAATAAATGAGATTATATTAATCTAAGAAAGCGAGTTTGATGATAAACTCACTAAATTAATTTTGCATTCCTGGACCCAGCCTTGAGGATTTGCAGTGTGAAGATTAATTTGATACTCTTTCGGAACCACGGGTAAAAGAGTGCATAGACGATAGGGTTGAGGCAAGAGTTAATGTGCGTCAGCCAGATTTCAAAGGCCGCAGAAGTGGCGTCCACAGAGGTGTCCTCGCCCGCCATGGTGGGCAAGTAGTAAGGGATGAAACAGATCAGGAAGGCCACCACCACAATACCCAGAGTCCTGGCCGCCTTCAGCTCACACCTCTTGATGGCATGCTGTGCCTGGAAGGCGCCCAACTGTGAACGCATTCCCCGCGCCTGGCTTACTACGATGGTGAACACCCTTAGATAGAGAAAGATGATGGCGATGACTGGCAGGATGAAAGTGAATACCAGGTCCACCATGCCTGCCACATTTCCAATAACCACCACGCACTCCCCCAGGCAGGAGATAGCCTGACCCGGCTCTGCCAGGTCATCACGGAGCAGCAAGAGACGGTAGACGAAAGAGCAGAGCCAGGACAGTCCCACCGCCACCCACGCCCTTCTTTTAGTTACCCGGCTGAGGTAGGTGAGTGGTTCGGTGATGGCCACGTAGCGGTCGGCGGAGACGAGCACCACGTTGGCCACCGAGGCTGAAGTGATGACGTAGTCGGCCATGTAGTACAGCGAGCACGCTAGGTCGCCTAACTTCCAGCAGGCCTCGATGTAGATAATTTCCACGGGCATGAGCAGGAGGCCCACCAGTAGGTCCGAGACGGACAGAGACAGCAGGAAGAGGTTGGTGGGGTTGTGCAGCTGTCTGGAGAGAGTAACACTGTGAGGGCAACAACTAATCGACACTGTTGACAAATATCGATAATTGAAATATTCAACAATCAATTTAATTGTCGACAATTGTCACCAGAAATGTTTCTCTACCAGAATGAAGCATTTCTGTATAAAGAAAATCGCTGCGCGATAACATCTCTTTCTCCAGTGGTAACATACAGAAATGACGGCCTCGACAGACCTTAACGCACAAACATCTGTTAGGCGCTACTGGTCCCTTAAAAGAAGATTGAACAGGCTCTAAGACACTTTCTTCCCAAGGACCATCACCTCCCTAAATAGGTGTGCAAAACTGAAAATATATACCTTGCAACTTATTTGGGATTTTTTTGTTGCTGCTTAATGTTTTTTGATGGTACTATATATAATTTTCCTACTTTTCATTGCACTTCTGTTATGACGCACTATTTTTTAATTGCTCTATTATTATACCTCAGGCCAGTTTTCCTCAGTCACTACTTTGTAAATATTTTTCCTATTTATTTACTTGTTCAAGGCTATTCTATTCTAAAAACAAAGCACACTGAACAGTTGAACAAAACAGAGTCCGACGTGCTATTGGTAAGATTGAAGTATCATTCAAGTTCGCTATAAAAGAAAACTTATGAGCGTTATTGCCAGACTGTACCTGTCAAACGTATCCGAAATTAAATGCATGTAGTCCAATGAACAAATGACAATAATTACAACAAATAAAACCGCCAAAGATCATTTGCTAAAACAGTTTGATTTCTAACTGTTGAGAATAGTTAAGTTCTTTTGTAACAAACTTTGTAGTTGACCACTGAATGTACTTCACAAAATGCACACATTTGTTTTATTTCCTGTTCTACAGCTGTTAATGAACCTGGCCTTGGTTTAGAGCAGTGGTTCCTAACATAGGTGCTAATCGAATCCTAGGGGTTCGGTGAGTCAGTCTCAGGTGTTTGATGGAGCGTCTGTCATGCTTTCGACGGACACTTCTCTGCACGACCCTTATATCCAGCATAAGTGAGACAGCTGTTCACGTTTGATGTTGAGGCAGCAGAAGTCAATGATAAATACCTTGACGAAATCATTAAAACTCACCAGAACCTGGTTCAACAGCAACTCTTCAGAACAACAATGCTCTAGTCCAAACATTTTTGTGTGAACATAGTATAGAAAATTATCCAGTTAGTGCCAAGAGAGGTTTTTTTTAACCTTTGTTACAACATATCTTTGCGAAGACTATTTTTTGAGGATGCTTGACCTAAAAGCAATGAAAAGGAACAGACTTTGCCATTAAAATTTCATCAGAGTAGTACTTGTCAAGGTAAAGCCACGGAAATCTGAACTGGTCTCTAAAAAGAAACGGCAGCGGTAACACTGATTTTTAGTTCTGTAATTTGTGAGTTGATGCACTATGTTGGTTTTGTTCTCCAGAGTTCTTTTTGTGCACCAGTAGTAAAACAACCATGTTTTGAATCAGGAAAAAATACCATATTTTACTTTACACAAAAGTAAGGTTCAGTGAATGCGGATATAAAACTGTTGTATAGCTCTAACAGGGTTAAAACAACTGGTTTACAATGATGACCAATATTTACTTCCTTCTAATTTATTATTTTTTGCATGTCCCTAAAAATGTTTTTTTTATGGATTTATGACTATGCTGACGTCGCAAAGTGTCGAATTGGTTTTAGCATTTTTATTCCATACTTGTACGAATCTGCAGTACGTTCATTAAAAACAGCATTACACACGTTTATCTTGTGATTAATTATCATTTCGCACATGATTAAATCCACTTCATTCTAAATTTCAGAAAAAAATTGTCATATTCAACAAATTGTTTTAATACTTGGTGACTAGTTGATTATTGATAGTCATTAGTTGCAGCCCGAAACCAAAGAAACAACAGCCAAGCTTGCCTGAAGTAGGAGATGGTGAAGATGACGAGCAGGTTGAGAGCCACGGTGAGGATGGAGATGGCCGACAGCAGCACATAGATCAGCATGGCCTGATTTGACGGCTGCTTCGGTGCCCGGCACGAGATGTTCAGTTGTGGATAACAGAGTTCGGACAACTCGACGTTCTCCATCACCAGTTGAACTAAATCAAAGGAGTGAAGAGGTGGAGCAGCTTGCCACCCTCTGATCAAATCTCGAATCACCGCGTTAGTTTTAATATCTTCACAAAGCTGACGTGAGGGCATTTATGATACGACCGCCCTCTTCACCCCACCTGAATTCAGTCCTTTTTTTAAACATTGAAGTCTATGAGTAAAAATTCAGCCAAATTTTGGGTTCAAAGATGTTTCGTGATAGTATTAAAATGACCTGGCTTCTAAAAAAAAAAGAGCGTGGGCCGTGCGCAGTGTTGGGTGTGTTAATGAAAAACATTCATTTACGGTATTTTGAGCACATATATATAAACCTGGACAGTGGCAGTGAGGGTGCTTACACCTTACTATTAGACTACCAGTGACACAAATGCAGTGCAAACAGGCATCAGACCTAATCCTAGGATCTCCCGGTGCCAGACACATTTATTTGCGTAGTGCGTTTATTCTGCATTCTGATACAGTCACTCCGCTTCTTCAGTTATGCGTCAATAATGTTGCAGTTTAATATGTATACTACGTAAAAGAGGTTGTATGATATTTTTTGAAAGACTTTCTCTCTTTTCTGTTTCCGTCTTTTGCAACCTTATAGGAAATGTGAAAAAGTAGAGAGACTGTTTAACTAATCAGAATGCAGAAAGAAATGCACAATGAAAAGGAGTGTTTCTGGTACCGTGAGCAAAAATTCTGTGATAGTGCGAGAAGGCCTAATAACTTTTCAATTTTCATCTATCTGGTACAAATTACGTTGCATATAAACATTGCTCTAATGCAGTAGTATTCCATAAAATCTCTTGCAGTAATCTATAAGTACAGTATGCAATTTCATTCACTGTATACTGCGGAAAACAAGGAACAGTGGGTTATAAAGTGCACTTGCAAATTTTAAGTTTTAGGGGTGCCTTAGAGTCCAGAATACCGAATATATGGTAGCTAAAGTTGCTAATTACTTCATTTAAAAAAAAAAAATACTGATACCAAAAAGTAGCGTATTACTCCCCACACTGACCCTTAGTCCCAAACTCAAGGAATAGAAGAAAACTACACTTGTTCTTTTCAAGCAAGTCACGTTTTGACCAATAGATTGGTTTCCCTTTCACCCTCATATCTTTCGTTGTTGACATTTTGCCTGGCAGGAACAGTCAAGTCCAGTCATGTTTATTTGTATAGCCCTAAATCACAAGGAGTCTCAAATGGCTGCACAGACCACAGATCGTTGCAAACTACAGACTATTTCTATACCCTCCCCTGATCTAAAACCTACCTGCGGGCAAGGAAAACCGCAATCCAGGCTGCAAAGGATGTTGCAATAAAAATAATACAGATATTGTCAACATGAAATATGGGTCAACTTTTTCCAGTACTTCTTGCGCCTTAACCCTAAAAAGACCAAAATGTTAATTATTGATGCATCTAAATGCCAAGACTTGTTATCAAAAACTACTCTGAATATTGGCAAATATCACCCAGAGTGACACAGTCAAAAATGTAGGTGTCATATTTGACCCAAATCTGTCCTTTCAAACACACGTTAAGAATATTATTAGAACAGCTTATTTCCATCTTTGCAACATCGCTAAAATTCACACTATGCCGTCCAAGTCTGATGCAGGGATTATAATTCGTGCGTTTGTTACCTCCCGTCCCGATTACTGTAATGTACTACTCTTAGGTCTCCCGAAGTCCAAAATCAAGAGCCTGCAGCTGGTACAAAATCCTGCAGCGAGGGCTTTTAACTAGGACAAGAAAGTTTGATCACATTACCCAGATTTTAGCTAACCTGCATTGGCTCCCTGTTAGTTTAAGATGTGATTTTAAGGTTCTGTTGGTATTATACAAAATGATGCATGGACTTGCTCTCTCATATCCTTCAAATTTAAATTCCCCCTATGTTCCGGTCCGGAGCCTTCGCTCTGAAAATGATGGTCTGCTAGTGATCCCAAAAGCCAAGAAGAGAACCGCAGGTTCAAGCACTTTCTTCATTTGGATCCCGATGTTGTGGAATGCTCAGCCCCCTGAGATTCGATCTGCAACCTCAGTGAACTGTCTAAATCTAGGTTTTAACACACTTCTATTCTATAGCTTATGAATGACCTATAGTTTATATTGACAATATCTGTGTATTATTTGTTATTGTATCATCCGTTGCAGCCTGCTCATCCTGGAAGGGGGATTATCTCATGTGCGGTCCCTCCTCAAAGTTTCTTCATTTTCCTCATGTTGAGGTTTTTGAGTTTTTCCTTACCCTTGTGTAGGTTTTAGATCAGGGGATGGTATAATAATAGTCTGTAGTTTGCACTAATCTGTGGTCGGGGTGAGAGTTATGTGTTGTGAAGAGAAAAGCTGAATGCAGAGGGGAAAATGCATAATGCCTTAATTAAGCAAAGCCCTTTACTTGAATAAGACCCTACTATTTCCTACCAAGAGACTGAAATGACTATGTGGAAGGCTACCCACAGGGTTGGGGAGTAACAAAACATATGTAACGGCGATGCGTACCAAAAATGTAATTGTATTCCATTCGTTACAGAACAAAATACAGGGATCAGAATGGAGATTTTCATTTTCAGCTGAAATAGCCAGCGTCCAGGAATAAACCAGGGCGGAAAATGGCATCAGCAAGTAGAATATTTTGAATTTACATAAACCACCTTTAAAGGGACATCGTGTATTATTTAGCTTCTCTTGATAGTAAAAAAAGTTAACTAAAAGAAAGCAATATCAACCTGAATGATAACCAAAAGTACATGTTCCTTAATTTTCGAAATCCTCGTAGGTCAAGAAATTTGTATTCATTTGACGTAACATGAAGCTCCCCGAGTGTTGATATGATTGTCCGCTACATTGCTGTTAAGGGTACCCGGTAAAACCAAAAACCTTGTGAAAAACCTACAACACACAACAGATAAGCATACCAAGTGTGAATTTAACAATACAGCTGTAGCAAAACTGAATTTGGCGTGGTTTATTTAAGTATTGATTGCAAAGTAAAACACACGGATGACAACAACTTGTCGGAGTTTGTTTTTCAGCTTCCTCCACTTGCAAACCTTAATCTTTAATTCTCTCCCGGTTTCATTGTTTTTCCGCATAGTGTAGAAAACAACACACCATGGCAGACAAAATACGGAAAACATTAATAAGAGGGAAAGTGAGTTTTCGGATTTAATTAATATTTGAGGGGAAAACTCTTTTCCGCATCTGGTCGCACAATAAGATTGAAATCGGTCGATACGCGACTGCGTTAGCATCCATGAGTACTTCCGCAAACAATGGACGCATCGAGTGTGACGTCCTGTGTCCTCTTCTGCACAAGCGGGACACTTGTCACGTTCTCACAGGAGATGCTTAGAAGTCACAAGAGATTGCATACAAGTCCCATTTAGTTGGAAATGTGAAAGATCTCACAAAAACAGCAGATTTCACCCCAAAATATTGTAAGTCTTGGCTCAGCCAAGGCTTGAACCTGAGACCTCCCAGAGTTGGGGGTGGGCGCCCAGCCCTAAGACCAACGAGCTGGTCTACGTTCGCCACTCTGCATTAGAGACAATCCGAATAACACCTTGGACTTTTATGTGGGCATTATGGACGTGAAAATACGATAAAAAGTATTACAGTGATACCTCAGTACTCGACCATAATCCATTCATGATCAGGGATTAAACACCAATTTTTGTGAGGACTGAATATTTATTTGCCCATCTAAAGGATTGATATTTATTTTCATATGGTCCGACGTATTCCAGGATACCCAAAATAATAATAAAACATTTACCTTAATGACCCAAAATACCCAAACTATTATTAAATCCTATATCAGGAGTCTCCAGCATGGTGTCACTAGGAGCAGGGTGCCCCCTAAAGACAGTTGAAGTGCCTGAGGACCTGTTCTGAAAATAGCTCATCACGTCATTGTGATTTTCATGTAAAAAAAAAATTTAATTGGTTGACTGAGTCTATTTAACCCTATTTTAATTGTTAATGTGGTAATAACATAGTGACAATATAGTAATAACATGATAAGTTGTTGTTTTGTAAATTCAAATAAATACATTCCAGTTCAATGGACGTTATGCGTTAATTTTTGATAATTATCTTTTCATTGTTTTATCTTACAGGAAATACAACAAAACAAATTCCAATGTATCGGTTTAATGAAGTGAATGAGCAAAAAAATTGCATTTTTTTGAAGCTAGCTGTTTGGCTACCTTTTTAGCTATGTAGCTAGCCGTGTTCCTACCTTTTTAGTTGTTCAGTAAGCTATCTAGCTATCTTTTTACATTTTTGCATGCTATCTAGTGAACAATTTGCCTTTTTTGATAGTTATTAGTCTAAATTTTGACCTGATTTCTTGCTAGGTATCTAGCATTCAATCTGGCTATTTAGATGGCGTTTACTCTGTTAGCTAGCTATATATATAGCTCCCTTTTATTTTTTTTTACTTGTTTACCTATCCAGCTAACTATCAGGCTACCTTTTTAGCTAATTAGCAAGCCATCTAGCTAAGTTGCTATTCTAGAAATTCACATCAAACTTGGTGCCCTCTGCGCCAATTACTGACAAAAAGTAGTTCTCAGGTAGAAAAAGGTTGGCGATGCCGGGATTGAACATATACATAAATTACACAAGTTATGTATTGTTTGTTTGGGTAAAGAACACCTGAGGGGGTTGTAATAATAATGAGTGTGTTTGTTCACTTGTGTAGTATGTAGCGCTTGCTGAAATTGTATTATGTGTCAATGGGAGAAAATTACATCACAACCTTAATTACACTTGTAATGGAACAACTAGTAATCATGTTTTTGTTTCATCATGTTTTTGTGCAAAGCTGCCACACAAGCACACCCAAATGTCCACACAGGTTTCACACCTACTCTATTTAGTGCGCCATAATGATGCGATTGCAATCAAAGGTGTGAAACAAACAAGTATCCTTGACACACAAGCCCAAAGTCCCTGTAAAGACTCCCCAGACAACCACCTGAATGACAAATACAGTTTTGAAAAACAAAACACCGTTCACAAAAGTCAATGTACCTTATGGGGGATTTTCTACATTGTTTGCTTTTATATGCAATATTGTGTGTTTTAATGTTAAATGGCAAATTTATGTAAACATTACATTTAATGGATTGACTGCATGAAAGCTATGCGGTATAGACAGGGGTAGGAGAACTACAGCCCGCGGGCAACACGTTGCCCAACTGGCTTTTTCATCCGGTTCGTCGAACGAAAATAGTCAAAATATGCCATAAAATTCATTAGAGAAATACCACGATCAGTCTGAAACATGATACCCGAAAACTATAAAGCCAGCGTCACTCACCATTCAGTCCCCTGGCCGTCTTTATCTTCTTTGAATGGCTTCCTTACATCAAAGACAATCAATGGAATTTCATACCTGTCAACCTGTATGGTTTTTACGTACAACGCACGTTTATTATGCATTTTAAGACGTGTACGACGTATGAGAAAATCTGTACGGATAAACGTAAATTGGTCAATTATTGGTACCATCCGGTATACACCCACTATCACGAAACGACAAATCAATCAAGTCAAACGAGTTCGCCGCGGAAGCCCCTATCTCGGTATCGATTTTTTCGTTGCAACTAAGCGAGCGGTTTGATGTAGTGAAAGGAAGTCCGTCTCTTTTTAGAGAACCGGATTTTTCGGCTCAACTCATCAAAGAGAGCCTGCTCTTAAACGGCTCACTTGCTTGGATGCATTATATTACGAATTATTATGTTGTATAAAGAAGTTAAGAAAAAAAGGAAATATAAAAGGAGAAAATTTTAAAAAGACAGGTCTGTGGTTATCCCTTTAATCAGTATACTGCCAACAACAATTTAATGCAGAAAATGAATTAATAATGTGAATAACAAAATGTATTATTCTATGTAATTATATTTGCATGTATTTTTTCCTTCTACAGTGAACTTCCAAGCTACTTAATTTTTGAACTTTTTTTTATAATAAACCACCTTCATGTCGAGCAACTCAGGATCTCATAACAAAATGTTAATAAACAATATATATGATATAACGAAACACATGAACAATATAACATGTTAAACTACATAAATGAACACGTTTGAAAAAAAAATGGCGTAAGATTATTTTGTATTTTGTAAGGGAAAATACGACAGTTTGTAAGGGCATGGAGCCGTGGAGGTTCACAGGTATGTTATTCCCAATATGGTAGTCTTTTCAATTGACACCTTTTACACGATGAGGGTCTGTTCATGCTTGTTAAATCCATGCACAAAGTGCAAAGTTAGATTAAACTTGCGTCTTCCTCGACACAAATATTCCACATGTCCACTGTTACCTTTACTGCTTAGGCGCCCCTGGCGGCTGTTAGAAAAATGCATAAATCATTGCATAAGCCGCAGGGTTGGAAGCTTGGGGGGAAAATTGTGGCTGGTTATCCGAGTTTTAAGATAGATAGATAGATAGATAGATAGATAGATAGATAGATAGATAGATAGATAGATAGATAGATAGATAGATAGATAGATAGATAGATAGATAGATAGATAGATAGATAGATAGATAGATAGATAGATAGATAGATAGATAGATAGATAGATAGATAGATGGATGGATAGATAGATAGATAGATAGATAGATAGATAGATAGATAGATAGATAGATAGATAGATAGATAGATAGATAGATACAGTATTACTAATGAAAAAAATATTTTTGGCGCCACCTTTGTCACCGTTGTCCCTTGTGTGTCTACAACAAAAATACTACTGTAAAAATACTACAAAAACATTACAAAACTAAATGTCGAATTCAGTGTTTAAAAACAGGGACCTAATTTAGTATATTGCTTTCATTCTGAAAAGAAGAAAATACTTTAGAAATACTACAAAAATATAGAGTAATAGCTACCACACTACCACTATACTACCGCTATAACATTAATTAAAGTAAGGGAAATACTACAAAAATACTACTGTGGAAATACTAAATACATTAAAAATACTGCAATAGAAATACTTTAAAAAATGCCTTTAAAGAAAAAAAAATTACAGTAATACTAAAATACAAAATACTAAAACAGAAATACTACAAAATCCATCCATTGTCTGCACTGCTTATCCTCACTTGGGTCGTGGAGGTGCTGCAGCCCATCCCAGCTATCTTCGGGCAGTGGGCAGGAAACACCAAGAGACACACAACTCACTCGCTAAGTCACACCTAAGTTTTTGGAATGTGGGAGCAAACCGGATTGGCCAGAGGTAAGGGGGGAACATGAAAAATCCGCGCGGGTAGGCCACTGTAGCTGTAATTGAACTCTGGAACTCCGCACCGTGGGGCTGCGCGCTAACCATCCAGCTGTTGTGCTGACTGTATAAAAACATTCAGTGTACACTAAGACAACAAAATCTCTTACTTTACCCCGGCCAGCAACCCAAAAGATGTAAAACAGACACACACAAAGGGTAAAATACAGACAAAAACTAAATAAACGGCAAGAGAAACAAAATGTGATTATGACAATGCACGGAAAAGGACCTATTTGGACCCTGGACCTCCATACTGTGGGGCTGCCCATAAACCATCCAGCTGTTGTGCCACCCTTACGATAGAAATTAAACAGAAATACTACTGAAATACTATTTTGGAAAAGCTACAAAAATACTAGAGAAAAAAAAAACTAAAAAAATACTACATAAATAAAACTACAGCATACTACAAAAATACTACAGAAAGACTTCAAATATCTGACTGCAGAAGTACTAAAAAAATACAACAGTAATACTAAAAATGAAATATCAAAAATCGTGCATAAAAAGGGACCTATTAATGTAACCATTACATTTAGTTGGATGGACTGCATGGAAGCTATAGGGTGTAGATATGGGTGGAGCAAACTACGGCCCGGCGGCCCTTGAGGCCCATCAGTCTTTTTCACCGGGCCGACCAGACAAAAATGGTCAAAACATAATGACTATACATATGTAAATAAATAAATAAATACATACATACATAAATACAAACATACATAAATATAAATTTTATATATATATATATATATATATATATATATATATATATATATATATATATATATATATATATATATATTTATTTATTTATTTATTATTATTGGTTATTCCCAATGTTTATAAGTGATCTTCTGTATTTTTTTTGTGTAATGTGACAATGCAAGATCAATTGCAGCTCGGTCACAGATTATCACATGTGCGACCCTTAACAATGTTTCTTAATTTTGTCCATGCTAGGTTTTTTGTGAGATTTACCCTTGCCCTTGTGTAGTTTTCAGATCAGGGTATGTTGTCATTGTGGCTGTGCATCCCTCTGAGACTGTTTGTGATTAAAGCTTATGCAAATAAATGTGACTTGACTTGATATGTATTTATTAAACCCCAGAACCACCACAATATTCTCAATTTTAATATTTACAACAGTCTTTAGAAAGCATGATCTTGGTATTAAGATGTTTTTGAATATAAAATGTCTCCTAAAGTTTTACAACTTTTTGAACCAAGGTGTAGAATAAGTTATTATTGAAAGATGAGTTAAAATATGACAGTCTTAATCGATGAGCTTTTTAAACAGAACAAATTGAAGCCAGCACAGACACTCAAAGCTTCTTTTGAATGGGTTTGGCAAAATAGTGTAGGGTGTCATAAATAGTCACCTTGTTGCAGTCATAGCACAAGGTAGTTGATCATTAAATACAACATAAACCCGGGAAATTCAGCAGAAACCAAAGAGGACGAAAGAAAAAA
Organism: Urocampus carinirostris; assembly: GCF_059441175.1. Classification (NCBI taxonomy): domain Eukaryota; kingdom Metazoa; phylum Chordata; class Actinopteri; order Syngnathiformes; family Syngnathidae; genus Urocampus; species Urocampus carinirostris. The sequence continues at coordinate 36,119,103 of NC_142362.1, read as the reverse complement.
AAAATAAACGAAGTTGGTTGACGTGCGCCTATCATATTGCTCACCGAGAGCAATACCTGTTGAGGTACATACAAACAAATACGATCGAAACATAGGTCAAAGAAAAAACATGCTATACAACATGAAGGTTTTGTAACAGTGGAATCCTTGGCTTTAGCACGAGCAGTCTATAGTATAATTAACTGCTTGAGGCCACTCCAAGATAAATGTCACCTTTTAAGCCCATGCGATGGATATGACTGAAAGGCTTCCATCTACACGAGTTGAAGCTGCAGATCTCCGCCTCCTACTTCCTTGGTTGCAAGTCTGCAAATGCATTTCGATAAGTTTAAAAAAACAAAAAAACAAAAACAAATAAAAACGAAAATAGATAGATAGATAGATAGATAGATAGATAGATAGATAGATAGATAGATAGATAGATAGATAGATAGATAGATAGATAGATAGATAGATAGATAGATAGATAGATAGATAGATAGATAGATAGATAGATAGATAGATAGATAGATAGATAGATAGATAGATAGATAGATAGATAGATAGATAGATAGATAGATAGATAGATAGATAGATAGATAGATAGATAGATAGATAGATAGATAGATAGATAGATAGATACTTTATTCATCCCCGCAGGGAAATTCACAAAATACAAAACACAACAAAACAAAACACACACACACACATATATATATATATATATATATATATATATATATATATATATATATATATTTATTTTTATTTTTTTTATTTTTTTTAGTCTCCAAATTACCTGATGGCATGAGTCTTCCTGTTTGATGCACAGCTCTACTCTGCAGTGCAGAAATATTTCATTGTTGTCATCTGCAAACTTAAATGAGTTGAAGGAAAAGTAGTTAGATGTTCCTTTCCCGTTGCCTTCAATCACGATCGTCCCGTCTGCAGGGTTGGGACATCTGCTCCAAAATATAGCATTATATAATTGACATGGGCTTTCAGTGACAGAACCAATGTTAATGTTTTGCTTGAAACTAACCCTGCACTGATGAGGTCATATCTGAGGCCTCCGTTGGAGGCCGATTGATTGGTGGCCCAGCAGGACTCTGTCACCAGAGAAATGGAGCTGTCATCCAGTCCAATAGCCATTAGCTCTACCCAGATCTTCTGGTTCAGCCTGACTCCAGTGTTTAACTCTATAAGTTGTTTTCTGTCAGCGTCAGTATATGCAGCCATGGTCAAGGTGTAATTCCACTCTCCTGACGTGAAGTGTTTAATCATAGGACTGAAAATTAAAAACAGATATGGGTCATGTTAACTCATTTTGGTTAAAATAGGAGTACAGTAATCCCAGGCTGTATCACGGTTTGCTTATCGCGGTTTTGCTACTTTGTGCATTTTCACAGTGCATTTTGTTCTGCATTTTGATTGGCAAAACAATTGGCCCACCAATGTCTGCTTGTCTGCCTGCGTGTCAATGACGTTGCGGTTTATCTTATATACATTCGTAAAACTGTTTGACGATCCTGTATTATGTATGTTCAATTATTTTTCATTTTTAAGTTATCTAAATGTCATCATGTCAAATAAACGCTCAGGACTCACAATTGCACTAAAGGCAAGGAAGACGCATTCTCTGACCAACAAATTAGTACTTCTCGAATTACTAAACTTGCTCTGGAGCCACCTGTGGGTCTTTGGAGCTCTTTAGTGGCTCACCGGCGCTTTCAAAAATGTTTGATAATACAAAAATATATGGTTTTATGTGGGACAAAACAGGACACATTCTTAATGTTTTCCAATGAATATAAATATATGCATTAAGTGTTTTCTTTCTTATAAAGCTTATACAACGTTCTTAATTTTTTGCAGCTCCAGGCTTTTTTTATTTAATTTGTTCGTCCAATATGGCTCATTTTTGTGATGCAATATTTTTGGGGTTGCCGACTGGAAGGAAAACGCAGTTTTCCATAACGTCTACATGACTCTTTCAAAGTATCGTGTAGAGTAAAGTGGACCGTGTCCTTAATACAGCTGTGCAATAAAGTTATTTTAAAACTATCATTTCAGAATACGTTGCGTATTTACTAAATAGATTAATAAACACATGTTTCTACTTGGCAGTTTTTTTTAATTGCGGGACATTTTTAGAATACAACCCCCCGCACAAATGAGAGATTACTGTAATGAGATACTTGTTTACCTGTCTATCATTCTGATCGCTGTGTCCTCAAGGTCTGGTTGGTCAAAATGGCAGGAGAAATCCATCCACAGTGTATTGGTACGTGTCACCATAGAGGAGCTGTCTGGACTTACGATGATGTTTTGGTAAGTGATTTTGGTGGTGTTTGCCTGGACACATACAGTATGCAAAAACTTCCTGTGTACTGTATGTAGGGTGGTAGATACACACAATCATACAGCAATAAAAGTGAAAGTGTCTAATTCCTACAAGGCCACACACCTTGATGATTGCACCGCAAGTCCTGTCCCGAGTGAAGTTGAATTTCACCATGTGGCTTTCATTATCTATGACACCTTTGCATTGTTCGTCATTAAGATGCAGCTCTGTATAGTCAATGCCTTTCTCTTCCAGAAGGCAACAGAACATGTCGATCGATGCAGACAAATCACTGCAAACCATCGGTTCACCTGAAACCAGATTTAACAGTATATTTATTTTAAGTATATTTTTGAAAGTTCTTGAACAGTATTAACAATGTCATCATACCGAACTTTTCCAACGATCTGTAGTCGTCTGCAAAAATAGCTCGGCATAGGCAGTGAGACTCTCCGTCATAGCTTTCACCACAGAACTCATGTTCGCTGCAATACTTATTTTGACAGAGCGTTTGAGGACCGGCATCTGAAAACACTGCCATGAAAATTAATGAAATGGTATATGAATTGAAAATGACAGTATTCATATTTCAAATAATAATATACAGTCAGGATTAAACTAGCAAGAAATCTGTACGATAAAAAAAAAAAAAAACTTACAGCATTTAGTTGTCAACCTCCAGCTATCAATGCTGATATTGCTTTGGCTGTGGCATGCTTGGACATAGGCTTCTATTAATTGGCACTTAAGACCATCTACTGCCGGATATTGGCACAAATTCTTGACACAAGCTGATACAAAGGACTCTGGGTCAATGTGCAAGTGGCACTGGGTGAAGGGTTCATGCCACATCATATTACACCTGTTATGTGTTGAGAAAGAAGACATCGTAGAATGGTTGGACAATATTTTTTTACTGATTTCATGGTTTGTCACCATGGAATACACATTGTCAAATGTGGTTTACCATTCAGTTGAAGCTTCACAGTCTATTGTCTCATCATTAGCTTCTTCATGTTGCGTCTCACATCTGTATGTTAATTAAACATAAAAATTATTAAACAATCCATTCACTCAAAGAGTGCAGTGGCCACCTCATGAGGCTGTGGACCTACCCTGAAATGCTGTGTTCGGCAACCCTCTGTTGGTTAAAACCCAAAGATGAATCGCCACATAGTCCATTAACAGAATCCCCATTTTGGCCTGACAATATTGCAAGTAAGATGTTAGTTCGGTGAGACATACTGGAACTTAAGAATTCAGAAAAAGTCTATCTAATTATTGGTCTTTCAAACGACATAATTTGGTTTATTTAATTTTTTTAGAATCTCTAAAAATGATGATTCATTTTTATGATTCTTGATATGTCAATCAGTCAGTGTGCATGGTTCAGTTTAGATGTCTGAAAGGGAAAGCATAGCATTGAATCCCCGAAAACGGACAATTTTGTGTCTTACACTTCCTGTCCTTTTACGACAAAGAAGCTGCCTGAGAATTACATCTGTCTTTGATCCATTCACCATAAATCTGAAATTAAAAGTCAAAAGCAATCCATAATTCTCCTGACGTACATCATAAAATAGACTACATATGTATATAACATATATATATATATATATATATATACCACAGCCATATCCCCCGAGTGGGAGGTGGCTAGAGTCATTTCTGACTCTTTTTGGGAGATTGATACAGAGGAGGGGATTCCCAGCCCCCTCGCTCAACCCAACTGAGGTGTTGGGGGTCATTAGGTGACCAAACCCCCCAATTCCAACCCCTAATGCTGAACACCAAACAGGGAGGCAACGGGTACCAATGTTTAAGTCTTAACGAGCTGACTACATATGTAATGCTGTTTAATCTATAGGGCTTCTTGATCATATTCCAGGAGACCCATGACAGTTTTTGCATGAATTGATACATTATTAAGTTAAAAAAAAAAGATAATGTTGGCAATTTTTTTAGCTGGATATGCCAGTTTGACATCATGAACAATGTTTTTTTTTTTTTTCCAGTCCATACCCGTTAGATGGATCTGTGCAGTGGAGCCATCAAAGAAAACAGAGAGAGTGTAGTTTGAGCCTAAGATTTTTGCCGTCATGCCGCTCTGGCCCTTGGAGAGTTCAACACCATTTACAACTGTTTCCACTGTGGATACTTCTTGCTCCTCGCCGTCAATCTTTAAGTCATCAGAAGAGCACATACTTTTGTTCAGCTTTTCATTATAACACAAATAATCGTTTGTGACCGACAACAAATCATTTTTTTTAATCTATTGTGTAAGACATCTGCTGCGCTCTGAGTAATATTCCTCATTGTGCTTTCTATTTATCATGTTACCTTAATATAATAGATAGAATAGAAAAGACTGAAATAAACTGCAGTCACTTCTGATTTGAATTCAATACTATATTAGGCCACAGACCTCCTAGGGCACTTACCTCAACTCTGCCACCTTGCAGCAGCCTAATGTTAACATTTTGGCTATCCAGATGCAGGATCAGGTGGTCCAAAAAACTGACATCTTTGCGACGCCGTTCCCGATAAACGCCGTGGATACGGACGTTTGGGATTGCGTCTGAGGTCATTAGATTGTAGCCACAGCGGTCAGGGATGGAGTTAACACGACCAACAAAATCAATGACAGTGGAAACCGTCAAAGTGCACATGGCGTCAAAGGCACAACTGGGGGAGTGAACAAAGGGGCATATAATACCATCAAGTGGCCTCTAGATAAATAAATAGATTGATGCACACACTGATTTACCTGCCGTTGCCTTGGCATCGGTGCATGGTGGGACATTGATTGATGGCAGTTGCAACTCCGTTTACATCGCATGTCACCGTAGAACAAATGACTGGGTCGTTCACGGTGTTATTGGTCACGTAAACCAAACCTGAAATTTGTGAGGTCAAGGTCAATGTACGGAGCATTATGATACTGTTGGGAAAAGCTGTGGGATCTGCTTACCTGCCATTCTGCATCCACTCATGTCTCTGATGATGCCTTTGTTCGTTTCATTGGTTTGAAAGACTTCCTTTGAAACTGTTTGGCCTTTCACTTGTATGTCCGCCACCTTTGACAAGGATCAGAGTCATACGTGAAGCCGCTTATTATCAGGTCCTCGTTTGAACAAGGATCAAGTTTGGGGTTTTTGGATGTGGCAGGGAGAGGGATTGGTTCTAGCCTAATTCTGGTCCTTTAATCTGTAAAACCGTTTTTGCCGTAGACTTTGACTGGAGCAAAAAAAATGTCTTGGACAATACACACAATTGGAGAAGCAAATCTCCGAGTGCTTTAAAGCTTAGAGAAATAATGGAAATAAGGTGTCTCGGCTAAGTGTTCCTTTGCAAGCTTTCAAGATTGCACAACCCAAAAAATATGAAGGGTTGATTGCTTGCACATGTTGGTGCAAACGTTTTCTCCTGTTTCTTTTATAATCACCAGCAAGTGTTGATAGTGTTTTTTGTTTGGGATCTAACTGTGTATACCTGTTTGTTTGTCAGTTTGTCAGTTTGTGTGTCTGTCCACCCAAGAAAAGGGGAAAGGAGTTTAGATATGACCACCATCTTTCGCAGTCAACCAGTCAGGTTACCCTAGATGTTAAAAATGCCCACAAAAAACTAACTCAGTATTTTTGGTTGATTGATTTAGCATTTTTTCCCAGGAAGACATTCCAATCTCCCAGGCCAGAACGACATTTGAATCTCTTTACCATCTTTTTTAGGCTTTTAGGCAAATTACCCCAAAGGTGAAAAAAGCTGACTTCACATTTTTGCTGGCTCAGCAGAGTTCCAAAAAACACATCCTACCTTCCCATGCCAAAACAAGTTTGGCCAGGATCACAATCTTTCATAGAACGCCAACGTTTCGGTCACTCAGCAGTTCTTTCCACAAAGATATTATTCTCTTTCAGGGCAGAACAACTTTCAATTTCAACACATTTTCTTGCAGAAAATTGAGTTACTTTTTAAATGAGGTAACAAGAAACTGAAACCCATTACTAGTTTTAAGTAACGCAGCCAACACCAACTGCAACAAATGTCAAGAACAAAGTACAGTTAGCAATGTGTTGTCTTTAGCACTCCAAACCACCAGCCCACTTTCATCATGGAGTAATCGAGTAATTCAGTTGGTTAAGGCAATGAACTAAATACCTACAAGATCGACATTTGTGTACTCAGAATACGTCTTGATAGCCAAAACTGCTTGTTTTCCAAAGTTTCCCAGTTCCACTCGTTGAATCTGTCAACATGAAATATTCAAATCACATTAAAAGGTGATAAAGATTTTATAATGTTATCTGAAGGGCCCACCTCTGAATAATTTCTGTCTTTCAAAGGTATAACGTTGACACATTTTCCTCTGTGTTTCAGGCTTGGTAGCATTTGATGAATGCCAGAACCGGTAGGAATTTCATGTGTGAGTACAGACCAGTTGCCATTGTCCGCCGTACCTCCCGATACAATAATGCAGTCGTTTTGGTCGTCAGCTTTATATGCGCCATTGAAGCAAAGTGCAAATTTGCTGTTGTTAAACGCCACCTGACATCAAGTAATGAAAATGAAAGAATGAGACATGGAAAATATTTCAAAAAACCCCAGCGAGAAATGCATACAGGAAGGTAAAAGCATCTATTTTTGTTTCCCAACAAAGTTCACATGATAGTGACAAAATAGAATCTGATCTAAAGTAGATAGCTTTGAAACGATCAGAAATAATCTTGAATAAATTGTTAACAAGGCCTGCCAAACAAAAATTGCACAAATGTAATGATATTATATCGTCACGCTAATAACATAGTTGCATAACTCATTTGGGGAAATAGAAAAGCAGCTTTATCAAGTGCCCAAGTCGTTCAACCAATCATTTTTCAGAAAACTAATTAGTAGTACAATAAAGTTACAAAATTATTTTTAGAATATATATTTATGAAATTTGACAGTACAGAAGTTATTTGTCTGTTGATTGGAATGTTCTTTTCACGCCACATCTTTGTTTTTCAATGACGTCCATGAGATGGTGACAAAATATCTACTGAAGTAAATTGCAGCAAGATCATTTTTAAAAATATGATGATAATTGTAAAAATGTTTTTAAACAAATTAAAAAAGCGTATATTAATTGCAGTACTTTTATTTGTTAAAAAAGTGTTTAAGCTTGTAAATTGGGTTTGTTAATTTGTTTCAATGTGTAATAGAGTGTTTAACAAATACACATTTTGACTATTGTAGGTCATTTTTGGAACACAAAGCCCGTGAATAACGAGGGATTACTTGATATTTTCTTACTGTTCATGTCAAAAAACATTAAGGTTTGTAACTTTGTGTCACATACATGCACTTGTTCATATTGGTGCCCATAATATGTGATGGGGCACGAAGTGATGTCTATCACACCGGAGCTGGCGAAAGTCTGGCTCGTTGCAGCAGCACCTAAACAAATAAATTGTTTATATTCAACATTAGCTTGAGGAAGATTCGAAAAGATAAGCCTGTTTGCCATTAACTTTGACATACAAAACAATTATACAGTTTTAGCGCAAATTGTGTTTGAGTTATACTTACCAAGAGTGCCAAGCAGTGTCAAGTATAGTAGCAACATTTTGGAGGTCCACTCTCTCACAGCTACCTGAAACTAACAAGAATCATTTATTTGAAAACCGTTGTTCCTATGGATGACAAAATGAAAGATAGTGATTATTTTAAAAGTATTTGATAGCTGTTCATAGCAATTTTTCTTTACCAATTTATTCTTTCCAAAAGCTGAAAATTCAGAGCTGGACAGGTGCGCTCAAACAGTTGACTAGCTTGAACACAAATGTAAAACATAAAACTGAAATCAGTTCATGTTAAAGGTTGCCATTTTTAACAAACTGTATTTGATCATGGATTGGGGAAAAAAGACATGTACAAGATTTGGTAAATGGTAAAATAAGTTGGCAATACTTTTGAGAATCGATCATCCGTCAAATAATCAATTAGTTGTTGCACCTGTAATATTACAGATATTTTGAGAGCTACTAAATTAAATTTAGAGGAGGGGAAATACTAAAACATTTGATTAAACTGCTAAATCTGTATTAACTTGAAATCTCAAACATGTAGCATTAGTGGATGAGTATTTGTGAGCTATCGTTATACCTGACCTTTTGTGGAATTCCAGTAAATCCATGACAATGTCATTGGGATGAAATAATGTGGTCAATGTGCCTTAATCACGTTTAAAATATTAAAAACACAATTGCTTAAAAAAATGAAGAAGAACTTCGAAATAAAACACTTTGTAATGACTGATGTTCTCTTCTGAATTAGACACGTATTATAGGAAATACTGTGTGTTCTTACCTTTTCAGGTTTGTTGAGATGTGTTTGGTTCTCTGTCTGTGTTGTTGTGTTTTGTAGTTATAGACGGATGCCAGGATATTGTCTTGTGTCACTCAACAGGCTTTTTGAAAAATGCTGCTGTCATTATGTGATGGGAGAGCACCCATTTGTTTTTCTCAAATGGAAAGTAAAATACTCATTAACTTTGACAGCACTTGTTATGAGTATTAGACATTGTTATGCAACTTGCAAAACAGTGTATGCTGCATAGTCACATTACTTTTTAAATAACATCACGTGAATACCAGTGTTGAGAAGTAAAATATGCATTTAGTTTGGCAGTGTTTGTCATGAGTTGTAGACAGGGACGTTACCAGAGGTTGCAGGGGTGGGTTAGTGCCAACCCACAAACAAACTTTTTGTTCTCAGCAACTTCAAAGTCAAGCAACTGGAATCCCAGTATAAAACAACAAAATGTTAGTTTAAAATATTGACTTTTCAGTGCAACAACAAATAAACTACAAAATGCAAAATTAGAGTATTTTTTCAAGCAAATCATGAAACACATCCCTGAAAAACGTTGGAAACATAAATTGTCGAGTCTATAAAGATATAAACCCATTGCTGACCAAAGAATTCAGGTAGAGGCAGGAAAAATAGGGTTTTTACTACTGTAGTATAAACGCATTGTTCAGCTGACCACATCCGGTTCAGTAGGCATATTTATTAAAGGTCACGCATGCGCAGTAATATACAATGGAGCCGCGCATGCGTATTACATTACAATGGAAATAGACTGAAAACGTAGATCTTTGAAAATGTGACAGTGTGTGTGTGTGTGTGTGTGTGTGTGTGTGTGTGTGTGTGTGTGTGTGTGTGTGTGTGTGTGTGTGTGTGTGTGTGTGTGTGTGTGTGTGTGATGATTACCTGTATATTAAAAATAGAAAAACAGGTTAAACAAGTTAATTTCATAGCAGTCTGAGGAATACATAATAACTAAAGTAGCTTACTTTACATAAATCAAAATACTTACAAATTAAAAAAAAAATAAAAAAATTACAAAACCATTTTAATGTTTTAAATACTCAACAAATGTACACGCGACAATACATCATCCATGAAAAAATGCACATTGACCTATCACAAGAGAAAAAAAGCAACTAGAATGGAGCTGGCTGTCTACGTTTTCAAATATTGAAGCCGTCGTAAGCTTTTGCTGGATGTGCTGTTGGTGTTGTTTAACGTGCATCAATGAAATGAAATGAAATGAAATGATCTGCATTTATATAGGGCTTTTTCAAGTCAATGAAGACTTCCCAAAGTGCTTTACAATGTGCTTCACATTTACCCATTCACACACACTCACACACAAATAGCGGCCGTGCAGCCATGCAGGGCGCCAACTTGCTTATTGGGGGCATTAGGAGTTCAGTGTCTTACCGAAGGACACTTCGACATGTAACATGGAGGAGCCGGGATTCGAACCCGCGATCTCTTGATCCCAAGACGAGCGCTCAACCTCCTTAGCTAATGCAATGATTAGCAAAGATTTTTAGGGCGTAATAATATTTGTGCTCACTATGCATTTCATATGCCCCATGACAGCCAAAAAAAAAAAAAAATTCTACACTTGAGTGCAATTACATTGGATATACAATATTATACGTAATGAATTGGTCAACAATCATGAATAAACACACATCCTTGTATCTACTGCAATTTTGAGCAAATAATCATCAACTTTACTTGATATTAGGGGTCTGGAGATTGATCCAACTATCAATGTTATTGATACCAAGCAAGTACTTGGATTAAATTGATGTTATTGTCCTGGGATCGATACTTTGCTTCGCCATCAATTTCCTCAAAGCGCAGCTTTTCTGCACAGAAATATCTTGTTTACATTATTTTAACTTTCAAAGTATTATACAATGTCAAAAACTTGTCATTTTTGTATTTTTATTACATTGATGCTATTTGGGAATTTTACTGTCTACTTTTGTTCTAAAACGTTGTGCATTTTAATGTTTTTGTGCATTTCACATGTTACAATAATAATGAACGATATTCTAGTAGAAATATTTTTTTTTTATCCTTTTAATTGGACAGTTAAAGGGACAGAATGTGTTATATAGCGCCTCCTAGTTGTAAAAAAAAAAAGACCGTTGAAAGATCAATAATTCTTCTTTATTTATGGCCAATTATATTCTCCACAAAAAAATATAAGGTCTGTAACCCCATTTTTCAAAATGTTGTCAACAAATTTGTTATTTTGTTAAATCCTTAAATGTGATGAACAATACAAATATACAAGCGATGTATACTATACTTAAAGGGTCAGTGGGTATTATGTAGTGCCTCCTAGTGGTAAAAAAAACAACAACATCCATCCATCCATCCCTAGGACCCTACTGAGGATAAGCGGTGCAGATAATGGATGGATGGATGGACATAAACTATAATACAAATGTGCAATTTTCAAAGTACAGTACTTGTATGTCAAGAATTTGCATATTTTTTACATAACATGAGCCTCAACTAAAAGAGAGCTTATGTAATTGTCCGTCATCCTGCTGCTACTGTTACCCAAAAGGCTGGGCAAATAAGTGAGAAGAAAAATGCTGCGGTGTGGTCACTTTGAGTCTCCATAGTTTGTATTCTTACTTGTGATTTTTTAAATTTGCTTTCGGCTGTGCTAAATAATTCAGTGGCATCTAGTAGTCAAATGATACACACTCTCCCTTTAAAGTTTGCATTAAGGTTATTAAAAATAATCTTTATGCAGTGTTTATTATAAGGGGGAGGTCCGTTTTTCAATAGTTATGACATTACCAAGCAAAAGTACCAGTTTCGGATCGCTATTGATCGATACTACCTTGTATTTACTCGGATCAAAGCAATACTAAATTCCAAGTATCGCCCACCCTTACTTGACATACGACACTTAGGTTAGAAATATTTATACATAGATATTTCATGATATTACTAATAATAGTGTCGCACAGATAGTCTACTAATGATAAACCAATCAAATTGGGTCACACTCACACTAACGGCCATCTTCCCGTGCTCAAGCACGCTTGCAGCTTAAGTCCGGATTTAAGAAGTAGTGTAGTCTCCAACCTTTTTCAAGCTCAAAGCTACTTCTTGTTGCTAGTCTCCACAAACGGCACCTGGTTTTATATGCATTGGAGACCCTAGTGCTAGCTATTAATTGCTTAACGTTCCTGCAAAATTTGCTTAAAATCCGAATCCAAGACTTACTCAAAATAAATTAAATGCTGTTATTGAACCTTTTGGAGAATATGGGCAGTTTTGGTCTCTTTTGAAGGGTAACACTCTGAATAGTAATACTAATTACTGGAAGTGCAACTGAAATTGAGTAATCTGGGCGGTAACAAACAAATAAAGAAGGTTTTTATTCTCGCCGGAATTTTTTTTTGCAATCACATGCCTGCAAAAAAACGTATCATGGGCATCTTAGTTGAAAAAAAGCTGGGACAATAGCATGAAGTTTCACATGGTACTAGGTCGAATGTGATCACAACACTAACTATCTAACTAAACATTGCATTTCACACATTTGTCTAAAGACATGTCAAAGCTTTTCCAAAAGTGGCCATTTGGAAACGACCAGTTTACGGCCCCAAAAATTCTGCAAATATTTATTTTACTTTGGCCAATTTTTAGACATTGTGAAAGAGTTGTAAATGTTTGACTTATCTTTCCAGTGCCATGCGCATTCTTAACAGGTCCAAGTTCAGCTTAGTTGTCAGAGCACTAGATGACTTGTGAAAAGGCAGTATATTTTTTGTCATTGTCACCCTGTTTTTATTCACTGTACCAGAGAGGATAGTAATTCCGTTGTGCGTTTCATATGTTGCAATAACAATACATTTGTAACATGTAAAAGGCACAACAAAATTAACATGCTCCTCTGGTACTGCTACCAAAGATGTGACCTGGGATTGAATATTGTGACAACCAAAAATGTGCACCCAGATTTTAGTATTTATTTTTTAGGTAAAAAAAAACAAACATGTGTCTAAATGATCACTGGTAGTAAGCAGGGAGCCAAACCAAATGCAGTTTGGGGACCTATGCTTTGAGTGATGGATGCTACAAGTCGTGAGCTTTTTTCAATAGCAGGACTGAAATGTCATATTTTTGGGTGGTGTTTTGCATCTCTTATTTTGATTTTGAATACATTTGCCCACTAAAATGAAAAGTAATGGTGGTGGCACATTACAGTTATTGCTTGGGCCGACTTCGGCAAACTTACTGTCTCCGTGCCAGATCTGGCTCGTTGAATGATTTAACCCACTGAGTATGTAAAACAAAAAGAAATTCCCTTGCTCATTTTTATCAAAAGTTATGATTTTTGTAATGAACACGAACTAAATGCTCCTTGCTGCCTGTAAAGGCCAGTAAAGGTGTAATAGAGCTGATATCCAGTCTGGTTTTATGTCAAAGACAATATTGTACAGTGTTTTCTGAGGTACGGTATGCCCAGCTTATTAGTTTGACCCTATGTTATTGCCCGTTCATTGCTAGTTTTCATTGTATTTCTTTTTTTAATTATTTTAAAGCCTTATGACAATGAGGCAAGTATATTTTTATATACTTGAATTTGTGTATGTTTGTAATGTTTACAGTGAGTTGGTTCAGATGTAAAGCTGCATTTACAAGTACTGCATGAACAAATTCTCTTTAAACCCATGCTTAAGCGAACTAACCATGACCCATAAAGCCTATGTAATCATAGGCCAGTGTCAAATCTACCATTTTATGCAAAATTACTTGAAAAAGTTGTTACACAGCAGCTGAACAACTTTATGTCTGAAAATAATCTCTTTGAATCCGTCCAGTCAGTATTTATAGCAAATCCCTCAACTAAGACAGCTCTGGTTAAAGTAACCAATGAACTCCTCTTAGGGCCCGGTCACACAGGCGTTTGAGTCTGTATCGCGGGTAAAATTTTGCCTTTTTTTTTTTCCCGTGGTTGCCCGCGATGGAAAATGCGCAAAATTGGCCAACCCGCTGTTCATCGGTGGTATGCCCGCAAAACAGACGCCGGCGACTGTTCCGCTTCCTCATCGCGTCATTTCCGCGTCATTTTCTCGTGTGTACCACGGGTATAAAAGCTGCCGAGCCGGCGTTATGCCGAGAAGTGCATCCTAGCCGAGATTTGCATCCCCTCGCTACTACAACCACTTTTACCTCGTTTTATCTCACTTTTATATCACTTTTAGGGAATTTAATGGCGAACATATAACCAAAACCACTTCGTCTTGCATTTGTTGGGAATGTAATACAACTTAAACCATTCCGTCTTTGTATTTGTTGTGAATGGAATCGAACGGTAAAAAAACGGTTTCTCCTCATAGCATCTGACTCCGGTCTAGTCTCCATCCTCATCCTCCTAGACTTGACCGCCGCCTTCGACACAATCTCTCACCCTATCCTCCTCAATAGACTCTCCTCCATTGGTCTCACCCATACTCCCCTCAGTTGGTTCCATTCCTACCTCACTGGCCGCACTCAGTTTGTCCAGCTGAAATCCTTCACCTCAAAGCCCTCCCTAGTCACCACAGGTGTACCCCAGGGATCTGTCTTAGGTCCTCTTCTCTTCATCGTCTACCTCTTGCCTCTTGGTCATATCCCCCGCAAATTTAATATCCACTTTCACTGCTTTGCTGATGACACCCAACTCTACCTCTCCTGCAAACCAAACTCACCTCCCTCACCTCTTGCCTTTCCGAACTCAAAACATGGTTCACAACAAACTTTCTTAAATTAAATGCCAATAAAACAGAAATCCTCCTTCTTGGCACCAAATCCACTTTATCCAAAGTAAACAATTTCTCTTTCAACATCGACAGCTCCTTAGTGTCCCCCTCCCCCCAGGTCAAGAGTCTGGTTGTCATCCTGGATAGCATGCTTACCTTCCACTCACATATCAACACCATCACCCGCACTGCTTATTTCCACCTCCGCAATATTACCAGACACCGCCCTTCCCTCACCCCCCGCACCACTGCTATTCTCGTCCACAGTCTTGTCACATCCCGCCTTGACTACTGCAATGCTCTCCTCTTCGGCCTTCCTCAAAAGTCCCTCCATAAAATTCAGCTGGTTCAAAAAGCCTCTGCTCGCATCATCACAAAAACATCTTCCCAGCAGCACATCACCCCCGTTCTCCAACAGCTACACTGGATTCCTGTTCAGCATCGCATCAGCTACAAACTGATCCTATATACATATATGGCCATTCACAACCTGGCTCCTCCTTACCTGTCCGACCTTCTCCAGGTGCACGTCCCCACTCGCTCCCTCAGATCCTCATCCTCCCTCCGACTGTCAGTGCCCCCTGCCCACCTGAGCACCATGGGAGCCAGAGCCTTCAGTTGCGCTGCTCCCAAGCTTTGGAACAATCTACCTCCGGACCTCCAAAACTGCACACCTCTCTCCACTTTTAAGTCCCGTCTAAAAACACACCTGTTCAGAACTGCCTACAACACATAGCTTCTCCATTTCCTATGTTTTTATGATTTTATGTCTTGTTTTTATTTATTATTTCGCTTACAACTTTTTAAATTGTATTTTTTCATTGTCTGTACAGTGTCCTTGGGTGGCCTGAAAGGCGCTTTTAAATAAAATGCATTATTATTATTGTTGTTAATGCACGCCGTATACAAATCACTTTTGAGCAGGTAACATGTTTATTTTGCCTTTTTCTATTCAAATTGCTCGTATTGAAACTGTTATGCACTCTACCATAAAGCTTATTTCTGCATAATAAGCTTTACGGTAGAGTGCATAACAGTTCTCAAAAGTTATTTATATACGGTGTGCATTACCGTTCGATTACGTTCACAACAAAAACAAAGACGGAATGGTTTATGTTGTATTACATTCCCAACAAATGCAAGGCGAAGTGGATTTGGTTATATGTTCATTCCCTAAAACTGAGATAAAACGAGGTAAAAGTGGTTGTAGTAGCGAGGGGATCCAAATCTCGACAGGGATGCATTTCTCGGCATAACACCGGGCTGTAGAAATCATAACCGCTCAAGATTTCAAGCTATGGCACCGAAGAAGCCAATATGTTATTATTGTAATAGTTTTTCATTTTTATTTTATTATCTTGTTATGAAATGAAAATAAATGTCAAGAAATAAAAATGGATTAAGACGAGGTCACTACGGTGACGGGGATCCATGTTCACCCCTTGACGTCTCGAGCACAACTAACGTGTACTCGGCAAATCGCGCTGTATATACGCGGAGAAAGGCGTTTGACCGTCACACGCGTAACACGCTAATTTCACGTAATAACACCGCGATACAGGCGCAGAACATGCTATGATCGTGCTCCACCCACGATTACCCGCTGAAATTTCACGTCCTACCCATGTGTAACCACGCCCTGGCCGTGGCCAGAGCACGTCGTTCCGTCTCATTTCCGCGTCATTACCTCGTGTGCCGCCCGCGGTTAACACGTGGTCTAAAGTTTTGAGCAGCACAAAACTTTTTCGCGCGGCCAACCGCGTGTAAAGCACTGCTGTATCTCGTCTATATGGCGATCTCAAAGCGTCCAACTTCGTCTGCTTCACGGGCAGAAATTTCTGGCCGTGATTCAGCCTCGATACGCCCGTGAAAGTCTTGGTGACCGGGCCCTAAAGTTTTGAGCAGCGCAAAACTTTTTCGCGCTGCCAACCGCGTGTGAATTTCCGACCGCGTGTAAAGCACTGCTGTATCTCGTCTGTATGGCGATCTCAAAGCGTCCAACAGCGTCTGCTTCACAGGCAGAAATTTCTGGCCGTGATTCAGACGCAAACGGCTGTGTGCCCTTGGCAAAATATTCCAGTGCCTCATCAATGCTACTGCTGCTGGATCTCAGTGCTGCTTTTGATACTGTGGACAAACACATATCACTTGTTCATCTGGAAAAATGGATAGGTATCTCAGGAACCGTACTCTCGTGGTTTAGGTAGCACCTGTCAGACAGGACGCCAAGTGTCAACAGCGTTCTCCATCCAGTCCCCAGTGCTGTGGAATGCTCAGCCTCTGGAAATACAACCTCATTGGAAGTTTTTCAATCTAGACTTGAGACCCTCTTCTATTCAATAGCTTATGATTACTCTCCACCTCACTTTTCTATTCCTGTCCTTTCCGACTGCTTGGCTGGTGGTGATACAAGGGAGAAAGACAATTCGAGAAGAGTCAGCGGACCACCGTCTGGACCTGAAGCATGTCATTGTCTGCATTGGCCAGCCGGAGGAGATGGGAAGCTGCGTCGTTGCTGTCATGGACCTTTTGGACAATTTTACAGGCTCAAGGTTTCCCTGCTATCATGCACTTTCCGGACAAATTTCTCCATATTACCTATGTTCTTGTTATTGATATTCATTATGTTTTGTTTATCGATACCCAATGCTAAATCTATTGCACCCTGGCCATCCTGAAAGGGGGATTACCACTTGTGAGACACCCTCTCAAGGTTTCTTATTTTCCTCATGCTGAGTTTAATTAGTTTTTCCTTGCCCACATGTTGGTTTAGGATCAGGGGAGGGTTGAAATGTTACCTGTGCAGTCCTTAGAGACATTTTTATGATTAAGGGCTTTACAAATAAATGTGACTTGACTTAACACATTTAATGCCAAATATTAAAATACCTTTTTCCATTGTTTGTGAATAAATGTTGTGCATAGAAAATATCCCTTATCATCTATGATTATAATTTGTAGGGGAGGCCTAAATAACAAAGCATAGTACTGAAAAACAAACCTAAGTTTGGTGTTGAATCCTTTTTTACTTATCCGACCCATATGAGAACATAAAATCTGGATCTAGCCCTCAAGCCAAACTGAGTTTGACATGCCTGACCCCTTGGGCTCATGATTATGTATCAATGATTGTACAGACATTTGAGGGTGAGTTCCAATGAGGGGGAAAATATCACTGTAGCAGTAACACTAAAGGTCCCAGGAATGTTCTTACCCCTCCAGAAAGACCAGCAGACAGCCAAAAGGCTGTGTTATTTAAAACTAACAATTTAACGACCCATCTAGTCACCATTGCTCTGTAAATGCGGCGTGGCGGGGTTTTTCAAATGGAATGCGGTGGATGGGTGTTGATAGATACATAAACAGTCAGCTGGCAAAAATACAGAAAAAATACTATTTACTACAACATTACTACAAAACTAAATATCAAATTTAGTGCTTTAAAACAGAGACCTTATGTATTATTTTGTCTTCATTCTGATGAGAAAAAAACACTATAAAATACTACAAAATTACCACTACATTAATATAATGATACAAAAATACTTTTACATGAATATTACAACAGAAATACCACAAAAGTATCACTATAGAAATATTACGACAGAAGTACTAAAAAATTACAACTACAGTCATACTACAAAAAATTACAGATATACTACAAAAAAATATCCTATGAAAACACTAGAATTACTACAAAATAAAAGTACAGTAAAACTATAAAAGACCTACGGAAATACAACAAAAATACCACAAAAATACAACTAGAGTAATACCCCCAAAATTCGGGCTGGTTACGCACCCACCAAACATTCTTGAAAAGGGTCATTACTGAGTTCTGTTGTTATTGTGTTGTAATTAATCCAGCTGTCCCTTTGGCATTCTATGCAGGAAAAGCTTGGCTTGGCTGTGGTACACCTAGTGTTAAAATTGAAAACAACAGTACATCGTCACTATAAAAAGTGAAGCTTTAAGAGCTGGCCCAGTATTGTTGGTGGGGTTGTCTCCGGCGCCCCCAGGTGATGCGGATGTCAGACCATGCAGAATTGTGCTTCCCGCTGCTTGTCAATGCTTCCTGCAGGAAGACACCTTATCATCCATCGGCTGTTGCTGCCTCCTATGCTCTGTCGTCGGCTGTTTCTCTCACCACCATCACTCTGAACCTTCTGGTCATCATCTCCATATCGCACTACAAGTAAGAGCCTTTTATTTGGAACTCCATTTGTACAGTCAAGGAACATTAATAATATTTTTTTCTCTATCTTTAGGAAACTTCACACTCCCACAAACCTGCTTCTGCTCTCTCTGTCCAGTTCAGACTTCTGTGTGGGCTTTCTCATTATGTTTCAGATTTTCTCTTTTGAAGGCTGTTGGCTTTTTGGTGACCTTCTGTGTGTTGTATATTTTTTTCTGAATTATATGGTGACATCCGCCTCCATAGGAATGATGGTGCTCATATCAATTGACCGCTATGTAGCCGTATGTGACCCTCTTTGGTATTCTGTCAGGATCACGCAAACGAGAGTGAAAGTCAGCATTTTTCTATGTTGGTTTATTTCTTTTGTTTTCCACTTGGTGTGTTTTATGGACTCTCTGAAACACCCAGGCAAGCATATCACATGTATAGGCAAATGTGAGGTTGTGGTCAGTTATGCTGCAGCAATTACTGATCTATGTATCTCTTTTGTCGGTCCGATCAAAGTCATTGTGGTTCTTTACATAAGAGTGTTTGTTGTGGCAGTGTCTCAGGCCAGAGCTGTGCGCGTCCACATGAGAGTTGTCACATTGCACACCTCGCAAAGTATAGCCATCAGGAGTTCTGAGCTAAAGGCAGCCAGAACACTGGGTGTGGTTGTGGTGGTGTTTATTGCATGCATTATGCCTTATTTCTGCGTTGTCATCTCAGACAAGGACATTTTACTAAACGAGGCGTCAGCCTTCTTTCTGATCTTCCTTTTTTTTTTCAACTCATGTCTTAATCCAATTATCTATGCCCTTTTCTATCCGTGGTTTAGAAAGTCGATCAAACACATTGTAACACTGCAAGTGCTGAAGTCTAACTCCAGCCAGGCAGACATACTGTAGTTAAACACCTATGCATTTACGTCATGATGTCTATACTCACCAACACTACCATGCGTTAGACTAAGGATAATATCCCCCGGAAAAACACCTACCGATTGAAAAAAAATAATAATCCACGTTTTTTTTTGTTTGTTTTTTTTTCAAATTCAAACTACATCAAAAAAACTTGAGTCTGGTATTTTAGTTTACAGTTGCTTTAACTTGAAGTGAGACTAAGACCTTGTGCGTGAACAGACCACTTTAATGATCATATGCGATTTCTGTTTTTGCCACTTTTGGTTTCTGTCATGTCCTGCACGGTTTTCATGGTGCCCAGCTGGCCCCGCCCCTTGACACCAGCTGACCGTTTCAAGACAGTCCCGTTCCGTTTCGTGACAGTTTCAAACAAGCGCATGTTTTTTTCCTGTTTTTAAATATTCTGGAGACGGATTTTGTTTCGGGTTTAAAAAAAAATTGTGCAATAACATTTACCGCTTTTTAGTGTCAACAGGTTAGCTTGTATAGATGGTTTTATACAATTCTTTGTATCTTTTATGTCTGATAATGCTATTTGTACGGTACAGTCTATTTATTCCCAAAACCTGTTGTCAGTGGGAAGCAGTGTACATACTAGGTCAGGGGTGGCGAACAAGCGGCTCGAGAGCCGCATGCGGCTCTTGGCCAAAAGAATGCGGCTCTTTGCCTCATCATATTTTCTATATACTCTGGCTCTTTGCCTCGTTTCATTTTTCGTTTTTTTCCCCTCTTAAAACACTCTTGAATCCATCAGAGTTAATGAAAAATAATAAATAATATTATGAAATTAATTTGTCGGATTTGTTGTTTTTATGTTGCTCCGGACACATAACTGACTGCCAATCATCTGCGTAGTTTACGTCTAATGCCGGCCAGTGCGTGGTGTGACTCTTTGACTCTCACAGTTAAAAATTTCGGCTCCTTGTGTCAAACTTGTTCGCCACCCCTGTACTAGGTGGTTGTCAAAGCACTAGTTGACCACATTCCCCACAAACAAATAAACAAATGAAAAAAAACACCCCACAACAATAAGACTGACTTTTTGGAATATCTGTGATTGTTATTCTTGGCACTTTTACTCATACATTTTCAAACATCAAATATAAGATTAGATTCATTCAGTCAATTGACATATTTTTTGTGTCGAGTCTTCTCTGGTTAGATTTGGTATTATATTATATACAGTTTTTAAATTGAGTGTATTTAACATATTACGTTAAATATTCCTGCTGGCTTCCACTTGTGTATTTGCAGACAATGAATATGCCTCACCTACCCTAGTTATATAAAATAACACATATCAAGAGATCAAAAGTGAACAGATCATTTATTATTTTTAACATGAGCATGGTGTACATCCACAAAAAAAAAAAAAAGAAGAAAAGTGTGACCTAGAGCTGTGCGACCAACTAACTAGGTAATCCATCCATCCGTTATCTGCACCGCTTCTCCTCAGTAGGGTCGTGGGGGTGCCGGAGCCCATCCCAGCCATCTTCAGGCAGTGGGCAGGGGACACCCTCAACTGGTTGCCAGCCAGTTGCAGGGCACACAGAGACGGACAAATCACTCACTCATTCACAGACCAGGGTAGACAGGCAGGCAGGCAGGCAGGCAGGTAGGTAGGTAGGTAGGTAGGTAGGTAGGTAGGTAGGTAGGTAGGTAGGTAGGTAGGTAGGTAGGTAGGTAGGTTGATAGATAGATAGATAGATAGATAGATAGATAGATAGATAGATAGATAGATAGATAGATAGATAGATAGATAGATAGATAGATAGATAGATAGATAGATAGATAGATAGATAGATAGATAGATAGATAGATAGATAGATAGATAGATAGATAGATAGATAGATAGAATTTCACACTTTCACATTAAACCGCAAGTGGGCGTTCGAGGCATGTGTTGATAATTGTTTAAATCGTGCTACAAGGCTAATAACAATTGCAATTTCATCAATACATGTTTTACATAAATATTTAATGTTCATTAGATCTTCTTGTTAAAAATATACCAAAATAACACTATTTCTGGGTTTCCCACGCTACTTGTGGTTCCGGTGATCTCGCGGTAAGCAGGTCTTTTCTCCCATATTTTGTTGAGTATTTTGCACTCGTTGGCCGTCAGGGCCTGCAAGGCCTTTCAAGGATAAACTAGACTGTATGAACATTTACATCTAATATGTCTGTGACTGCAGAAGTTACATTAACGGCCAATCAACTATCATTGACGGATTTTCCTAGGAGTTGATTAGAAAATGTTAGGGCCGTCCATCATTTTGATGGGTTAAAAATTGGATCATGAACCACAGCAGCAGTACGTCCTTAACACTTGTAGCGCCTACAGAGAGAGGCAGAGAGACAAAGAAGAACAATGATGGGTGGATAATAAAAAAATAGTCAGCAAGAGAGAAGCCTGGCCAAACCCAAATGTAATGATTGATATTTTAGGCCCTTCTTCGGTGGTTTAACTTGGTGTCATAATGAGGGAGCTACAACTTCTGTACTCGCCGACATCTTTACTACTCAAGAATGACAACCTTTGGCTTCCATTATTGCAAATTAAGGTTACAAAAGTGGTTAACATGAATCCAAATACTAGAGGCAAGGACAGAAAAACAAGAGAGATTGTAATCAATTGAATGCACTGCTACAATTCCAAGGGATTCCAACATGGCGGCGCATGGATACATGCTTGCGGCTCGTTGCTCTCCAGCTAATCTTCTATTTTTTGCCGTTCTCTTGTCTTTTTTGCTTTCACTTTTGGACACATGTGTGGCCAAAAATACTTACAGTAGGGACGAACTTATTCGGTTGGGTGGGCGTCTAAATTTCGACTTTTCGGGCACTTTTTATACCGCCTATGATATACCGAGCGAACTTCAAAGAGACCCGGCATCCTTGTGGACGGCTATTCCGCTTAATAAACGACGACAACGGCGCCGTAAGGACAGAAAACAGAAGCGTGGTTGCCGTGCAGGTAGAAATGTGAAGCGTGCGAAGTCTAAGCAGCAAGATGGACGCGAGGAAGGACGCGAGGATGTAACTAATTCCACCATTCATCCCTCGCCGGACAACCCACACGAAAAGCCACAAGAGCGGCAGCTTTTGAAGATTTCGACAAAGACTACAAAGAGTTCAGCTAAGTCAAATGATTCAGCAAAGCTGAAATTTGGTCTGTTAAATATTAGATTGCTTGCTCCAAAAGCTTTACTTGTTGATAACATTATTCGTGATTATAAACTTAACTGTATGGGTCTGTGTGAAACTTGGTTACGCCCGGATGAGTACTTAGCGCTAAATTATGCTTCTCCCCCAGACTACGAGAGTAGCCATATAGCACGCACGTTGAAAAGGGGTGGCGGTGTTGCGCTAATTTCTGAAAAATCGCTCAAATTTAATCCACGTACCTCTAATAATTACAAGGCGTTTGAGGCTCTTGTGATGCGGTCCTCTCTATTGTCAATTTATGTAATAACTATCTATCGTGCACCTGGGCCATACACAACTTTCTTAGACGAATTTGCTGAACTTTTGTCTGAACTAGTAACCTATGCAGACGAAATTATAATCATGGGAGACTTTAACATTCATATGAACTCCCCACTCAATTCACTTACTATTGCGTTTAGGTCTCTAATTGATGCATTTGGCTTTAATCAACTGGTTGATTTGCCAACCCATAAAAATGGGAACACGCTAGACTTGATTCTGACTCGAGGATTTTTAACCTCAAACATTATGGTGTTACCGTGTACTACCGTTATCTCGGATCATTATTTAGTTACATTTGAGGTGCTAGCTAAGTGTAGTGTTAAAAAAGCTGAAGTATTTAGCGGACGCATTATAAGCACTGGCACAGTTTCTGAGCTCTTTGAACTCCTTCCTGGAGCAGTTGCGTCCTTTCCTACATACAATGGCTCGATTGACTCACTCGTGAATGAGTTCAATACCACCCTGACTAGTGTGCTGGATTCAATAGCGCCCATAAAACTAAAATCACGTCCTAAAAGACGCACGCCTTGGTTTACTGATGAAACTAGAACGCTTAAACAAGAATGCAGGAAATTGGAAAGAAAATGGCGCGCTACCAAGCTTGAGGTTTTCCATCAAACCTGGTGTGACAGCTTGTTAAAGTATAAAACGGCCCTAGCCTCTGCAAAATCGGCCTACCTTTCGAAGGTGATTGCGTCTCAAAAAAACAACCCCAAAGCCCTTTTTGACACTGTAGCATCGCTTACAAGGCAACAGACTATCGCAGATAGTTCGACACACTCTGCTCAGGACTTAATGGTCTTCTTTACTAAGAAGATTCAATGCATACAGGAAGAAATTGCTAAAGAAATTATTAATACCACACATATTAAAGGACTGAAATGTACAGATGCACGACAGGGTGGCTGCCTTGGGAAAATGGCCGGTTTTAGTGAACTGTCACTTGATGATCTCAAACAGGTGGTAAATGCGGCCAAACTGACAACTTGCCAGTTCGACCCGCTCCCAGGTTCACTTATTAAAAGTCTTTTTGGCGTCCCTGGACCTTCAGTTCTAAATATTATAAACATATCACTCTCTTCAAGTGTAGTTCCAGCAGCTTTTAAGTCCGCCGTTATTAAACCCACACTGAAACGACCCAACCTTGATCCAGAAATATTAAGTAATTACAGACCTGTGTCAAACCTACCTTTCCTCTCTAAAGTACTCGAAAAAGTAGTGGCACAGCAGCAGAATGCTTTCATATCCGAGAATAACCTTTTTGAATCCATGCAATCAGGATTCAGGGCTAATCACTCTACTGAGACAGTTCTGATCAAGGTAACAAATGATCTCCTAATGTCAATGGATTCTGGCGCTTCATCACTTTTGCTGCTGCTGGATCTTAGTGCTGCTTTTGACACAGTGCACCACAATATCCTACTAGAACGGTGGAAAAGTGGATTGGTCTCTCAGGAACCGTCCTCTCGTGGTTCAGATCCTACCTCTCAGATAGGACGCACTGTGTTAAATATGGTGAAATGACATCTGAGCCCTTTAATGTTACCTGCGGTGTTTGAAAAGACCGAAATGTTAGTCATTGGTCCATCTAAATGCCGTGACTTATTCTCAAAAACTGCTGTGAACATTGACAAATGTCACATCACACAGAGTGACTCAGTTAAAAATTTAGGTGTCATATTTGACCCTGATCTAACCTTTGAGATGCATGTAAAGAAAATTACTAGAACCGCTTTCTTCCATCTTCGTAACATTGCCAAAATCCGTTCAATACTGTCTCAGTCTGATGCGGAAACTATAATTCATGCATTTGTTACCTCCCGTCTCGATTACTGTAATGCACTACTCTCCGGTCTCCCGAAGTCCAGAATCAAGTCTCTTCAGCTAGTACAAAATGCCGCAGCGAGGCTTTTAACTAGGACAAAAAAGTACGATCACATAACACCGATTTTGGCTAACATGCACTGGCTCCCAGTTAGCCAAAGATGTGACTTCAAGGTTCTCTTAGTATTGTACAAAATCATACATGGACTTGCTCCCTCTTATCTTTCAGATCTGATCTGCCCCTATGTCCCGGTCCGAAGTCTACGATCTGAGAGTGCCGGTCTTCTGGTGATCCCGAGAGCAAAGAAGTGTTCTGCTGGTTCGAGAGCGTTCTCCATCCGGGCACCGGTGCTGTGGAATGCTCTTCCCCCTGAGATCCGATCTGCAACCTCAGTGGAAATGTTTAAATCTAAACTTAAAACTCACTTCTACTCCATTGCATATGAATAATAACCTACTCTTCTTGTCGGCTGAAAAATAGTCTGTGTAACATAGTGTACTAATCTGTGAAGCCCTTAGAGACTTATTGTGATTAAGGGCTATACAAATAAAAATGACTTGACTTGACTTGACTTGACAATCTAATCATGGTGATGTTGAGTACATCTGGATTTTCTAAAAATGGTTGCATTTACATTTATACAATTTACTGTACCCTTAAGTGTTTTTTTCACTACAGGATACGACGTTTCAATACATTTTGTTGTCAAATTATATTTCTACAAGGCGCTCCACTACCTTTTTCAATAGTAGCACCTGTTGCACGGCACGTAGTCACACTTTCTTTTTAGTGGATGTTAAGCGGTAAACTGAATTGTCTCTATCGTCATTGATGACAGCGTTATCATTGAAATTAGACATGGCACTCCTTTGTAAACCATGTCTAATCTCTAATGGCACTTCATTGTACGCCATGTCTAATCTCGTTGCATACAATGTTTCACTATCATGACTATATAACACAGTTTTGTCTGATGATAATAAATACTTGCAAATTAACTTGTTGTAAAATTAAATATCTTTGCTACCTGCAGTTGCTAAGAAAATATTTAATTCACAGTTTCTCATCGATAGGTCCTGATTAAGTTAATGGGGAATCAGCCCAATCATGTGACTTTCAGCTAATTTGTACTGGCAGAAGATGATGGGGCAAACACTTTTTAAGGGTCACAAAACTATAATTAAAAAGAAAACAGCATGCCTAGAGGCTTATTGTTTATAGTGTGGGATTTTATTTTTCAAAATACTACGTTTTTGTCTTTGTTTTATGTATCTAAATCTCCTGCCAACAAAGCATCAGCCCCAACAGTCAACCAGTTTGTTGCCCGGGAAGTTATTTTGGAGTACTGTACCTGCCACGTCATCCTTGCGTCATGACCGGAATAAGCAGTGGACCCAAATGCGTAATGTTTCATACAATTCTTTGTTAAGGGATCGGGGAAGTCAGGGCGAGAGGAAAAAAAACGCGATCTGGTGCTCGCTGGACAGGCAGAGCAGGATGCCCTAGAGGCCTGTGACAAGTGGCGAAGAACGAAGAACGAAGCATGGTCGGAGTCAAAAAGTGCTTGCTTTGCTTATGCTAGGTTTGCTGACGGACTGACAAAGAATGACCGATGAATGGAGTTCTTAAATAAGGAGGGGGGAAATTAGGAAACGAGTGGCAGCTAGGGCTGAAAAAGTGAGCGCAGATGAGGGTAATTAGCAGGCAAGTGACAGAATCGTGAAACCTCGACTCTTTTCCAGCAAAGTCATTTTCAATCCTCCTCGCACAGGCTGTCTTGCGAACTCTGATGCCTCTCTTCCAGGTTATTTGGCCTGTCCAAATTATTCTTTGGTGTAAATGAGCAAGAGGGTTGTCTGTCTCTGCGCCCAGCGACAGTCTGGCAACCAGTTCAGGGTGTGCCCTACCCACTGCTGAATGATGTCTGGGATAGGATCCAGCACCCCAGAGGATAAGAGGTGCAAAAAATGGATGGATGAACATTGTAAATTGTTTATTTAGTAAAAATGGTAGATTTCTCCCAACCAGAAATTATTTTTGAAAAATCTCAATTTAATGTTTACAAGAGCCAGGTAAATCATGTAAAACAGGGGTCTCCAATGTGGTGCCCAACGGCCAACAGGGTATTGCCCCCCCAAGAGACAGCTGAGGTGTCCGCAGACCAGTTCTGAAATCAGCTCACCAGTGCTGGTCATTGTGATTTTCTAGTAAAAAGAGCTTGCGTGGTTTACTGAGTCTATTCAAGTTTACTTCTAAAATTCAACCAGGTAATAACATCAAATAACTCATTTTCCTTTTTTGGGTAGTTTTATTTTGAGTTTGCCTTTCAAAAGCTTTTGTTTGTGAATGGTTGTTATTTGGAGGTCTAAAAAAACATGCCAAAATAAATTGAATGGGTTCGTCTGTATTTTTTTTCCCCTTAAGAATTAAAGGTTGCACAGCAACGTGTTGTTGTTGTTCACTGAGGCCAGTGCCAAGTTTCTGAAGAAAACTAAAGGAGAAATCAGAATGAAGGAGGAAGGTTAGTATGGCCGTGAGGCCTGCATAGCAATGTTTTGGAAAACAGCTTTTCTCTGAGTGTGATATTACTTCAGGGGGGGAAATGTTTCACATGCTGCTACCTGTCAATGCTGAGATCCAGCTTATCTCGGAAGAGCGGAATGACGCTTACACCGAAATCAACAGCGGCCAGATGATAGAGGTGCTGTATCTGAGTCAGTTTGGGAGGCTTCTCTGCCAACCCATGCCCAAAAAAACGTCCAGGAGATAGATGGACGCTGTCAGGCTGTACTTGCCTAACACACTCCACAGTAAGTGGTGCACCTACTACCCTAGCAATTAACGGATCTGTGAACTGTAAATAGCATAGTACCAACATAGTATCAACATGAGAAAATGTTATTCTTGGGATGCTTATCAAACTGGGTGCCCTTTACGCTAATTAGTAAAAGAAAGTAGCCTGCAAAAATGTTATAGGTTGCCTTTATGCAATACCCCTAGTGGGCAAAGAGGGACTGAATAAAACTGTGATTGACAAAGTATTTAATCCCCGAAAGAGTGTTGGCAACAAATTATGGGAAGATTATGATAAAGAGGAGGTGGAGAAAGAGGTGTTACCACTGTCAGATGGTATGGACTAATAGTATGAATATTGTCACAAAAGGTCGATCTGGGCGAGTTGAAAGGCAACTTGTCTCCTGCCTCCCCAAGGATAGTGATGCCAGACCAAAGCGAGCTTTGTTTCCCTCTGCTCGGCAATGTCTCCTGCAGGAGGTCGCAGCGTTCTCCCTCGGTTGCCGTAATCTCTTACATTCTGCTGTCAGCCATCTCTTTGATCACCTTCACTTTGAACCTGCTAGTCATCATTTCCATCTCTCACTTCAAGTGATGCATTGTGACTCTGTTTTTTCACTTTCATGTTCACCTGCAGAAATTCTTATGACTGTTTATTTTTCTTTAGGAAACTGCATACTCCAACAAACCTTCTGCTGCTTTCTCTGGCCACCTCTGACTTCCTGGTGGGCTTTCTGATGTTGTTCCAGATTTTCCTTCTAGATGGCTGTTGGTTTTTCGGTGACGTGATTTGTGTTGTGTATTACATCTTGGATTACGTGATAACGTCTGCTTCAATAGGAAGCATGGTGCTCATATCTATTGATCGCTACATGGCTATCTGTTACTCACTTCAATATCCAACTAGGGTCACTCAGATGAGAGTGAAAATCTGTATTTTTTTGTGTTGGTCAGTTTCATTAATATTCCACTGTTTTTGCTTTTTGGATTCCTTAAAGCAACCAGGAAAGTCTATCACCTGTATAGGCGAATGTGTGATTGTGGTCACATACGCTGTCGGCATGACAGACCTCTTTTTTTCCTTTATTGGTCCGCTTTCGGTCATTTTGATTTTGTATATGAGAGTGTTTGCGGTAGCTTTGTCCAAGATGCGCTCCATACGTCCCCATGTGGGCATTGTCACATTAAGAAACACAGGCATCAAAAGTTCTGAGCTAAAGGCAGCCAGGACCCTTGGTTTGGTAGTGGTGGTGTTCATCGCCTGCATCTTTCCATACTTTTGCATTGCCATCTCAGGCCAGGACGTTATGCTCAATGCTTCCTCTGCTGCCTTTATTATCTGCGTCTTCTACTTCAATTCCTGTTTGAATCCGTTGATCTATGCAATTTTTTATCCCTGGTTTAGAAAGTCCATTAAGTTCATTGTAACACTCCGGATTCTCCAGCCTGATTCTAGCCTAGCCAACATAATGTAGAGTAGACAATATGCAGTGAGTTTTGAAAAATACAATATCCTTTGAGATGTAAATATTCCGGAAAGTAAATGATCAAGACAAATTAATTCAAAACATATTAATGTTAAAGATTATTGAATTTATTACTCTAAATCTGATTGAGAAATTCAAAACAATATGAATTATGTAACAAGTTCACAAATGTTCATAATACGCACCGCCTGATGCACGGTACACGTCAAGTGAGTAATTCAGCTCCTTCCAAACACGCTGAAGCATATCTAAGAGAAGAGTCTCCACTAAAATACAACTTTTTTTTTATTTTTATTCACAAATTATCTGCTTGTGAGTGAGTACATATATTCATGATAATGATTATCTTTTATTACATTACAAGGAAATGACATTTTTTTGAACACCCTGTAGTTTCCGCGCATTTTCCCCATTTTATTTCTAACGCGGAAAACAGTTGTTTTGTCTTCAAAGTCATTTGTATTTGTGTTAATTTACGGTCCACCATTCATGAATCCCTTAACCACCTGGGCCGTTGGGGCACCAATGCAGACGCAACTCTGGACAGCTTTCTCCACTGCTGAAGGTTCCTGGCCTGTTTTTGGGTCGTGGCAAAGTTGGCACTTGTCCATTCTGTATTGATGATCATTACTTACTTGCTATATTAACTTATATGTGTTTGATTTGACCTGCCACAAGATTTTATGACATGTACATTATTTATATGCAAGATAGTGATGTGTCGAGTGCAAATGTAACAACTCTATGAGTCGGCTCTTTTATCTGTTGCGGGCCAGAAATAAAATCCTCACTTGTAATATATTTCTGTGTCAATAGCTGAGCAATCAAAACCGGCTCACTTCGAGACACTTTTTTGATCTTGTGATACGCTTTTTTGTTCAGGGATTCTACGTTGTTGAGTTTGTTGAAAATATAAAAAGTATACATTGTCCTGTATTTTATAATTTGTCTTTGTAGATCTGTAAATACCTTTCCTGTGATTTTCAGGGAGAATATGTTTCATAATTAGCTTATTTACATTAAAAAAAACATTCTTTTTATTTTATTAGTTCATCCTTGCACTGAAAAGTAAATGTTTTTCATTTATATTTGTGTTTTTCATGGATTTTGCGCTGCTACACATGCTTAGTATAAAAAATGTAAAGGCTCAAATTAGTAAAAGGTATACGGTGGAGTAAAAAAGTAAATGTTATAACAAGCTAGTATTGTATTTTCTTAATGAATCATTAAATTAAATTATTAAATTAATATGTGCATAATGATATACAATAATAATAACAGGTAACATATCGATAAAAGCAACACTCAAAAAATCTGAAGAGACGTTTAGGGGCTCAAAGAGACAGCTCTTTTTAGTGAGCCAAGCTAAAAAAGCTGGTTCTCTAAAAAGAGACGAAATTCCCATCCCTACCGCAAGAATTGTATGATGGCTCTTTTGTTGTTCTCTTGTCATGTGATCTAATGACCCTTTTAAATGTATTTTGTGTTATGAATACGATGTGCAAATTAACGTTTGAATACAAAAATATTTCAGGGTGTTTTTTGGGTTGTCAAAATATATAAGTGAATAAATACATGTAAAACCGTTGTTAAATCTGTGTTGTTGTTTTTTTTTTTTTTTTCAATATTTAATCATTTCACCCTGAACAACAGGTTGTTTACAGGTGTATAGTTGGAATTTAAATAGCATATTTGCCATTGGGTTATGAAATAATAAATATATTTCATCAGCCTCGATTTCTTCTCCTCACCACGACATGTACTGTATCAGTCAATACTGTCTTATTTTTAGAGGGAGAGTGTGTATTTTTAGCGCCTCTTGGTGGTATAAAAACTTCATTATTTAAATCAGTGGTCCACAATCTTTTCTGTAACACGGACCGATTTAGTGTCTGACAATATTGTCCGGCCCAATACTAACATCCATCCATCCATCCATCCATTGTCTTCCGCTTATCCGAGGTCGGGTCGCGGGAGCAGCAGCTTTAAAAGGGAAGCCCAGACGTCCCTATCCCCAGCCACCTCCTCCAGCTCATCTGACGGGACCCCGAGGCGTTCCCAAGCCAGCCGAGAGACATAGTCTCTCCAACGTGTCCTAGGCCGCCCCCGGGGCCTCCTGCCGGTGGGACATGCCCGGAACACCTCCCGAGGGAGGCGTCCAGGAGGCATCCTTATTAGATGCCCGAGCCACCTCAACTGGCTCCTCTCAACGCGGAGGAGCATTGGCTCTACACCGAGTCCCTCCCGGATGACTGAGCTTCTCACCTTATCTCTAAGGGAGAACCCAGCCACCCTGCGGAGGAAACTCATTTCGGCCACTTGTATCCGGGATCGAGTTCTTTCGGTCATGACCCAAAGTTCATGACCATAGGTGAGGGTAGGAACGTAGATCGACCGGTAGATCGAGAGCTTTGCCTTTTGGCTCAGCTCCCTCTTCACCACGACAGACCGGTACACGGTCCGAATGACGGCAGACGCTGCACCGACCCGTCTGTCGATCTCCCTTTCCATCCTACCCTCACTCGTGAACAAGACCCCAAGATACTTGAACTCCTCCACTTGGGGCAAGACCTCCTCCCCGACCCGGAGGGAGCATACCACCCTTTTCCGACTGAGAACCATGGCCTCGGACTTGGAGGTGCTGATCCCCGTCCCGGCCGCTTCACACTCGGCTGCGAATCGCTCCAGCAAGAGCTGAAGATCACGGCCTGAGGAAGCCAACAGCACCACGTCATCTGCAAAAAGCAGTGACGCAATGCTGAGGCCCCCAAACCGGACTCCATCCCCGCCAAGGCTGCGCCTAGAAATTCTGTCCATAAAAGTTATGAACAGAATCGATGACAAAGGGCAGCCCTGGCGGAACCCAACCCTCACCGGGAACGAATCCGACTTGCTGCCGGCAATGCGGACCAGACTCTGGCACCGGGCATACAGGGACCGCGTGGCCCGGATAAGACTGTGCGGTACCCCATACTCCCGAAGCACCCCTCACAGGGCCTCCCGAGGAACACGGTCGAATGCCTTCTCCAAGTCCACAAAACACATGTAGACCGGACAGGCAAACTCCCATGCACCCTCAAATACCCTGAAGAGTGTATAGAGCTGGTCCAGTGTTCCACGGCCAGGATGAAAACCACACTGTTCCTCCTGAATCCGAGATTCGACTTGATGGCGGACACTCCTCTCCAGTACCCCTGAATAGACCTTACCAGGGAGGCTGAGAAGTGTGATTCCCCTGTAGTTGGAACACACTCTCCGGTCCCCCTTCTTAAAGACGGGAACCACCACCCCAGTCTGCCAGTCCAGAGGCACTGTCCCCGATGTCCACGCAATGATGCAGAGGCGCGTCAACCATGACACGCCCACAACATCCAGAGCCTTAATGAAGTCCGGGCGGATCTCATCGACCCCCGGGGCCCTGCCACCGAGGAGTTTTTTGACAACCTCGGTGACTTCAACCCCAGTGATACAAGAGCCCAACCCAGAGAAATTGGACGTGGCACTCCAGTTCCACATTTTACAGTGAGGAAAAAGAAAACAAAGAGATAAAGGAACAAAGAAGATGTTTGTACTGTCCTTGTTGCATAGGCTTTGTTTTCCTCCGGAGGGGGTTGTATGAGGGGGTGAGAGACAGACATGACAAACCCAACAAGGGCATTCTCTCCATACCATCGAGAGATGG
The DNA here is from genome assembly GCF_059441175.1 of Urocampus carinirostris. Lineage (NCBI taxonomy): Eukaryota > Metazoa > Chordata > Actinopteri > Syngnathiformes > Syngnathidae > Urocampus > Urocampus carinirostris. The sequence continues at coordinate 36,086,285 of NC_142362.1, read as the reverse complement.
CCGGATCCAACTAGATGTTTTATCTTACTGTACACTCGGTCCAGTGTTTTTCCCTAATTGCTCAGTCCACGTATTGAATGAATTTGGGAGTACAGTCTTTAAGCATGCCTGATTAAAGTCGCCGGCGACGATAAAAGCTCCGTCGGGGTGTGCAAGCTGCTGTTTATTGATAGCAGCGGGCATGAGATTTAGCGCTATGCTAACGTTAGCATCCGGTGGAACGTTAGCATTGAGTGGAACGTAAACAGAAACCACAATGACCACAGTTAGCTCTCTCTGTAGATAGAAGAGTCCACACGATACTGCTAGAAACTTTATATCGAGTGAGCAGTGTGTGTCAATGATTCGGCTGTTATTGTAGCGCATAGTCCCCCACCCCTGTTTTTACCGGAGTCTCCGTCTCGTTCGTGCCGGTGAAGCGTGTGTCCTGCTAGTTGGACTGCGGCGTCGGGGAAGCCAAGACTCCGTGATGACAAAAATACTCCAATTTTGGACGAAGCTGTTGGTGGTGATCGCAGCTCAAATTCACTCATTTTGTGGGCGATGGATCTGGCGTTGGTCAGGAACATGCTTGGAAGTGCTGGTCTGTGTGTTCGCTTTCTTAGCCTAGGCCCGACCGGCAGCCTAGAAATTATTACCGTACTCTTAATGTTTCTGATTAGTTTATGTTTGCTTTATTGTTTTTAAGATTTATTTTTCATGAAATAATAAATTACGGATGGAAAAAGCCAAACTTAGGTATGGCTATAATTTGTCTCTCTTCGAAAATCCTTTTCATTTTTATTTTTTTGTTAATTTAAGGTTTTTATTGGTAAAAAAAACAAAACAAAATGAAATACCTGAAAAAAGCAAAATCGTTTGACATCTGGCTTTCATTACAGCCGAGAGATGGGCAATAACTAGTGAATTTGGCTTTTAACTCATATCTTATGCGAGAGGCCAGAGCTTTTTCTCCGAATTTAAATCTGTATACTTGAAATCTGCCTTCTTGGTATCCTGAATAAACAAACACACTGAGGAAAAAGCCATTACTTTCCAGAAGTCACATCTAAGTGCAAATAATGGAGACCACAGGTGAAATACAGTACATACTAAGAGATAGCAAGAGTTATCATCTTTTGAAGTTAGACATTGGGAGTACAACGAGGTATCGCAGACAGTAGAGACAGGTCACGCAATCGGTGCTGATCTTCTGCATTCCAGGGTGCACAGTGTAAAAGGACTTAGCTAGACAATAACAGACAATAATTCTATACGACGCTGGGGAATGTTTCCTTCTCACACTTAGTGTTGGCTGCTATTGTGCTTAGTTAGGCTCTGATTAGAGGTTTCGGGTTTCCTATTGTTTCTTTTGCGCTTCTTTAAATTCTTTCCAGCAATTTGGAACTTTCGTGACAGTCTGGAATGACTACAATGACTAATTTCAGCACATGCAGTACCTTCTAAGAACTCAGACAGCCAAGTATTAATTTCTATAGGACTTTTAGGGTTTTGAGCTAACCTCAGAAGGGAATCGGAGTTGCTTGCAAACAGATCTATTTAACTCAATTACTGTATGTGCCATAAATGTTTGATTATTTTTGTTTCCATACAAATATTCATGGCTATGTTTAAATGTAATTTACTGCAAAGAAAACGTTTGATTTGATTTTTTTGGATCTACTGATACAGTCTTGTATCTGATAAAGCAGCAATATGTGAGGGAAAAAAAGATAATGTAGGCTTATCCAATTTTTCTCATATCATCACGGTCATTTCCAAGGGATGTAGTCCTCTTTTTCTTTTTGCATGTTTTTGCACATTGCATTGAAACCAAAATATTACCAAAAAAAAACCAGATACGTTTTTTTAGAATTGCTGTGGTAACTAAACAATTTAATGAAATTGGTTTTGAAACCCTGCCCTGCGACTAGCTGGCAACCAGTTCAGGGTGTTCAATGCCCACTGCCCGAAGATGGATGGAATGGGTTCCAACACCCCCACATCCCTACTGAGGATAAGCGGTGCAGTTAAAAGATGGATGAAGGGTTTTGAAACCCTCAGAATTAAAACAAATATTAAAGTAAATTCAAAATAAGGCTAGGTCAGAAATTCATTCTGTAAATTAAATTCTATCTATCTATCTATCTATCTATCTATCTATCTACCTTGGTCATATCCCTCAAGAGGGGTGACCGACAGCAAGACACCCACATACAATAACAAAGAAAATAAAAGGGAAATAAATAGCAAAAAAACACACAAAATTTTTTAGACTATGGCCAACCCAATTGCCCAAACACCCAAACAAGTTAGGCACCTCGGCACCCAAGTTGGTCATGCTTTCGTCCCTCCAGATGAAATGGGACACCAGAAAGCGGCCATGTCACTCGGGTCAGGGTGACACAACACACTCTTTTGTTCAACAGCAGGGCGCGACAGCTTTAACTGGTTTACCCCTGCCGCATCATACGGGCGCCCAGCCCATCCTTAAGAACGCGTCCACAATCCCACTATCCTTCCACAACACCTCTCCACTCCTTTCTATCACCAACACGAGCTCTAGCTTCTATTATATTTAGACCTTTTTCCTGCAGTGCACTCATAACCCATCCATCCACGTCAATCGCGGACTTCCTCTTTGTCTCCTTACATTGACTTCTGCTCTGTAGGTCCTTTTCAACATTCACTCCTCATCCATCCTCTCCATGTGTCCAAACCAACCGAGTACTCTCTTATCAACACGCTTGCTCACGACTACTCCAGTTCTGTCTCTCACAATTTCATTTCTCAGTCTATCCAATCTTGTCACTCCTAACATAGTCCTCAAACACTTCATCTCAAAAAAATTCAACTTCCTTCTTAACGTTCAGGCTCCAAGTCTCTGCACCATACAACACAGTCGGCACAATCACACTCTCATACAGTCCCCTCTTAACATCCATACTCATACTCTTGTTGTTCATCACTCTCCTCAGAGCACCCAAAACCTTGCTTCCTTGATTCACTCTGTGCAATACCTCACACTCCATTCCACCAACTGCAGCCACATCACAACCCAAGTACCTAAAGCTTTCAACTTCTTCCAGCACCTGTCCATGCAATCTGATTTCTAGCGTTATGCCCACTCCATCACGTGAACACTTCATCACCTTACTCTTCCCAAAATTGACACATAACTTACGCCTATCACATACTCTTCCAAACTCCATTACCCACCTTCTCAATGTTTCCTCAGAATCAGCCACAAGCGCTGTGCCATCTGCAAACAACAACTGACTTACCTGCCACACTGTTCCACTGTTGTCCATCATGTCTACACCTCTGCCAAATACTCACCTCTCTCACTGCACCATCCATGTGCACATTAAACAGCGATGGTGACATCACACACCCGTCTCACACCAGTCAACACAGGGAACCACTCACTTGTCTCACACCCTACTCTTACACATGCGTTGCTGTTCATATAAAAACTCTTCAATACTTCCAACAACTTTCCACCCACTCCATACATCACCATCACTTGCCACAACGCCTCTCTATAAACTCTGTCATACGCCTTTTCCAAGTCCATGAAAGCTAAATAAACATCCTTACCTTTTGCAAAATATTTCTCACACACCTGTCGTACTGCAAACACCTGATCCACACATCCTCTTCCTTTCCTGAAGCCACTCTGCTCCTCCATCACCACCTCATTCGTTCTTTCTCTCACTCTCTTAATCAAGACTCTTCCATACAGCTTACCCGGCACAGACAACAAACTGATACCTCTCGAATTGCTACATTCATACTTATCACCTTTACCCTTATACAATTGCACCACACATGCACTACACCAATCAACAGGAACCACACCACTTAAAAAGCATACATTCAACAAGCGTATTAACCAGTCAATCATAGCTGTGCCACCTTTTTTCAGGCATTCAGCAGTACAACCAGCCAACCCAGGTGCCTTCCCCCCTTTCATTTATTTCACTGCCTCTTGCACCTCCTATGTTTCCACAGGCTTCACATTTAAATCACCCAACACGGGCATTCTCTCCATACCATCGATCGCCTCGACTCTCACTTCTCTCCCATCCTCCACACTTAGCAACTCTTCAAAATACTCTGCCCATCTCGTCCTGACAGCACTACCACTAACCAGCAATCTACCATCCTTATCTTTCACTTTCTCTTCCTTTCCAGACTCACTGTTTCTTATTCTTTTCACTTCTTTCCAGAACACTTTTCTCCTTTCCTCAAAGTTCACTCCTATCTTTTGACACCATTCATCATTTGCTTTCCTTTTCGCTGCTTCCACTGCCGCTTTTACCAACCTTTTCTTCACTTTATATCTTTCATACGAATCGCCACTCTCATCTTGCAGCCACTCGTCAAAGGCACGTCTCTTTTCTGTCACAGCCTCTGATACCTCATCGTTCCACCATTCACTTCCTTTCCTAATACCTCGACCAACTTTTCTCATTCCACACACTTCTTTTGCACTCCTCAACACTGCCTCTTTAAACCACTTCCATTCAATTTCCACACTCTCCATTTCTCTTCTACTAACCCTTTCATACTCTTCCCTTATCCTCTCTTTAAACTCTTTCCTTTTCTGCCTCATTCAACTCTGACATTTTCACCTCTTCGCTCACACTCTTCTAACTAGCCCTCCATGATCCATCTATTCTCAGTTTTCCTTCCTCATAAAAATGATCAGACATACCACTCATTTCACCTCTGTAAACATGCACATCCAAACAATCTACTTAACATCCCTTTCTTAACCACTACATAATCCACCAGTGCTCTGTCCACCATCTTGGCACTATCCACTCTGACAAAGGTATACTTATTCACCTCCCTCTTTTTAAACAATGTATTTCCAATTGCCAACTCATTTTCCACACATAACTCAATTTCCTCCCACTCTCATTTCTTCTTGGTACTCCATATCTACCAATCACATTTTCAACCGTTTCATCACCCACTCTAGCATTTAGGTCACCTAGTATTACCACTTTCCATCCATCTTTCGCACTTGCCACACATTCGGACAAGTCCTTCCAGAACTCCTCTCTCTCCTCAGCGCTTCTTTCTGAACCAGGTCCATATGCACTTATAAACATCCATACTTCTACACCCCACTTCAACCTCACCCACATCAATCTGGAAGATATCTCTTTCCACTCCACCAGTTTTTCCTTTGCTTTCTCACTCACAAGCACAGCCACTTCTTCTGTAGCATGTTCACCCGTAACTCCAGACCTTCAGCCATACATACCCCCAAGCTGTAATACACCCTTTCCTTTCATCTTTGTTTCACTCAAGGCTAACACATCAACCTTCCTTTTAGTCATTATCCTTCCGTTCTCCTCTTTCTTCTACTCAGTCGCTTTACTTCCACATCCTCTCACATTTAATGACCCTATAACTAGGGTTTGCGAGACATTTCGGTCTCCCGCCCCCCTTTCTTTGCCTTGCTGTCTCTTAGGGAGTAGAGATAGAGAGGAGAGGATCCCCAGTGCCCTCGCTCCCTCCACTTTAGTCACCTCTTACGACACACAGCGATTCAGTGATTGGTCGGCTAGCTGCGCGGTAGCCTCGGGTGTCCTCCAATTGAGCCAGATCTACGCGATGATTAAAATAAAACTGTCCCGGATGTAGCTGTTTCCCATGAATTGTAATTTCAGGTAATCTGTTTCATGCCGAATAAATCTGGCCTTGCCAAGATACAGGGTCAGCAGGGGTAGCTTGTGATGGTGTTAGCTTAGTCGTAGCAGTAGGCCAGTCCGGCAGCCTCGCAATTGCATCCCGACACCAACTCAGTTGCTTCTCCAACCCGATAATAATCCAAAGAGCACACGATGGTGATCAGCATTCCTTTGTGTCTTCTAACTTTCCTTAGATTTGATCTGATTGATATATTTCTTTAAAATGTAATGAGCCGCTAAAAGGTAGCGGTCGCTATGCTTCCCAGTTTGTTTACCAATAATAAAGACAATCAATTCAATTCAAAATCAGCAAAGGAGTGAACTGGCGATAACCGAAGCGCTAAGTAGAGAAGGGTCTTTGTACAGGATAAAAATGGCAAGTAAAGATAATTTAGCCAGCTACTCGAATGTTGGTGACACTGGGGACAATAGTGACACCAAATTAACATATTGTTGGAGGGGGGAGAGCGGGAAGGGGGTAAGTGTGTGTGTGTGTGTGTGTGTGTGTGTGTGTGTGTGTGTGTGTGTGTGTGTGTGCTAATCCACTTTAAGATGAGGCTTAAGAAACAGTAAGAAGCCATTATTAAAGGTTGGGTGTGTCGTTTGTGTTGTCTATAAAAAGTTGAAAAGTAGAAAATTTTCTCTATTAAGTATGTGTTAACGATGTCCAACTGAGATAGGAGCCTTTATCTTTTTTTTCTACCATGCCTATCTGCTTTGATTTTACTTTAAGCCAGTAGATGGCGGCAGAGAGTAGGAAAATTTGAGTGTTTTATACTTTTAGTCTTCTTCTCACGCATTTAAAAATCCAGGAAACGCCAAGTCCTTTACCGGACAAAGGACCTTTGATCCTTGGATATGGCACTAGCGCAAAGACAAGTCAAGTCATGTTCATTTGTATAGCCCTTAATCACAAGAAGTCTCAAAGGGTTGCACAGACCGCAGATAATTGCAAACAACAGACTATTATTACACCATCCCCCGATCTAAAACCTACATGAGGGCAAGGAAAAACTCAAAAACCTCAACATGAGAAAAATGAATAAACCTTGGGAAGGGACCGCACATGAGGTCACTCCCCTTCCACGATGACCAGGGTGCAATGGATGTTGCAATAACAAATAATACACAGATATTGTCAAGAAGAAATATAGGTCATTCATAACCTATAGAATAGAGGTGTGTTTTAAGCCTATGTTTTAACAGTTCCACTGAGGTTGCAGATCGAATCTCAGGGGGCAGAGCATTCCACAGCACCGGGGCCCGAATGGAGAAGCTCTCGAACCTGCGGATCTCTTCTTTGCTCTTGGGATCACTAGTACACCAGTATTTTCAGTGAAGGCTCTGGACCGGAACATAGGGGGAAATTAAATCTGAAAGATATGAGGGAGCAAGTCCATGCATGATTTTTTTATAATACCAACAAAACCTCAAAATCACATCTTAAGCTAACAGGGAACCAATGCAGGTTACCTGAAATAGTGGTAATGTGATCAAACTTTCTTGTCTTTGTTAAAAGCTAGGATGCAGCCTTTAACATCATCGCCACATAATATGTTTTTCAACAAAAATTTGAAAGCAACAAGGGAATTAATGCTTATTGTATGATCTCATCTCATCTCATTAGCCGTACCGCTTATCCTCATTAGGGTCGCGGAGGGGCTGGAGCCCATCCCAGCCATCTCCGGGCAGTGGGCAGGGGACATCCTGAACTGGTTGCCAGCCAATCGCAGGGCACACAGGGACAGACAACTCATTTGCTCATTCACACCTACTGAAAATTGCCGAAAACGTTTTTCCCATTTAGAATCTAGTATCTGTATCATCACACGCCAAGGACCATCTCATCTCTGAGGAGCGGGATGACACTTTACACAGAAAAACAACAGTGACCAGAAAATGAAGGTGCTGTATCTGAGTCATATCGGGAGGTTTCTTTTGCTATGTGTAACCATGGAAGCCAGTAATATCTGTTTCATGTGGGGGAGCAAACTCCTACATAAGAAAACGGCCTGGAGAGTGATCGGCACTGCCAGGCTGTATTTGGCCAAGACACATCACAGGAAGTGGTGCCTGTTCAACTCGGTGGTTAAGGGATCCTTGTATGAGAAATGCCTCTTATCAATGGTCCATTGAGAATCTTTGACATTGACCACCAGAAAAAAATCTCCATGGCAGTTCATTTTGATGATTGTTTTTACATGCTTACTTTTTAAAGTATATTTCTTATTTTCATATCTTACTATATTTTTATGTATGCATCTGATAAAATAAAATGCTCAACGAGACTTTTTTTCCTGATATTTTTTGTTGTTGTCATAAAATAAGAAATGTTATAGGGAGTTTATTAGGTGTTTAAAAGTTATGAGATAATTGTGATATTTTTTAATGAATTTTGAAGCATTTTGTTAGGAATACTATTTTAGAAAATATTTTTCCAGTGCTTTGACTTTTATATTATATATTTGCGGGAGATGGGTGACAGTCCAACTGGTCTGAATTCTAAAGGAAATCAACAAATGGTATGAAAAATAATTTTCCTGCAAATAGATAGATAGATAGATAGATAGATAGATAGATAGATAGATAGATAGATAGATAGATAGATAGATAGATAGATAGATAGATAGATAGATAGATAGATACTTTGTTCATCCCCGAAGAGAAATTCACATTTCCAGCAGCATCCCTGAGCTGAGAACAATCGAGAACAATCGAAAATAACACGGGAGCTGCTCATTGTGACTTTAGCCACCAGCAAATGTGTGGCATGCACTGTTTTCTCCTGAACTTGCACCTAAAAAAAAAAGTCTACTAGCACTACTTTCTAAATATTGATAATATAATTATCTTTCCCGATTTTGTTTTTCATGACAGTTTTATCCTGGAGTGACGTCGAAAATCCTTGTAAAGAGTGCTACGAACAAAAACAGTTCTAATTGTTAATACATTTGATATCAGAAACTAGAACAATAATCCGAGAATGAATACCATAGCAGAACATAGTGTTCTCAATTTTCATCTTAAATGCTAGGATGAATCATCCTCAGCCTGTCAACAAAAAAACAAAACCGTATTCCTGAAGTTAAAAATAAACGATTGTACACTGGGTCAAACTTCTTGGGTAACAACACCATCTAGTGGATAGTTGAAATCGATAACGTAAGCGTTCGCCACCAAGATTATTTTTAGGATATTTTTAAAATTACGTTACTAAATAAGGCAGTCAGTTCTGATGTACAGAAACTACCAGAAAACGATGAATTCAAATGAATAAGTTCCATTTATGTTAAAAAAAACAACAACAAAAAAAAAAAAACTGTACAGTACTTAGAATGATTCGGATCCCTTGACCGCATGGGTTGTAGAGGCACCAATGATGACGCAATCCTGGACAGCCTGCTCCACGGTCTGTCAAAATTGGTATCCTCCTGCCCCCTAGGACTGTGCCCTGGAGAATGATCTTGACCAGACCTGATGATCTTGTGACCATACCACTGGCGTTTCTGACTGCATACATTTGACAACAGTTCTTCGTAGGGTCCGTTGCACACCATTTGGATGGTCACATATGCTAAGTAGCTGATACCTCGATGTTTTCTGTAGCATCGCATCTCCTGGATTTTCTTTTCCAGTTTTAGTGTGAGAGTCCATGTCTCGCAACCATAGAGGAAGATGGAAGAACTAGTGCTTTCATGAGTCTGATCATTGATTCCACTGCTGTGTTCACATTCCTCCAGATGGGTTTAATTCTGGCAAATGTGGCTGTGGTTATGTAACGGGACCCAGGTGGATGGGCTAGCCCCAGCTGGTGTTACACATTTGTTTCATATATTTTTGTTGTTTTGGATGTTGTTTTACCTCATCTGCAAAATAGATGATAAATGTCAGTCTCACACGACACCATTTAATTGTTGGCATTAAGGATCATTTATTGAGCAAGTCTCACTAAATCACGTGAGATCCCTTTAACATTTAAATACAAAATAACATTGCCATTAATTTGTACTTTTCAAGAGTCACTTAACAAATCACCATAACTGTACCTTCCAAAACAACTCACCTTGTGTTATTTGGGATCAAAATATACAAATTAACATCACCGTACACTCTTAAGCCAGTCCAGCATAACATAGCATACCTCGCCCAAGGCCCGATTTGTTGCTTATGCTAACGGATGACTCATTCTTACTACAGTGGAACCTCGGTTTTCGAACGCCTCTCAGTTCGGACAAATCGGTGTTCGACCAAAAATTTAGAGAAATTCTTGTTTCGCTGCTCGGTCAAAAAATTGTAGTTCGAACGCCGGTACGCTAGGGTGCGATGCTGAGCGGCATACGGGTGTTTTAGCCCCTAATTATGCCCCCGAAGAAGGTCGGTGCAAGCAGGACAGGTGAAAAAAGACAAGTTGTTCGTCCAACTATTGCCTTTAAGAAAGACATAATAGCTAAATATGAAAGAGGTGTACGAATTTCCGATCTTGCTAGTGAATACAGCATGGCTAAATCTACTATCAGGGGGGAGGGAGATTTTCTAAGGGTTATTGTTCTATCTTCTTTATTCATTATCCATTATCCGTTATCGGTCAGTTCATAATACGCTACAAAGCCTAGTGGACAGAGCAAGCTCTTATTCCATCTCCGGATTGCAAAAATCAATGATCATGGCTGCGATTGTAAGCAGTTTCAAAACCATGGCTGCGGTTGAAATGAAATGAAATGATCTGCATTTATATAGCGCTTTTCAAGTCAATGACTTCCCAAAGCGCTTTACATTGTGCTTCACAATTCCCAATAGCGGCCATGATGTGTGCAGCCATGTAAGGCGCTAACCTGCTTATTGGGGGTAATTGGGGGTTCAATGTCTTACCCAAGGACACTTCGACATGTAACACGGACAAGCCGGGATTCGAACTGGGATCCCTTAATCCTATAATGTACGCAGTTTCAAAACCACAAAATCGATTCATCTAGATTCTCAGAATCGGCTGACATAACTCGACAGTCGTCTGCTCTTTAAATCTACTATCAGTACGATAGTAAAGAATAAGGAGGCTGTGAAATCGAGTGATGCGGCTAAGGAAGTTAGCGCTATAAGCAAGCAACTGCCGCAAGTTTTGGAAGAGGTTGAAAAACTTTTGAGGATTTTTCTCTCCCCACTGTCCACCACAAAGGTAAGAAATCCTATTCATAATCTTTTTTTTATTTTTACACGTTCATGTTAGCGTAATCTTTCGTACGGAAGATTACGATAACGCGAACGTACGATTAGCCTGGGTTAGCTTTGTTTACGTAAAACATTGAGGGTGTTGGAAGGGAGCTCCCTTTCCAATGAAGCGCTAGCCACTTGTTGTGGAGACCCTGGTGCTAAATGACGTGTAAACGACCTGATTTTTTTATTTTTACACTTTCATGTTTCGTACGAAAGATTACGCTAACGCGAATGTACGATTAGCCTGGGTTAGCTTCATGTTTACGTTCATGTTGAACATTCAGGGTGTTGGAACGGATTTAAACGATTTTACATTACTTTTGATAGGAAAAACGATTTTCCGTGATCGACCAAAACGGTTTTTGAACAGGGTTCTGGAACGGATTATGGTCGAGAACCGAGGTTCCACTGTATTTTACTTTTTGTAAAGTTTACAGACATCACAAACAACCTTTACACACATATCTTCACATATTATCATCCTCACAGTAAGTGTGTTCCCAGTATATACATCTCACCTGCAAAATAGATGATAAATGTCAGTCTCACATGACACAATTTAATTGTTGGCATTAAGGATCATTTATTGAGCAAGTCTCACTAAATCACGTGAGGTCCAGTGAGACTTGGCCCAAGCACCCTTCTCTGACCTGTGGGACTTTCCGTCTAGTGGTGATATACTGGTACTTCTCTTACCCTTTCGGCTGTACAAAACTCAATACCCTAAAAAACAATAAACTTGCCCTAACAGTCAAATACGGATTACACAACATAAATCCCAAAATATAACATTTTAACTAGTCAGCAACCCTTGTTGCGCCACAGTTTGAGCTATTATGACCATGGTATCTGGTTCTGACCCCTCTTCTGATATGACAGCTCCAAGATATTTAAATTTGGTGACAGGTTTTAGCTCGCTGTGGTTGATGGTATTGTTTGTGATGACAAGTGGGGATTGCTGATCATTACTTTTGATTTTACTAGTGTACAATATATATAATTTTATATGAATCCTAATTAAGTGATTACACTCTCCCTACCAAATCTATTTTAGCTACGGGAACTCCTTCTCTTTTTAAAAAACATTCATTATAAAACTGAATGATACTATACTATATAATATTATATATTTTCAATCTACAGTGAACTTTTTAAACTTTTACTTTTTTTATACAAACAGCAGCTGCAGGTGTCCTTTTACAATGCCACAGTGGAGTGCATTCTAACATACTGCATTACGGTGTGATATGCTGGGTGCACAGCAGCAGACAGGAAACAGCTCCAGAGGATCATCAAAACAGCCCAGAAAATCGTCGGTTGCTCTCTGCCCAGTCTGGAGGACATTGCCTGCTCTCGCTACCTCAGCAGAGCAGAAAACATCATCAAGGACTTTTCTCACCCCGGCCACCACCTCTTCGACCTGCTGCCTTCCGGCAAGCACTACAGGTCACACAAAGCAAAAACAGACTTCCCCACAGCCATTACCACCCTAAACAGACACCGCACAAAAAACTGACAACTTGCAAAAAAACTACCTCAACGAATGTAAAATGGTACTCACGTACATGCTGACTGCACTATGTTTGTTCACTGCTCAAAACAGACACCGCACAAAAAACTGAAAACTCTTGCCAACACTACCTCATACGAATATAATGGTACTCATGTCTATGTTCTTGCACATGTCGATTGCACTATGTTTACTGCTCACCTTGCACAATGTCTGACCATTTCTTTTTTCTGCACTATGATGACTATGTTTGCACCAATGCATATGCTGACTATTTTTTTTTGCACTATGATGACTTTTGCACCAAACGCAATATTGCACAACCCTTACGATACCAACGGTATCGCGATAACACTGTATGTAACATCCCACATGCCGACATTTCTTGTGTAAATACCATGTAAATTATAACTATAGCCTTATCCCCCTTGTCTTATAACCTTATCTTCTCTGTTCCTTTATCTTCTTGGCTCATACCTCACTGTGAATGTGTAAAACTGGAGTGTCATGCCCAATTTCGTTGTCACAATATGTTAACCCATTTTGTAACAATGACAATAAAGGTATATTCTATTCTATTCTAAACAGCTTTAAAGTCAGGCAACACACAAATTTAAAGTGAATCACAGGATCCCTGAAGAACACAAAAATCACAAATTTTGAAATAAAAGCAAACGAAGCAAGAGAGAAAAAAATAGCTTTTAGAGGGCCCTGGCTCCTGGTTGGTATGTAGCAGATGTTGTGCGCAAATCCGACTCGCATCCAAAATCCGACTCTCCTTTACTTGATTGATTTTGTACCGTTTTTGATTTTCCCCTCAGAATTTAGGTTGGAGTTAGATTTTGGCATGTGTCTCATTCACAATGGTGCCCTGGTTACAGCCATCAGTGAACAACTACGTACAATAAACATGCATTGCACGAGTCAGATTTTGCGGGGAGTCGGATTTAGGCAAAACACCCATAGCTCACTTCAAAGATCCAGCTCATAAAGCCATTGCGTTCCAAACGACACATTACTTGTAACAGACCCAAATCTATAACGCCAATCAATATTGACGCCACCTAAGAAGGCCAGGTTGTTGTTGTTCTTTTTTTCCCTATGTCTCCTTTTAGTTTTTTTCTCGAACCCGCTCAAGTGGAGACAATTCAAGCACTACATATATTTAAAATGAATGTCAGTTTTTCAAACAGGTGAATTGAAGATTGCAGAAGTAAACATTGAGAACATACATATTTTGTTCTTTTTGGCAGGGGAAAAAAAACTAAGAAAGACATGTGTGTCAAACATATGGCTCGCAGGCCTGCTGGAGTGATTTAATACGACCCTCCATACATTTCTGAGTGTGTCAAAAAAGAAGCAAGTCTCTATATAATTTCAATCAAAAGTTAATGTTTTTTTTTTTTTTTTTTTTACGGAAACACAAACCAAATGCTTTTTTTTAGTCGTTAGGGGGCAGTGTTGAGTTTGTATGGTATAGTATGTTGGTTTATGTGTAAAACTGCTTTCCCGCTGCTGGTAAAATACTCCAGTTAACACATTCAATGCCAAACATGAAAATATTTTTCCCCATTGTGAGTGAATGAAAGATCCCTTGTCAGCGTGATTAATAATGTTAATTGAATAATAAAGCATAATACTGAAAATAAAACTAATATTTTTTTAGTTGACACTCTTTTACTGACCTGGCCCAAAAGTCTGGGTCCGGCACCAGAGCCAAACTAGGTTTGACACCCCTGGCTTAGGATGATGAGGACAAAATATCCTTTGCCAGAGTGAATGTGTAAACAGCAAATGAGAACTTTTTTTTTTTTAACAAAGTAAACATCTAATAAAACCTTAAACAGCGGGCTGTTCAATATTGTCTGATTATTTGTTTTTACTGCAGTGCTATTCTTAATAATTTGAAAACATTAATACATTTATGAATTTTGAAAAAATGTTTAAAAGCAGAAACAACGCTGACACTGAATGGCACACTTTTAGCAACTCTTCTTACCTGGCCTGCTGCTTACCTTTAGGGCAGAAGAGAGGGCCGAAGCTACATGCCCAACCCTATTAGAAGCTAAAAGTTAAAAGGCAAACAGGAACCTGCTAGTCCGGTTAGTATTAGCCCTAAACGGCTTGCTAACCGCGGTGAGCCAATTGAGACGCATAACAAGTTCAGCCCCCGAGCTAGTCCTACTTCACCCCGGTTTACTGGCTCCCGCACCCTAGTTATAGGTGACTCCATCACCAGTAACATAAAGCTTAGTACCCCAGCAACGGATATGAGTATTTCTGGGGCCAGAGCCCCCAACATTGAAGATAATTTAAGGGAGCTGACATGCAAACCTAGACACCAGGACAGGGCTAGGTACACCGATATAGTCATTCACGTCGACTCCAATGATACGAGGATGAAGCAATCTGAGATTACAAAGAAAAATACTGCTAGGATCTGTAATCTCGCCAGAAAGATCAGTTAAGATCGAGCAATTGTCTCTGGTCCCTTGCCTGCGAGAAGCAATGAAGAGAGCTTTAGCAGAGTAGTATAGCTCAACCGATGGTTGGCAAGTTTCTGTAGTCGGCAGGGATTTTGGTTTGTGGATAACTGGCTCTCTTCCTGTGGCCGACCAGACCTGCTGAGGAGGGACGACCTTCACCCTAACTGGGAATGTACTCTCACTCTTTCTAGAAATATAGATACTGTTAAAGCCTTCGATGACAGGGTACACTAGTGCAGGCCAGGTCACAAGTCACCACCATTTTATATAGTCATTGTGTATTGCCCATCTGGACCATATTTTAAAATTTCTAAATTAAAATTTTTTGGGATGAATTTTGGGAACTGTTAACTGACTTAGTGACTTATGCGGACAAATTTATAATTATTGGTTGTTTGAATGTTCACATCTGATTTACTTACGGTGGCTTTTAAGTCGCTGAATGATACATTTAGTTTTAATCCAATAGTTGATGTGCCCACCCATAAAGATGGGAATACTTATATTATATTATATTATATTATATTATATTATTGGAATACATTTGAGACTCTTTGTGATTAAGGGCTACACAAATAAGACTTGACTTGACAAATACTCTAGACCTTGGTTTGACCCGGGGCCGTGGCAGCCTCAAATGTTTTAGTGTTACCCTATACCAATGCCATCTTTGATTACTATCTTGTTAAGTGAGAGGTGCTGTTAATGTTTACTGTGATAAGGAAAATTTAGGTTTTAGTAACTGCAATATGCACCCGTATTGGCATCAGCTTTAATAGACCTAATAACTGTGGCAACTGCGGCAACTGCGGCCTTCCCTCCGTTTATTGGGCCTATTGACTCACTTTGAAACGACTTTAATACTGCCGTGGCTATTGTCCTTGACTCTGTGGCGCCCCTACGGCATAAATTTCGATCAAATTATCATACACCTTGTTACCGATTTACTGATGATTTAACCGATATCAATCATACTACCATGTTTTTACTCAGATCGGATCAAATTCCCAGTATCGCTTATCCCTACTGTAAAGCCCTTTGAGACTTTTATGATTAAGGGCTAAACAGATAAATGCCATTTGACTTGACTTGGTGCAGTTTCTTTTAGCTTACATTACATTACCCATAGGAGAACATGTCCCCTATTTGAGAACCACTGAACAAAAACAAAAACAAAATCTAGCAATGATCCTTTATGCAGAACAACTTCACAAAACATAGAGGTATTTTGAATAAATATGCTCAAGCACAATTCCGGCTTTACTTCACAAAACATTACTCTGTCCAAACAGCATCACATGACACTGACACTTGTTTGATGTCATCACATTTGCCAGGTCCCTCAAAGTCAAATTTCTTTGGCTTCTTTATCCTCAAAGACTTAAAATGTTTGCACAACACAAACATTTTGACTCTACAAGTGAACTGTTGACAGCCAGTGAGCACAGAAAAGAAAATAGGAACACTCATCTCATCAACATGGTTTGTGATTTATTTTCTTTTTTAAAGGGGTGTGTTGTACACATTGGCAAAACGTGTTTTGGTCTTTTTAGCAGAATTATTAAACATATTGGGCAGTCTGCAGCTGTATTAGGGACAGTGTTGGGAATACGTTACGGCATTTTTTTTTTTCAGTAACTTGGTAACCTACCAGATTTTATTTTCTGCCGTTACAACGCTGTTACCGTTACTGACGGTCAAATGAGATCTATTACTTTGACTGCAGTACGCCAATGGCGGCGTGCCCCCGCAAACCTGACGCCGTGTTCACTGGCACATTTTCCACTCTCCTCCGAGTTGTTTACATCACGTCTTTTGAGATCATTTCACCATTCAGGATAACAACTACCATATAGTTAGATAGCGACTACGAATATAATATTCACCACCAATCAACAGCAGTTCCCTCCGAGGCACTCCTCCTGTTTAGTCAGTATGCATTTTTGGGGGATTCTGTGAAGTTGAATTTAAATTTGTTGGGCATAAAAAAGGTTAAATTTGTTTAGTATTTTATCTTTTTTGATAATTTGTAAATATTTTAATTGTATTTCAGTGTTAATGAGTTTATATATATATAAAAAAACGTTTTTTTTCTCCTATATCTCTTTTTGAATTTTGTTGTCGTTTTTCTCTTTTGTTTCTTTTTTTTCCCAATTTTTCCTATTAATTCATTAAACTTACGATACTTGATATTGTTTTTTGCTCATTGTTATTTTATTATATTGTTTATTGTTAATAATTGTTGCACTTCAAGTGTAGGATAATTCTGTTGCTGGTGAGATGCAATAAATAAAACTTGGTTCTACAACTCAACTACCTGTCTGTTCTTCTCTATTCAACTGACTTGAAAATTTTAAATTCCTTGACATACAAAAACTTTTTTTATAAAGTAACGGAAATAGTCACTTTCCATGGTAACTAGTTACTTTTACAATAGAACAATTCAATTACCAACTCAGTTACTTTTTGAAAGAAGGAGTGAGTAACTATAACTAATTATTTTTTTAAAGTAACATACCCAATACTGATAAGGGATGGACCAGTTTGATATTCAGTATTTCTATCAGCTTCTAACACAGCTCTTCAAAGAGAATCAGTGGAAGGTGGATTGCGCCACAGTATCAGGCTGATCAGTTTCTTGTGTTTTGTCTCTAAGGGGTTTATAGAAGCAAATCTACAGTGGCTTGCGAAACTATTTGGCCCCCTTGAAAGTGTGTTCCACTTCATGATTGTGTCCCACTTATTGTTGCTGCCTCACAAGAAATTGCAGTTTTATATCTTGATGTTTGAAGTCTAAAATGTGGCAAAAGGTCACAAAGTTCAAGGGGGTCAAATAGTTCTGCAAGCCACTGTACAAAGAATCAGACAGAGCTTTCAAACTCTTTACTGAGATAGCCACATAGCATTTTCACTCCTGATTGGGGCCAGGGTCCTCTTGTAACAACATAAAACTGGTGTATGTAACTTATATATTCTACTTACTGACGCCATATTCTGGTTGAAATCATCATTGCAGATCGTTTTGTTGCACGTGCAAGTACGTTAAATTCTTAGATGCGCTAAAATAAACTCTTCCTTTTTCTCCTTTTTGGAGTTTGGGTTACCATTTGAACTATATTTGAAACGGCCCTTTTCTCACTTTCACCATTTTTCTCTTGGAATAGATAAACACAAACACGCGGTTGATATCATAACATCCGCTGCAGAAAAGTGAAGCAAACACCTTGTAAATGAGTCCTTAAAGGGACATTGTGTATTATTTGACCAAAAAATTGTGTTTTAATTATGTATATTTTCAATATTTATTATTGAAGTCATGTCATGTTTATTTGTATAGCCCTTAATCACAAAGAGTCTCAAAGGGCTGCACAGACCACAGATTATTGCAAACCACAGACTATTATGACACCATTCCCTGATCTAAAACCTCCATAAGGGCAAATAATACAGATAAACACATATTGTCAACATAAAATATAGGTTATTCATATGCTATAGAATAGAGGTGTGTTTTATTGAAGCGCTTTGATTGACTTTTAGTTTTCTTTGGCTTTTCTCGGATGAATACTAAGATGTTGGCTCTCACTTACTTCTGTCAGCCACAATGAAAACTATGACTGACAGGTATTGCCTGCTTTCAATTTTCCCAGGACGACGACATGAGCGATGACGACAAGATGAAGCGAGAAAGAAACGAGAAGGCATGGAGCTGTATAAAGCTGTGTGTGGATCAAGAAAGGAAAGAGCGAAAGCAGCAAATAAAAAAGGAAAAGGAGCGTGCAGAGAAGGAGAAAAAGGAAAGGAAAAAGATGGAGAGGAAGTTTAAGAGGGAGAAGAAAGAGCAGGAAAGGAAGGAAAAGAAGGAGCGAGACAAAGAGGAGAAAGAAAGGATGGAGCTTGAGAAGAAAGCAAAACAGTTCCAACCAATCAAAAGTGGGCTGGGGCAGAAGAAAGTGAACTTGTCCTTCTGTGAAAAAACAATCTTTTTATTCACTGGTAACCAGCACGTCCCTTTGACAAACAGTTGGTAGATGAGCCTTTGGTGTACATTCGCCTTCTGTAAACAAATAAAATATTTTGATCAAAAATTTTGAAATCTCTGGATTTTCATTTGAACTAAAGGAAAAAAAGGTTCATTTTTCAATTGCCGCTGCTATCCTTCAGACCAGTAATGTCAAACATACAGGATCCAGCCCGTTGGATGATTTAGTCCGGCCAGAATTTTTAAGTGTGTCTAAAAAAGCAAGTCTAGCTTTTCATTTTTTTAATAAATACAAACCAAAAGCTCCGTCCCACCACTAGAAGGCAGTAAAGGTGTAAAAGAGCTGACATCCAGTATGGTCTTATATTAGAGACAATATTGTACTATATTTTCTCAGCTCCAGTAGGTCCAGTCATGTAGTTTGATCTGATTTTATTGCCTGTTCACTGCTAAAACTCTTATTTTGTTGTACTTTATTTCAAAGCAGTATGACAACTGAACCAAGTGTATTTTTTATTCATAGCTCTTACTTGAGTTTGTTTATGTTTGTTGTGAGTTGGTTCAGCTGTAAAGCTGCCTTTAGCAACTGTTAAAAAGAAAGAATTGTTAACAAATTCAATGCCAAACAAGAAAATCTGATTTTATTTTGTCTTTGAATAAGTTGTGCTTAGAAAAGATCCCTTATTAACCATGATTATATTTTGTAGGGTAGGCTACAAATATAGACTGAATGATAAAGCATACTACCAAAAACAAAGTCAACTATTTGGCATTGACATTTTTTTACTGATACGGCCTACCTGAGAACACAAAGACTGGATCCAAACCCCTGGCCAAACTCAATTTGTCATGACTGCTTTAGACTTATAAGTTATAACTGGTGAATACAGCAGGCCAAAAACATACATTTGCACAACCAACTTGGCTTCATCTCCCGGCCACTTCAGGTACCGATTTTACCTTTCTATTGGCCCGGCAACAACGAGCCATGGAGGCTTGTCTGTTATATAACATCATAGGGTTCATTTTATGTATCTTTTCAAACTAAAACATACTAAATATAGTAATACAGGAAAAATAATTCTTAAAATGAGCGAAAATAACTGAAAATAAATCACCATATAATTTAGCTTATTTATTTCTATCTATCTACCTACCTTGGTCATATCCCTCAAAAGGGGTGACCGACAGCAAGACACACACATACAATAACAAAGAAAATAAAAGGGAAATAAATAACAACAACAACAAAAAAACCTCGGCACCCAAGTTGGTCATGCTTTAGTCCCTACAGATGAAACGGGATAGCTTATTTAGAAAACAAAAAAACTTAATTTTCTAGCTAGAAAATATTTAACACCTTTTTGCAGCCGAGGTAGAACCGAAGCATTGATTTTGGACTACTTTTTAAGATTTACAATATTTCAAATTTTCAACTAACCCTTGGTGTGCCTTGAAGTAACCCTTAGGGGTAATAGTACTCTCTCTTTCTATTGTAAACCACTGTTATGAGGTATTTTTTTATGATAATTAATTATTAGAACAGTGGTCCCCAAAGTAAAGGGCTAAGGCCGGATTCTGCAGACCTACACATTTGGTCGGTCCGCCTGAACAATACTAAAGAGCATTTTTAAGCAAATTTTTTTTAACCTGAAAAAGACCTCAAAGTCTGTGTGCGCGTTTTTGGTTTTGTGATGTAGATGACATATGAAAAGGCATTGTGTTTTATCTCATTACCACACCATCTCTAGTTGGAATCAGAGACTAATGTTAATTTTGTTGTGTGTTTCACATGTTACCACAACAATAAACTTGTCACTTGCAATGGTTAGAATAGAAGAATCTAATTCAGTGTCATTGTAAAATTAACATTCGTCTCTGGTACTGTGAATAAAAATGATGTGATAATGAGATCAAATCTACTGCCTTTTCACAAGTCATCTTTACCACTGGTGGTCCAGTGTTGTGACAGAAGCTTATCTTGGACCTGACTGCACAACACAACAGAAAGTACAGGTATATTCCATGGACTTTTTTGTGAAGTACTCACAGATTGTTATCATTTGTTTCGTACATAGCGTTATTATTTATTTTCTGACATCTGTGACGAACAGAGCCCAAAGAATAGGCGGAGCAGTTGCTTAGGGCCACGTGAACACTAGGGGGACCCAAGAGTGGTAAACTTACATGTGAATATACACTATTCTAATTCTAACTTTTCTTCGGGCCTCATGATGGATTAAAAGGAAAATTTTGGGAAAAAAAGAAACAAAAGAGAAAAACAACAACAAAATTCAAAAAGAGAGATAAAAGAAAAAAAATAATAAACTGATAACATATATAGAGAGGGGCAGCACGGCTGCGCAGTGGTTAGCGCGTGTGCGGCACAGTTCTGCGGTCGTGAGATCAAACCCCCTGTGTGGACTTTGCATGTTCTCCCCGTGCACTACGGTTTCCTCCCACTTCCAAAAATATGCTTGTCAGGTTAATTGTCCGGTCTAAATTGTCCCTAGGAGTGAATGAGTTGTCTGTCCCTGTGTGCCCTGCGATTGGCTGGCAACCAGTTGAGGGTGTCCCTTGCCCATTGCCTGATTATTGCTGGGATGGGCTCCAGCACCCCCGTGACCCTACTGAGGATAAGCGGTGCAGCTAATGAGATGAGATATATAGAGAGGGTCATGTGGTTATTATTTATTTCATTAATAATGTTATCATTTATTTTCTGACTTGTGTTCTGAGAAGAATCCACAACTTTCAGAAGGCTTAGCGCAGTTGTGGCATTCTGGAAAGCAATACATTTTTACATTTAGGCACTCTCCTGCAATTGTCACGCCTTTTCTGTTACCAACTGTCCCCAGCTCCCCATTAGAGAAGGGAAAAGGGGGTTGGCCCTCACAGAAAAAAAGTTTGGGGACCCCTGGCATAGATGTTACACTCCTAATCTGTGACTACAATAATAAAAAAAAACAACGGTAGATGTCAGGCTTTAAAAAGGACTAACAAACGGAAAATAAATTGCACTGGAGTTCGCAAAGCATGTTGGATAACGGTGAATAGAATAGAATAGAATAGAATAGAATAGAATAGAATAGAATAGAATAGAATAGAATAGAATAGAATAGAATAGAATAGAATAGAATAGGCGATGAAGGTTGGTGTCAGTTTACACAGGAAATGAGGTAGCTGTGAACGCGCCAAGCGTCCACGTCCGTGGACATCTTTTTGGGAAAGGAGTAAATAGAACCACTGTCGGAACAAAGAATGCGGGGTGTTATATCTTCAAAATAAAAGCTCATGGCGACAGAAAATAATGTTATTGGGCAAAGAAATGAATTGATGAACGACGCCACGTCTCTAAATGAAGGAGTGGCGTATGATCCTTTAATTAAGGGTGGGAAATTAAACGTCATTATTGTATACATATGACAGTATTGGGGGTGGGGTTTTGCAAAGTAGTGAGGGGTTTGTGAGTCATTAGAGTAAAATGTCATACCTGCCAACACGTGTTAAACTACCGCTTTTCGCCACTTAAAATTGCCTATCACTTAAAAATATCTACCGCATTTTCAAATTTAAACAACAAGAAATCTTGACTCAAGACGAGTGTTTTAGTTTACGGCTGCTTTATTTTGAAGCGAGACGTACTAGATTTCCGTTTTGGTAAAAGAAAAATCAACTTCCCGTTTTAAACAAGAATGTGGTTGTTTTTTATTTCTGGAGACAGGTTGTGATTCTACTGCATTTTAATGCAAAAAGATTGGCATTTACATATCTTGAACAAAGTCTCAAACCACAAAACCAAAATCCTGTTTTTTCTGTGGCACCGGCCCCCGCACTACAATTTTACTTTGAAATACCAACCTAGAAGTCGCTGATCCTGCACAATCGCTAGCTTGACCTCAGCATTAGCGGCGTTCTGGGGGCTACAGTCAAAGCAGTCAGTGTGGCAAACCAGTGGTTAAGGGGAGAAAACGGAGTCCATATCTGAGAAGAGGAGTCTACAAAGACTGGGAACTAAAGGACCCCTAGTCCTGTACATGTGCCCTTCGCTCGTCTCCTGGAAAGCTCTGGCATCGCCTCCATAAATCTGGGATCCAATCTGCGCGGTAAGTAGCCGAATCTCGCTCACCTTACCGCATCAGTCCAAGTGTCGTTGTTCCCTTCACCCCCCGGCCCCCCTTTTTAACTCACCGAAACCACACGATCCCTCTTCACACTGACCTCTAGTTGATGCTGTCCCTTTTTATAACATCTGTTCGTTTTGAAAATAAAGCATCATAACCGCTAATTAATCCTATTAGTGACTGAATATGATGCCACCTCCGCTGACTCGCTATGTGTAAAGAAAGGGGAGAAGGGGACGGGGGGTGTCGGAGGTGGCAATAATTATGCTTTCGATATCTTTTTTTCTTGAGTTTATATCTCAACATGGCATATTTTCTGCGCATGCACAATGTTAGTATACAAAAGGCCTTGCACCACACACACACGCACGCAAACACACTCACGCAAGGGCTTTCAAATGGGAGCCGCAGCCGGCTGACAGTGCCTCTCCAGCCGGCCTGTTTTGGCTCCGTTGGGCCATGCAGGCGTGCAGGGGCGGAACAAGAGCAAGGCGTGGCACGCGTTAAGCATGACGCACAAATGGGCGTGAGTCCTCGTCCTCCCTCTTGACCCCCTTCCAGCTGCCATTCTGATAGCCTACACATGTAAACTGTAGTGTAATTTTAATAGATTCAGTGTGCGGATGACGCAAACTTAGTCAGGGACTTCAGATTTTGGCTTATGAATGGAAGAGGAGAGAAATGGAATGCAAAGTTGTGTGAAACTCCTGCAAACATATGCCTAAATAAATCTGCTCCACATGCCGCTGTGAGTTTTAGTGTTAAAATTCGCATTTAAGCATGTTTGGAGATTGAAAAGAGTTTCCTGGATCTAAACCAAATATGTCAGGGTTGCTTTATTGCGGTTCTCCCCACCCTACAAATAAATATGACCAAATGTTATAAGATCTTTCAAACTCTCCAAAAGATTGCCTCTAAACAATGGCGTAGATTTGGTCTTAGTAATGATAGGAACACAGAACATTTCTTTTTATTGATCACTTAATATTGATGGGGACATGTCCCCTCCATCTAGGCCAAGATACGGTATGAATTAAACCTAAAAGATCACTTTCCCTCCATTGACATGTCCATCTAGGCCAAGTGTTGGCAACCCAAGATTTTGAAAGAGCCACGTTGGACAAAAAAACAAACATGTTTGGAGATGCAAACATTCAAGCTTGATTAAGCCTTATAAGGAAGGCAATAGATACTGCTTATGCTGTATATGATGTTTATATTTATTTGAAAACATTAAGAATATTTGTGTCATGTTTGTCCCCTTACAGAAACCGTATCATTTTCCATAATCAAACGTTTTTTTAAAAGTGCCAGAGAGCCACAAGGGAGCTCCAGAGCTGCTTGTTTCTGACCCCTGGTATATGCTAAAACCACACCTTAGCCTCCAAACAAAATGTATTGTCAGTACCTTGTACCGGCTACTGTACGTTATGCAACTGCAACCTGAAAACTGACCAATCACATCCAGGTCATGTTATCACAAACATGCTGCTAAAATGTATCTCAACTGAACTTCATGGAATTGGATAAAGCCAAAAAGGCTTTTTGATCTCGTTTGAGAACATATTATCCAAGAACAGTTTGTAAAATTATTTATCTAGTTTAATGTTATTTGTCATTTAATCCATGGTTTGTTTTAAAGACAAGTACCTTTTCATGCTCAATTACGTAAAAACCCTTGTCAAGTCTTCATATAAAAAATAAATAAATAATAATTTTACTTGTATTGTCATTCTTTGTAACAATGTACACAGAACAAAATGTCGATACACCTGACCCGTACAGTTAAACTGTAGCGAGCCGATATGATGCAATTGTCAGTACATTTTTTATTCGTAAATCTTACCGTGTCTAATACCAGTCCTGCCACGCTTTAAGGGGACAGGGGGTACTCTATGTGCGACTCCTTTTCAAGGTTTCTTAATTGTCCTCGTGCTGAGGCGCAGCCCTTTGAGTTTTTTTTTTATTAATAATAATAATAATAATAATGCATTTTATTTAAAAGCGCCTTTCAGGCCACCCAAGGACACTGTTCAAACAATGAAAGAAAAAAAAAAAAAAAAAAAACAATTTAAAAAGTTGTAAACGAAATAATAAATAAAAACAAGACATAAAATCATAAAAACATAAGAAATGGAGAAGCTATGTGTTGTAGGCAGTCCTGAACAGGTGTGTTTTTAGACGGGACTTAAAAGTGGAGAGAGGTGTGCAGTTTTGGAGGTCCGGAGGTAGATTGTTCCAAAGCTTGGGAGCAGCGCGACTGAAGGCTCTGGCTCCCATGGTGCTCAGATGGGCAGGGGGCACTGACAGTCGGAGGGAGGACGAGGATCTGAGGGAGCGAGTGGGGACGTGCACCTGGAGAAGGTCGGACAGGTAAGGAGGAGCCAGGTTGTGAATGGCCATATATGTATATAAGATGAGTTTGTAGCTGATGCGATGCTGAACAGGAAGCCAGTGTAGCTGTTGGAGAACGGGGGTGATGTGCTGCTGGGAAGATGTTTTTGTGATGATGCGAGCAGAGGCGTTTTGAACCAGCTGAATTTTATGGAGGGACTTTTGGGGAAGGCCGAAGAGGAGAGCATTGCAGTAGTCAAGGCGGGATGTGACAAGACTGTGGACGAGAATAGCAGTAGTGCGGGGGGTGAGGGAAGGGCGGAGTCTGGTAATATTGCGGAGGTGGAAATAAGCAGTGCGGGTGATGGTGTTGATATGTGAGTGGAAGGTAAGCATGCTATCCAGGATGACACCCAGACTCTTGACCTGGGGGGAGGGGGACACTAAGGAGCTGTCGATGTTGAGAGAGAAGTTGTTTACTTTGGATAAAGTGGATTTGGTGCCAAGAAGGAGGAATTCTGTTTTATTGGCATTTAATTTAAGAAAGTTTGTTGTGAACCATGTTTTGAGTTCGGAAAGGCAAGAGGTGAGGGAGGGAGGTGGGAGTATGGAGTTTGGTTTGCAGGAGAGGTAGAGTTGGGTGTCATCAGCAAAGCAGTGAAAGTGGATATTAAATTTGCGGAGGATATGACCAAGAGGCAAGAGGTAGACGATGAAGAGAAGAGGACCTAAGACAGATCCCTGGGGTACACCTGAGGTGACTAGGGAGGGCTTTGAGGTGAAGGATTTCAGCTGGACAAACTGAGTGCGGCCAGTGAGATAGGAATGGAACCAACTGAGGGGAGTATGGGTGAGACCAATGGAGGAGAGTCTATTGAGGAGGATAGGGTGAGAGATTGTGTCGAAGGCGGCGCTCAAGTCTAGGAGGATGAGGATGGAGACTAAACCGGAGTCGGATGCTATGAGGAGATCATTTACAATACGGATTAGGGCAGTCTCTGTGCTGTGGCGGGGGCGGAAACCAGACTGAAAGGGCTCATAGAGAGAGTGGAGGGACAGGTGCGAGTGGAGTTGAGCAGCAACAGTTTTTTCAAGGATTTTTGAAATAAATGGAAGGTTGGAGATGGGGCGGAGGTTGTCGAAGTTGTTGGGGTCAGCACCATGTTTTTTAAGTGTAGGAGTAACAGCAGCGGTTTTGAAAAGTGATGGGACAATACCAGAAGAGAGTGAGGAGTGAATAATGGCAGATATGAGAGGAAGCAGGGAAGGGAGGCAGGATTTAACAAGGGATGAAGGGAGGGGATCGAGCTGGCAAGTGGTGGGCTTGGATTTGAGTATGAGGTTGGATAATTCAGCAGTCGTGGGTGGAGCAAAACTGGAGAAGAAGTGACAAGGAGAAGGAAATTCAGATGGGGAGGGAGCAGACAGGTTTTGATGGAGTTGGTGATGAATCTTAAGGATTTTGTGATTGAAGTACTCCATTATGGAGTTGCAGGTTGCTGTGGAGTACAGGTGGAGGGGGAGAGAATTTGGTGGCTGGAGGATTTTGTTCATGACAGAGAAGAGAGTTCTTGAATTTCCTTCGTTGGAAAGGATGAGGCCGGAGTAGTAGCTGGATTTGGTTTGTGCAATTTGGTCCTTGTATTTAGCAGTATGGGTAGTGTACATGTCCTTGTGGATGGTGAGGCCGGTTTTCTTATAGAGTCGCTCAAGTTGGCGGTTCTTTGATTTCATTGACCGAAGAGCGGGTGTAAACCAGGGGGCAGATGTGGAGAATAAGGCAGTCCTGGTTTTCAGGGGGGCAAGAGAATTTAGAATATTTGTGAGGCAGGTATTGTAGTGAGTGGTAAGCTCATCCGGGCTTGAAAGAGCTTCTGGGGGTGGGGAACGGTCAATAATGGAGCAGAGGGTGTCAATGTTGATATTTTTGGTATTAAGGTCTTTACAGATAAATGTGACTTTACTTTATTAGATTTGTCTTACGGCACTGAAAGACAATGTCACTTTCTTATTTGACTTTTCTCAAAACAAATATACGCGTTTTATACTTTGACGGTTAATTTTTGCAACACAAAAACAAATCGCAGAAGAGCAACACAATACCTTGTGTAGTTGTGGAATACACGACAAATACAACAAATTCATTCTACCTAGTTGTCACACACCTGTAGGCTTGGAATTTGAAATAATTTGGCTCTTCAGGGGACCTATCCTTGTAGCACAAATTATTTTTGGCTAACAAATGATTTACTTTATTTGTCAACTGAATATTTCAGTAAGTGAAAGGTTGATCCAACTGTTGTGTTTAAAAATACTACTTGTCAGCTCCACAAATTCACTGCTTGCCAAATACATTAATGACATGAAAAAGCATGCTTAGCTGTGGATTTTATGGAAGAAAAACTGCCGTGCTATGATGTTTGAAGTAGTGTTGTAACTATCTTCACATGTCAGCTTTAGAAAATTCTCTTTTTGTGTTGTTGCCTTGTCTAATATAATTTTTAAAAAATAAAATAAAACGGGCAGCACGGCGGCGCAGTGGTTAGCGCTTGTGCGGCACAGTTCATGTCATGGGAACCTGTCGTGGGTTCAAATCCAGCTCCAGACTTCCTGTGCGGAGTTTGTATGTTCTCCCCGTGCCTGCGTGGGTTTCCTCCGGGCACTCCGGTTTCCTCCCATGTTCCAAAAACATGCATTTCAGGTGAATTGGCCGGTCCAAATTGTCCCTAGGTGTGAATGAGCGAATGAGTTGTCTGTCCCTGTGTGCCCTGCGATTGGCTGGCAACCAGTTCAGGGTGTCCCCTGCCCACTGCCCGGAGATGGCTGGGATGGGCTCCAGCCCCCCCGCGACCCTAATGAGGATAAGCGGTACGGCTAATGAGATGAGATGAGAAAATAAAAAACAAAATTGTGAATTTGGTAGATATTTAAACCTGCATTGAGGAAAACTATATACCCTTGCTTGGCAAGAGTTCAACCTACTACTTTTGCATCTTCAAATTAAAAAGACATAATATAATATTTGACTACCGGATGTCGCTGTATTGTCTAGCGCAACCTAAAATGAGCGTTACAAAGCACAAGGAAAATTACAGACCAAGTAGACTCAGAGTAACAAAAGCACAGAATTTTTCTTGTCATTGATTTTCAAAACGTTTTCACTTTTGGGTTACACTTATCAGCAAGATGCCAGACATTCATGTCAGCTCCCTTTAGGTCAGTGGTTCTCAACTAGTGGGGCGCGAGAGTCTTTCAAAGTGTGAAAAAAACGGTTATGTTCCCTTAAGACAGACTTCAACTGATCAGATACAGATCGCCTCCGTGCATAAAAATTTGATTTCCCTGCAGTGTGAACCAAGCCCCAGATAAAGTGAAACTGCGCTATCACTGCACTTGGGGCAGTGGCACTCTCACTTGGGGGAGCACAAGGGGTTTTCTTCTTCCAAGCGGGGGCATTCCAGAAAATAATTGAGAAGCACTCAAAGGGTGTCATAAATGTTTCCACATCAATGCAATATTTTGTATTTAGAAAGCACGCATTTTGGAAAGCCGTTTTTCTTGGTACCACCACAAAAAAAAAACAAAGAATAAGCCACCCTGTATTTTTAAAACTGCTGTTTCTAAAATGTAGCAAAAGTTGGGGACTTACGTTAATTTAAAGAACCATAGATGACTTGTCAATATGATTTAAAAAAGAAAATCTCCGTATTAATGACAACTATCTTCTAATCCTAGCGTGGGCTACCTATGGTCCACGGGCCACATTGCAGCCAAACTTTAATATGAAAAATCAAATGATCATAAGTACAAATGTGTTTAAAAAAATCCTACGAATACAATTGTTTTGGTTTGGTGCCACTCTCATCCCCAGTGTCCCAACATTCGAATAGCTGGCTACATGTTTCTTTTCCTTGATATTTTCACAATATATATTTTTTTAATCAAAATAAATTTAACGGAAAAAACCTTAAAATCAGCTGTACTGCATTTGGACTTTTTCAATGCATATTATCAAATGTTGTGCTTTAAGAAAGGGGCATCATTTATTATTTTGCTTTATTTCAGAGTGTTTCCAAATTCATCTGTTTAAATCATTTATTTAAAGCAAAAAAAGTAAATGTATAGTGTTTCAAAAATGTGCTATATTTTGAATATTACTAATTAATTATTACAATAAATATATTTATTTATTTCCCTGTACTAACTCATGAGCGTATAATTCTGGCTTGCTACTGAAAAGGTGTGCCCACCCCTGCTCTAATCAAACTTAAAAAAATATCTCCCCAAAATCCCACACACCAAGATCAAACATGAAATAAGTCCATTTCTACATGACCCAAGCAACAAGCTCTGACAGTCAGTGACTTCACTGCTTAATTGTCACTAAACACATCTTTGTGATGCCAACGCCTCGAGAGGAGCATGTTAGCATGGGCAATTTCGGCGAGCCGCCTTAGAGTTGGAATTAAAACCAAAAACTAGGGCAGCTCGGATTTTTATACTCCAGTTAACTCTTACCACTTCTGGGACTGGGTTATGCCCCACTTTGCTGCAGCACTGAGAATCCTGTCTGGTTGAATTATTACACATCAGATCCGATGAAGCAAGGTGGAGAAATGCTGGCCCAGTTTGACCAACTGTATTCAGAATTTTATTCTGATATTATAACTTTTATAAGCAGTGTCTTTATTACCTAGAGAAGATACCAAGATAGTCTTGGGTTTTTCGAGATAAGTGTGTATAAACTGTGACATGCGTTACACTGTAAAACAAATTCTATCAATTTTCTTTCTAACACCCACTTGAGAAATCGAACCTGTGTGAAATATACAAAAAAGAACAACAATATCAGGGTTTCCCCAAAAACCTAATAAGACCAGTTGTCAGGGACTGGATTGACATAATTCAATCAGCGCAGACATTGGTCAGTATGAAGTGTACAGGGTTTGTACATGTGGTTTAAATAATTGAAAATGCTTGAATTTTAATGTTGTGTTTTCAAGGATGGAAAGTCCTTTAATTTGAAGGTGAAGTTCTTGTAAATGCTTGAAATATTTGCCATGCTTCTCGGCATCTGACTTGATAGACCATGCATTAAATAACAAAATAAATAAATTAGGTTTGCTTAAAAACAATGCAGACAGGAGCCCTGCTCTGGTGGCTTCGCTTTGCCATTGCATATCTTCCTCGTGATTATCGGCAGCTGGCATTAGTTTTATATGGCGATGACATGTGAAACGTCATCGGCCCCTACGTGTTGCCGCACAAGAGGACAGGTTAAGAGACCAAGATGACAGGTACTGGAAAAATTGGAAAACTGGCTTTGAAATTGCCTAATAGGTGCTTGAATTTTGCCAAGAAAAAGGCGTATGAACCCTGAGTGTTAAAAAAAGAAAGGAAGATGCTGAATGGTATGTGCTGAATCGTGTTTTTTGCCTGGTAGGAGGGAATGGTGTAAATTGTTTGAGTGTAGCACGATTGCATTCCGATTCAGGTTATACGATTCAGATGATGAAATGATATTTGGAGCATTTTTATTCAATATTTTCCCCCATACTATGATGTAAACACTTATAACTTTTGATAACACTTCATTTATAATAAAGTAGAACAAGTATTATTAGGGCAGCACGGCGGCACGGTGGATAGCGCGTGTGCGGCACAGTTCTGAGGTCATGGGTTCAAACCCAGCTACCACCTTCCTATGCGGAGTTTGCATGTTCTCCCCGTGCTTGTGTGGGTTTCCTCCGGGCACTCCGGTTTCCTCCCTCATTCCAAAAACTTGCATGTCAGGTTAATTGGCCGGTCCGAATTGTGAATGAGCAAGCGAATTGTCTGTCCCTGTGTGCCCTGCTCCTGGCTGGCAACGAGTTCAGGGTGTCCCCTGCCCACTGCCCGAAGATGGCTAGGATGGGCTCCAGCAGCCCCGCGACCCTACTGACGATAAGCAGATGATTGATGGATGGAAGTATTAATTTCTATCACAGTTTATGAAAACGCACAAAAGACCAACAATACAAAAAAGTCCTAATGACTACTTCAGTATCTAAAGTTTAAGTGTTTTCTTGCTTTTGAAAATGCAGCACACTTCTGCACAAACACGCGGTTATTATTATTATTTTAAGAATGTGTTGTTTCCAATCACCGGTGATGAGCAAAGATAGAGTAATAACTAACTATGTTAAAGTCCCAGTGTGAAATATTTAAAGACAGTCCGGCCACTTTATTGGGTACACCATGCTAGTAATGGGTTGGACCCCCTTTTTCCATCAGAACTTCCTCAATACTTTGTGGTATTTATTCAACAATGTTCTGGAAGCATTCCCCAGGGGGTTTGGTCCATATTGACTTGATGGCATCACACAGTTGACACAGATTTGTCGGCTGCAGATCCATGATGCGAATCTCCCATTCCACCACATCCCAAAGATGCTCTATTGGATTGAGATCTGGTGACTGTTGAGGTCATTTAAGTACAGTAAACTCATTGTCATGTTCAAAAAAACAGTCTGAGATGATTGCAGCTTTATGACATGGTGCATTATCCTGCTGAAAGTAGCCATCAGAAGTTCAGTACATTGTGGTCATAAAGGGAGAGACATGGTCACCAACAATACTCAGGTAGGCTGTGGCGTTGCAACAATGCTCAATTGGTTCCAAGGGGCCCAAAGAGTTCCAAGAAAATATTTACCACACCATTACACTACCACCACCAGCCTGTTGATACAAGGCAGGATGGATCCATGCAGGCATACTGCGTGTTCGGAGATGCTCTTCTGCCTACCTTGGTTGCTTGAGTCACTGTTGCCTTTCTATCAGCTCGAACCACTCCGGCCATCTTCCTCTGACCTCTAGCATCGACAAGGCATTTCTGTCCACAGAACTGCCGCTCAGTGCATATTTTTTCTTTTTCCGACCATTCTCTGTAAACCTTAGAGATGGTTGTGTGTGAAAATCCCAGTAGATCAGCAGTTACTGAGATACTCAGACCAGCCATTCTAGCCCCAACAACCATGCCCGGTTCAAAGTGCCTCAACTCACTTTTCTTCCCCATACTGATGCTAGGTTTAAACTGCAGGAGATTGTCATGACCATATCGACATGCCTAAATGCATAGGTTTGTCGCCAAGTGATTAGCTGTTTAAAAATTATGTTGGACATGTATAACTTATAAAGTGGCCGGTGACTGTATAATGAGACTGTATTGTCTAATGCAAACGCAAACCAGTGCCACAATGCAAGATGCCAGACAAACATTTCGGCCACTACTAGGTAGGGATTCCACTATGTAAATGATAGGTTGATCGTTTTGGTTGTAACATTTCTCAGAATTCACTGTGTGAATATAACTTGTTTTTATATTCCTAAATATAAAAACAATCTTTCACACACACACACGAAGTAACGTTTCAATAATCAGTCTAATTGTATCTCTTGTACGTTTATCAGTTTTGTACTCTATTATTTTGAAGTCGCATTTCCGGTGTATTTTTCTGTTTCCTGTGTGACTAAAGTTAACTAGACACACGGGGGCGGGTAGTGTGGTCGCGACACTCGCCCGAGGTGGTGGCCGATGGGAGTGCTAATAAACTTATTTACCTTAATACTTGTTTTTATTTGAGTAATTCTGCCAACATAGAGTTTATGTAAGTTTTAACTTTATCAGTAAAATACATTTCTCAACCTTTGATTTTTTTATATGAATTAACAATTGTATGATAGGTCAGGCATTTCCGCCTAATATTCAAATCAATGTTTTTTTTTTTTTTTACTAAAAAGGTTTTTTGTACCACTAGGAGGCACTAAAAATTATACATTCTCCCTTTTAAGAGCGACGTCCACGCATGTCTCGGTGAGTGTATTCGTATTTGCCTTCAACAGCGTGTCCATTTCGCTTTTTTACGTAGTTCAAAGGTCCGGGTTCAATTCCAGCTCCAGCACAGCTTCTCTGTGCCGAGTTTGCACGCTCTCCCCCTGCCTGTGCTGGTTTTCTCCAGGCACCCTGGTTTCCTCCCACATTCCTAAAACATGCATCGGAGGTTGAGTGGTGACTCCAGATTGTCCTTAGGTATGCGTGTGGGAATGGCTGCATTTCTATGTGTAACCTGTGATTGGCTGACTATCAGTCCAGGCTGTCCCTTGCCCACTGCCAGATGTCAGCTAGAATGGCTTCAGCACCCCTGCAACCATAGTGAGGATAAGCGGTTAGGAAATTTAATGAATACTCTTAAAATAAGCTAATAGCTTTCCAAAGTCTTTTTTTGCCCTTGACAACCCCTAGCAAAAAGTATGGAATCACCAGTCTTGGGCAAGCCCTCACTCAGTTATTTTATTCTGTAGGAAAAACTCAGATGCACAAGTTCATATTGACATCTTATTCCTTCAATTGATAAAATGTTTGGGGATGATGAACTAATTTTCCAAGATAACAATGCATCGTGTCACAGAACAAAAACTGTGAAAGCATTCCTTGGAGAAAGACGCATGCAGTCAGTGTAATGGCCTGCAAATAGCCCAGATCATAAACCAATTGAGAACCTGTGGTGGAAATTGAAAATGTCCACTGCAAGGCTCCAACCTGCAAAGATGATCTGGCAACTGCAATCAGAGAGTTGGCACCAGATTGATGAAGAACACTGTCACTCGTCGAGTCCATGCCTCAGAGACTGCAAGCTGTCATAAAAGCCAAAGGTGGTGCAACTAAATACTAGTGATATATTTTGATTGTTATTTTTTTGTCAGTTTTTCATGAATCCTTATTTTTTTCCTCAGAATGGAGTGATTCCATGTTTTTCCCTGTGCTTGGTCTATCAAAGTAGCATATACTGACCACCACAAATTTGTTTTATTCATTTATTTTAGTGTTTCTGAATGCCAATGAGTTGCACTATTTAAAAACTTTTCTATTTTTACATGCTTTTTATCTTGAATTTGTTCTACAGAATAAATTGTCAGACAGGTACTTGTCCAAGACTGAAGATTCCATACTTTTTGCTAGGGGTTGTATGTTCTTAAAACAAGTTGAAAGTGGCTTTCAATTTTGATATAAGATTTGAATTCTAGATAGGATCTATGGTTTTGCAATATATCATAGAATGATGATCGTTACAACCCAAACTAAATTCGGGATCAAGCCTGACTTTACTCTTCTGTCAGTTTTACAGTTGACTTCCAAGGCAGTTTGACTCCTGCTATGGGAATCGACATCTGCTCTTGCAGTCTCATGACCAATGTGTCACTTCCTGTATATTGACACATTTACGGGACGGCGCTGCATGCCTCCTCTGTTGGTCAGATCGGTCAAAGCAGGTCACTGGCTGACATTTTTATGTCTTGTCACTCTCACTTGTCTTTGTTTCCACATCTTTCCCCTTGTGGAAAGGTTGTCTCCTCCTCTCAGGAAATTCCTCTTCATCCCAAGAGTGAAGCTGAAGGAGAGGGTGTAAAAGAAGAGCAGATATTAATTTTGAAGGGGATATTTTGACTTTAATTCTTTGTGTTTAACAACAAAGTCAAAATAAAATTGTTTTTAACAACAAATGGATAGTATTTTCAAAGCATTAATTAGATTTTACTCATAACATAATTATATGTTTGGTTTACGGTTCACGGATTCCTTAACTGCCAGGGTTGTCAGGGCACCACTTACTTTGATGTGTCTTGGACACAGCCTGGTTGCACCCTTTTCTTCTTCAGGCAAGTTTTTTGGGGTAGAGGTTTGCTCCCCAACATGAAACAAATTACTTGTTTCTATACCAGTAACAGAAGAAGCCTTCTGTTCTTATTCAGATAAAGTAAGCATCTTCATCATTTGATTGCTGGTGTTTTTCGGTGTAAAGCCTCTTCCCGCTCTTCAGAGATTAGCTCGACCTTCTGCATTGACTGCCTGTCAATGCTGTGTGTCATAATACTGGTACTAAATCCTAAATCATGCAAGAAAAACGTTTCTTCCGAAATACACACAATACGCACAACCCCAAATTTAATTTTAGCTCTGAAAAACATTATGTCTGTCTAACAAAAATAACTCCCGATGAGTTGAGTACAATTTTGCGTACACAAAATTAGTACAAATTGGAGATGAATTGTAAATCTATACTTTTGGTGTTATCCAAAAATAAGTCTATTCAAGTAAATCACAATTTTCAGAATAATGCTGACCCTAGCTTCATCATCATCATCATCATCATTAGCTCTATCATTTTTTTTTCGTTAAACTTCATTTCGTTGTTTTCTTATTTTGAAGAGAGTGATTTATTCATGTCTCTTTTAGTTGATTAAACCCATTATCATACCATCCACTCTGTAACATCGCATTTAATTATTTATGAGTAATGAATATACCTGGGAAAATGGCTGTAATAATTGCTATTGTAGTTGGTTTTGTATCTGCGACGTAGAAACAGTTGCTATGCATCGTTAAAATGAAATTTTATGTCACAAAAGTAAGTACACCACTCACATTTCTGCAGGGATTTCATTATAATGTTTAATAGTACATCACTGAAAAAACATTCGATTTGACAAAATGAAAAGAAGTATGTCAACAAGGCTCACTGGAAAAATATCCTCTGATCTGATGAGACAAAGATTAATTTATTTTGGTCAGATGGTTTGAAGCATGTGTGGCGGAAACCAGGTGAGGAGTACAAACTTGTTTTTGTCGTGCCTAAAATTAAGCATGGTGTTGAGAATGTCATGGTTTGGGTCTGCATGAGTGCAATTGGAGTTGGGGAGTTTCATTTTGTTGAGGAAATCATGAACTCAAGCATGTAAAGAATGATCCCCTCCCTCCAGAAACTGGGTCACAGGGCTGACAGTGACCCCAATATAAACCTCAAAGATGACATTTTTGCGGCGTCCTCAAGCAGAAGGTGGAGAAGGACAAGATATTGAATATCTCCCAGCACTGTCATGTTGTCACGGAGGAGTGGAAGAGCATTTCATTGGCAATTTGTCAGGCTCTGGTGAAATCCATGGCCAGGAGGATCAAGGTGGTTCTGAGAAATCATATTGGCCACACAAAGATTTGAACTTCAG
Source organism: Urocampus carinirostris (assembly GCF_059441175.1). Taxonomy (NCBI): domain Eukaryota; kingdom Metazoa; phylum Chordata; class Actinopteri; order Syngnathiformes; family Syngnathidae; genus Urocampus; species Urocampus carinirostris. The sequence continues at coordinate 36,049,911 of NC_142362.1, read as the reverse complement.
AAACTTTTAATTTAGAGTGTACTCACTTTTTACACCACTGGTGTGGCTACCAATGGCTATATTTGGAGTTTTTTTTGGGGGGAAAAATAAACGTACACTGCTATAAGCTTTACACAGACTACCTTTCATTGTGTCAAAGCAAGTTTCTTCAGTATTGTTCAATTAAACATAATGATGAAATCTCTGCAGAAATGTAAGGCGTGTATTCACTTTTGTGACATACTGTGCTGTATTAATGAGCCTTCAGGTTCCGATTTTTCTTTTGAATATAGAAGCCAAAATAACTTGAAATATTTGTTCAAAAACTGATTTGTTTAAATACAAAGTCGTTTAAGCACCGAGGTATCACTGTATTGCTCTGCACTTATTTCAAATAAAATGTTTCAAGGTATTGATACATGTACAGTACATCTCGTTACCTAGGTCCTGATTCATAGTTGTAGGTAGGATTCAAGTAGATGGTAAATTAGTATTCAAAAACATTAATGCAAGAGTCAAGCATGAGCAGCTTTAAGACGACAAAATAGATTGGTGCTTTTCAGTAGTGAGTTTTATTTTATTTTTTTCACGTTTTTGCCACAGTTGCAGTTTTTACCTTTTACATCGCATAGTATACAATTCTTGCACTTCCAAGACCTGTGTGTCACATTGTTTGAGTGCATGTGTCTCTTGTTGAGTTTCTTTTTGGCCGTTGTTGATTATTAAAACAGGAATATGGCAGGACAAAATCATAGCCTTAATGGAGTTTCCAGATGAGGACTCTCTTTTTTGATTCTGTTTATTGAACTTTCTCAGCAAATAAAGTAGATTGAATAATTATATTGCATGCACTTTAAATGTTTTAAAGTAAAGTGATTGAACATGTGAGTTTGTGTTCAGTATCAGCAACGATCAAACTGTAGCCTTTCAGAGGCCAAATGTGAGAGGTGTTAATCCTATTGTTAGTCCAGAAGGGATCACACTCATCCTGCAAGACAGCCAAATGGCAAAGATTTGTTAAATTCCACTGGTGAGCTCTTTGCCAAACGTCATTGTACGTGAGTGACATTGTCGTGTCTTGTTGACAGTTGGCAAAGACCTCATGAGGGTTAAGTTGGCATTTCAAGACAGAATGTAATTCCAGGCAGATGGTGCAGTGTCCTGGCTCTGCTAACCCTTTGGAAAATTTGGTCTCATTTCTTGTTTTTTTCTTAAATTTTCCTTCTCTGTGTTTTTCCTCTCCACTCTAGCCATGCCTCCCCCTTGTTCTCTATGTCTGAGTCTTTTGGTTCGCATGGGCCCGTAGGTGCAGGTTGTGCAGCTGGGAATACGGCCTTTTCAGACCATCCAACTCTAGCTTTATCCTTTATATTAAATACTGATAAGTTTAAAGTTTATTAGACACTCAAAGCAACGAGAGAGGACAATGGATTTTGAACAGGAAGAACAGGGGAGCAAGAAGAACAGGGGAGCCTAACACTCCGATAAGAAATTTCAACCTGTTCTAAAAGCCTTCCCCTGAGCCCTTTCTTTTTGTTAAATTTCCTAGTTTACAAAAGCAAATGTGCCCTAAAAGGTGCAGATATCAAAGAAAAGCAACATACTTTCCTGAAGGTGACAATGATATAAACAGTTCATAATATCTTGATAAAATCACTGCTATCTGTGTGTTTGTGTGTGTGTATGTGAATACGTCAAGTGTGAAGTGCATTGTCCGCATGGCGGCGCAGTGGTTAGCGCATGTGCGTCACAGTTCTGAGGTCATGAGATCGAACCTCCTGTGTGGAATTCGCATGTTCTCCCCGTAAATTGTCTGTCCCTGTGTGCCCTGCAACTGGCTGGCAACCAGTTCAGGGTGTCCCCTGCCCACTGCCCGAAGAATGGCTGGCATGGGCTCCAGCAACCCCGCGACCCTACTGAGGTCAAGTGGTGCAGATAATGGATGGATGAAGGTCATTGTAAAGCGCTTTAGAGCTCCTCAGTGATTTTTTTAAAGCGCTATATAAATACAGTCCATTTACCATTTAGCATAATAGTCAAAACAGCAAACAGTGCTCAATAGTAGTCAAGATAACCAAATGGCATCCCATGCAATCTCCTTTGCAGCTGTTAATACATGGTGTTTTAAAAATGTGATCAACTTTGAATATTAATAAGTAATTATCATAATAAATATATGTATATTCTGTTCTCACTCAAAAATGAAAACAATCTTGAAACACCCTGTATTAAAATCAGAATAAAACTATCACCAATGAATTCAGAATATCAATACAAATAAATATAAATGAAATTAAAATCAACAATATAAAAACTCATACATACCTTGATAATGAAATGTAAAATACTATGCCTCTTGAGAGTAAAATATGAAATATGCATTGCTATAAAAAGAGAGAAAGATTAAAAAATCTAGCAGTGCACATTTTTATATTAGTAAACTTGATTGTCCCTTTTGTTGTTGATGGTGCATTAAAAGCCATCTGCTGGACACCTGCAGTAACAACAGGTTTCATGTGTGTTTTTAAGTGATAAGGTTGTCCACGAACCACTTTTGATAAAAAAAAAATGGTGCCTTAACTGCTCCTAAAAGCGTTTTTAAAAATCTAGACATACTCTTTTTCTTTTCTGAAATATTATTTCACACCTGTCAACTTAATGTTTTCTGGGGTTTTATAGGTTTTTAAAAATCATTTTAAATTGTGTATGCTGTCTAACAATTTTTGTACGGAGGTAAAAAGTGTGTTTTGTTAGATCAGTCGACAAAGTCATTGTAGATTGCCAACAGTGGCACGGTATTCTACATAGTCTGTCTTGCTGTAAGTAAATAAGTGCCATGTTGTGTTTGTAAGGTTTATTATTACTTAATAAAGGGAAATGCAATAATAAGGGGGTAAATTGGCTGAGGTTGACAGGTATGTTCTTTTCAATGTTTGGAAGCTCTGATATTCTACTATTTACAGGAAAAGCAGATGGTTATTACACTGTGACAGTAGCTGGCAGCAAGTTGCATTATTGAGCCTGGAAATAGCATTTGTCAACATTAATGCTGTCCTTCCTGAGCCTCCTGCCAAAATGTAAGATGGGCCAAGAAGAACATCTGTGGGCCCTCGTGATTTTGTAAAGAAATATTTTAATTCCAACCTCATAGTTTGTGTTTGAATTTCTAAATATTATATAAAATTTGCTGAGCCGGAACAGAAAGCGTACGTTGTTCTCAAAGCATGCACGTTTTTGGAACATGGGTTGTGTTCTTTGGCCTTATACCTTTTGGGTTCCGCAACACATGCCTGTGCACGGCTCCAAAACAAACCACACTGAGCTCCTGAAGCTGGAGGAGATGGAAAGTGTTTGTCAGGGGTGTCACACTCAAGTTAAGTCAAGTCAAGCTCTTGTGTGGTTAGAGTGCCACCACTGGCCATCAAGTCCAGGAACAACTACTATACTGAACCTTTGTATTATCCAGTCATCAGAATCATGCCACTCAAACACAGACCTGTAATATAGATATCACTTTTATGGTAGAAAAAGCATGTCAATTTCAGTTTTGCTCAGGGGCTGGATCCAGACTTTATGTTCTCAAGTGGGCTAGATCAGTAGAAAAAATGTCCACCCTAAATATTTAGCTTTGTTTTTTTCAGTACTATGCTTTATCATTCAGCCTACATTTGTAGCTTACCCTTAAAATTGTACTCATGAATGAAAAGTGGTATTTTCTATGGACAACACATCTATTCACAAACAATGGGCATTTCATGTTTGGCATTGAATGTGTTAAAAACTGTTTATTTTAATTCACCACACCAAACAAACTCAAGTGGGAGCTATCAATTTAAAATATGCTTGCCTCAATTGTCATACTGCTTTTAAACAAATAAAAAAGAAATACAAAAAGGAGATTTAGCAGTGAACGTCTTTTGATTAACAATGTGTGTTCTGCTCTTCTTGTGTGTGTGTGGTACAGAATTTAGCAGCATCTTAACACTATTGAAAAAGTACTTGGTCAAGATTAGCATCCAAGCTCCACTTTATTTCAAAACAGTAAAACTGAAACATATATCAAAAACCGAGTGAGTCACACACCACACCACAAACGGTCAACAAAAACCATGAAGCTTTGAGCAGTTCAAATGAAATACGTAAAAAATATATACCTACATCACAATAGCTTTGGAAACTTACCGACGATGGGGTCGAAGGCACAACGACTGAAGCAGATGGCTGTTGACAATGTCAGGCGTCAATGAGAATGTCTAACTTGATTAAACTAATATGGCTCTCAACATAATGTCACTTCCTGTCTGAAAGTCGACTTCACAATAAATGTCGAAAACCAAGTAAACTTCTAGTTAACTTTTCTTTCCCATACTGTTTAAGTAAATAAATGGGCTTTATTTGGATATATTTCCCCACAAAAACGTCACTAACTTGGATATACGTTTTCATTGGAATTACTAGTGCGGCAAGTGGTTCGCAACAACACAGGATTTGGTTTGATCCATTTAAAGGATTGTACAAGATGACCCTATTTCTTTATATACAATTTTCGTAATTGTCACATTAATTCAGATTTTGTCTGCAACTAGTTGTTTTTGAGGCATTTATATATATGTTTATGGGAGATATGATCACCTCCATAGACTTTAAGAAGCTATTGGCTTTTTAAATTGCCATTCCTCACTAAAATTTAATGTGGTGTTTCGCTCCAATCACCAGTCTTCGGGAATTCCAGTTTATTCTTGCACTACGACCTCGTGAAATCTTCTAAAACCATGGACAATCAGATTAAACTTTGGAATTTTTCTCTGTGAATCAGTTTTATTAGCCAATGTTTAAGAGTTCCAACTACGAATCTGGTCTTTGAACGCACTAAAACTCCAGCGCAGAACACTACTAATGGCTATACCTCAGAATAGGGTCTGTTTTTCATCAAAAGATGTTATTTTTGGGTGAGAATTGCTCCCGCTAATATACCTATTACCTTTATTTCAGAAATAAAGGCCATTGCATGTAAAGAAAGACAATCATATTAATTCCTATGGTTTAGTGTGAAAGGGCTCAAAAATGAAAGATACTTCTTTATAAAAATTACAAAAACAACAGCTTTGCATAACTTTAACAATTGTTTTTTACAAGGAAAGGGAGATATTTCCCTCAAGCTATTGCATTTTTTTTTTAGATATTTGCATTCAAGTTTCAAAATTCAGATTACTGAAAAGGTGTACCATCTTTTCTTTCGATGATGTGTTGCAGTCTCCAATTAACAGATATAAGTAATCTTGTTTTTTTATGCAGAAATTTAATTACAGGCAGCAAAACTCAATCTGATCTTTAATTACAGTAAATGTTTATTTGAAGTTATGTTAATTCTACACAAGTAGGTTACACAACATGTGGCCTATGACTGTAATGTTTTTTTTTCACATGCATGACTGTCTACTGCTGCTTTTTCTGTACCACAGATGCACGAGTAAAGTCTTCTAGCTTTAAAGCAGAGCAAGCTCTAAAACATGCTTACAGGTCTTTCTAATATAATTGCATATTGTGATTAAGTTCATTATTTTCTGTAATGCACCGATCAACATTAGACTTTCATATATTTTAGATTTGTTACACACAACTGAAGTAGTTCAAGCCTTTGTTGTTTTTATACTGATGAGTTTGGCAAAAATAGTCAGGAAAAAACAAACATCTCTATCTCAAATAATTAGCATATTTCATTCGACCAATAATCAAATTGTATTTAGCTTTAAAATAAAAGAAAACTTTATTTATATTGATATACACTCAATACTTTGTTGGGAATTCTGCAGAATTTACTGCTTCAATGCTGCGTGGCATTGAGGCAATCAGCCTGTGGCACTGCTGAGGCGATGTGGAGGCCCAAGATGCTTCAATAGCAGCCACTAGCTCATCCACAGTGTTTGGTCTGGTGTCTCTCAACTTCTTCTTCACATTATCTCGCAGATTCCCTATGGGGTTTAAGGTCAGGAGAGTTGGCAGGCCAATTGAGCACAGTAACACTATGGTCAGCAAACCATTTACCAGTGGTTTTGGCACTGTGAGCATGTGCCAGGTCGTGCTGAAAAATATAATCATTATCTCTATAATGCTTTTCAGCGGATGAAAGCATGGAGTGCTCCTAAAACTCCTGATAGCAAGCTGCATTGAGCCTGCCCTTGATAAAAACCCAGTGCACCAACACCACCAGCTGACATGGCGCCCCGAACCATCACTGACTGTGGGTACTTTACATTGGATTTCAGGCATTTCCTCCAGACTCTGGCACCTTGATTTTCAAAGGTCATGCAAAATTTGCTTTCATCCTCAAAAAGCACTTTGCTCCATTGAGCAACAAAACATTATGTTGCTTCCCTGTCACCCAGGTCTGCTGTTCCTGCCTCGGTTTCTGGTTCAAATGTGGCTTGACCGAGGGAATGCGGCACCTGTAGCCCCTTTTTTGCACCGCCTGTCCACTGTGGCTCAGTATGCTTTTACTCCAGACTTGGTCCACTGCTTCCTCAAGTCCCCCGAGGTCTAGAATCGGCCGTTGTCCACAATTTTCTTTAGGTTCCGGTCACCTTTTCTTGTTGTTCAGCATTTTCTGCCACAAAATTATTTGCCCACAGACTTTCCACTGAGGTGCCCTGATACAGCACTCTGGGAACAGCCTATTCACTCAGAGATTTCTTTTTTGTCTTACCCTCTTGCTTGAGGATGTCTATTGTGGCATCCAGGACAGCATTGAGTTAAGCAGTCTTACCCACATTGCGGTTTTAAGTGATGAACCAGGCTGAGAGTTTTTAATAGCCTCAGGATTCATTGCGTGCAGAGTTAACTCATTGACTCAGATGATTTGGTCAGTAGCTTGTAAAGAGCACCTTTTCATGATATGCTGATTTTTTTTTTGAGATTTTGGGTTTTCATGAGCTATACGCCAAAATCATTAATATTAAAACAATGAAAGCCCTGAAATATTTCAGTTGGTGTGCAATTAATCTAATATATATGAACGTTTATTATTTATCATTACACTTTAGAAAATAATGAACTTAATCACAATATGCAAATTCTTTGAAAAGGACCTGTATAATGTTTTCATCTGCAGTGCATTTTTTATTGTTACACTTCAAATATGCAAATCACAGTTTTGAAAACTGCTGTGACTTTTAATAATTAAAACGTCATATAAACTGCATATAAGCCTAATAAGGAAGGCAACACATACTGTGTTTGTATATTCACTATGTGTGTTTTTATATATATATATATATATATATATATATATATATATATATATATACATCCATTATCTGCACCACTTATCCTCAGAAGGGTCGCGGGGATGCTGGAGCCCATCCCAACCATCTTCAGGCAGTGGGCAGGGGACACCCTGAACCGGTTGCCAGCCAGTCGCAGGGCACACAGAGACAGACAACTCACTCGCTCATCCACACCTAGGGACAATTTGGACCGGCCAATTAACCTGACATGCATGTTTTTGGAATGTTGGAGGAAACCGGAGTTCCCAGAGGAAACCGACACAAGCATCGTGAGAACATGCAAACTCAACACAAGAAGGTTCGAACACATGCGTTAAGGTTGTTTTTTTGAAAAATCGTGAGAGGCGAGTCTTCATAACCTGTTGGAACTGGATCCAGTTTGCTGTTGTTTAGCTGAGTCAGACCTGATCTTAACATCTGCATTCTAATTAAACCATTATATCTGTTACTCACTGTGATTGTTTTTGTATGAGTTCAAGTAGCAAATATTCTTTGAGTAGGCGGCTAGAGAAATAAAAATGATTAATTCAAATTGCATTTGTGTTTGTTCTTGTAAGTTTCTTATTGGTTTTAGCAGATGTAAACAAAAGTGAACATTAATTTTGTGAGTTGGGAATTATTTCAACACCCAAGCAAAACATCTCAACACTAAAACCACTTTCATTCTTTGCAAGTTGGTGCTATGGGAGCATTTGGTGGTGAAGCTTTTCCACATATCCTGTAAAACGGCAAAAATGTGTTTCCCCTAAATAATGGGCAACAGGTGGTCTTGAGGCAATTGGTAGTTAATTTATTCCAATGTATTCTTTGATTAATACCGTTACAAGTGAGTACACAACTTCTTGTTGTAGTGCCATACAAAAGAAGTATAAAATGCCAGTGAGAAGTCAAAATTCTTACTTCCAATTTGTTGCAGTAGCTAGCAGGAGAGCACTGCAATAGCCTGACCATGATCTTTGTAAATTCAGCCATCCATCCATCCATCATCTGCACAGCTTATCCTCAGTAGGGTCACGAGGGTGCTGGAGCCCTTACAAGTCTTACGAACGAGATCGTTCGTAAGTTGCTTCAGTGCTATATATTTTGTATGTTAAAGGTTTGTATAAGAATGTTTAAGGCTTGTATAAGTAACCTGTATTGTTTTGTACTAAAAAATAAACATTTCATAAAATAATATGCTCTATAAAGATAAATACAGTGTGGTTTAACTTGGAAGATGGGCTTTAAGAGTTAGGCGCCTTCCTCCTCCGTGGTAAAAAGTGGCTGAAAAAAAGCAATCCAACCATTTTCTCAACCGCATCAAGCTTTTCTATTTCACTTTCATTTCAAAAGAAACGGCTCGCCTCTTCTTTCCACTTGACACCAACCATATTGATGGACGCACGAGATGTTAAACAATAAAAACCTCAAAGTTCTTAGCGCGCTAGAGATACAGTAATGTATACGTAGTTGTTTACACACGAACTAAGAAGAAAAAACAGATTTTTTTTCTTCCGGGTGGATGCTGGGTGACCTCTCACAGTGCCACACGCCGGTATTGGCGGGAAGAAGCACAACAGTACTGTCTTCTACTCAGAAAAAAGGTGCACACAATACAAAATCTAACGTACAGCAATGTCCAGATATTTTTCGACATCCTGAAAAAATGTTCTTATCTACTGTTTTTCGTAAGTCGAATGGTCGTAAGTAGGAAAGCGTCTGTAATGGCAGCTGGCATTAGTTTATATGCCATTGTCCTATAAAGCACTATCACCCATACGGATCATGCACAAGAGGACAAGTGCATGCTACACCTAAACTGGGCAGTATGAAATGTGCATTAATGCAAAGATTAGGTATCAATTATCAAAATCATAATTTATATTTAAGCCACTCTTTAAGCAATACTTTGCCTCTCAAAGTGTGTATAAAAACAATAAGCGTAAAATCCATTTCCTTTTCCCCACCAAACAACCCCAAATAACATACACAGTCACACACAATGGTTAAAATACAATACAAACAAAATAAATAGTTGTAGAACTAAAATATGATAACGGCGAGGCATAGACTAACCATGTGAGGAACTTGGACCCAAGGGAGGCTTATCCACACTGTTGGCAGCAGATGGCCTTAGGGTTTTCAGCCATTGAACCACACCCTACCTGTGTGGGCTTCCCAAATGAGTAAAGCTGAAATGTAAAAATAGAAATAAAATCCACTCCTAACAAAGACATCCATCCATCCATCCATTATCCGCACTGTTTATGCTCAGTATGGTCGTGGGGGTGCTGGAGCCCATACCAGCTATCTTCGGGCAGGGGACACCCTGAACTGGTTGCCAGCCAGTGGCAGGGCACAACAAAGCAAGAAAATGAGAAATAAAAAGTAAGGTATTTTGCAGTAAAGTAGATTAGAAGTTAAACAAATCAAAACTAAACAAAAATGAGCCTCCTCTTCAAAATATCAACCTGACATCCTCCTGCAGACTGTCCCATAGGTAAGGACATAATTGGCTGAATGCTGCCTCAACATTGATTTTGGTCTTCATCCTAAGAATAGTCAACAAACCGCTGTCAGAGGACCTCTGGGGCCGTGAGGGCTGATATATTAAAAGCAAATCAGACGGATAGGATGGCTCAAGACCATTAAGAAATTTAAAAACTAGTAAGAGGACCTTAAAATGTATCCTGAAACGCACAGGGAGTCAATGCAACGATTTTAAAACTGGTGTTATGTGATCCCTTACCTTACATTTTGAAAGTGTTAGTTTAACAAAGGCTACTTTATTGCCAAAACAGTAGGCCCCTCTGCCAACTTTTTTCAGCAAATTTCCATCAGTTGCCAAATGGTAGCACATGGCACAATTAGCCCTAATTAATGTTTCCTCTGATATTTAACCTATTAATTTGAGAAGAGAGAAGAAGTAAAAACTTTTTAAGTTTTTGAGAAAATTACCTTTGAGGACTAAGTCTGTACCACATAGGTCAACATGATAATGAATTATGTCTTGCCTAGATTTAGTATATGTGGATGATCTAAACACAATCTGAATTTAGACATCGAATCAAGTCTATTTAATACCAGATTTAACCCCAAATCCAACGTCCAGAAGACGTAGGGTGCTGTGTGGGCTCTTTCACAGTCACACCAAAACTGTTCTCTTTACAGCTCTGTGCAGCTTTAGGACAGCAACACGTGACATTTTTTTTCTGTCGACTCATTTGATCTTATTGTAATTATACCACCTTCCTAAGAAGTTGGTTTTCCACAACAGAATATATAAACCAAGGTTCTTGCCTATGAAAAAATACAGTGACACTGCTATCTTTTGTGCATGGTGTGACACAAATTTCCAGAAGAATTTAAAACCCTACACTTTCAATTTGAAAGTAAAATTATTAAAATACTGTTTCTTGCTTTTGTCTATCAGTTTTCAGAGCTGGTCAAACAAAACTTTGTTTAACATGGATACAATGCAAAAACTTACTTGCCAAGATGTTTGAATATATAACATTTAGATAATTTTCCAAACACTTTTACAAACTAGTTAGGAAAGTTGCTGAATCAATATTGAAATGTGACGGTAATTTCCAAATACTTTGATGGATTAACATAGTCTTGTGGATCTCCTTATGGCAAAGAACATTTGCACTGTGGGTTTGATTCCTGTGGCCTTCATCTCTCTCCAAACTAAACTGTCTCCTTCTTGGCCTAAATAAAGGTGTGTTTGGCTGGGGCTGGAGGCGGGGGGTGTCTACCTAGCTCAAGCTTCTCAGTTACACGCAACACTCACTCACACAAACACAGAAACATTCACTCATTGTGTGGATGCCCCAAGGCTCAATGAAACTCATATTTCCCACTTATATACTAGTCATTGAACACCTCCAAACCCAGACAGGTGATGAATCAGCTTCAGAAATCCCTGTTTCTTTACATTTGCATCATTTTAAATTTGCAGGTGACACACTTTCTCTATATTGCTGTTTCCTCTGACTTTTTGTTAAAATGAAATCCTTGAAAATACATATCTCAATATGCACTACAATGTCAGCAAAAGAGAAACCCTGACTTACTTGTCCCCAACAACTTTGTCCAGCTCACTCGACCAGATCCTGAGGCGTTCCCAGGCCACCTCAAAGCTCTTATTTCTCCTGCATGCTGGAACCACATAATCCCAAAGCAACTCTCACAATGCTCCCCAAATGCCTTCTCCAAGTCCACAACACGTGTTGACTGGATGGGCAAACTCCAGCACTCCCTAAGGACCCTGGAGAGGATGTAGCTGTTCTATGTTCCACGCCCAGAATCCCAGATTCAACTTCCCGGCCAATCCTCCTCTCCAACCCTCCTGAATAGACCATACCAAGGAGTCTGAGGAGTATTATTTCTCAAACCCACTACGGTCAACCTTCTTTAAGAAGGGGACCACCATCCCAGTCTGCCTTCAAATTCCGTCCCCGATCTCAACCACGGCTTTCCCACAACATCCAGAGCTTCAAGGAAATCCAGGCAGATCTCATCCAATCTTGGGACCTTGCCACTGTGGATGTTTTCCACCCTCTCTGTGGCATCAATCCAGAGATAGAAGACCCCACCCGTATTCTACTTCTTCAGATGAAGATATGTTGGCAGAATGTAGTAGATCTTCAAAGTAAATCCGCCCGTCGTTTGACAAAGTCAAGATCAATAGCTTTCCCCTCTTTAGACGCTGGTTGTTGGACCAGCATTTATTTTGAGGCCTCACCAAACTTCGATACCCAACTGTATGCCTCTTTCACAAACCAAGTGCGTTCTGCTTGGCTAACTGATAACTGCCAGCTCCTTCCAGGGTCCCACAGGCTAAAACAAGCCAATAGGACTCTTAATTCAGCTTGACGGAATTGAGTCCACTATTGGGTCCATGGCTTGCCACCATAATAGGCATCGACCCCCTAATGGCCAGACCATATATTGGCCGCCTCAACAATGGAGGCACTAAACGTGGTCCTCTCAGACACAATGTCCCCCTCCTTCCTCGGGACAAGGACAACATTCTGCCGAAAGTAGGAATTGAAATTCCTTCTGACTGGCGATCCGGCCTGATGTCCCATAACAAACCCTCATAACACCTTTGAAACTTTCAGGTGAGAGCAACATCTTCTCCCTACTATCACCCAATTCACCACCGGTGTCTAAAACTTGCCGCTGTCACTCTCATGAAAGGATTACAAAGTTGATCATCGAACTCCAACAAGACCAAAAGCAAATATAGACAACCTTATGTTTGAACAGGGTGTTTGTTATCAACAAAGGCCAATAACAAAATACAATATTGAATTATCAGCACATCAAATTTATGAATGATTGTTTGGCGCAATGTCCAGTTTTAGGGTCTTTTCACTATAATTTGCATTTCAAATAGTTATGGTTGCTTTCTTGTGTTGCAGTGGTGTATAGTTAAGAGCCATCAAATTCTCTGAATGCCTAAAAACTATCCCTTACCTTAATATAAACGGAAACTTATATATATATATATATTGTATTTGTTCGGTTGTGCATGTCTTGACTGCATGTCATTATATAATAGGTCATCTTTTGGGCCTATTAGATTTCAGCTACAATGTGTTGCTGTGTCCTTGTGAACCTCCCCAATACTTTCAGGCTTCGAATCTAAATCTAAAAAATCTTAACCAGTCAGATCACACAAAATGAGCACACAGCCATTGGAAGGCTTTGAGCAACGTCAGCAATTTTCCATCCAAAGATCATTGTTTCTGTTCTTTGATCTCAGTAATCCCACTCATTATTAATCTATATAATACCACTTTCAACTGGTGTTCGATCCTTGGTCACCCAGGGGTCAACATATTAAATCCCTCTTAGAACTGTACTTTCAAAATATATAAATGACCAAAGAAACATACATTTGCTTAAAACTTTACTGCAAACACAGTTAAATTTAAATAATAAAGCTAGCAACTAATGTACTAAGTCTCACCATTGGCTTTCAGGTTTTTCCTACAATCAGTGAGAATGCACTTGATCGGTCTAATATCCCGTGTAGCTCAACTGGTTAACTGCAACACATAGGGTCATGAGTTCAATCCCCAACTAAGCCAGCTAAAACTCACAAAGGTCCTGCATGCTTTTATCCACTTCAAACACTTCTCCAAATTAGATTTTGGCTGAGGAAAAGGGACCAACCTTACCCCTACCAATCGTTCCAGATATCTCTGATCAACGTTACAAGTGCCCCAGACACATTGTCGAACCATTTTTTAAACAAAACACTCTACTTAAAAGTTTCAGGTTACAAAGCTACTCCAAGAATAAAAAAAATCAAAAGTACAGGTACCACTGTACAAGCGTGTGGATCACATGTGATACAAAGATGGGAGACCTAAATTAGCAGCCACCGGCTATCGGCATCCTCACGTTCTGATTGGCTGAGAACAATCGCTGTTGGGTCATTAATTGATCATGTAACTACTTCAATGGTTATCAGAAGCAATCCACAAAATAACAACAATGATTTAAAAGTTTGACTTTATTTCATGTGAAAATAAATGTTGTGGTACAATACTGCTTAGTCTCGAACAACAGCACAGAAATCATCACGTTTTTGGCCATGTTTGACAAAAAAAAAAAAAAAAAAAAAAAAAAAAATTCATTTTTATAGGTTTCCACTTCAGCAAGACATGCACCCAGCCAAGTTCAGCAAAGTAGTTGCTTAGCCTTGAAAATAACACGTCTAATCATATCCAGATGAAAGGCAAAAGAAAGAAAAAACAAAATATTGCAAGATGTTGCCAGTCAGATGACACTTAACAATGCATTATTAAACTTCAAACATTAGTCCACAAAATTTACCAAATTAATTGGTCCTCTAAAAACCACAATGAGTGCATATTAAATACATTTTAGACAGCTAAAATATAAAATTTTTGCAATTTGTCATCTGACCTTTCTGAACATAGAACAACTTTGCAACTATAAGCGGATTGGGTGCATTGCCCACTCTCTTTTAAGAATTACTTGGGTTTTTTGTCAGGGGGTGGGGTAAGGGCTTCACAAACACTCTACACCCTGCCGCAATGTGCTGGACTGTTTCAGGGCCATCTTTGCAAAACATTCATCTTGGTTCTGATCTACTCTGGTAAATTCTGGCCTCAGTGACTCTTTTGGTTATGTCCTGTTCTTTTGCTGCCATGATCAGGGCCTCTGCGCTTTTTGTTAATTCCGCATTTTCCAGCCACTCGTAGGATTTCTTGAGGTTAGCCACCTCCTCTATCTGACAATACATTCAAATGTGAGATCCCTTGGTTTTCGTGTTAAATGGGGACAAGAATCCCTGTGAAGAAGGAAAATCCACGAATAGAGTTTCACGCCTTCATAAAATCCCCTAACGGGCAAACTTACCTCGAGAGGACGTCATTACCGACTGAGAGTACATGACTTTAACAGCATAACAGTAGATCTGCACAGAACAAAGAATTGCAGTTGAAAAATGGTCTTTATTGTCATCACACAAAAGTACAACCGAATCGGAGGGCTCTCCTCTCGGTGCAAGAAAGCAATTTAGAGCATCCAGCTAGCTGCACGCTATCATTGGATCACTTAGACTTCAGCCAGGTGTCCGTGATGATTAAAATACAAGAGCGCTTTCCAATGAGTTGTAGCTCCAAGTGATCCGTTTCATGGCTAATGGATCTAGCGGTAAATGCAACCTCTGCAGGGATGACGGAGTTACTTGTCCAGCCATACACTTGGCCTGAACTGCTTTCTCTCCTGGCACCGTATCTATCTCTCTCTCTCTTGCTGTTTCTCTCTCGCTCTCTCGCTCTCTCTCTCTCGCTCTCTCTCTCGCTCGCTCTCTCGCTCTCTCTCTCTCGCTCTCTCTCTCTCTCTCAGAATGGTGGATGGGACTTACACTTGTGCAAAAAAAAACATTTTTAAAACATTCTTGAAATAACGCTGAAGTACAAACATAACCCCTGTATCTACCATTTTAGATTTATTTTTGGGACACCCTCTACATTTTAATATATATGAATATCCATTTATACATATTTGTGTGCTTGTACACAGACATTGCTTTTCACAGCCTGTATTTCAACTGTGTGACTTACTCACAATCTGTGTAAAGCATGTGCTATATCATGATTATTTTTAGGCAATCTTTGCTGGTGTGTTTGAGTCTGTTTTAGTTTCTTATTGTGTGTGTGTCTGTGTATGTGTGTGCTGCTCATGTGTAAATTCCCCCCACCCACCTTAAAAAAAGGTCAAAGGCAATTTTACGACCGAGTCTGTCTGGATGACATTTTGACAAAATTAGTTTTGACTGTTCAAAGGAGCGTTACTGATTTCTGCTGAGTCAGCAAGTGACGACCTGGAAACTGATCAAAGTCTTGCAGCCTAGTCCTTTGGCCATCTGACTTTGGGGGTAAGAGGCGGTTATACGCAACGCCCTAGGCCAGCCATGTCAAACATATGGCTTGCGAGCATGGTCTGGCCTGTTGGATCATTTAATCTGGCATACCATACATTTCTGAGTATGTCAAAAAAGAAGTGAGTCTCTAAGTCATTTTATCAACAGTTGTGAGGATGTATTTTTCAAAGAAATGCAAACCAATCACTCTTCGGCTGCTAGAGGGCAGTAAACCAGGAAATATACACTTGCATTTTGTCATGTACTGTGTCCATCTAGAAATATGGCGCAACTTTAAACCTTTGTGTTGCGTACTCGGTGACTGGGTTTAGATTTTGAGGGCGGCCGGATCAGACAAAGGTGCAACATGGTTGCTAAGAGGGTCACGGAATGGATAGCATTCAGTCCCAAACATGCAAATCTTTTTTTTTGCCCATTTTGTGTGGATAAATGTGTGATGCTTCATCCCTTGTCATCAGTGATTATTATATGTAGGGTAGCCTACTAAAATCGTGAAATTGTCTGAATGATAGAGCATAATAATAATAATAATACTGAAAAACAAAGCTAAACATTTTGATCTGATCTGGCCCGCCTGATAACAGAAAGTCTAAATTCGGCCACAGAGCCAAACTGAGTTTGACATCCCTGCCCTGGCCCTCCATTTCTGATGGAATTTCACTAGGGGTCCAATACAAGGTTGGAGATTTTGAATTTGAGATGGTCTCTTTCAATGCTTTACCGCTAGATGCAGCTATATGGATTTGTATGATCGGTTTGCGGAAGACAATGAGAGTGGGGGGCTTGGTTCAGCTAAAGCAAACAGACAATTCCTTTAGTGCAGAAGTTAGGGAAAAAAAACAGATGCAGGAGAAGTTACCTGAGTCCAGGGACTTGACTGGGCTTTTTGCTTATTTGGAAAGACATGTAAGGTTGACAGATGCTTCTGTTATCTTCATTAGTCAAAGATGGAGGTTTGGGTCAGTATTATTTGTATTGGGAAGTCTGTAGTTTTCCTTCTGGTTTTGAGCCAGGATGTATGCAAGGAAACGTCTTTAATGTGCCCTTCGGTTATTCACTTAGTTGAGAGGAATTATTCTTTTAGTGTCTTGAGGGGGAATCCAAATTTTTCACAATAATCAAAAGAAGTAGAGCAAAATACACGTTAGGTTTGAATGCGTGCCCCCTAATTTTGAGGTTTTACTATGCTCATAGGGCTCTTTTAAGGTGAAGAGAGCACGTTTTGTTTTCTGTTTTTAAACAAGGCGCACAGATCATCTGTCTCTGAAATGTAAGATAATTTCAGCCCACTCCTCCACTCTTAACTGTGGAAGAATTTACATTTTAGTTATCTGTTTTCTGCCAATGCAGAAAAAGTACATCTAAGTACCTAGTGTGGATTTGAAAAACAAATGTTTCATGCCACCTAAAGATCTTGCGTCATTGGAATTTTGATCACTTTGTAATTCAAGAACAATAAAAAATAATAATTAATTTAAAAAAATAACAATAATAATAATACTCACATATTTTCAGTGGTGGGTCGTCAGATCCTGCAAGGCCTTTTCTACTGCCCTAAAAATATCTGAATCATGTGATGTAATTATATTTTGTCCTTGAAAACGTATCAATTATGTACTAATACGACTAACATTTAAATAATTAAATTGCCTGACATCTTTTTTTTTTGTCCCACAAAAGCCTACTCACTAAAGGCCATCACTGAAGGCCTAGGTGTAAAATGAATGACCCGCCAATGGATATTTTATATCTTAAAGAAACGATAATTACCTTATTTTGCAAAGTAAACAGTCACAACTCATGTATGCCTAATTCCTTTTTTTGTTAATCTTTACCACTCATTAAAACAGCAAAGCGGTGTCTTTTATTTTTGGCTTGGAAATAAGGAAAGCCAATATGGCAAAAATGGCACTTGCATTTGTAGCTAGCGGCCTCAATGCATTCTCGTATTTGAGGCTTGCCTTAGTGGTAGCGACATTATATTTAGCAGTTAGCTGATGCAACGCTAGTATTAGCGGCTAATGTCTTCGTCTGGTAGGCTGGCATTAGGAGCCAATGCCTTGCGGTCGCAATGCTACCATTAGTGGCTTATGGCTGTGATGCTGAAAATATGCACTGAATCCACCCCTGCGACTGCTGGAAACCCGTTACACAATACAATGGGCCCTATAGATCAGTTCATGAGTTTTCCATTTTTGAGGAATTATTATTGTTATATTACTCACTCCTGCATTAAAATCCTAGCTGAGTTTAGCCACCTAATTTTGAACTACGCTCGTTGGATGCATTTTAATTGTGATCTGCTCTTGCAAAGGGTCTGCATGTTCCAACAGCAGAAGTTTGTGTCATAGACCACAATAGACCACAATCATCAACTACATATGTCAAAGTCAAGGCCAGCGGGCGGGATGTTGCACACAAAAAGGTTTTGTTTGGCGCCTTCATTGATCTTTATTCATTATTGTATCATACACTAGGATTATATTTTTTCACCTTACATTACTACTTCTTCAAGAAAGTATTTTTTCTGTTTATAGATTTTTGCACTTAATTTTATAGTACCGGTATTTCAGTCAAATTCTATTTTTTTTTTTCATTTCTTTTGAGTGAACAATATAAAATTGATATTTTATTTTATTTGAAGTAAACTATGCCCACTTTTGCTAAATTATAAGGCATAGGTAACAGATGGTGCCTGAATAGTACTGCTTCTTTCATTTAATATTCATGTTATGGGGATTTTTATATTCAGAAAGATTTTCTTTTGTGCTTGTTGAAAATTAAAGATAAATGACAGAGCCATAAAAATATTGCTTTGTTTATCTGATAATGTTAAGTTTTCAGTTGGTTTGATTGAATAAATGATTGACTTTTTTTTCACTGGTCATCGGACTCAAGGTTACAATAAATTCAAAATCAATAGCTTTGATAAACAATTGACAAAACAGAAGGAAGAAAAGAGGCTGAGGGAAAAAAGCTGGAGCTTATATTGGTCCCATCCCCTCTACAATCTAAACACTTTTCACATGAATCAAATAATGTAATCTAATTATTATAACAAGGTATTATAATAATTAAATTAATTTTACTAGACTACACGTGTAATTTTGAAAATGTTCCAATTTTATGTCTGTCCGACCCTCAGCTTGTAGCCGAATATTTTGTCTGGCCCTCCATCCGTTTGACTTTGACACCTGTGAAATAAGTGTTTCCTTTTTGCCCACAGACTTAAACTCCATCTATTTTACAGTATATAGATCAAGTGAAAAAATTGAATATATGAATATCTCAATTTAAATTATATCACACATGAAGACCCTTTTGCCCAACATGGTCACTTACGTATAAAATCTGCTTTCGTCAAATTTATCTGTGTGCGCATTTCATTGCTTTGTAAAAGCAAAAGAAAATCACAGTTTATATATGTTTTTCTTCTTTTTTGTCCCCTTTCTTCAAGGAAGTTATACTATTCAGCACATAGTTACTTATTGTTAGGTGTCACTCTTCTCCGTGATAAATTTATTAAAAGATGTTGTCTTAAGCAGTCTTTGTTATTGATAACAACATAGTCTACGTTGTTCACGAAATTAGACATGGCCCCCTTGGATAAACACGTAATTAAGGCTTAAAAGAAAAATAAATAGGAAAAGAGAATGTCAAGATAAATGGGCAAAATATTTACAAGATAGTGCTTGGAGACTAGCTTAAGTTGTAAGTGCATCAGAACAATAGTAGTAGTAAAATAGTTGTCCAATGACATTTAGCAGCAACATAATTCTGAAAAGAAGTCAAGCAATATGATGTGAATACCCTTTTTTCTATGCACAGCCAAGATATGTATTCTGTCTATCAAAGGAAAATACATTCAAGACAGTTCCCTATCCTAAACGTGGGGCAATAAAACTCGGTTGATGGTTGGCTCTCAGATGTACTGTGTCTCGAACAAAAATACCCGGCCGGTGAGATACATTATGTTTGAACTTTGTTGTTTTATTTCTGCAATTATGCTTATCTGACATGGCGTCCGGCTGCAATCACACCCTGAGTCGCACCACTCATGGAAGTTGGCACTTCCTTCAACGTTTATCCAACATTTGTTTTTGCATGGCTTGCCTTTCTTTGTCTGCCCAATGATGTTATATCAAGCTGGAATATAACAGCGAGGCATTAATGTTGGTTATTTTTAGGTGACTCACATCATATCTGCCCTGCATGAAAGGAGACACATGAGCAGACAGACAAGAAGTAGTGCCACCTGCTGACTATGAATTTGTTGTGTAGACAGCTGCTTGAAGAAAGGTGTTGAGCAAAACAGTCTGATATCACAATCTATTGAAAAAGAAAACTGAGTAGTACTCTTTTCCCCTTGTCAATATTTATATACTGGCCTAAAGCATTCCAACTCCAGCTGTCAAAAGTAGGGGTAGGCAATACTGGGAATTTTGATTTTGATCTAATCCAAGTAAATACAAAGTAGTATCTATTGATACCGTTCTGATACCTTTTGATTAGAAATGTCATGATCATTTAATAATTGAACCCTAGCCCCCTTGAGCTTATTTATAAAAAAACAACTAAAGTACCTTCCCTTGCACAACATTTTGAGATAAGGTCACTGGCGCAAATAAAGTATCAGTTGTCTTTCACTGGCTCTAATGCCATAGTGACAACAGATTTACAGGATTTTGTTCAGGAACCGTAACACGGTCACCTTTTATAATTGCAGCTCGATGCTCTTTGCAGGGTGAGATTTTTCCAGGTGTTTATGTAAAATTATGATGTTGCACTTTTCTGTAGTTGGGGAAAAAAGTACACATTGTGCTGAGCTTTCTGTTTGTCATATTTAACTTCTGGTAGGTGTGGTTGCTTAGATGTTGCCCTTTCTTCTGCCTGGCAGGAGAGGTGCTAGAAGTCACACACTCAGGCATAAACTTTTAGAGTGGGCGAGGGCGCTGGGTGAGAGAGGGATAGAAAGGCTGCGCTTTTCACATACAAAAGCGGTGCTTTGAGGAAATTGGTGAAGGGGCAAAGTATCAATCCCAGGACAATAGTATGGATCTGATCCAAGTATTGATATACTATCGCTAATATTAATTTTTGGATTGATCTACAAACCCCTAGTCAGAAGTTACAGACTGCTGTGGTGTCCTACAAAAGAAATGTGATCACGTAATATCAAGAATCCGAGTCATGTTCCTTATTTTTGTCTGCAGGCGATCTGGATTCGCCATAGCTGTGTGATTGCAGAAGCTGAACCTGCCAGAGACCTAAGGCAAGACAAGTGCCAGTACCTTTTACACCACACCATCACGTGTGTGAACAATTCATTACATTGAATGAAGTTTGTTGCTGGCCTTTCTTGCCCTAACATGTGTTTACCAGGCAGACTTGATCTCCCTTTAACTTCCCTTGAAGTCCAAGACATATAAATGAATGGAAGGCAGTATATAAACCTGCAATGTGGGTATGACTAGATTGAAGTGCAGAGAAAAAAATATTTGACCCATCAGCTGACAGAGGCATGATCTAGACTCCAAACTCGTGGCCGGAAAGTGGCTGTGAAGAGGCATGATCTAGACTCCAAGCTCGTGGCCGGAAAATGGCTGTGAAAGTTTGATTTGTCAGATGACTGCGCCATGCGAGCCTGACGACAGCAAACATCTTAAGAAGCACAAAGACATGTTCAAATCGCCTGGCAGAGCAGCTAAGAAAAGCCTGGTGGTCTTCTAGATATAAATAGCTTAGTGATAAACTATGAACATCTATGTAAAACTGGAAAGTCAGGTATATCAATTCAAATCTGATACAACACAAATAATCTTTTGAAAATAAGACGATTGAAGCTGGTTAGCGATTCACTAGTTCAACATTTTTATATACAGTAACTGCTCAAGAATATTTAGTAGCCAGACATTGTTAATAATTATCAATAAAATAACAAGTACAATCAAGATGAATTACTTGTCGTGGATATCAAATTATTTTTATTATTATTATCATTATGCTTAAAGAAACAGTATTTGCATATGGTGCACAGTTGAAATTTATGATTATATGAATGATAATCTTTTCTTTTTCAGTCAATGTCTCGAAAAGACAGAAATTATCATGGCTTGAGCCTATGCTCTTATCACCGGGAACATAATTCTTGCAGTATTTGTGAGGTCGCAAACCCATGGGCTGATCTTTTCTGAGCCCACTGGTTGGATGTCCTGGTGATCCGGACCAATTGCAGTTAAGTGAGGACAGAATTTGTCACTTTGACCAAAACAAGAAGTGCCAGGTCTGTCGCCATTGTGATGAAGCTGTACTGTTGTGGCTAAACGTGAAATCTCAGAAATTATTACTCTGTAATAGGGACGGCAGCATTAACCTAGAATTTTGACGTCTGGTATTATGGCATATCCATTTACACTAGGAGGATTTGAGATGTGTTTAGCGCCATAAGGTTTCACGCTTGTAAGTCCATGCACCACTAGCTAAATATGATATTGTTACCGCTTTAGGAGCTGTATAATTATATGCATGAACTTTACACACCAACTTCTAGTTTGCCAAGTCCAAGAATTGGACTACATTTGAAGGAAAAAATTGTAGGTAGCATTTTAGGGGGATCTCGAGTGGATACTTTTTCCATGTTAACTACTAGTCTCTGTTTTAAATAAGTGAGATATGAGTATTTTTATCTCATCATTACGCTCTATAAAAGCAGATTTTATTCCCATACGAAGAACCATAAATTTGTTTTTGCTGTACTATGCCCGAAGTAAAAAGTATTACAATGGATTGCAATCTGTGGTGTGGTATTGTTGTCCAAGGAATGATTGAGATAAAAAATGGTATAGGTTTTGGTTGTCCACCGCCATGCAGATCTAATTATATGGTCCTTTCCTAGGACATTTAACAATGCGTACTAACAAAGACATCACATAGAAGGAAAAACACTTGTAAAGTCAACATTTTGTTGCCAGGCCAATCATTTATGCCGTCACCTCCTCCTTTATGTTCTATTCTGCTCCTGTAAAAGCAAAATCTGGCAAATAGATCTTCTTTTGTCTTATGTGACACAGAAGCTCAATGCCCCTAAAAGCAGTTTAGATCAGCCTGAAAAACACTACAAGAGGCAATCTGTGCAACAAAAAGGCATGAATACAACCGTCTATGCTAGCGTCTTGTTAAGTGCACTAGTGTGTGTGATTTTGCAAGGACTTGCTGAGCAATCAGAATTATAATGCAGGCAGAAAATGCTCCAGGCATTGATCTTAGATAGAGGAATGTGTGGAAGCGAGAGATCAGCTTGTCTCCCCTTGCCTCCTTCTGGATTTATCCCTCCTCTGGAGAAAGAAGCAGGGCAAAAGGAAGAGGAAATTACGTCATCCTCCAAAGCTTAGTCTCAAGAGAAGTGATATCATTGTTGATGGATTCGCAGGCTTTCACTTCCTCTGTTGCTTCATTTTCTCCACGCGGTCCATTACAACATCTTTATCGTGTTTCCATCAAGGCCTTTTTAGAACATACCGTAATAGTGCAATTTTATGTAGCTTATCCTCTGGGACTGGTGTAAAGGTCGGAATACAGCATGATATTTCTAATTCAAACTGTTATTGCTAAGTTGATCAGCAGTTGTAGGGACTGCAATAAACTACCAAAGTTGACTCGCAAAGTTTTTTTTCAGCCTTATAACCCTCAAACTAGTGTTTCACCGACGATCTTTGACATTGTACTCTGCAAAAATAAATGCACAAGATCTTGTCCTCAAACTAAATGCTTATTTTCAAGATTTTTTTTCTCCTTTTTTGTGTAAAAACATGGATATATTTAGTATTATTTCTATTTTACTAAAGTCCTCATTTAAGTGAGAAACTATATGTTATGGTTAAGTGAATTATTATTGTTTTTTTTTCTACAATTCACTTTATCTTAAACCTGTTTTCCATCCAGTAAACTGCTAACAGACCTGTTCATGGAAAATATTTTACTTGTTTTCTATTAAAATAAGGAAAATGACATGGGGGGGGACGTTTTTTATAATTTGAAAATTCACTTAACCATCAAGGTCAAGTAACAATAGTGTTTGTTACTTGACCTTGATGGTTAAGTGAATTATGCTCATTCGAATGGTAAATGGTAAATGGTCTGTATTTATATAGCGCTTTTCAAGTCAATGACCTCCCAAAGCGTTTTACACTCACATACCAATAGCGGCCATGCAAGGCGCCGACCTGCTTATTGGGGGCATTAGGATTTCAGTGTCTTGCCGGGAGCCGGGAATCGAACCTGCGATCTCTTGATCCCAAGACGAGCGCTCTACCTCCTGAGCTAAGGTTTTTTATCTATGAAAATATATATCTAAAATTAGTCATATTATCTGGCAATGTGTGTGTTTGTGTGTATGTATATATATGTATATATATATATATATATATATATATATATCTAATTAGCTGCTCCGCTTATCCTCAGTAGGGTCGCGGGGGTGCTGGAGCCCATCCCAGCAATCATCGGGCAGGGGACACCCTGAACTGGTTGCCAGCCAATCGCAGGGTGTATATATATATATATATATATATATATATATATATATATATATGTGTGTGTGTATTTGTGTGTATTTATGTATATATATGTATGTGTGTGTGTGTGTGTGTGTGTGTGTGTATATATAATATATATATATATATATATATATACACACAGTGGAACCTAGGTTCTCAACCACAATCCGTTCCAGAACCCTGTTCGAGAACCGATTTGTTCAATCACCGAAATCATTTTTCCCATAATCCAAAGTAGTAATCCAAAGTGTAGTTGTCAGACGGGATGAAGAACACCGAAGATAGAAGCAGACACTTAAAACAATAAATCACAATAAAAATAATGTAAATCGTTTTAATTCGTTCCAACACCCTGAATGTTTACCATGAATGTTTAACGTAAACGTGAAGCTAACCCAGGCTAATCGTACGTTCGCGTTATCGTAATCTTCCGTACGAAAGATTACGCTAACATGAACGTGTAAAAATAAAAAATCAGGTCGTTAACAAGTCATTTAGTACCACAAGTGGCTAGCGCTTCATTGGAAAGGGGGCTCCATTCCAACACCCTGAATTTTGGGCTCAGTTCCAACACCCTGAATGTTTACCTCGAATCATAAAGCTAACCCGGGCTAATCGTATGTTCGCGTTATCGTAATATTCCGTACGAAAGATTACGCTAAAATGAACGTGTAAAAAAAAAAAAAGATTAAAAAAAAAAAGAATTATGAATAGGATTTCTTACCTTTGTGGTGGTCAGCAGAAGGCGCATTCTGTATTCCCTTGCAAGATCGGAAACTCGCACACCTCTTTCATATTTAGCTATTATGTCTTTCTTAAAGGCAATAGTACGAACAACTTTTCTTTTTTCACCTATACTGCTTGCACCGACCTTCTTCGGAGGCATAGTTAGGGGCTAAAACACTCCGTTCACCGATATTAAAAGCGAAAGCAAAAAGAGGCAAGTGCGCACGTGATAACAGTTGGTCACGAGGGGTGGGGGCGATCTACATGATCTCCACCCGTACGCCGCTCAGCATCGCACTCTAGCGTACGCACTCAGGCATTACCGGCGTTCGAACTCCGAATTTTTGACCAAACAGCGAAGCAAGAATTTCTCGAAATTTTTGGTCGAACTCCGATTTGTTTGAACTGAGAGGCGTTCGAAAACCATGGATCCTCTGTATGTATATATGTATATGTATATGTGTGTGTGTGTGTGTGTATATACTGTATATAGATAGGACAGCTGATTGGTGTAATTAACACAAGAAACTCAGATCTCAAAGGCAGACGTGCCAACTTGTCCACCAAAACAAATTGGAAAATTCTTACTAAAATTTCACAAGGCTTTGTGGGTGCTGAGCTATGTTTTTTTTTTTCTTTTAACAAAATAACCAAGTGCTACTTACCTCCTTGGTGCAAACTAATATCCAGTGGCATCTCACAAGTAGAATGTCCATTCAATTTAACATTGTCTTTTTAAAAGGACAGTAAACCAGCAAACCTGTAATAAAGCGATTGTTTGATATTTTTAAAAAAAAGCCTAAAAGTCAAAAATGAATTCTGTTTTTATTTCAAAAATTGACATAGTTCTCTTACAATATCCACGCCGCATTAAAGAAACTGATGGAGAACTGATGCTAACATGTTCAATTAAGCGAAACAAGCAATTTCTTTTTTCATTTTTTTTTTTTTTTACTTTTGGTTGCATTCATCTAAACCCTCCGTTCCCCTTTGATTTGTCCCCGAATTTGTGTTATAGCCTTACCCCGAAAACCCCACCCAGTTTTCTTAAAACTATACCAAGTTTAATGAAGGAGACTATAAAAGGTTTTTTGCTAAGCCAGTGTCGGGCTGTGTGGCTGCGGGCAGCTCAAAGTCTCCTCGTGCAGATGTGTGCTTCTTCAGTTGTTGGAGTCCTGCCTGCTCTTGAACCTAAAAATACATCTTGTAACACTGTTGGAGCATCTGCCAGTTTCCTTATGGTACACAACAGCTGCAGTCAAAATCCATATTTAACTCTGTGTGAAATGTGAAGGATCAATGCCTGGAGGTGAGGGTCACTTCCTGCCTGTTATGATGAATTCTGCTTTTACGATTACACTGCTTTTCACAACCTGCTTAGTGATGAATCTCTGTGACGGTGTTATTTATATATATATATATATATATATATATATATATATATATATAAAATATACAAAGTACTTGCATTGGAGCCAACCACCTAAAACTGCTTAAAATAGCAACAAAAAATGAAGAGAAGAAATTGAGTGCAAGACAGGGGCTTTTCTGGGCATGGTAAATTGCAAAAATACGCTGTTTTTAATAAGTACAGATTAACGCACCATGGTGTCACAACATTTGAGTTACAAATTTCTACTAACGCGTTACCATAATTGTTACTGACAAAAGTAATTGCGTTCCAGGAACGTTGCTTTGTAACGCATTACTCCCACCATCAGTGATGATGGAAGCTGATAAGGGTAATGACTTCATTATCAACAATAATAGACTGATTGATTGATTGATTATTGCTCCAGCGAAGGTTGCGTTGAGCTGACCAGATGAATCAGGTTTTTCCAATGCTGGCGGTCCTGTGCCAGCTGTTCTGCATCCTCTACTGCAACTCAGTGTTGTTGGAGGTTGCCCGCAACGACGTCGAGCCATCGAGTGCGGGGTTTCCCTCGTGGTCGTCTCCAGCCTGCGGCCTTTGGGTCAAACTGGAGAATGGCTCGTGTCGGATGGTCTGGTGGTAGACTGAGGACATGGCCAAACTGGGTTGCATTCATTTTCAAGCAGAGATGACTGTAGAACTTTAAAAAAGTCAAGGAATGGTTTTATAAAACAAACTCATTCAAAATCAATAAAAGGACAGTGTGTAATATTTAGTACCTCCTAGTGGTATAAACAAAAACCTTCATGCAGTAAAAAAACACGTTGATTTGAATAACTGGCAAAAATACATGAACTATCATACTAATGTTATTTTTAGAAATAATCATGGGTCGAGAAATTTATATTTTCTTTTACATTGCAGAATCCATACATCGTAGTCACCGCCATGTTTGTCTGTAATCATGCTGCTACGCTGTGCTCATTTGGCACCGTTTTTTTGTCCGCTTTAGACAATCCAGTGCCACCTAGTCGTACCTTTTAAAAGTATCAAAAACAAAAGTAATGGTATGTGCGATATCCCAAAATACTTAAAAATACAAATAAATATATGTAGTGTACAATTACCAAAAGCCAAGGGAAAATGTTTCTTGAAATGATTCTTAGTAATGATCTTGGCTGGATACCCCGTATTAATAGGATGCAATCAAATAAGCAAATACCATTGCAGTGATGAATAATGACTAAACATATTTTCAATAAATATGCTGAAGAGCATTTATAATATCAATGGTTTCTTTGGGTATTCTAAGTTGTCTATGTTATAGGAGTCACTGGAGGTATAATTGCAGGACTCAAATCGCATTTCTTTTTTTTATTTCCTTTTTATGAGGTTGGGTTCTGTTTTATTGTTTTGATTTGAAAATGTTGTACTTGCAAGAAATTATTGAATAAGGGCTGGCAGGTAAAAACATTTACTTCTGACTACTCCCTTTGGGCACATCATTTCAATCTTTTATTGTTTATTTTTTTAGTTAATTACAGGTAGATGTTGGTGTTTTTGTCATGTACCAGAAAAAAAAACCAACAAACTAACTGATTGGCTAAAAAAAAAAAAATCTACCGCCAATTTTGTTATGTTTGATTAATGCCCGTTTGTCAAGTTTAGTCAAGTCTAGTCAAATAGAGTGTAAATAGAGAGTCAGCAACCAACGGCTCGAGAGCCACATGTGGCTTTAACGCACTGCCTTGGCGGCTCCCCAGAGCTTTCTCAGAAATGTTTGGAATTGGAAAAAGATGGAGAAGGGGAATATATATTTTTGATGTGATGGTTTTCTGTAGGACAAAAACGACACAATCATTTTTAATGTTTTCTTATATGTTAAAGATATTTGAAATAAATATCAATAACTTAGTTAGATAGATAGACACTTTATTCATCCCCGAAGGGAAATTCACACTTCCAGCAGTCTCCTTTGTTGTTTATTAACAGATTAACAGGATACTCTTGGGGTGCTTTGTTGTAGTTTAGCCACAGCGGAGTGGATGACGTCACACGCTAGTCCAAAAGTTCGACGTCCCTGTAGCAGATGGAAATCTTTGTGCCCAGGGATACACCACCTCGTGTTAGTGAGTCCACCTCCTCTCCGCTTCCCGCAGGCTTTCGTGTCTCTGTCTAACAGCGCTGAAGCCGGATAGCTCCGGATAGCTCCGGATACGCCACGTTAGCGTCCGGGATGCTAGACGTGAGCCACGTTTCTGTAAAACACAGCAAACTGCACTCCCTGTGCGCTCTGATGTTTTTCACCAGCACAGCCAGTTCGTCGGTCTTATTTGGTAGAGAGTTCACATTTACCATGATTACGGACGGTACCGAAGACTTATAACGTCGCTAGCCGTCTAGCTAGTTCCGGCTCTGTATCCACAATAGGGCCCCCTCATCACGCCGGCACGAGAATTCTTCAGGGCAAGGAGTTAATTCCTCGAATAAACGCATTTTTGTGCGTTAAAACCCATAACGATAGGATAGAAAGTAATCCAAAGTGTAGCTGTCAGACGGGACGAAGAACACCGAAGATAGAAGCAGACACTTAATTCAATAAATCACAAAAGTGCGAAATAACACGGAGCTGCTGGAAACTCTGCCGCTCGCAGCCGCGCCGCTTTGATCTAACTTGTGTGTGAAACTCCTTTTTCTTTTCTTTTAAAAATAGTTTATATAAGGTTTTTATTTTTTAGTGGCTCCAGACATAATTTTTTTTGTTTTTGGATCTGTTTTGGCTCTTTAAGAATTTTGGGTTGCTGACCCCTCACTTAAATCCTAAGTAGTCAGTCGCAGCATTTTGAAAACCCAGCTGTACCATATCTCATAATGGAAAACATTCGTCTGTTTGTCAGTTGGCCCCCATTTTGAGATTTGCACACACTCTTGTAAGATTTAAGTAAAACAATTTCGGTGCTGGGCAGCACGACGGCGCAGTGGTTAGCGCGTGTGCAGGCACAGTTCTAAGGTCTTGGGAACCTCCTGTGTGGGTTCAAATCCAGCTACCGGACTTTCTGTGCGGAGTTTGTATGTTCTCCCCGTGCTTGCGTGGGTTTCCTCCGGGCACTCCGGTTTCCTCCCACATTCCAAAGACATGCATTTCAGGGGGATTGGCCGGTCCAAATTGTCCCTAGGTGTGAATGGGCGAGCGAGTTGTCTGTCCCTGTGTGCCCTGCGACTGGCTGGCAACCAGTTCAGGGTGTCCCCCTGCCCACTGCCCGATGATTGCTGCGATGGGCTCCAGCACCCCCGCGACCTTACTGAGGATAAGCGGTGCAGCTAATGAGATGAGATGAGAATTTCAGTGCTGCAAAGTGTTCAATAGTTTGAAAACTTTGAAGTGTTTTTAGTAAATATTTGCAAACACACGATTTAAAGAAATAATTAACCTTTTTGGGAGTGAAAAATAACCAATAAGACAAGATGAGCTGTACATGAAATAAGTGACCTGGAACTGTGCAGTGGTTATGAAAAATAAGGAATTGTGGAGAAGAGGTTGGGAGGATGATTGTATGGTTTCAGTTTGTCAGACAAGAAGAGAGTGGCTTCTGTAGCAAAATAATTACTATTTACTTTGCGCAAGCACACACTCACACTCGCATATAGATCTTCCGGACAAGTTGCTGTCTCAGCCGTAAGCCAAAAAATGTACCATATTTGTCTGTTTTCCCTGCTGTGGAATCATGAATATGTGTGCCACGTGTTTGTTTGGTTTTTTCAGTTTTGATTCGTTCCTCTGTATATACATTTAAATTTAAGATGATTTAAGCTACAGAAAATGATAGAATCCTTGACTGGTAATAACTTCACCACAGAGCAGAAAAGTACCACGCTTAAACGGTGACATCGCAGACGTCTCAGATTGTAATCTACAGCCCAAAAAAAACATGTAAAATGCTCTTTAATGTTTTTCTTTCACACCCTGTACCATAATAAGAGAAAGTGAGAATGGCCACATGAAATAACAGAATTACAACATATGTGTTAGGTCGTTAATTAGCAAAATAGGGCGTTTATTTCGTGTTACATAAGTCTAGTTACATAAGTCATTCAGGAAAAGCGTCACTTTTGCATTTATTGGCAATTCCTTCTATAAGTGTTAAATAATTGAAAACAGTAATTCCTCCTTTATCATCATTATATAATTAGGAATATTGTAAAAAGTGAAATGCACAACAGAATTTAAAAGTGCTACCCTGATGGTGCAAGAACATCTAAGAGATGTACAATACCACCACTAAGGTAATAAGTTTAAAGTAGTGGTATAACAATATGTAATATTAAATAATAATGAACAAATTTAAAAAACTTAAACAAACCTCTTTCACATCATTTGGTAAACAAAAAGTACTCCATATATGGTTTTATTCATTTATTTTTTTTACAAATAACTGCTGTAACATCAATAACAATAAGCGGGGTAACTGTTCAGCCAATCAGAACGCAAAACACAATGCACAATGCAAATCCTTGAAGTACCAAAACCGGAAAAACTAAACCGCATTATACTTGGGGATGAATGTAAATGTTAAGGGCAGAGATCTGGCACCACCTAGTGTCTTTTTTTCCTAATCTAATATTTATTTGGAAAGCACTTAACAATCAACTGCCACTCCGTGTATAAAAACCTTTAGTGTACAAAAAAAAACGATACAATCTCCTTTTTCTCCACCCAACAACCCTGAACACCTTATACACACACACACACACGCACACACACACACAATAGTTAAAATGAAATTGAAAAAAAACAAAAACAAATAATAGAAATAAAATAAAATTATGGCAGGGTAAAGACTAACCATCTGAGGAATGTGCCATATGCTATGAGGGGTAGTAAGGGTGTGTACTTCATGTTTGGCAGTACATCTGTTCATTTATCTCATGTCGACCTGTGGATTTTATTTTAATAGTCGCAAAATAAATTGTTGAGTTTCTGTTATGGATTTTTGCTAACATCGACTAATCGTTGCAGCCCTAATGGTTACTTAAAATTTTCTGTCAGTTTTGTTCAAGTAGTGTAATTATTGACTCATTCAAAACTAGTTGAGAGCTTGTGATCATCTTTGCAGTTGGGCATTGCAGAATTTTTGCTTCTCTTTGAATAGGCTCCGTTGTGTGTTTGCAGAAAATTGTCAGAGAAAACTGCAGCTGGGGGAGTCCCTGTCATCGCGCAAGCTAGCACATAGCAGCCTTGTGCTCAAGCCTGTAAAATGATAGAGCAGCCCCAATCCACAAGGATCTAATTGTAGCTTTGTGCTCCTGGACAGTGTGTGTGTCTTTGTGCTTTTGTGTGTGTTCTTCAACGTGTTTGTTTTTGGCTCAAAGATATCCCGCTCTCTAATCCCGTGTATGTGTTGGCACCATGTGCACCCCTGCATAGAGGGAAACAACAGAGTAGTTGCCCAGAAATAGCTCTTTGTGTTGGGGTCACTGCCTGTCTTGAAGTAGATCAGATGGACATAGAGAAGCTGGTATCAATTGCAGAATACTTTTAATCATTAATTTTCATTTGAATTATTTTTCTTCCAGTTGGCTGAATTTAATTATTTTTATTTTCATGAAATAATCTGCTACATAGAGGGAACGTGGGAACATTCTGTACAGACTTACAACCAGGAGATGGAGCTGTCAGCTCTTACTTGGTCTTGATCGGCTAGTCACCCACTATTTTATCAATTAGCCTGCGGACTCTTCTTGAGATGGCGTTGCTGTAACTGTATTCAGCTGTACTTAGTAGGTAAATATAATTGTTATGGATTGAGGGTTGTACATGACAACATGAATGATGCAGGAATAAGCTCTAATCTGTATCTAATAAGTGGTGAAATAACATAGTAATGCACCGTGTAGTAATGACAGTAGTTTATTATGCATTACTGTACCAAGAAAAAATATTGCATTTCAGGAAAGTGTTCCTCTGTGACTCGTCAGTCCAAACACTAGTATTGAATTTATCAGTAAAAATAACTTTTTTCAAATAATGTTGTCATTTAGAGTTTTTCACTCCTATGAGGTCAGTTTCAGCGTTTGAATATGTAGTGATCCAAGATAATTGTTCCTGAATCAAAAGTTTGAATGTCACAAATGTTTCTATTTTCTTCTCTTCAGATGGACCAACTGTCTGATGAGGAGGTAGAGGTCAGAGAAGGGGAAGAAGAGGACGACAGCGATAAGGATGATCAGGATCTGGATAAGATGTTTGGAGCCTGGCTGGGGGAATTAGACAAACTCACACAGGTACACACGTTGAACTGCACTTTTTTTCTGCTGTACCTTTTCTTTGATTGACACCCATTTTCTTGTGTTTTATGGACCACCAAGAGCTTGGATGATGGCCGGCCGGAGCGTCGCCCTCAGCGCAAAGCGCCCCTCAGACCGGAAGTCAACATGGCCAACTTCTCGTACAGATTTTCCATCTACAACATCAATGGTATGACTGTTGCACATTGCATCCCTTTTTGTGATGTCTGATCTAGTTGCTGTTCTGTCTCAATTGCAGAGGCGTTGAATCAAGGAGAAAATGTGGATCTGGATGCCCTCATGGCAGACCTCAGCTCCATTGAGCAGGAGCTCAACACAGTGAACCCCAAACAGAACAGCAGCATGGCACGTTTTGGACTTACTGATAGCAAGGTACACCACACTTTCGAATCATGCAATGGATTAATCAGGGTTCATACAAGTGCTTGAAATTCTTGAAAATGCTTGAATTTTATTGTTGTGTTTTCAAGGTCAGGAAAATGCTTGAATTTTGGGTGAAGTGCTTGAAAATGCTTGAAATCTTTGCCATTGCCATGTTTCTTAGCAGTCTGACTATATAGACCACACAATAAATTAAAACGTTTTTTTTAAGATTGTGTGAAAATGGCGCAGACACGCCTGCTCTGTGGCTTGGTGCTGTATTGTTGTCACGTGAAGCATCCCCGCCCCCTACTGGTCGCACCCAAAAGAACAGCTCTATTTAGAAAACTGTATTTTGGCCGGCTTACTGAGAGAACAGGCTGAAGTGAACCGGCTCTTTCGGCTCTCAAATGGCTCCTCAGCTTTTTTGTTATAAGTTATATTATCAAAAATAATGAAACATTATGCACCTAACAATTCTGTAATTATTAATTGTATATGATTTGCAGTGTATCCCTGTAAAACATATAAAAATATAAATTGGAAATATGCACAGATCTACAGAAAAATTGTAAAATACAAAACAATTTTAGATTTTTAATCTCTGAAAAGATTTAAGGTCTAACAACAACATCTCTAAAAATGCAAAACAATAAATTTAAAATTTAAAATATTAACTGGTCAGTCCTGTAAATAAATGATAAAATGCTTAAAAAAAAAACTATTAAAATTTCAGTTTTAACCAATTTAGACACAGGTCAGTTGAAAAACCTGCCAAAAAATGTAAATTGAAATATGTAAAACAAAAAGCAAAAGATCACCAGTCTCTAAGTCTGAATGCACTCTGCTTTGGAGCAATCAATATCATAAGAATGAGTCCAAATTTGGCTCATTGTTCCGCGTTTTATACATACAATAGTTATTTTCTTTTTTTCTTCCGTATTGAATTGAATTATTACTCTTTCCATGTTTTAAAACAAGTGTGACATAGCCAAGCTGCATGTACATCGTTGAAGCGGATTGGACGAATTTATGTTAAAGCAGCGTATTGACACTAAAAGATCATAGATAATAGATGGGAGCAGCTCAA
This sequence comes from Urocampus carinirostris, assembly GCF_059441175.1. NCBI lineage: Eukaryota > Metazoa > Chordata > Actinopteri > Syngnathiformes > Syngnathidae > Urocampus > Urocampus carinirostris. The sequence goes on along the minus strand of NC_142362.1, from coordinate 36,015,827 downwards.
AATAGCACAAAGTATGTGCTAGCAGCAAGATGATGACTTTATTTTAGCCATCCAAGTCAACAAATAATAAATGTTCTTTTGGAAATGGAAAATACAATGTGATCACTTAAAAAAGAAAAGTTTTCTTCTTAATAGGGAGGTTATAATTCAAAATTGTCAATTATAAGATATGACAAACATTTTTTTTTTTTTTTTAAACACTGCGCTCTGATTAGTAACTCGTTGGGGTGATAATTCATTTCAAATTACCACTTCCCCATATAAACAGCTTTTTTAAAAGTTTGTCTCATTTCACACTCAGTCATGTAATTAGTTGCTTTAATATTTGTTGTCTGACTTATTTCAAGACTCATTTTGCATAAACTTCAAGGCCTAAGGTATTCTAGGCTCCAATTGATTCCAATGAATAACCAAATGATAAAAAGCTGTTTCCAAAACTGTAGGGTTAATCAAAAAAAGAGTACTGGTAAAAATATTGAGTCCTTATCTTATAGTGGTTTTACGTTGATGCCAAGGTTTTACTCGAAAAAGGCACATTTTCAAAAAAACAAAACCTAATACTCTAACCACTTCTGACCATATATAACACACTAACCTAATACTCTAACCACTTCTGACCATATATAACACACTAACCTTATACTCTAACCACTTCTGACCATATATAACACACTAGTCAAGTCAAATCAAGTCTAGTTTATTTGTATAGCCCTAAATCACAAAGGGTCTCAAAGGGCTGCACAGACCACAGATTATTGCAAACCACATCCCCTGATCTAAAACCTACACGAGGGCAGGGAAAAACTCAATTGCAATCTCCTTTGCAAGTGTGCAATGGAAAAAAATCAGAATAAACTTATCAATAGTTAATCTCCGTAGTTAAAAATTGATTTAACAGAAATTCGCATTATTGTTACGTAGTTGACAAAACACATACACAGCAAACATTCGAACATTGTGCATTTTTTAGCACTTCCTAGTGGTAAAATAACGTAATTCATTAAAAGAAAAAACAACATTGACTTAAAAAATAAGCAAAAAAACATAACTATCATATAATATGCATTATTAAATAGTAGTAGGTCGAGAAATTTGTATTTATTTTACATAATATAAGGATTGGGAGCTGACATTAATGTATGCAATCGTGCTACTCTGGGTAACCCCCAAACTAAAAGCCCTCTGAAGTGAGAAGAAATTGGTGCTGTTAGGTCACTTTGCGTCTGCAGTTTGTATTGCTCCTTGTACTATGTAGCACTCGTTTTAATTTGCACTACACAAGACAGCAACCTCTAGTGGTCACACAATTAAATAAGTGCCTACTTCCCATCTGCAGTAACAATTTGCTAAAATAAAAAGGCAGATGCAGAACCATACATTTTCTATCTTTTTTTTCCCTTTTTTGTTCAGGTATGTCAGAAGCCCCCACCAGGGCGAAGTAGCCGACATCAAACAGCAGGGGGAGGCGGTGACTGCAGTGGGAGTAACAGTGTAAGCGGTGGTGGCAGCAGCGGGGCGAGCAGTAGCAGCAGCAGTACCAGGGCCTCGCCAGCCGGCACGGTCAGAATTGCAACTGACCAAAAAGGGAGGCCAGCTTTGGGGTCCAAATTTAGCCTGGACGACATCACTGCCCAGCTTGAAAAGGTGTGGTAAAATAATAAGCGCAATGAAAGAATAGCGCATTGTAACAGTAGTGCAATGAAAAGTAGTGCAATAACAATCAGCAGCAACAAAAAACATCTAGAAAGAACAAAACAAAACAAAAATCCCATTTAAGTGGCAAGATATATATGCAGTATGTTCACTCTTTTGGGCGCTTATTTAGAGTTGTGATGATCCTAGGGAAGAAAATGTATCTTAGCCTGTTAGTCTTTGTTTAGTAAATAATATTAAAGTAATTAACATAATATTTACAATAATAATAATAATATTAATAACAATAAAATGAAAATAAAATATTCTATATATAGGTGCCTGTCTTGTATGTTTTCAATTAAGCATTTTCAGAAATATTCGGTTCTCAGTAAATAATAATGATGGGAAAATGAACCCAGACCATGATGTGTGTGCAGAATAAACTTTGTGATGTCATAAACGGAGACATGGTTCGATGTCATCAATGACGTTCGGATCTTCCTCAAACCGCACTATTTGACTGCCATTTTTCTTGACTTTAAAGTTAGAAATGAAACATTAAGGCGCAATGAAAGGAAAGAAAATTGCCCCTCTGAGTGTATTTTTTTTTCGCACGATCGAACACAATATGTTCTGTACGGTAGTGTTATATGTATATAATAATGTGAAAAAATTATTTGTATCTTTTTTTTCAATTTTTTTTAACAAATCTTTATAAATTTTGTCTTACTTTTTCTCAACCTAAACTTTTCTGTTGGATGCAACAGCAGTGAGCATTAAATTCTCAGTGGTCGGCAACCTTTTCTTTACCACAGACTGGTTTAATTTGGCTGAACGTGTTAATGCTTCACTGACTTCATTTTATTATCACTACTATATATGTAGTCCCTAACTGTTTTTGAAAGAATTTTAAGTCGTCCACCAAACACTGAACCCCCCCTTTTTTTTTTAACAAAACACAAAACTTGCAATTCCCTGACTCCCCTGGCAACTTACCGACCAGTACACTACAGTATATCCAAATATTGATTCCTTGGCTCTTATTATGTGATGCTTTCGAAGTGCTTGTGCACTTTGACCATCAATTACAAACTATTAAGAATTGACCCTCAGACACTATACTGAAAGTAAGGAAGTTGTGATAATGCTTTGGTATCCCTTCTGTTGACTTAATTGACTTAAAATAAATTATTGCATTAGTGTTGAATTTTAATGTGTGTGTGTGTGTTAAGTTTATTCTGCATGCTTACCGTAAAAATATATAGTTCTGTTTTCACTATTGGACACCTTCAAAGGAGATGGCATAGGATGCCAGGATTGTTTGTTATTTTGACTTTTATTGCTCACTGTGTATACATAATTGTCTCTATTGGCCAATCATTTTGCTGTTCTTAGATTTTCACACCCTTTTAGAGCTGATCTGCTCTTTGTAACCTAGGAGATTTAATAAAAACAAGAGCTTAGGGAAGGACATTCACAACAGGTTGGAATTTTTGCATCTTGGAGGTTTTTGTACATTGTTCTCCTGTTCTAATGCAAACTCAATTTTCATTGATATATTTTCCCTTTATTCTTTATTGTCTACTAAAACATGAACTCATCAGTGTGGGTGCACTGTGTATTCAAATACCCTGGTTGTTTATCATATGTAGCCGTTTTCTAACAGTTACTGAGATAAAATAAAATTAAAAGCACAGAGGAACCCAAATAAAAGAAAATAAATAAATGAATTAGTCGTAAGCCGGATGAAGCTAGGCAGACGCCCCATTTGTTACCCAAAGACACTGGAGCTACTTACTGTGTTGATGTTAATACAATCTTAAGTAAAATGCTTAAAACAGTCTTCAGGTTAACTAAAAACGATTTTCATTTCACTTACAAGTTCGTTACCCTGCCCGATTACAAAAAACACACAGGAGTCAAGAGGGACATCAATAAGCCAGCTTCAGCATTAGCTTAGCTTAGCATTTTGCCCTTTTGGGTAGAATATCTGTCAGACAACACAAGCTTTTCTACCTTTATACACCTCAATATTAACATGCACCATCCCATTAATAAAACAAGAATAACAATCAACAATACACATACATATTGGCTCCTACATAGATGATCTGATGATGATTGTTTAAGATCACAATCTTGTTAAAGGCCGATTGATCTGATATCGTCATATTGTCCACCCCGACCACTAAGTCATGTTCAGTCATGCGTGTCGAGATGCTTCCGAAGAGACATCAAACTCATTTATCGTCTCTACATCCCGTCAGGCATCAATGAGCATGGACGAAGCTGCTCGTCAAAGTTCCTCCCACTCTCTTGGTTCTGCCACGGGCACTTCGGCTTCGGTGCGGCGCCCAGCATCCAGTCAGCGACAGCATCGGCGCACCGGATCAGTCGGCACTGTCAGTGAGCATGAGGTTAGTATAACAGACCTGTTCTTATAATCCCTTCCTTTTACAGTGGTACCTCTTTATACAAGCACCCCTAAACACAATAATTTCGGTATACAAGTTTCTTTTTTAAGAAACATCTACTTTGCCATACAAAGGAACGACAAGGCAGGATTCTGGATCATCAATGAATGAATGGTGTCTTCATGACGAGTAATGATTTAAAGTAGCGGTAAGATAGGGCCTAAAAAAAAAAAACGACCCTGTCATGAACCAGAACAGGATCAGGACCCAAACGCGTGACGTTATTCACACAAGCCTTTTTTTTTTACTGGAAATGATAGGAAGCCAGAGGCCAAGGAGATCGATACCAATTGCCCGAGGTGATATCGGACAGATGGGGTCGATACCGTACAGGACGAGACAGACGGGATGGATGATGAAACAGGATATCGAAAATAAGCAGGACAAACTAGATGGGAATGAAGACTGGAGAAAATAATAAACAGGACAAAAATAGAAGGAAACAAAACTGGAAACCGAAATTAAACAGGACAAAATAAACAGGAACAACACCGGACAGGAAATCCCAACTGGAACAGGACCGAGTTGTAACCCACGTCTTGCGGGGCAGAAGTTCGTTGACTGACTCACAAAGGGAAAATGAGAGCACTGAGCTTAAATAGACAGAAAGCCAATCTGTCAATGAGCCGCAGCTGGTGCCACACGGGCGGGGCTAATCAAGCGCTATGGCAACCGTGACAGACACAGCCCTCGGGTATTAAACAACCTAGCCCAGCCCCAGCCTAGACAAATTAACTTGATTTGAGGGAGTAAGCCCGAAGCAAGACCAAATTTTCACATTTTATTTGTAAGGACTCGGGGGCAGGAGTGGCCACTTTGGATGACTCCGCCCCACACAGTGTTGCTGTTAAACGCGCACAATCTATCGCACAGATTGTCCACAAAGAAAAAGAAATAGAACAACGACGAGTGTATCATGATTTCACTGATTCATGGAAGATGAACACTTGTTGGAACTCACAGAACAACCAATAAAACTATACCACTGCCGTAAACAAGCAGTGGCGTTCATTCTTAAAGCGATAGCTACAACTAGTGGTGGTTAACAATGTTTCTATTCAATCACACCACAGCAAGAATAATTAAAAAGAAATTCTGCGAGAGAAAAAACAGTTTCGAAACCTAACTAAAAAATTGACATTTTAGACCGGACCCGACCAAGATCTTACCGCTAAATCAGAGCACATCCTTTCTAGGTGCAATCTGCAATCCACTCCTCACGTTCCTCCGTGGCGTCGGCCTCAGGAACATCCGTCAATTCTGCCTCCTCAATGGAGTCGTTGGAGAATGCTCTCCATCCTAACAACTCTGACAGTCATCCTTCCCCACATCCGACCAATGGCACCTGCCAGAGTCGGGACAGCACCGAGGTAAATGCTCACTTTTACCCGCGCCTATATTTGACGTTTTTTTTAGGTGCATTTCCATGTTGTCTGCTTGAGGATTAATTCAAATCATTTTTAAAGAGATTAGAACCTAGTGTATTAGAAATAGCGGCAAAAATCATTCAAGATTATGATTCATTATCCATAATGTGCATGTTTTTTGTTTTAATCAAGCACACAGAAAAACATTCAGCTGCTCTGGGAAATGTTGGCATTGTAGATTATAAACAATGACAACAATTTCATGATCAATTATGTGCATAAATATTTGTGAAAAATGTTCAATGCCAATGACTGCACAATGATTTTTTAAAAATATGTAAGGCTCAATTTTTTCAGTCTTTATTTTGCCCAAACTCAGAGCATTAAACACTCATGCCTCCCGCAAACACACATTCACACACATGTGCACATCCTGGCACACACACGCCTAATCATATGTGCATGTTTGACCTAAATAAAAGATTATGATAATGCTTTTGATCAAATGATTTCTAGGGACGACCACAATATTTAGAAACATGGTGCATATATGAAATAGAAAATATGGATTTATATATATATATATATATATATATATATATATATATATATATATATATATTACATACATACAGTATATACCAGAGCCTGTTTTTCCATTATTGCCAATATTGTTTTTATTATTTTTATTTTTATTATTATGGGTGTAGTTGTTTACAGTATTCTCTGGTGACATCAAATGGTAATTATTACATATATAATGGATTTTTTTTGTCTTCACCACTGTTTGGTTTCCTACCTTTTGCAGATGTTTGCGACTTCACCACACGGCTTTCTGCGAATGCCCGTTTCCACGTTAATTCACCCGTATTCCGCTTTGTCTGTCTGTGTTCCTCTCTCTCCTTAAAGCACTCGTATCTGGACAGAGAAACCTCTCTGATTCTGAGAAACATAGCAGGAAAACCTTCACACCTGCTGACCAAGGTGAAGCTAACTTACTGTTACTTACTACACAGAACGCTTACCCTCTCCTTGCCTCATTTCTCTTATTCACCTCACCTTTGCCTGCCGTTTTATTTGTAATTTTGCTTCCAGAATTGTGCTGAATTTTTTATTCTTTAATTTTCCTTTATTTTTTTTTATTGTGAAGTAACGGCAATTATTCTACTTTTTAACTCCCTCAAAATGTATTCTTGTATGCAATTTAAACAGGAAAAAAATTTGTGATTTGTATCTTAGTAGGCCCCAAACAAAACACAGTAAAATGTTTGGCACATTCTTCTTATGACTAAGCCAAGATTGTAATTGTCTCCAAATCTGTCTCTGCTATTGCTTTTGAGTTCAGCTGAATCTTATTCCTTAAGCTGTTACGTCTAAATAACTTGAAATATTAAAATCTCAAAGAAAAAGAACAACTGAGACCTTTGGAAAACATGAAACATTCTATTTTGAAATGTGTTTAATTGAAACCCTCTGTTTTGAAAGTTTTGGGGAATTATTATATTAGGATGTCTGCGACAATTTTTTTAAGCGTAATAACAATACTCAAGTCTTGAGCACCCCTTGGATTCCTATACCATTAGTATGTACAATTTTATTAATTCTCTTAAATAAAAGCTAATGTTTTAAAGGAATATTTTCTTCAATATTAAATAAAACTCATTCAGGGAGACCTTCATTGCTCCCAAAATATTCTACTTCCAGGTTTTACATAAATGCTTTTATTTTGCGTACACTTCTTGTTTTGCATAGTTTAACATTAAGTAACTTGTCATCAAAAGACTGCATAAACTTTGTATAAAGTAATGATATTTAAATGTTAATTAATTCTCAAAAGAGGAGATGATAATAGGTAGTTATAAAATATGTAAACAAATTGTGAGATGTTTTGTAAACGACTACAATTATATTGGCATGTTGGGGGGTTATTAGGCCCGTTGCATTAAAGAAAATTGTACCCGGGAGTCTATGGCAGAGAATGACCTAATAGCAGATTATTATTCCTTGAATGCCAAAGTTCCCAATTGTCAAATGCCTAGTAGAGAGCAGCCGATATTGCTGGCCAATGACTCGAGTGCCAATAAAATAAGTCTTATATTGTATCACTTATAACCCATTTCTAATTTTAATGATACTTAATGCTCAATATAGGTTATAAATTAAGTATCTATCTATCTATCCATCTATACATTCAATTACGGTGCTTAACCTTTTTTGACATACTCCAAGTTAATTTTTGTTTTGTAATGATCAAAAACCCTAAATGTTTCCTAAAAGGGGCATCATGTATTATTTAGAGCTTCTTAGAGGTAAAAAAATAATTTCATTCATTAAACAAACACTTAGTTAATGTATTTTTGCTTATTCTTTAAATATCATATATGTATTTTCTTTAAATACTCAGAGGTCGAGAAATTTTGTAGAGGGGGCTGAAATGATTGTCTGCCATCTTGCTACTATGGGTACCCCTTAAAACAAAAAACCTTGTCAAAACCTAGGGAAAAACTAGAAGGGACATGGTGCGATTTGGTCTCTTTGAGCCTCCACAATACAGTGACATCTGGTGGTAAAATATAACATAGTGTCCCTATAAGTCTGAGCCCTATTACTGGTTTATGAGATTTTACAGGTGGTTTTGTCCTTTTTCTTGAACAGCAATAGTCCTTAAACATTATAAAGTTCCTTTGTTTGACCGTAAATCTGGGATATCGCAAATAGTGACAATTTTCTAAATAGAATTCTTTTTTTTTTTCATGAGATACATTTTAAAGGTTTGGGGCCATTTGTAGTGGTTACAATTGGGATATTTTTGCGTACATCATTCTGATTAAACTGTTGAATATTAACCTTTATTCGTGAGTCAGGCACTTCAGTCAAGTAGCTCAGTAGATGATCACTGTGCTACCACAGATCAATGCAGCTTCTAAAAAAAAAAGACTCTGATTGTCTCGTTGCGTCGTTGCTTTCATACACTTTCTGGACAAATTTCAACATATCACCTATTCTTTTCTTTTATTGATGTTCACTTTGTTTTGTGTACTGTTAACCGATGCTAAGCACCCTAGTCGTCCTGAAAGGAGGATTACCACTTGTGAGTCCCCTTCTTAAGATTTCTTATTTACCTTTTGCTGAGGTTTTGAGTTTCCCCTTGTTGGTGTAAGCTCAGGGGATGGTGTAATTGTAACCTGTGCAGTTCTTTGAGACATCTTATGATTAGGGGTTTTCAAATAAATGTGACTCGACTCGACTAGTTCGTCAGGAGCTGATGCAGCTCTTTAGCGCATCGGAGTGGCTCCCTGGCACTTTTCCAAAAATGGGCAAACATGAATGAGGGAAATATATTTTTCTTCTAATATGGTTTCTGTATGAGGACAAACATGACAAGAAAACAAACTTTTTCCGATGCTTTAAAAAATTGTAGAATAAATACTACATTTCCACTCCGGGTGTTACTACGTAACAATGAGACGTGAGGGAAATCAGCTCCTTCGTTTTTATTCCTTTCTCTACCATTATACCTGTGTTTGAGCCAAATGAAGAGCAAGCTCCGCCCTTTTTATAGCAGTAGCCTCGCAATTTATCTCTGCACTCTAATTTCAACACAGAAGTCACATTAAGTGGGTAGGAGCTTAATGCTCTCAAAATCACTTTTTTAGTAATAAAGTAATCTGGTTTTATTAAGTTATTTCTGGGTTTTGTCAGTATGTATTCTGGATGACACTTGGGGATATTATTGATGTTTTGTTGCTAAGGCGCAAGAATGGCTGCTTATACAGTTGTTTTGACATTTGCACAAAAATCAAACTTAAACTGCTTTCATGTAATTTTATTTACTTTACCTTATCAAATGGCCGCTGTTTTATTTTTCGAATCCTCAAAATGAAAGTGACATCAAAAGTTTGATTTATTTTTTCCATTCCTTAAATTTCATTAAATTAAACTTACTGTAATTTATAAATATTGTAATTAAGTTAAACTTCAAGAGGTATCCTTCTACAGAGTATTCACCTGGTGCATCATTCTTCAAAGGATGTGCTGCATTAAACTTTAAAAATGTGCTTATATGGCTAATATAGATATATATGGCATGTGTTGCATCTATTCTAAGGCTTATATACAGCTTTTAATTTTCTGCTACTCAAGACAAATTTGTTTTGGTTATTTTTGGTCCAATATGACTCTTTAAACATTTTGCGTTGCTGATCCCTGGCCTGGTTTAAAACAATTTGAAGGGTGAACTGTCTTGCCCACATTGGCACTCGCACCTTTTACTTTTGGCGTTCTCTACTTTGAATAGATGGCATAGTTTTGACACCCGGCTGCTTCCCAGATAAGCTGCTGGCATCTTAATGGTGAAGGTTGACTTTTTTTTCCATCTGTTTGTGTGAGTGTGTGTTGGTCGAGCACACAGAGGCTCAATAATCCTCTTTGCAACCGAGGGGAGTGATTGCTAGTGACCGTCATAGGAAAACATGTGCTTGCACACAGCAGTCAGCTGGCATTGAGCATCTCCTTTGGGCATTTCAGCTTTCACAGTCAAGTACTCTTCCACAGTGTTTTCACAGCATGATCCCCATCTTGTGGTTTACTTTATATAATCTATTTGACCTTGCTGATCCAAGTTAGCTACGAATTGCCTCTGCATTGAAGGAGCATGACTTTTTTTTTTCTTGAAAGGGTGGCGTTATTCAAAGGGCAAACATCTGTCTGAGCCTAGTGGCTTTAAATGAAGTGAATGCTGTCAGATTAGTGGTAGACTTTTTGGAACCATTTACCTCAGGCTCTGACCAGCCACATCTGTCTTTAAATTCAGATTTATTGATCCAAAATTGCTTTACCCGATTTAATGTTTTTGCTACCCCAGCAGGGGGCACTAACCTTTTTTTACTGATTACTGCCAGGAGCTATGTATGATATGCATTTCCAAAATAAATGTTATGTTGCTATGTCGTTACTATGTTATTATGTTACTATTTGGTCGGAATTATTAGGACTTGGGCTAAAATAGGCTCAGTCAACTATTAAAAACTTCTTCAGCAAAAAACAACAACACTGTGTATATAGATAATGTCTAAAAATACCCTGATCATGCTATTGATATATCAAACCACTGTTAAGTTTATAGTTTAGTAGAGACTCAAAATAAGGAGAGACGACATCAATGGATTTTGAACTTGCAAGTAAAACTCAGAAGAGACCAAAACGCACTAAGAAATTCCACCCTCCTAAAGAACCTCCTCTAAGTCAAAATCTCCTAGGTTACAAAAGCAGATCCAGCCTAAAGTTTATGATAATCAAACAAATTTAGACATGTTTAGCCAGTAGTGGCAATAATGTGAACAGTCAAAATAACATACAACGGTGATATTGTCAAAATAATGAATTGCCATCTTTCGCAATCTCTCCTGCAGGTGTTAAATACCAAAAAAGGTAAACTTATCATCCATTTAGGAAATTATTTTGCTAAAACACTATATGAGTATTTCGCATTATTTATATTTTCCAAACGTCTTAAATTCAGGCTACCCTGTGCCTACTGTAACCATGTTCTTGCCCCTTGCGCGAGAGTTTCTGAGATCTTCCTGGATATTATTTTAAGGGACCAGATTAGTTAAATGCAATCCTAGATCCTGTCATTAGATTTCATTTTAAAATGTAATAGAAGAACTACTACTAGAATATTGAGGTGTATAAAGGTAGAAAAAAAACTAAATAATGCCTATAAATGTAAATTAACATGCCCACACTTTACAACACGTCTGTAAAGTATTCACAATGCTTTTAGTACCTAACAGCCTAATCCTAAAATTAAAGTATGCCATGACCTGATACAGTCAAAGTAATGCCTAACCCAAAAGGGAAATGCACCGTTAACAAAAGTTTCCTGTAGTTGAGCAGCTAGCGCAGTCTCCCAGCTTCCATTTTTTTAAATCTCAAAATATATCAATATTTCTTGCACCATGTTAAAAAGGGAAAAGCAGTTATTGTTTTCAGCCAACAGAGGATGTTGATGTTACATAATGGTTTTTGCCCAATTAAATCCCGTAATTTTGGGGGAGGGGTGTGTGCGGTCTAAAATGTCTTATTATTGTGTTATGTAAGCTTAAAACTAAGAACACCACTGCGAATGCTAATTGTCAATGCTAAATATAGGCACTTTTCCACACTAATTTGCTATGTAAAAGTACTTGATTAAATTAAATCCCTTTGCCTGCATTTGTCGTCTTTGATAAATGTCTTCGTTTTGAGTACTAATTCCTGATTTTAATGTATAAAAGTTCTTAATTATTGAACGGGGGGGTGCATATTATTGTAAAGTAAAAAATAAATCCTTAAGAAAACCAGAATTATCTCTCACTGGGGCATTTTTTTCATTCATTGTTTGAAGTTTTACAATTACAATGAATATCTGTTCCAAAAAGTAGATTTATGTGAACTAAAAATGAGGTGTTTTTTTCAACACTGTTGCTTTGTAAAAATCTGTGAAGGGTTTTGCTGAAACATGATTGAATAATCCTTCAACATCTGTTACTTAAGGTGAGATGCAACCTCAAATAAGTGCTAAAAAGCACAAGGAACTATACACACTACGGGCACTCAAAGTCACCAAAAGACACAATTTCCTCTTCTATTTTACCAAACCTTTTACAAGGTTTTTCTTGGCTCCTGTTTCCACAAGATGGCAGACAATCATGTCAGCTCCCTTTCTGTGAGCCTCATGTTTTTGTAAAATACAAATTTCTCAACCTATGAGTATTTTTAATAAAAACTAAGTTTATACAGTATGATAGTTCTTGTGTTTTTGTTTATTGTTCAATTAAATTATGTTTTTCTCAAACGAATGAAGTTTTTCTACCTTAGGTGGCGCTGAATAATATACAATGTCCTTTAAATATAATGTCCTATTTATGCACAATTTAGTACTTTATTTTTTTTCTCTTGAAGCTGAGTGATTCTTGTATGAATTTTTAGTGCATTCATGTACCTGTATTTTTGAATCACTCTACGACAACAAGATGATGTATTTCTTTTGGGGGGAAAAAACTCGCCCTTTTTTCACAAGTGGATGGTGATATCCTTAATCAGCAGCCGTCCAAATATTTGGGCATATGGAATGTGTTTAGTATAAATAAAAAGCTTGATACTCACTACCTGCGCACACACTGACTCTAAACCAGTGTTGGTCGTGTTACTAGAAAATCAGTAATAAGTTAGTTACTACTGACCTCATCTGAAAAATAATTCAGTTACCCTCCCAGATTAATCACACCAAATGTTAGTGGGATACTCTTAAAGTCACTTTTTGGTGACAAATGACTATATAAACTCGCATATAGGCTTTAACTGCTTTAATATAGCCACGTAATAACAAATGGAAGAAAATGTGTACACTAACAAGAAGAAACGGTGATATTAAAGTAGAACTTGTGCAATGATTTAATGTACAGTTACATTCAGAGCCTATTGTTGCACTAGCAGAGCTGACTGCCAGGAGGTTTAGGTCCAGTATACAGTATATAGGACACAATTTTTACCGCAGTTTGCAGTCATGGTGTCACACCAACAGACCCCGTTTTGGCTGTAAATAGCAAAAAAAACACACGGAAGCTCACTAAGCATTCTATGTTAATTATTTAGACACTTTATAATGAAAAGCCACACAACAAACTTTATACTCTATCGAAGCACCCAGAGGAATTTGATTGGGTGAGCGGTGGGAATGGGCAGAGCAATTCACAGGACAGAACGCGCGCTCTCTTTGTCCTCGTCCAGCGCTGTCTGTACTAAAGGTAAATACGTTGGTATCCTCGTTTTTGTGACATTTTTTTCCAAAAACTTTGCTTGCACCTTGTTTCGAAGCCATTATTTAGGACAAAAATGACAGACAAAATGAGCCTCCGCACTCTTAAGTAGTTGCAGGGGGAGACACATTTTAAGTGGTATATTTATATTGATATGGGACACAGGCTCTGGCATTATTATTATTATTTCATAGATTTGATAATATCATCAAACATTACACTGTGAATTAAAATGTACTAAATTATTATCTTTTGTCTGAAGAATGGGTTTGGCGGTTTGGTTGAATGTTGTCTTAAAATATACGGTGTGGCACTCTAAACAAAAATCTAAATATTTTTGCTTTTATGGCTCTTTGCGTCAAAAAGGTTTCTGACCCCTGCGTCACAGTTCTCGTTACAGCGAATGCGTTTGTCCCAAAACTGTTGTTAACATAGAGACAGGGCAAATATATTAAAAATTCAGCAAAACTCACAAGGGGGTTGTAGGTATCAGAGAAACATTGCAACTGAGATAGCATGTGGACACCGCCCTTCCCCCACACGCAGCCTAGCATCTGCCCTTTCCCCTGCTGATGCCTGCTTGGACTCTGCAGCCTCACACATCTTGCCAGTCCGCGAGAGAGATGCGACGGGATATGGTCGCTTTTTTGGATTTTCCTGGAACGAGGCCGCCGTTTGACCTCAATTAGCCATTTATGATTATTTGCCAACAGCTTGACAGCCAGATCGCAGCTACGTTTTTTCATCTTGTTTTTTTTTTAACCTCACTATTAGTTTGCAGTTTGTATATAAAACTCCTTTGATTAAAAAGTATTTAATTTTAGCAGTAAAACAGGCACGAATTGACTGAAATTCTCTTGCTCAACAAACAAAGTTTGTTTAAAAGAAACTTGGGGTCCAAGGTTTTCGCAAATCGTGGTTGCCATGACCACACTCGCTGCCTTTCTCGCGACGCTACTTTGAGAGGTTCTAACAAAACTGGAGTAAAGAATCCTGAAAGTCTACAGCATGCATTGGATGCTATCACAGACACAGAATTGTTGACAATAAACCAACATAAGCAATGAATTCTTGCTGGAAGAGTCAGGTAAAGTTGAGTTGATTAAAGGCATTCAAATATGCAGCAAGTCATTTTTTTACACAGACTGACAATTTGTGCTTGCATGCAGGAGGAGCAGGCTGCAAAGCTGAAGGCAGACAATATCAGAGTTGCCCTGGAGAAAATAAAAGAGGCTCAGGTGAAGAAGGTAAGGCTGCTGATCACTACGCAAATTACCTGTACTGTCGAACTTCATATCCAAGTGCTGTATTCTGTTATGTTATCAAACTATTCATGAAGTGATTACTAACAAACTACCAATAATAGTGAAAATCTGTGAAGTAAATATGAATGGGGAACAACCATGTGTTTTTTCTGTGTAATAGACCTATCTGAATTACTCGATTTTAATCCTTTAACATGTTGTCTTTTATGTGAGATCTGTGTTTTAAGCAACCGATGATGTCATTTAATCGCTCTTTAAATTACAATATACACTATAGCATGCACAATTCCCTTTATTATTCTGATGACTGTGCCAAAAGACCTCAAACCTCAGATAGGAAATTCCAACCTAGGTTTACAAAAGCAAATCTATCTCATAGGGTGTGAGAACAGCAACATGATTGGCCAATAGTGACAACAATGTAAACAGTGCATAATAGTCAAAACAACGAACAACAGTACCCAATAATAGTCAAATAACAAACTACCATCCTAAGATTTTACGGGGTTTATATGGGTGCTTGAAATCCTTGAAACTGCTTGAAATGTAATGTTGTGGTTCCAATTTTTCAAAAGCGCTTTAATTTTGTGTGAAGTGCTTGTAAAGGCTTGAAATTATTGCTATGTTTCTTAGCAGTCTGTCTCTATAAACCAAATTAATGAAGAAAACATGTCTGCTTAAAAATGACGCCAACACGCCTAGAACATGAACCTAGTGTGGCAATCTGAGAGAGACAGAGATCAAGACCAAGAGACAGAGAATAACCATGACTGGTGATATAGACAATAATAGATTTTACCTCTGATTTACAGTAGCTTGTGAACTACACATAAATTAAACTTTGGAAGAACTGAATTTCCTTGCCTTAAATACACCTTATATACATTGTTAGTGTTGGTGTGATCAATACTATAATTGATGAGAATGACAATCAAAAATTACTATTATTACCAATATAATAATGGATTATTTCTTCTTTGGGTGGTACTAGAGAAATTGGAAAATTGTTGAAAATCTTTAAAAAGTGCTTGGATTTGGTCATAAAAAGGTGTACCAACCCTGTTTTAAACTCATATATTTACCCATATATTATGTTTACTATTAGAATGCACAAACATGTGGAAATTACCCATATTTAAATGCTAAAAGTGTAAGTACATGAAAATAATTGACGACGTGTAAAACAAAAGTAACAACCAATAGGTAAATTTAGAGATTTCTGAATTACTTGCACCAGGAAGTTATTGTTATGACAATTTTAAAACTCTAATCATTTTAAATGAAAACATCGTGGATGGGTTTTTTTATTGATTTTTTTTCTCTTTTTTTTACCACACCACCATTTAACAATTATTTGTGCATGAGTTTGTGCGCAGCACGTGTCAGTCCAACCGGTCTATGTGGGTCAGGTCAGTGATACGCCACAATAAAAAAGCTGGTCAATAACAGCTGCGGTCATGTGCACACGCATTCATATTACACACATAGAACACTCAGCATAATAACCGCTGCAAATGAAATCACAATCCTACAGATAGAGCAATTGCAATGCTGGATTAACCGCCTGAATTTATTCAGCTTTGTGCAACAATTTTTTCGATTATTTAAAAAAATATAAACTCCAGGTTTGATAAGGTCTATATTTACATAGGCTTGCCGGTCAAGGTTGGGTCGTTTAAGCGTAACTTTGATGACAATGGACTTAAAAGCCGCTGGAATAGCACCCGAGAAGAGCGATATGTACTCTGAGGTTGCAGATCGAATCTCAGAGGGCAGCACATTCCACAGCACCGGGAGAACGCTCACAAATCTGCAGATTTCTTAATTAATTATGAACCGTTGTTGTCACAAACGGCCAATCATGTTCCTGTTCTTTAATTTCCACATCCTTTAGGGTGGGTCTACCTTTGTATATGATATTTTTAAAAAAGGACTCAGGGGAGGGCTTTTAGAACAGGTTAAAAAAAATTATCTGAGGTTTGGGCTCTTTCCACTGTTTTTCTTACAAATTCAAAATCCATTGATCCCTTCTCTCCTTATTTTGAGTGACTACTTAAATAGAAACCAATATCAATTGCCTAGCCCTAATACTGTACATATCGAAAAGGAAAATATTTATCTCAGCCCGCTGCCTAAAGAGCTCGTTTTTACCTGTCTTTATTTAAATATGCCGAGAAAGTTTGCATCAGATTGTTGATGGATCATGTTTGTTTTTACAGTTGGTGATTCGTGTTCATTTGTCTGACGAGAGCTCAAAGACCATGATGGTGGACGAGAGACAAACCGTCAGACAGGTACATTTCCTGTTACAACGCCTTCCTGCGAGAATAAAACATTAATGAGTACATTTGATTAATTGACATAAAGGTTCTCCCAGAAAACCTGCTAAGCCTAGTGTTGAGCATTAGGACGGACCAAGATTGTAATTTCACCTGTCAGCCTGTCAGACATATAAAGAGAAAAGCTTTTACCTCAGCATTTTGTCATGTTCTTTGATTGTGGGGCATGTATGTCATTTGATTTTCTATTTATTTTTATGTTGCAATGTTAATATTTGTTGTGTGATCAGAATAATGTGAAGATTATCCTGTACTTCAGGTTCTGGACAGTTTACTGGAGAAGTCCCACTGTGGTTACAGTCCAGACTGGTCGCTAGTGGAAACCATTAATGAGCTGCAAATGGGTAATAAAACACACCTAATGAGTTTGTTTAGAATAACGGTTTAAGTGTTATTGACACAGGCCAGACTTTTTTCTTATCAATTCTAATGCCAATTTTCTCTTATACTGTAGATTTAAAGTTAGTAAATGTGATGGTTCCATTCAAGCAGGGCTTATAATTAATTTAAGATGTGTTACTGGTACAATTCCTGTAAAAAATGCCCGATTTGACACAATATTGTCATAAAAGTCACATATTCGTATCTCATTAAGTATTTTGAATGGGCAAGTACCGATACCGCGCAGTGGTAAGCGCATGTGCGGCACAGTTCTTGGGAACCTCCTGCGTGGGTTCAAATCCAGCTCCAGACTTCCTGTGCGGAGTTTGTATGTTCTCCCCGTGCTTGCGTGGGTTTCTTCCGGGCACTCCGGTTTCCTCCCACATTCCAAAAACATGCATTTCAGGTGAATTGGCCGGTCCAAATTGTCCCTAGGTGTGAATGAGCGAGTGAGTTGTCTGTCCCCGTGTGCCCTGCGATTGGCTGGCAACCAGTTCAGGGTGTCCCCTGCCCACTGCCCGATGATTGCTGGGATGGGCTCCAGCACCCCCGCGACCCTACTGAGGATAAGCGGTGTAGCAAATGAGATGAGATGAGAAGTACCGATACCTTGTATTTGAATGTACAACAGGGATCAATTCTGTTCGCCACCCTTGTGGCTGTTTTTCAATCAAATAATAGAATAGAATTGTCTTTTGTCAATACAGTGCAGTGAACGTTTTTTATTACGAGATTAGACATGGCACTCCATGATAAACACGTATTAAAGTCTTAAAAAGGAGTAATGAGATGAAAAGAATATCAGGATAAATAGGCTGAAATATTTTTAAGGTTCAGGGTTCTTACAGGTGCTTGAAATCCTTGAAAATGCTTGAATATTAATATTGTGTTTTCAGGGATTAAATGTGCTTGCGAATGCTTGAAATTGTCTCTCAACAAGTCCGCTTAAAAATTATAGCGATACTGTTTTCTGTGGTTTTGCTTTGACATTGCATGTCTTCTTCCTTCGTGATTAACTGCAGCTGACATTAGTTTGTATGGCCTTGTCCTATCAAGACAGGTGCATGATATGCTAAAACAGGACACTATGAAATGTGCCTTAGTGCAGGGATTACACACCTACTGTATTTGGGGAAAATTTGTCTCGAAAAACAAAGATTTTTGTAATGTAGTGATAACAATCATATGAGTTGATAAATGTGCACACAAGATTGAAAATTGCATATTTAAATCACAGATACATTTTTGGCTCTGCAGAATACATGATTCACACTTGATTTGATGTTCAAAGGTAGTGGAGAAATTGGAATATTCGCTTTGAAAGTCCGTAAAAAGTGCTTGAAATTTCTTTACAAAACCGATTTTTCAGTACAATTCGCAATATTTTACGCAGGTCTGTGCACTCCTTTAGGGTGTTGATAGCCCTTTTCTGAACCTGTTAGTCCTTTTTTTTAGGACCTGTAGTGCCAACCAGAGGGGAGCAGGTCAAAGAGGGGGTGGCTGTGGTGAGAGAAGTCCTTTATAATGTTCTCTGTTGTGGTATCCCAAAGACAAAGGCAACAATGTTTCTAAAACACTAAACCATAAATGTAACAAAAATGGTCATAGGTTTATGTAATAAAAAGCATTTGTCATGCATTGTGTTCCAGCAAGCAGAAATGTAAAGTTTTGCCTTATTATATGGAGGATTGGAACAAAATATTTAAAAAGGATGGTTTCATATCTACTCCATTAATGTTTATCGACGTTTGCTTTTATGGAATACATCAGTGTTTATTTTATGGGACTTGATATTGGCATTGGTCAGAATTCAATAATGGAGTGCATATAGCATCCTTAATACAGAGAACGTGGTGACATGAGTAATGTATGAAGATGCTCGGGTGCGTTTGAACACAGAGAGTAGTACAAAAGACTGCATGCGCTCAGTTATTCAGCAACAGTGATGAGTACACTTTACTCGAGGGAATAGATGGGTAGGATGTGTGTTTTACAGGCACACAAACACAGTTCTACTCGGCTTAATGGTCCTTGACACACACACAGTCTTTATGTAGGTCTTGTTTGGTGATGCGTGTAATGCATAACCCACATCTTAAGGGCTCCACGAGCTATTGAGTCTTGTTGTGTTCAAAAGAGAAGGTAAAAATGCACCTTATTAGTGCATGCAAGTCTTTTAAAACGAGGTTGACCACTATGAAGCTTTTGTGCGAATTAACTGGTGACTCCTAATTGAGAGAATTAGTGAGACGTCCTTTCACATAATGACTACACGCCCACTCGCACGCATTTCAGCGGTGTGTCCTTTAGCGAGAAAGGCACTCACTTACTATCATATAGTAACCCTTTCATGAAAATGCTGTGTATATATATATATATATATATATATATATATATATATATATATATATATATATATATATAAGTTATGTTTAGGGAAAAAGCAGCATCTGAAAAAGGCTCATATGAGTGAGTCAGGTTGTGCCTTTCACACTTAGGCCTTCAGTAGTGCTACATCTGAATCAATATAACCATCAAAAACTATTTTATGGGTAACATTTACTGCAGCTACAGCTGTGACACATATAAAAAGCATCAATTATAACTTCATGCAAAAAAAAATTCTTCACCTTTTTGTTGTGATACTTTGCATACCGCACAAAGGAGAGTTTGTGAAACCGCGGATGTTTCCCCAAGCCCGCTAGAAGGCCCTGCCCTGCCCCGCCAACTTTCAATCTGGTTGGCTAAAGGAACAGCTTTATCGTTATGTCTCAGAGCCTTCAAAAGTCTTTGTGAAGTCCTTGGGCAGATTCCTGACCCTGGTAACAAGTAATGGCTGGAATGTGATTGGTTAAATGGTTAACTATAAGAGTACACTTCAGGAAGCAGCACAACCAAGAGAAAAGCAATAAAAGGACGCTGACAGACCATTTGGACCATTTTAATAAGTATTACAGGACAAAATTTAACAAACACCACACTATGGTCTGACGAGTCCACATAACATGTTTTTTTTTTTAATTTATGTGTGTAGAATTCACTCATCAGGATCATGTCACTCCTGCTTAACATGTCTTTTCATCTTTGCTGCAAACTCTTCACAGAACGCGCCTTTGAGGATCATGAAAACCTGGTGGAGAACCTGCTGAACTGGACCCGAGACAGCCAGAACCGCATCATGTTTACTGAACGCGTTGAGAAATATGCGGTGTTCAAAAACCCACAGGTAATGATCACATCATTGACTGACCATTAGCCCCAGCCCAAAAATGGATGACTAATTTGCTAAAAATGTGAAGGTTCTCACCCAACACTTACGTTTGTATGATGCAGAATTATTTGTTGGGGAGAAAGGAGACTTGTGAGATGGCTGAGCGCAACAAAGAGGCCTTGTTAGAGGTTAGTTGATGCAGCGCACAGCTGTTCCCTTAACTATGTGTGGCGCATAGTAACTTACCATTAACAAGCGATCAAGTGTTTGAAAAAGCATCAACAACAATGCTAATCTCTCGCTGACCAATTCTATATATCTTTAATTCCGGACCACAGAGTGAACCGGATTAAAAGGCGCAATGCCCAAATATAAGAACAAAACTAAATTTAAAAAATTAACTAATAAACTTGTTGCAGAATGCCAGCTGCTCCGTGCCCCTGCACACCTGATGCCGTTTTTAGCTGCGTTGTTTTCAGTTCTGCTATTTTTTTCATCAAGTAAATAAAACGAAAACAATGTTAACAAACATGTCTGAAAATGAATGGGAAGAAGCATATACTTATTTGATCCTACCAATTCGACTTCCTTAATAATTGTGTCTTAAGGCTAGATATCCTATGTATTTACATGTAACATACACCTCATGATATACATATTTACATAGGTTCTGTGAATATACAGTTACTTTACATCATCATCATCATCATCACCATGACTACTTATACCAGGGGCCGGGAACCTTTTTGCCTGAGAGAGCCATAAAAGCACAATATTTGGAAGTTTGTTACAGTGAGAGCCATATAATATATTTTAAGACTGAATTCAATTAAATGTAAGAATAACAAGCGTCTTAATTTATTATTTTGAATAATGTTGTTATAATACTCACCATTAATGTGACTTCCGGTGCTGCGTGGATTTGCTGATGGTTTTGTAGTCTGGTTGGTACTTGGTGAGATTAAGCTTCATGCAGGCATTGAGGCTTTCATCCGTTAAACGTGATCGTAGGTTGGACTTGATGTTTTTGAGATGTGAAAATGACTACTCACATGAATACGTCGATCCAAACATTGTCAATACACCAATACTCACACGCCTCAGTGTGTGGTATGTGACTGGAAGCGCGAAGTTTTGAGAATCAACTCGTCTTCGGGTTATAGTTTGTTCATTCCCGTCCACATGTGCTTGCTCGCCAACTCCGCTTTCTGTCGTGCAATTCTTTACAACTCTTCATTCAGAATAACATCAAAGATAATAGTCATGTTAATACTTATAATAATAATGATAACAAGCCTAATTATTAGCCTGAATAAGGCTTCTGCTCACTAACATTATTTCTATACTGATGATGATTATAATAACAACAATAAAAGTCACAGTCAAGTCAAAAAGTCAAATTTATTTATAGCCCTTAATCACAAAAATGTCTCAGAGGACTGCACAGGATTACAATGACACAATTACCTGATCTTAAACCAACATGCGGGCAAGGAATAACTCAAAACCTCAGTGTGAGGAAAAAGAGAAACCTTGAGAAGGGACCTCACAAGTGGTTTCCCCCTTTCAGGATGACCAGGGTGAAACCAGGGTGAATTACATTTAGCATTACAGTACACAAACATAGTAACAGTTATAATAATAATCACCATCATAATAGTTATAATAAGAACCAAATTATTATTTTGTTCTACTAATCTATTAACTCTAAAATGCTACTAATCAGTAATTATCATTCAGACACCAATAATAATAATGACAATATAGAATAATAATTATGATATTAGTATTCATAATACCAAAGTAACCATCCATTTGCTATAAAATGGTTCTAATCTCTAAATATCATTTCGACCCCATTTTCTTTCTCTCTCTGCTTTGACCAGGGTTTGGTAGGGATACTTTAACTTTATTACTTTCAATTACTTTTGGATTACTCCAATACCAAATATGCTAATAAAAGACAAAAGAAACTAAATATGAATACAATTTTGTGCAGGCTTAAGAGTAACGGAATACATGGAACAGCAAAAATGATGTTGGCAAGCTGTTTGGATTTATTTTCATTTTGTTTCTGTCGCATTTTATGTTAGTTTTGCCAGAGATCAAAGATATCAAAGCCAGGAGAGAAAGCTTACCACGTGTTGTGAGTCATAATTTTATTCATATTTAGTTTCTTTTGTCTTTTATTAGTATATTTGGTATTGGAGTAATCCAAAAGTAATTGAAAGTAATCAAGTCAAAGTTGCCCTACCAACCCTGGCTTTGATAATATTGCTTTATGTATCTCAATTTGAACTTGTGAATTTGGGGACATTGTTTGAGTTCATCCTGTAATTTGTTACAAAGTTTCACTCCACATACTAACACACTCATACTTTTGCTGGTGGTTCTCACCGGTTGAACCTTGAAGTTACTACTTTCCCCCCAAAGTTATACCTTTTTTCTTTCTTTTGAGTGATTATTGGATGCAGTACATCTTTGTTCACTTTAGATAGTAGTTGTGAAGTGCAAAACTACACCAGGTCAAACAGTTTTAATAATTTGGACTGCAAAAATAAAATATTGGTGTGGTCACAGTATTTTCCCTTTTGCATAATTATTTGTGGATAACAGTGCCAGGGCAACCATACTGTGGATAATGGTGCCAAAGGCACCACATAGACCCGTCTGTTTGTGTTATTGTCACTGGTGGTTGATGCAAAAATGAACCAAATTGCATTTGCTTGTCATCATTCCCCGAGAATTGAAGGGAAACATCAGCAACTTGACATTGATGCCAATAATACTGAAGAAGTGTAGCGTGTTTGATGTAACCTTCACTGTTGAATAAATTGACAAATTAATTTGTGGGTAAAAAGTTAGAATATCGTGAGTAAGTTGTAATATTGAGTAAAGTTCTGTCAAAACATTTGGTTGCGCTTCAATTATGTATTTTATGAATGATTTTTTTTCAAAAACATGAACTAATTTCTAGTTTCTAGAGGTCACCGCATTGTATTGTACTTAGGGCACATGCGTTGTGGAAAAGAGCAGCTTGTCATTATCCTCTGTGCCGCTATGAGGAAAAAAATCAAAATATGCTGCCACTTTGTATTATATGTGGCAAAAAAAGTAGCAGCTTGTAATCTGAAATTTACGATATTTATGTTCTTTTTGTCAGGAGTGTTTCGGTGGCAGTTCCGTGTCAGTCCCAGAAATGGAGGGTGTGCTTTGGCTGAAAGATGATGGAAAAAAGTCCTGGAAGAAACGCTACTTCCTACTAAGAGCCTCTGGTATCTATTATGTGCCAAAAGGCAAAGCCAAGGTATGCGTGCCGTTGTTTGCACGTGCGAATGTGAATTGGCAAAAAAGATGACAAGGAGGCACGTGTGTTTTTCTGAGTAGGCATCCAGAGATCTGGTGTGTTTTCTCCAGTTGGACCATGTGAACGTTTACCATGGCCAAGATTACAAGAGCAAGTACAAGGCGCCAACTGACTTCTGCATGGTGCTTAAGGTACACTCACAATCAATCATACTTGATGACAGCATGGCCTACACTGCTCCCTGGTGGCCGCTTAATAAATTAAATTCACATTAGGTGAGAGGTCTCAAATTCGATTTACTTGGGGGGCCATCTGAGCTAGTTTAATAATAATAAAAATAATTTCCTTTGTATTGTCATTCTTTGTAACAATGTACACAGAACGAAATGTCGATACACCTGACTCGTTGTAGCGAGCCGATTGTGGGTGAGGTTGTGCCAAATTGGGTTTTCGTCAAAAAGGTTCTGATAAAGATATTCCACTGTTTGCAACTATCATTTATATTTCTTTATTTATTTTTCAAAATTTCATGCGCAAAATAAGATCCAACAAAAAAAACTACGATGAATGATTTTAAAAATAAATCAAACACCCGCAAGGGCTGTACTTAAAGGGACAGTGTGTATTACTTAGTCCCTTCTAGTGCTAAAAAAATGATATTTCATTTTAAAAATATCATTTTTATTAAAATGATCAGGGAAAATACATATAAACGTGGATTTTTTTTAAAGAAATGTATATGTATGTTACATAACGTGTGGCTCACTTAGAGGGAGGGAGCTGAAATCATTGTCTGCTTCTTACCGCTAGGGGTACACCTAAGTCTTATTTTTGTTTACTTTCTATTTTTGTTTTCCTTTTTATCGTGTTCATATTTCATTCAGGCTTTTTAATTTCTTTTTTTTTTGTTGCTTTTTTTCTGTCTTTTTTCCCTTTTTATTTTCTTTTTTTCTTCTTTTTCTTCTATTCTTTCTTTCCTTCAGTATTTCCTTCCTTTATTTCCTTCTTTTTTTGTTTTTTTTCTGCCTTTTCTTTTGTGTATTTTTTCCCTTTTTTTTCTTTGCAAATGGCTGGGCCAAAAAATGAGAAAAATTGTGCTCTATGGTCAATTTGAATCTCCGCAGATAGTATTATTACTTGTGCTCTGTAGCACGACAGAATACATCAACATCTATTGGTCAAATCATGCACACTGTGCCTTAAACTCTCACGAGTTTGAGACTGCTGCGTCAGGTGAAAAGTAAATATTATACCATAGCCACGTGCGTGTTTTTATTTATTATAGAACTATAAAGGCCTAACTTGTTAAAAAGAATCTTAAGATATTTCTATGTGAAAATGATGTTCTTGTATTTTGTCACAGCACCCTCAAATCCAGAAGAAGTCTCAGTACATCAAATATCTCTGCTGCGATGATGTCAGGACGCTCCAGCAATGGGTCAACAGTATTCGCATCGCCAAGGTAACATCAGAAAGATGATCAGCTCGTCCGTCATTTTCCTCAGCCGTTAAAACAGACGCCACATTCTCAGGTCGACAAATGGCACTCCAAAGAGCACGACAATCAGCAAATAAACATCCCCTGTATCTACAGTATTTAACAGAGCTAAAGGTCCAGAAAATAGCCATATAAAAACGGGCAAGCCCTTTTATCATTTTAAATCATTCTGGTAGCAGATACTGTATTCTATCAATTACGCTGAATACCCAATGTATAAATTCTATTCTGACTGGCAGAAGTTTTCTCATGTTTGAGGTGTAGGAATGATAGCAGCGGGAGGGGAGAAGGAGCAATACTATAATATGATATTTTGTCCCTTTTTCCTTCCAGTATGGCAAGCAGCTTTACATCAACTTTCAGGAGGCCATAAGAAGGACCGAGGCTGCCTATGAATGGTCTTCACTTTCTTCTTCCTCCATAAAGTCAGGCTCTTCCTCCTCAAGTCTTCCAGGTGAAATACTCTTCAGAGATTGAGCCTCACGGTCAATATCGGCATCGCACAGAATGCAAATCAGGGCAAAAATACATTTGAATTTGATGGTCAGTCATTTAAACTTTATTAACTCTAGATGTAATAATTTTATTCCTTAAGAAAATTCTTAAAAAATAAAATTGACATTATGATTTTAAAAATGGCATAATACTTTTTACTTTCAAGATGTAAATATCACAGAAAGTACATGATTAAGGCAAATTACATTAAAACTTAATAATGTTGAAGATCACTAGATTTATTCTTTCAAATCTGAATGCGAACTTGAAAAGCATGTGGATTATGTGAACGATTTCACAAATTTTCATAAAGCGTACCACCTGAGACTCTGCATACATCAAATCTGTAATCCATCTCCTGCCAAACGAGCATATACCTTGGGTAACCGTCTCAACCAGTTTACAATTTTTTCTTTTTGTATACAAATTATTTTTTGTAAATTAGTACAGGGAAATACATAAAGTATGTCAGAAAGGTGAGATCACCTCTCACATTTCTGCATAGATTTAATTACAATGTTTAATAGAATATCACTGAAGAAACATCGCTTTGACACAATGAAAAGAAATACGTCAACAAAGGCCATGGCTTCCTGGCTATACTCTGGTCTGATGAGACAAAGTTTAATTAATCCGGCTCAGATGGTGTGACGCATGTGTGGCAGCAACCAGGTGAGAAGTACAAATATGTTTGAGTCATGCCGAAAGTCAAGCATGGTGTTGGAAATTTCATGATTTTGGGT
Source organism: Urocampus carinirostris (assembly GCF_059441175.1). Lineage (NCBI taxonomy): Eukaryota > Metazoa > Chordata > Actinopteri > Syngnathiformes > Syngnathidae > Urocampus > Urocampus carinirostris. Next base: position 35,989,310 of record NC_142362.1, on the reverse strand, counting down.
TGCATGAGTGCAACTGGAATTAGGGAGCTGCATTTTATTAAGAAAAAACACAAACTGAAGTATGTACTGTGGAATACTGGAGCAGAGAATGAGCCCTTCCCTCCAGAAACTGGGTCGCACGGCAATTTTCCAGCCTGACAATGACCCCAAATACACTTTAAGAATGACCATGGCTTTTCGAAAGGGCATAATGGTAAGAAGGATGGACTGGCTAATCATATCTCCAGATCTAAACCCAATAGAACATTTTTGGGGCTTCCTCAAGCGGAAGGAGGGGAGAGGCACAAGATCTTGAACATCCTCCAGTTCTGTCATATTGTAAGTGGAAGAGCATTTCAGTGGCAATTTGTGAGGCTCTGGTGAAATCAGGGGCTAGGAGGATCAAGGTGGTTCTGCAAACTCATATTGGCCGCACAAAATATTGAATTTCAGGAAATTTTACTTCAGTGTGTACTTACTTTTGTTACCATGGGTTTAGCTACTAATAGGAATTGTTTTAGTGTTTTTGAGAGGGAAAATAAATTTACACTGCTATGTAAGCTTTACGCAGACTTCCCTTAATTGTGTCAAAGCGATGTTTCTTCAGTGTTGTTCAATTAAACATTATGATGAAACCTTTACCGAAATGTGAGGGGTGTACTGACTTTTGTGACAAAGCAGTGCAGTCAAACCGCAAGACAACGCTGGGACGTGCAAGAGAAAACATGCTGCTGTTTTAAAGGTGTAGGCTTAGTGTCGCCAAAGACCTTACAAAGACAATGGAGGCGTGTTTCCTTATATCTTTCTCTCTATTCTCTGTACGAACCCTGGGTATTGTTCGGGGGGCGGTACCAAACTTGGAGGCGGGGTGTCTATTGTTTTGGGACCACTGCTCTATAATAAAGTATTTTTATGCCCATTCATCAGAGTCTCAGTCCAACCACTCCAGTCAATCAGACAGCGGAGTGTCGGAGATGACATCATCCAGCCACGCCCGCTCCCAAAGTGTGGTCAGCTCCATCTTCTCTGATGCGTGGAGGCGAGGAACGCAAGGCGAGGTACAACTTTGTGCAAGAAGAAAAAACTCACACACAAACTGGCAAGCTGATTCCCCTTACCTTTGTCGCAACGCCATTCCCAAGTTTTGCCCCTCTGCTTCCTGACAGCTGTCAAAGTTTAAAGTTCTGATGGCCAATCCACTGTGCGCTGACGGTGGAGGCGGCAAAGGTCGGACAGGAAGAAATTTTGGAAAACTTTTGGAAATAAACGCAGTCTGCATGATATATAACATGTTTCCTATAATTATGTGGTGTGGTGACGTGCTAACACAACAACAAGTTTGCATTGCAGTTATACTAGATCTGTGGTGGGCAAATGACTGTCGCGGGCTACGTGTGGCCCATCGGGTTTTTTTCATCAGGCCCGCAAGATAAAAATGGTCAAAATTAATGAGAAATTTCTATAATAGTAAATAAAGTAATACTAACTTAAAATGTTTTTGTGTGCCAATGTTGTCCCCCAAAAATAATACTACAGAACTACTACAAAAATACGATAAAAGTACTAAAATTATATTTAGTATCAAATTTAGTGCTTACAACTTTATTATTTTGCTATCATTCTGAAAACAAATACTGTAGAAATACTACTACAGTAAAATACTACAAAAGCAATAATACAACAGAAACACTACAAAAAGTTATCTACATAAATATTACAACAAAACAAAAGAAATACTACTTTGGAAATAATACTAAATTCTATCAAAATATGACAAAAATACTGCAAAACACCACTACAGTAATACTACAATACAAAAAATACTACAAAAACACAACTACAATGATGCTACAAAAACACGACAGATATTCTACAAAATGTATATTATGAATATACTACAAAATACTACAGGAATACATAAATACTGCTAAAGACCCAGGGTGACACTACTGCTAATGCGTCCAATTATAACTTAGCCATTCACCATTCAACCAGTCACCACCAATCCCCAACACACACACACAAACACACTATGTCCCAGTGCAAGGAATCTACATCCATCCTGTGTTAGGTAACATAAATAGAAATACTACAAAAATACTCCTGCAGAAACACTACAAAAATTCTACAGAAGTACTACAAAAATCCGACTGCAGAAATAGAAATAATACAAAAATACTACAAAAATACAACTACAGTAATACTGTACTACAGAACTGAATACCAAATTTAGTGCTTAAAACAGGGAACATGGACCCAAAATATTACTTCACTTTAATTATTAGCATTTCAAAATGAATTTGATTAAACTAATCTATTTAATAACAAATATAAAGAAATATAACATGTAGATAATTCTTTTATATTTTTTCCTAAATGAAAAAAATAGATCTGTCTTGTGGATTGGCCTGTTTACCTAATGTTTTAACCCAATGCAGCCCCTGACTCCATATAGGTGCCCCCCACCCCCTGTTCTAGATGTAAGATCAGGCCAAAAAAGATTCAGCTCGACCCATGCCTGCAGGTATCAAAGGCGAAGCCTGACCAATGAATTGACCAAACCCGAAAAAGCCAGACATTTCATATACTATTTGTGAGGATTCAGGAGGAGGAAAGGTGATCTATGATATCAAATTTGTAACCATATTTAACTTAAACAAGACTGTATATATATTTACATCTTTTATGTTTCTTGGACTGCTGAGGTTTTATTAACCGACAATTTTCCATCATTGTCGGGGGGGTTTCAGAGTCTACAGTAAAGTTTTAGGGCCATACGTCATTTTAATAGGTTGAAAATTGGGCCATAAACCACAGCAGCAGTACATTCTTAAGAATCCAGCGGGGCAATTAAGAGAGAAAGAGGCAGAAAGACAAATAAGAGCAACTACGAGAGTATAGTAGACAGAGACAAGAAGGAGTTCTTTGAATTTACATTGCAATAGTTTAGTTTTGTGATAAGGCAACTTCCGCTTTTTGTGTGGACCCAAACTATTTACGGCCTCAAACGCTGCAGCGCACTGTGATGTTAGCGCCACCAAATCCCTCTATTGTGTATGAAAACGAGGAAAATGGCGAGCTGCCCTTTCCACAATGCATGCGCTCTACATATGAAACACCAGTTCAGAGGATAAATTAGTATAGGTTTTTTCCAACATTATTCATATAGTACAGGGGTGGCGAACACGTTTGACACAAAGAGCCGAAATTTTGAACTGTGAGATTCAAGTAGCCACACTACGCACTGACCTGCCATGACAAACAGACACACACAAACACACACAATTAAAAACATATTATATCCCATAACACATATAATAACACAGAACACTATTTCCGTTTCGCTTTGCATTTTGCCATTTTGACCATGAGGGTAACAGTCTGCACGCTCATGAAATGTTTACTTAATTAGACGTAACCTACGCAGATGATTGTCAGTCAGTTATGTGTCCGGAGTAGCATAAAAACAACAAATCTGCCAAATTAATTTCAAAATGTTATTTATTATTTTTTTATTTACTCTGATGGATTCGAGTGTGTTTTAAGAGGGGGAAAAAACTAAACATGAAACGAGGCAAGGAGCCACAGTATATAGAAAATATGATGAGGCAAAGAGCCGCATACTGATTGGCCAAGAGCCGCATGCGGCTCTAGAGCCGTGTGTTCGCCACCCCTGATATAGTACAAAACTGGAGCAAAACGAGATGTTTGACGTTACTTTTTATTAATATTGACTAAGTACGATATCTGAGCTTCTTCAACACAAATCAAGCCCTAAATTTATACATCCAAAATGAACAGCAGTGGGAGTGATCTATCAAAAACTCTACAATTCTCTTGCAGTGTCATTAGTCATTGTCACATCGCTGGAGTTTCCTTTAATCCCCAAGGAACGATGACAAGCGAATTAAATTTCCGCGGCAACTATCAATGACAACAATAGCATAAAACAGCTTTTCATCTCTGTAATGCAATCTGGCACTCTTTTCCACAGTATGGATTACCCTGGTGTTTCCAGTTAGAAATATAGGGTTTACATTTTAGGTGACACAGCCCTTGCATTTTACATGACTGACCCTCGTTCGTGTTTTCTTTTAGGGTACTAGTAAATATTTACTTGTATAGTAACTCAGCAGCCAAAGGCGTCAACGCCGAATTCCCTAAGCAGTGTGCGCCAGACTTTAGAAACTCTGGAACTGTTAGTTCTAAATGCTTTTAACTGAAGGGAAGCTACAAGCTGATTAGAGTAGTTGCATTTAAACAACAATTTTTACATGTGTGCATTGGGGAAGCATGCTTGATGAGCAAGATTAGCAAGTCTTGCAATGCAAGAAGGGCATATTTTGCACTGACTGCTGTTTGTTTTTTTTAATTTTGTCTGGTATATGATTTTACTGAATAATAATGATTCTAATAAATGTTTCCTGCTCTTTGCAGATGATGAAGATGGATGCCATCAGTAGACCCATTCCCTTGCAGATCCCCACCGTCTCCTCCTTTCCTCAGTGTCAGACGCCGCCCTATCGAGGCAGCTACCCGGACGGGGCAGTTTCTTCCGATAAGCCCTCTTCTCAGCCTTCGGTCGAAAGTGAGGCCCAGCAGACGATTTCTTCCGCCTCCTACGTCAAATACAGCACGCTTGCATGCCTGCAGAACCAGAACCAGTCCCGAGCTCAGCCGACAGATCCCGCCCCGCCAGCCAATTACAATACTCTCCCTGCAGTTTATGGTGCCACCTCCGCTACGCCTCCTTCCCCCCTACCTCCTCCTCCGCTGACCCTGGACGAGCTGCATGAACCTTTGTATCTCCCTCCTCCACCGCCGCCAGAGGTCCTGCAAGGTGACGATTTGCCTCCGCCGCTCGACCCCATGCTAGATCATCACACTCCGCTGTCCAATGCTGGCCTCCAGCAGTTCTTAGCGCAAAAGTTCCCCAACATGGTGTATGACTTCACGCCAGCTACGACAGAGGAACCTTCTCCACCCCCACCCCCGGCCGACCTATCACCCCCCGCCTCACTGCGATCTCTGTCCCCAAACGCCCCGCCTCCAGCTCCACCCAAAACCTTCACTGGTGGTGGGTTTCCTCCCCAAACTGCACCAAAACCAATGGGTCCCTCTTCTCTGCCGCTTGCACTATCTCCAGTATCGCCAACGCCACCTACCAGCGGCCTTGTGAAGAAGCAGCAGAGTTTCTCAACAGGCCACTCCCCAAATCAACCACCACCCACACTCCCCAAGCAGCACAGCCTCTCCTCCAAAAACCTTATAATCTCCCCTTCCCCTTCCTCGTCTTCTGTTTCCTTGGCTACTTCATCACTGGTCAAGCAGATTGTCAATCAGTTTCCATGCAACGCTGGGCCTTCCCCTCTCCCCTCTTCAAACTCCACTGAAGGATCAAAATTTGGCGCTCCACAGTCCCCCCCTGCAGTGAAAGCGAAACCAAAATGGCAGCCAGGTGGCTCTGTCGTCCCCCAGTCCCCAGAGTTCCCCCCACCCCCTCCTGATGGATCCCTTCCTGAATTCCTGCCTCCACCATCTTCAAAGACGGGCTCTCCCATCAAAAAGTCACCTTCTACGTCGTCCACCGGCTCGGCCAAAAGGGGTCCCCCACCAACCCCGCAGAGGGCATCCTCAGTGCGCTCCAACTCAGGTGAGGCTTCGGACGACTGGCCCAAAAAAGTCGAGAGCCTGCTCAGCAAATTCGGTCAACCCGGGACATCCTCCAACTCTTCGCCGGCGACCGGCTCACCTTCTAAGGACTCGTCCACACTTCCCATGCCGCTTCCCAAACCGGGTAAGCTGAATTTGGCCAATCTCCCGCTAGCACTCCAGGGACTTCAATCCAACCAGCAACAGGCCTCTTCTGATTTCCCTTCACCTCCATCCTTGCCGCCAGTCTCCCAACCGCAACACCTCGAAGTGTCCACTGACTACTTCCCCCCCCCACCAAGTGACTCTGAGCTCTTCCCTCCTCCGCCACACCCGTCCGAGTTCCATCATCCGCCCAAGGTTGCGGTGGTCAACCCACAGCCTCAGAAGCAGCAGCAGCCACCAGCACCTCTGTCTTCCTCGTGGAAACAAGGCTCCCTAAAAAAGGGAGCGGCAGCGCAACCCTCACTGAACAGGCGGTCCAGTAACACCAGCCCGTATGACACCGGCATGTCACTGCCGTTATCGCCGCCCCTTATTTCGCAGAGCCCGCCACCCTCCATGTCTTCCTACTCTGCCTCCGCCATACCTCCCACCTCCCCCAAATCAGCAGGACCGAGCAACTTAGCGCTGAAAACCCACTTCCTAGAGGACCTCAATCGCACCCTTAAGAGGAAGTCTGTTTCCCGCCATGGGTCCCTCACGTCCTCCAACCTCATCCCATCTTCAAAAATGGAGCTGGTAGCCACCATGGACGACATGGCCCTACTCCCACCGCCGCCGCCCGAACTCCTGCCGCAGCAGCAGGCGACCCGCGGACAAACGCAGACGCTGTCCCGCCACCACGCCCACTCCCAATCCGCTAAAAACAGCGCTAACGTCTCAGGCTATGCAACGCTCCGAAGAGGCCCGCCTCCCGCACCGCCAAAACGGGACCAAAGCACCAAACTGACCGGAGAGTGGTAGAGGACAAGCAAAGACTCAAGAACTTTTTATCACATCTCCGTGGTGGAATAATCTTTTGATTTGAGCTGTTTTGTAATCCTAAAAAAGCGATCAGACCACAATCCACCCAAAGTAGTGCTTTTATTGGCTCAATCCAAGTGCGCATGTAAGGAAGAAGGCGGGTCACTTCTGACTGAAAGCCGATGAACACAAAGAAGCGGATATGGTTCTGACCGCTGTTGACTTGGCCTAAAAAAGCATTATCTAAAAAATATTAGTCTCATCAGCAGTATATGCTATTAAGTCAAGAATATGTACTGTATGTACCTTATTTATATGTCGACAAATCAGTAAAACTTTTCATGATATGCGTAAAACTTTGCATTAAGATATGTACCGTAAATTCCGGACTACAAGCCCTAACATTTTCTATATTTCAAATACTTCGGTTTACAGTACAATGCAGCTTCTATTTTTTTTTAATGTTGTCGGCGGTGACTAAGGACACGCAGCAGGCGGTAGCAACACTTGGTCGTCTCCTCTATTACTTTGTCATGTACGTAAGTGATTTGAGAGCTTAAAATCATGCGACTGATCATGCAAAAATCAAATTGGGCTATTAAATTTTATTCAGTACAGCAGTGGTCTGTTACCTTTTCTGTACCATTGACCTGTGTAATGTCTGACAATATATTTGAGGCCTAGCCCAATAATATCATTAATAATACCTTTACCAATAATAATAAGCGTAAAGCCACTATGTAATCATTTGACCAGTAGGGATGTAGATGATACAGAAAAATGCTTTAGATTATATATCATCATAACACTATTTTTACTCATTATGTCATTTGTTAGAGAATGGAGAAAACATAAATTAGTTGAAAGATACAAACCCAAAAACCATGAAAAGGGAAGAACTCTGTGCATGAATCTTAAAGCAAATAAGTACATTGTTCATTTTTGGAGGATTTCGTAGGATTTTGAAGTTTATGTTGTCAATAAACTTTTAATAAAATTTTAATCATGGCCCCATATATTCAACAACGTGTTACCGTTATTGAAAATAGTGCAATGATAAGAAAATTGTATTACCTTTTTCTATGTCATCTACATTCCTAAGTGATTAAAGGTTAAATTTCGGCGATCCGGGTTTGATTCCCGTTGCATCCAATGTTGTGAAAATGTGGTCAGTGATATTTTTCGACTGATCAATCATTACTCAAATCCAGTAGCAACCCTGTTTATAGTAATCCCTTGGTGTATAGCAGTATACTTATTGTGGTTTCGTTACTTCGCCTTCATTGTGTATCTGATTGGTTAAACAGAGGAAGATGCTTTCTATCACCAACAAAGTTGAACTTCTTGAACTACTAAACTTGCTCTGGTGCCACATGCGGATGTTTAGCGGTCACTAGCGGCTCATTGCGCTTTCTAAAATTTGATGATAACGGTCAAATATATGGTTTCTTTAGGACAGAACCGCAGGGTAAATCCAGTTTTCCAGAACGTCCACATGATAGCGTTAAAGTATCATGTAAAGTAAATAGTTTCCTTAAGCCCAATATTTTTATTATTATAATTAGACAGTTCAGAAGTTATTAAAGGTTTTTATTTCGCGGGTTTTGATTATCACAAGTCATTTTTGGAACGTGACCCCCGCCAAAAACGAGGGATTACTGTATGTGTACTGTACAAGCAAAAAAAAAAAAAAAAAGAAATGTTTTTTCTACAATAGCGCTAATAGTATTTACTCTATGTGGCCTGGTACCAAAAGACCCACAGCTAGATGCCGGTCTGCAGGCCAGATAGTTGCTGACCACTACAGTACAATACATTGAGTTTTGTTTTGAGAATGTTTTCGTCGCACTCTTGCGTATAATGCCATTTTAATCCATATTGACTGCTGCTAATTCATTGACAGCTGTGGCACAACGTGTTACTTTTCTGTACTAGACATTTACTATCCGACCTCTTAATGTAAGAAATGGACGTGAATTGGTTTACTTTTATGGCTGTTTGAGCCAAAGTTTTAAAATAAGGTGCGGCTCGTACAAATACAAAGTAGGGTTTCTTCCCTAAACTTGCGCATGCGATTTTTAATTAGGTCCGGAATTTACGGTAAACATCGTACAAGGTTTTGCTGGAGGAAGGAGCATAAAAGCTGGTTCCTAAATGGGCCCGCAACAACGATGAAGGATGCAGGGCGGTGTATGAGATGTATTTATAGTTAATTTGTTGTGGACTGAGAGGAAGGGAAGTTCTGTTTCAGTTCAACCCTTTTGAGTGTTTTTATATTAATTATTTAATACTGGAAAATGTTATTACCACATTATTATTATTTGAAGTTTTAAAAGCCGTGTCAAAGAAAAGTTTCTTTTGATGTCAAAAGTGTTATTCATCTTGTTAAACTGTCTATTCAAAGGAAAGCTTGTTATTTCGTCATTTGTTCACCCTTTTGAAATAATTGCTTGAGTTTTTAGGTTTTTTTGTGTAAACTATTTCATGAACTACTTCTGGTAAAAGTTGCTACATCAGTCTTAATTTGGGTCATTTAATTCTGCTAGGGATGTTCAATAACATTATTTTTCAGACAATAACTTCTAATATGTATACTTGTATTCAGGTGGCTCCAACCTTTTTCAAGTTGAGAACTGCTTTTTTACTAGCTAGCACAAAGGGATCAGAGTTTGGTATGAATTTCTAAAATAGCAACTTAGCTAGATGGCTTGCTAATTAGCTAGATAGATAGCTTGATAGTTAGAAAGGTGAGCAGGTAAAAAACTAAAAGGGAGCTAGATGGCTACCTGAAACCGCAAAAAAGCCAACTAATTAGCCAGATAGAAAGCTAAAAAAACTAGATAGCTAGCTAGAAAGGACAACATTTAGCTTAAAAACTATCAAAAAATATAAAATGTTATCTAGATAGCATAAAAAATGGCTAAAAAAATGATTTTTAAGCACTGCTGAGATGCTAGAAACACAGAGTTGTCCGTTTCACTAAGCAAAAGTAACTCAAACTACACAAAGAAAACTAGCTAACGGTTTTATCAAAAAGATAACCTAAGGCTGGGAGAGAGTTCATGCTTGTCCCCGCATAGTTTGTGTATGAGAGTATAGTAGTCCAGAATGTTTGAGTATAGTAGTGTGTATGAGAGTAATAGTATATAGAATATATTAGTGTTTATGCATGTATATGACTGTTTGCATAAGAGTATAGCTGTACATGTGTGTGGAGGGTATGATGTTATATGTGATAGCAAATAAGAGTCACTTCTCAAACTGCCTCTCAATATTTTAAGGGACATCTCACAAACTGTGGACTAAGCATGTGCTTGTTCGCCAATCAAAAGCTTTATTGACAAACGAATGTTGGTTTATTCAAGTATGACGACATGCCGGCACCAATTTCTTGCGTGTTAAACATGTTAATGTGCGTACAGTATAAGTGAAAGACTCAAAAAGGGATGCTTTCACTTTTTGGGGTTCTTGGTCCGTGGATGGCAGGAGCACCAAAAGAGAAAAGAAAATATTTCAACATACAGTATTTCAGCTATTGCATTTAGCAGTATGACAAATGGTGGTAGACTATTCACAATGTTTTGATGTGTGCCACAGTTGAGAAACATCTCCAAATAACGGTATGTTGGTTGTTTGGATCCCTTAACCACTAGGTTCTTAGGGGGCACCATTTCCTGTAGTGTGTCTTGGGCAAGTACAGCCTGGTGGCACTCAACTATCTCCAGGCCAACATATGTTTCTACCCGGTCTCAAAATGGGGACCTTTCTCGTTAAGGCGAATGTGCTAACCACTGTACACAATTCAAAATGACCTATCGTCACTAAACCCCCAACATAAGCAGATTCATTAAATCTAAAATTGCTTGAAAAAACTACTTTTTTAGCACAGCTTACATCAGCCTTGTCCAAATGCCAGCCACGAGACCAGTTAAGGCCCATGATCAAATTTTTACCCGCCCCCAGTCTCTGTCATAAAATTAATAATATGTGGTCCACAAGTAATGTTGAGCACAGTATAAAATGAATGTGTACAAAAACAGATTCAACAGGAAACTTTAACCTGTCACATGACACGACTCCAGTGACAGATAACCTCATCGGCATTTGAAAGGGCAGGCACAGTCAGTCGCCTGCTCTTCTTCTTTCTTGCTCTCTCTTTCTTCCAGGACAGTGGCCCAAAGCTGGGCCTTTCCCAGTCTTTGACCCCTTGGACAATGGGGACAAAGAAAGTTGAAGGGCAGGGCCTTGACCCCTGGACCAGGAGGCCTAGCATACTCCAACCACAAAGCTTGGATTGCCCATGGATTTTTTCCTCCCTCTTGATTGGCTGAAAGCAGCTGCAGATTGAGTCCACATGGGAGAGAAATCTTGAAATTCAATATATTTGGAGGATTTCTTCTTTAATGATAAATACTAGAGACGAAGAGGCTATTTTGGACTACTTCTGTTGGTGGCTCTTTGTCCCCACTTAATTGGTGATACCGTCACCAGCAAATCAAATTTTAAACCCGAATGTATATAATTTAAAGCAATGCTCCCTACAACAACGACAGTGAGTTGTTTGCTTTGGCGACATCCAATAGACATACTTAAAACTTCAGGTCATTGTTTGACGTGATGCCGCTCATTTTTCGATTGTGCTTCTCTCAGCATTGTCTACGGCCAGATTGTTAGTGGGCCTGATCCAGCCTACCGGACGTATGTTTGACACCACTGATCTACATGATCTTTGGTCAAGGGTGATGTAGCTATGGTCGTTTTGAGGTTCTTAAATGCACTTACAAGAACATCAATCCACTGGGCTTCAGTGTATATGTAGAGCGCCCTCTTGTCAGTTCGCAGAACCATCACATTTTCCCCTTGCAGCTTCTTCATCGTCGCTTCTCCGTCTGCTAGAAATATCTAAAGGGTAGAAAATAACAGTACTTGAGGTGGACCTTTCATTCTAGATAGATTATGTCAAAGTCAAATGAACAGAGACCTGAATCAAAAATTGGACGACAAGCCAAGAGCCAGATTGATTAAATGTTTAAAATAAAAGAAGCTGTTTAAGCTAAAGCGACCTTTAATACAATGATAGACAACATTAAAGTGAAGCGCTAACCACTAAAGCTAAATATGTGCTCTCTTCAGGCTGACGACAACAAAAAAATCAAAGTAAAACACTACTTAAAATGAGGGGAAAAAAAAAACCTTTTTTGCAGTGCATTCATTTTCAACTGTCTTATATTTTCATTGAGCAATGGTAGGTGCCTGAGTGTGTGTGGGTCTAGTAGTAGGTGTATGAGTATAATAGTGTCTATGAGCAGGTAAAATTGTGTGTGTGTGTGTGTGTGAGAGTCTATGGTAGTGTTTCAAAAAAGTTTTCAACTAGCAATAGTGTGTGTGTGTTAGTATTATTTGTGTGAAAGCATAGTAGTATGTGTGTTGAGGCATAGTAGTTTGTGTATGAGAGTAAGAGTTTGTGCATTCATTCGATTGTCCAATATTTTCATTTAGAAACAACGCTAGATGCCAATGATAATTGTTCATGCTAGCTGCTAATACTAATGCAACCAGTGTTTGTGATGTCAGTTTCTTAAGCAAAACCTAGTAGCTAGTGTTGTGCTAGTCGCAGCTAGTGACCCCTAAGCAATGACAATACAGATGCTAAATCTGTCAGCTAATTATTTGAAATAAATATTATTTTCTGTATTTATGTGCATCCATTTTCAGTTTTCAATTTTGGGAAAATGGATTCCAGAAGCTGCCTCAACAATACTAGCCACTCTTACTCAGGCACCAACAGTACCTGAACGTTTCTCTTTTAGTAAATGTGAGCTTAAGTGACTTAAAAAAAATGTAGCAATTTTTAATCATTTTCTCAACTGAAGTTTTTTTTTTTTTTTTACGTAGTATTGGATAAAAATACAATATAGCACAAAATGTATTACCATAAAATCACTTCTTTGAAGTAAAAGTATTGTACAGTGAAAAAATACATGATTACAGTGTATCACAGTAGTTAATCAAGACTAAGGGGCCAAAGAAAACCTTCTTGCCGGCCACATCCAGCCTACGGGCCTTGACTTTGACATACGTGTACTAGATTAGTGGTCGGCATCCACCGGTAACCGAGCTACACAAAAAAATAAGAAATCGCTATATTTTTGCTTATACCGTGTATACATTTTTTTCCTCACAAAAATAACGTAAACTTTGGCTGTGTCTTGAACCGAGGTCTTACGGTAGTATATCACCGTAATTGATCAATGATTGATCAGCCAACAAATATTGCTGATCTGACTTGCTGATCATTGGATGCAACGGGTATCGAACCAGGATCGGTAGAAGCTCGGATTCCTAACCATTGGGCCCCTAGGATAACAAAGGAAAATACATTCACTTTTATCCTATTATAACACTATTTTCACCCAGTGCCACATTTTAGGTAACCTTTAAATGATTAAAAGTGTTGTCATATTTCTAAGGTTAGGTGTTGGGCTAGGGTCAAGAGCTAGGGTTTGTGCTTCAAATAAGGGGTTTGAACTTGTTTTATAGTTACAAAATAGGTTTAGGCTCCTTATTAGGGCATCAACTGAATTTAGGGTTCTGAAATAGAGTTCGGGCTGGAGTTAGGTGCAGGTTTAGGCTTGTGAACTAGGGTTTAAGCTTCATATTAGGGTTCTAAACTGAAAGAAGAGTTCTAAAATAGGGTTACAGTTTGAAACAGGGTTAGGGCTAGATTTACAGCTGCTGTAAGGTGTAGGGCTAGGGTAAGGCGCAGGCTTTGGGCAGTAAGTAAGTTTGAAACTGATTTTAGGGTTCCGAAATAAGGTTGGGGCTAGAGGTAAGGTTTGAAACTCAGGTTTAGGAGTCTGATATTTTTTTGTGGTTGACAGACTCTTTTTAACCCTATTTCTAACAATGAACCTGGAAATAACTTTTTAAAAAAATGGTAAATAACAAGATAGGTTGTCATTTTTTTAGAAATGCATATCAATTCGGGTGCCCTTCGCGCTAATGAGAAAAAAGAATCTCTCCAATTGAAAAAGGTTAGAGGCTCCTGCTTTATTGAACCTGTCAAGCTGAGTTTCTGTAACCAGTTCTAAATCCTTGCCAATTCATAGATCTGACAGCAAGCGCTAAGCCACTCCCACTAAAGTTACGGTATCGACGTGTCACAAGCGGAGCAAATAAAGCGGCCAAAACAACTACGGCGAGCGACTCTTTAGTTGATATTCCTGAGGGCATAGCTGTATTATGCAAATTTATCTCAAAATTCAGTAGAAAGTGGTCTTAATTATTATATGCAGAGTTATATACATGGCATCAAGATGTCCAAAGACGCTAACCTTATAAAGGTGGATGCAAAATGTTGGCAATCTGTGGGGAAGTCAGAAGCCCTGTACCAATTACACATAGAAATAGTTTCAGATTTGTAAGAATATATATATATATATATATATATATATATATATATATATATATATATATATATATATATGAGAGAAAGAAAGAGAGAGAGAGAGAAAATACACAATGTTGTGAGCCATTATTTAAAATTTATGAAGGAAACCGGAGTGCCCGGAGGAAACCCACGCAAGCATGGGGAGAACATGCAAACTCCGCACAGGAAGGTTGGTAGCTGGATTTGAACCCATGACTTCAGAACTGTGCCGCACACGCGCTAACACCGCGCCTCCGTGCTGCCCTCCTATTTAATTCATAATTTACAATTTTTATTCTAATTACCAAACACTACCCTATGCTTTTTTTTTTTTTTCCATATGCTAACAGGGGCGCAGTGATACACTCAAACAAAGTGTAAGTAAAACGGTAGCAGTAACTTACAAACTTCACGCCGGTAAATGTAGACCGCATTGGTTACCGTGTGCATTTATCTAATTACTACAAAACATATACAATAAAGTTATCTGTTAATTTTAAATAAATTAGACATTATCATTTGTACCCAATAAAATTGACCCACTCCGTACGTCTCTATGATTATGAAGTGACTGACGTCACATCAGACAAGGTCTATGGCCAGAAGCTCACGGTGTCATATTCTCTAACTTGACAACTAACCGACCCAACAGCAGCGTAATAGAAAAATAAAATGCTTACTGTAGTCCCATTGATCCTATACGCAATGAGTAGATCGTGAAGCCGCCAGCATGCCCTTATCCACCTCAAACATTTCTCCAAATTAGTTTTTGGCTGAGGAAAAGGGATGAAACTCAGCCCTACCAATCTTTCTGAATACCTCTGATATACATTGCAGGTGCCCCAGACACATTGTCCAACCATTTTGATATAAAACACTGTACAAGTGTATTAATCACGTGATACAAAGAGGGCTGACCTAAGTCTGCAGCCATGGGCAGTTGTCTGCTTCGTGTTCTGATTGGCTGATGAAAACCACTTGCTGTCAGATCTATGAATTCTCTGCTTTGGCTGTTTTTTTAGTCAGCAGGAGATTTTGTTGTTGTGGAAGTGGGTCTTACAAAAACAAATTCTGATTATGTATACCAGTGGTCTCGAATCTATTTCAAGCAGAGAGATACTTTTTGTTACTAATTAGTGCAAAGAGCACACAGTTAGATGTGCATTTCTAAAACAACTTATTACTACGTTGTTACTATGTGATTACCAGGTTAATTATAAGACGTCGAGGTAAATAGACTTAGTGAACCACTAAAAAAATACTTTTACTAGAAAATCACAATGACCCAGCACTAGTGAGCTATTTTCAGAACAGGTCGGAGGGAACTTCGGCCACCACATTGGAGACCCCTGGTATATGCCATGCCAACGATTGAACAAACCTTTTGGACTTGATCTGGAAGTCGTTCAGGGCTTTGGTGTCCTGGACAGTTGCATCTGATTGAAGGCCCTGGACTTCCTGATTCCCCCCGCAGACCTCTTAGAAGGTGCACTGCAAATCAATCATAATCAGCTTTCCTCTGCATCAGTGCTGGAGTGTGGAGTTATGACATACCTTGTCCTGGAAGTCCCGGTTCTCCAGTCATACCAGGCTCTCCTGCCAAACCTGGGTGACCTATTTTCCCTGTAGAGCCAGGTGATCCTTTCAAACCCTTAATAAATCGAGACCAAAACAAATTTTAACGTTTTTTTTAGATTTCACCAATGTTACAAATTTCAATCCACCATATTTCCTCTGCTCCCAGGGTCTCCTCTTGTGCCCTGCACTCCCTTCAGACCTGACTCCCCCTTGAGGCCTGAGTCACCCTACAAAGAGAAAGTTTTAACTTTTTACCTTGGAATAAAGATATTGGTTTTAGTAGAGGAACTAAAAACTGGAACCTTCTCCCCAAAAATTCCTGCGAAGCCTGTCTCACCCTGTGTAAATGAGACACATGTTTTTGATCAGTCACGTATACACAGGCGCGATTGCATGTGAGTGAAGCAGGGGTCAAACGGATGGAAGGTAGGGGTGGGTGGTACTGGAATTTTTGGTATTGATCCGATTAAAGTAAAAAATGCTTAGTAGCGATCAATACCAATACTTTTGTTTGGATATCTCCTAATCATTAAATAATTGAACCTCTTCCCCTTTGAAGTACTTCGTAATTACAATAAAACAGCTTAAAAAGATATGTTGTTATTATTTAACTTAAATGCAAACCTTAACAGTAAAAAATAAGTTTATATGTAACGGGTGTAATAATAACTTTTGCTTTATTGAAATTCCTGCTGAAATATGTTGTATAGTTTTTGTGTAAGTGTCCTGCAATGATGAGTCCAACAGTCCACCTGCTGGTATGGGGTAAGGTTTGGTTCGGCTTTTGACATGAGACCGGAAGGCGGGGTTTGTGGGCAGTCTAACAGCGAGCTGTCAACGGTGAGACATGATTTCTTGGTGCTCCGAAAAAAATGTTAATTTTAAACATTAAAACCACAGCTGGCAAATCTCTCAACATGCACAGTAATGTGATTGATGTTGTCAAGCTGTTTGGATTTATTTTCGTTTTGTTTCTGTCGCCTTTTATGTTAGTTTTGCCTAAAAGGCTAATTCCCCTTATAAAGATCAAAAAGATCAAAGCCAGCAGAGAAGCTTACCATGTGTTGTGACTCATTCATTTGCAGGTAAATTGTACCCGGTTTTATACTCATTATTGTTATCATTTTCTATTTTCTCATATATATATAAAAAGGATGATGTTGGTTAAAATTCAGACTAAAGAAAAATATGTTGAATTCATTGTAAACGTTAAAAAAACCACGATACGATCTCTTGTTAAAAGAATCTTGTTAAAATGGATGTAAAAATGTATTGTGATGGTTGATATTCTAAAATGTCTTTAAGATATGTTTCGGGGCAGTCTGACAGCGAGCTGTCTACGAGATCAAAGCCAGCAGAGAAGCTTACCATGTGTTGTGGCTCATTCATTTGCAGCAACTATAATAAAAACCTCATCATCCAGTCCAGCGTGAATGTGGATCTTTGGTGTGACAGGTACACCGCGGTTACATATATATATATATATATATATATATATATATATATATATATATACATACATTCGTATGCAAAAGTTTGGGCACCCCTGATCATTCAAGATTTTCTTTTATAAATCATTGGTTGTTCGGATCAGCAATTGCAGTTAAATATATCATAGCAGACAAACAGTGATATCTGAGAAGCGAAATTAAGTTCATAGGATTTACAGAAAGTGTCAATGATTACTTAAACAAAAGTAGGCAGGTGCATAAATTTGGGCACCCTTCTTGTTTTATTGATTTGAATACCTTTAGCACTTATTCTTGTAACACAAAATTTGTTTGGTAAGCTCATTGACCCTTGACCTACATACACAGGTGAAGCCAATCATGAGAAAGGGTATTTCAGGCGGCTAGTTGCAAGTTGCTCTCCTCTTTACATCTTCTCTGAAGAGTGGCAACATGGGAGCCTTAGAACAACTGTCAAATGGCCTGAAAACAAAGATTGTTAGATATCATGGTTTAGGGGAAGGATACAAAAAGCTAGCTCAGAGATTTTAGCTGTCAATTTCCACTGTGAGGAACATAGTTAGGAAATGTACTCCACAGGCATAGTTCTAGTTAAGGCCTGGAGGGTCAGGCCAAGAAAAATCTCAGATAAGCAGAGGCGAAGGATGGTGAAAACAGTCAAGCTCAACTCACAGACCAGCTCCAAAGACCTACAACATGATCTTGCTGCAGATGGTGTCACTGCGCATCGTTCAACTATTCAGCACACTTTGCACAAGGAGATGCTGAATGGGCGAGTAATGCGGCAAGAGCCTTTTCTGCGCACATGCCACAAACAGTCGCTTGAGGTATGCTAAAGCACATTTGGACAAGCCAGCTTCATTTTGAAATAAGGTGCTGTGGACTGATGAAACTAAAATTGAGTTAGTTGGACATAACAAGGAGCGGTATGCATGGTAAAAGAAGAACACAGCACTCCAAGACAAACACGTGTTCCATCATGCTGTGGGGCTGTGTGGCCAGTGCAGGTACTGGCAATCTTGATAAAGTTGAAGGTCGCATGGATTCCAGTCAGTATTAGCAGATTCTCACAAACAATGTTCTAGAATCAGTGACAAAGCTGAAGTTGTGCCGGGCATGGATACTTGAACAAGACAACAACCCCTAACACTGCTCAAATTCTACAATGGCATTCATGCAGGGCAACAAGTACAATGTTCTGGAATGGCCATCTCGGTCCCCAGACCTGAATATTATTGAAAATCTTTGGTGTGATTTAAAGCGGGGTGTCCATGCTCGGAAACCATTAAATCTGACAGAAGTGGAGATGTTTTGTAAAGAAGAATAGTCGAAAATAACTTCAACCAGAATCCAGACCCTCATTGGAAGCTATAGGAAGCGTTTAGAGGCGGTTATTTCTGCAAAAGGAGGATCTACTAAATAAGGATGTATTTTTTTCTGTCGTGGTGCCCAAATTTATGCACCTGCCTACTTTTGTTTAAGCAATTATTGCACATTTTCTGTAAATCCTATGAACTTCATTTCACTTCTCAGATGTCATTGTGTTTGTCTCCTATATGATATGTTAAACTGAAATTGCTGATCCGAACAACCAATGATTTATAAGGGAAAATCTTAAATAATCAGGGGTCCCCAAACTTTTGCATACAACTGTTTAATATATATAAACAAAAGTCTTGAAAGTCAAACCAAAAAAATGCAACGATGTAACAAAAATACAAATATAACAAAGTCAACATGACAACTACAACATCTTCCGTTGCACAAAATTTTGAAAATTAAGTCAAAGTGTAAAAATAAAATACTTCAATGACAACAACTGTTTCTATGTGTCAGTAATGTAAAAATGATAAACACTCAATAACAATGTAAACAAGACAACTAAAATACCTTATTTTTCAGACGACAGTATTAGGCACACTCCAAAAACCCAAATTTACATTGCGCCTTTAGAGCTAGAAATACAGTAAATACATTCGGAAATGCATAATTAAGGCAAAATTAGTCTACAAATTGTAGCTACCTGGTGTTTATTGGTGCACAGCACAAGTGTCAAATCTACACTTATTTTTAACCCGGGTTATCAGGCACCTGAAATAATTAGGATTGTGGAAAATGAGTCATGTTATGTCTTGACTTTTTAAGTGGAATTGTTACTTACGGTATGTCCTTTGGGTCCTGTCTCTCCTTTTAAGCCTTTATCCCCCTGAATTGATGATAATACATCTTAATGATTTTTGAGTTTTGTACTTTATGAACAGCGGTGGCTAACCTGGTCCTGGAGAGCCGTGTGTCCTGCATGTCTTGGAGGTTTCTCTGCTCCAATACCGGTGATTACAATCACCTGTATTGTTATCAAGCTCTCACAAAGTTGCTAATAAGCTGGAAATCGGCGTCACCTGTGTTGGAGCAGAGAAACCTCCAAATTATGCAGGACGTGCGGCTCTCCAGGACCGGGTTAGCCACCCCTGGTTTATGAAACTTAGATAAAAACAGTAGTACAGTGGCAGGAAAAAAATATTTAGTCAAGCACCAAAAGTTCCCCTATTCAGGTGGGGGAAAATATTTTCACTTTATGTCTTAACACAGCGTTGTGGTTATTATTGCGCTTGAAGAATACATATTAAGCAGAAACAAAGACTCATTATATCCATCTCAGCGGAGTGGACATTTTGCTTTTAAGATTTTTCTCAAACATCGGTTAATGACCAAACATAGCTCTGCTTTGGAATGCAGTGAACCATGATTGGTTGAGCCCTCACCAAATTGATGCTTTTTTCTTGTGCACCGCCAGTAGCAAAAGGGCCAACCTCTGAAATGGATTTTAAAAAGTGGACTTTTTAACCTATATTCTTCAAACACTCATCTATCCATTCTTTCATTATCTACCGCTTGTCCGAGGTCCGATCTCCCTATCCCCAGTCTCTTCGTCCAGCTCATCTGACAGGGTCCCGAGCCGTTCCAAGGCCAGCCAAAAGACGTGTCCTGGGTTGTCCCCAGGGCTTCCTGCCTGTGAGACAAGCCCGAAATATTTCCAGGGAAGCTTCCTTATTAGATGCCCAAACCATCTAAGCTGGTTCCCCTCAATGCAGAGGAGCACCGGCTCTACACTAAGTCCATTACATGACTGAGCTTCTCACCTTATCTCAAAGTTAGAGCCGAGCTACCCTGCGAAAGAAACTCATTTCAGCCACTTGTATCCGGGATCTTGTTCTATCAGTCACGACCCATAGTTTGTGACCATAAGTGAGGGTAGGAACATAGATTGAGTAGTAAATCGAGAGCTTTGCCTTTCAGCTCAGCTCTTTCTTCACCACGACGGACCGGAACAGCGTCCACATGACTGCAGGTGCTGCACAGATCAGACCTTTGATCTCCTGTTCTATCTTACCCTAGCTTGGGAACAAGACCCAGAGATACTTAAATTCCATCACCTGGGGCAGGATTTCATCTCCGACTTAGAAAGGGCATGCCACTCTTTCCTGTCGAGAACCATGGTTCTGGACTTGTAGGTGGTGCTCTTCATCCCAGCCGCTTCACACTTGGCTGCGAATCGCTCCAAAAAGAGCTGAAGATCACAGTGCGAGGAGGCCAACAGCATCATCTGTAAAAAGCAGACTTGCAATGCTGAGGCCCCCAAATCAACTCCCTTAAACGCCACAGCTGTGCATAGAAATTCTTTCTGTGAAATTTATGAACAGAATCTTTGACAAAGGGCAGCCTTGGCTGAATCCAACTCCCACTGGAAACAACTTCGACTTACTGCCGGAAATAGAGACCAAACTCGGGCACTGGTCACAATGAACCAAACAGCCTTGATAAGACTGTCCAGTACCCCATAATCCCCAAGCACCCTCCATCGGGCTCCTCGAAAAACACAGCTGAATGCCGTCTCCAGGTCCACAAAACATTTGACTAGATTCGCCAACTCCCATGCTCTGCAAACACTATTAATCAAAAGTATTTGGCGAATAATATACCATATTACTGTTGGAAAATCCTTTCAGTTGACTTCCGCTTTAAATATAGACATTAAGTTCAGCACTCACATGTAATCCTGGTCGTCCTCTACTGCCCTGTTCAAAAAAACAAAACAAAAAAACAAATCAAAAGTTTAAGATATGAAATTTTAACTTTATGATGACTGATGTGTTGAATATACCTTCATCGTGCAGGGTGGTCCTTGTTCACCCTTAAGGCCCCTCCAGCCTCTTTCACCTTTCTCTCCCTGCAATAAATGTACATATTGCTAGTTCGCGAGACTTAAAAGGACACTGCAGTTGTGGCCAGTGTTAGGACTAATTCGTTACAAAGAAACGCTTTCCTGGAATGTAATACCTTGGTAACGTGTACTGTAACGCGTTATTGATAACATTTTGTCACTTAACTTTAGTTACACAATAGTATGTTACTCCACTACCTATTAAAAGCAAATCATGAAGTAGAGTATACTCTGTTTACTGAAAACCCTTGCTTGTTCACAATGTCACTTACAACCCTAAATTCACCAGCAATAATCTAAACAGGTGGTATGTTTATAGCTAGCTACAAAGTACAACTGATTACTGTTATGGTTAGGCACAGAGTATGAAGACGCTTAATTTACGCCAAATTTACATCTGAAAAATGAAATACTCAAATCTGGGTCAGTTTATTTGTGCATATTTTATTATGCGTTACTAGTAGAGAATGGTAGGCAGCCCGCAGGTAATTAGCATGAAAATGATAAAAGTAAGAAAAGGCCTGTTATAAATACAGTCCAAGAGACAACTAAAACCCACGAAACGATAAAAAAGTGTTTATTCGTGCTGTCTAAGAAATAGATGTTTTTGATAAATGAGCTGGCTGAGGCTGGGATCATGACTTTTAAGTCAGGAGATGGCGGCAGAGAGTTACACAGTCTAAAATTTGGCACACACACAAATCCAAATTACGTAAAGACGTTGTATTCCGTTACTCCCCAAGCCTGTATAATATCTCTCTCTCTCTCTCTCTCTCTATGGGGCCAGTCACGCAGACATTTGCGGCTGAATCACGGCTAAAATTTTGCGGGTTTTTTTTGCCCGTGGTTGCCCGCAATGGAAAATGCGCAAAATTGGCCAACCCGCTGTTCATCGGTGGTATGCCCACAAAACAGACGCCGGCGACTGTTCCGCTTCCTCATCGCGTCATTTCTGCGTCATTTTCTCGTGTGGACCACGGGTATAAAAGCTCCCGAGCCGGTGTTGTGCCCAAATCCGACTCCTACGCAACACCCACACCCCCCCACCCCCTCGCGTGAACGCGCATTCTGCTGCGATCGCTTTTGTTGGAAGCGTGCATTGACGTTGGTGACTTTTTCATCCGCGTTAACAAACGCATTTTGTAGAATACGATCACACTTTATTGTTTAAATAAACGCGTTATATAGACTTGGATCTCCCAATTGTTATAATTAGCTCGCTTTATTGTTTTAATAAGCGTTTTATATAGAATACGATCGCTTTTGTTGGAAGCGCAGCAAAATGCGCGTTCACGCAAGGGGGGGAGGATTTACCGTTCGATTACGTTCACAACAAAAACAAAGACGGAATGGTTTAAGTTGTATTACATTCCCAACAAATGCAAGACGAAGTGGTTTTGGTTATATGTTCGCCATTACATTCCCTAAAAGTGAGATAAAACGAGGTAAAAGTGGTTGTAGTAGCGAGGGGATGCAAATCTCGGCAGGGATGCATTTCTCTGATAACACCGGGCTGTAGAAATCATGACCGCTCAAGACACAGTCCCGGGAAGATCAAGATTTCAAGCTATGGCATCATTTTTATTTTATTATCTTGAAAAGAAATGTCAAGAAATAAAAATGGATTAAGACGAGGTCACTACGCTGACGGGGATCCATGTTCACCCCCTTGACGTCTCGAGCACAACTGACGTGTGCTCGGCAAATCGCGCTGTATATACGCGCAGAAAGGCGTTTGACTGTCACACGCGTAACACGCTAATTTCACGTAATAAGTCAAGTCAAGTCATCTTTATTTGTATAGCCCTAAATCACGAAGAGTCTCAAAGGGCTTCACAGATTATTACACTATATTACACAGACTATTTTTCAGCCGACGAGAAGAGTAGGTTATTCATATGCTATGGAGTAGAAGTGAGTTTTAAGTTTAGATTTAAACATTTCCACTGAGGTTGCAGATCGGATCTCAGGGGGAAGAGCATTCCACAGCACCGGTGCCCGGATGGAGAACGCTCTCGAACCAGCAGAACACTTCTTTGCTCTTGGGATCACCAGAAGACCGGCACTCTCAGATCGTAGGCTTCGGACCGGGACATAGGGGCAAATCAGATCTGAAAGATAAGAGGGAGCAAGTCCATGTATGATTTTGTACAATACTAAGAGAACCTTGAAGTCACATCTATGGCTAACTGGGAGCCAATGCAGGTTAGCCAAAATCGGTCTTATGTGATCGTACTTTTTTGTCCTAGTTTAAAGCCTCGCTGCGGCATTTTGTACCAGCTGAAGAGACTTGATTCTAGACTTTGGGAGACCAGAGAGAAGTGCATTACAGTAATCGAGACGGGAGGTAACAAATGCATGAATTATAATTTCCGCATCAGACTGAGACAGTATTGAACGGATTTTAGCAATGTTACAAAGATGGAAGAAAGCGGTTCTAGTAATTTTCTTTACATGCATTTCAAAGGATAGATCAGGGTCAAATATGACACCTAAATTTGGCTCAGATGTCATTTCACCATATTTAACACAGTGCGTCCTATCTGAGAGGTAGGATCTGAACCACGAGAGGACGGTTCCTGAGAGACCAATCCATTTTTCCAACCGTTCTAGTAGGAAATTGTGGTGCACTGTGTCAAAAGCAGCACTAAGATCCAGCAGCAGCAAAAGTGATGAAGCGCCAGAATCCATTGCCAGTAGGAGATCATTTGTTACCTTGATCAGAGCTGTCTCAGTAGAGTGGTTAGCCCTGAATCCTGATTGCATGGATTCAAAAAGGTTATTCTCGGATATGAAAACATTCAGCTGCTGTGCCACTACTTTTTCAAGTACTTTAGAGAGGAAAGGTAGGTTTGACACAGGTCTATAATTACTTAATATTTCTGGATCAAGGTTGGGTCATTTCAGTGTGGGTTTAATAACGGCGGACTTAAAAGCTGCTGGAACTACACCTAAGGAGAGTGATATGTTTATAATATTTAGAACTGAAGGCCCAAGGACGCCAAAAAGACTTTTAATAAGTGAACCTGGGAGCGGGTCGAACTAGCAAGTTGTCGGTTTGGCCGCATTCACCACCTGTTTGAGATCATCAAGTGACAGTTCACTAAACCCGGACAATTTCCCAGGACAGCCACCCTGTCGTGCATCTGTAGATTTCAGCCCTTTAATATGTGTGGTCTTAATAATGTCTTTAGCAATTTCTTCCTGTATGCATTGAATCTTCTTAGTAAAGAAGACCATTAAGTCATGAGCAGAGTGCGTCGAACTATCTGCGATAGTCTGTTGCCTTGTAAGCGATGCTACAGTGTCAAAAAGGGCTTTGGGATTGTTCTTTTGAGACGCAATCACCTTCGAAAGGTAGGCCGATTTTGCAGAGGCAAGGGCCGCTTTATACTTTAACAAGCTGTCACACCAGGTTTGATGGAAAACCTCAAGCTTGGTAGCGCGCCATTTTCTTGCCAATTTCCTGCATTCTTGTTTAAGGGTTCTAGTTTCATCAGTAAACCATGGCGTGCGTCTTTTAGGACGTGATTTTAGCTTTATGGGCGCTATTGAATCCAGGACACTAGTCAGGGTGGTATTGAACTCATTCATGAGTGAGTCAATCGAGCCATTGTATGAACAAAGGACGCAACTGCTCCAGGAAGGAGTTCAAAGAGCTCAGAAACTGTGCCAGTGCTTATATTGCGTCCGCTAAATCCTTCAGCTTTTTTAACACTACATTTAGCTAGCACCTCAAATGTAACTAAATAATGATCCGAGATAACGGTAGTACACGGTAACACCATAATGTTTGAGGTTAAAACTCCTCGAGTCAGAATCAAGTCTAGCGTGTTCCCATCTTTATGTGTTGGCAAATCAACCTGTTGTTTAAAACCAAATGCATCAATTAGAGACCTAAACGCAATAGTAAGTGAACTGAGTGGGGAGTTCATATGAATGTTAAAGTCCCCCATAATTATAATTTTGTCTGCATAGGTTACTATTTCAGACAAAAGTTCAGCAAATTCGTCTAAGAAAGTTGTGTATGGCCCAGGTGCGCGATAGATAGTTATTACATAAATTGACAATAGAGAGGACCGCATCACAAGAGCCTCAAACGCCTTGTAATTATTAGAGGTACGAGGATTAAATTTGAGCGATTTTTCAGAAATTAGCGCAACACCACCACCCCTTTTCAACGTGCGTGCTACATGGCTACTCTCGTAGTCTGGGGGAGAAGCATAATTTAGCGCTAAATACTCATCCGGGCGTAACCAAGTTTCACAAAGACCCATACAGTTAAGTTTATAATCACGAATAATGTTATCAACAAGTAAAGCTTTTGGAGCAAGCGATCAGCTAAGTCAAATGATTCAGCAAAGCTAAAATTTGGTATTTAACTTAAATTATTCGTGATTATAAACTTAACTGTATGGGTCTTTGTGAAACTTGGTTACGCCCGGATGAGTATTTAGCGCGATACAGGCGCAGAACATGCTATTACCATGCTCCACCCACGATTACCCGCTGAAATTTCCCGTCCTACCCATGTGTAACCACGCCCTGGCCGCGGCCAGAGCACATCGTTCCGCGTCATTTCCGCGTCATTACCTCGTGTTGACCACGTGTGCGGCACGCGGTTTAACACGTGCTCAAACTTTTGAGCAGCTCAAAACTTTTTCGCGCGGCCAACCGCGTGTGAATTTCCGACCGCGAGTAAAGCACTGCTGTATCTCGTCTATATGGCGGTCTCAAAACGTCCAACAGCGCCCAACAGCGTCTGCTTCACGGCCAGAAATTTCTAGCCGTGGTTCAGCCTCGATACGCTCGTGAAAGGCTGTGTACCCGCGCTCTGAAGAATTGAGCAGCGCAAAACTTTTTCACGCTGTTAAGGGTTATTGTTCTATCTTCTTAATTCATTTTCCATTATCGATCAGTTCATAATACGCTACTAAGCTTAGGAGCCGGGACTCTTACTCTCAGCCAAAAGGCCAAGCTAAGGTCCTAGCGTCCGCCTCAAAGGCAGAAATTTCTGGCCGTGATTCAGCCGCAAATGTCTGTGTGGCCCCTAAGGAATACATGAGGATTCTCTAATTTTAAATTATATATTTATTCTAACATGGACGGACAAACTTGAAATAATATATTTCAAAGCATTTTATTTTTTATTGGGGAAATAAGTATTTGATCCTCTAGTATGTATCAGGAATTCTGGCTTCCACGGACCAGTTAGGACAGGGGTTCCAAAATTGCGGCCCCCAGGATTATAAATTGAGGCCCCTGCCTTTATATGAAAGTTAAAGGGACAGTGTGTATTTGCCGATTAAATGTCTCCGTATTCTGTCGTGCCACAAAAACAAGTGCTAAAAGCACAACAGAAGAAGAAAAAATATTTTAAAAAAATATAAAAGGCACATTATTACTTTTGAAGAGAAATAAGAAAAAAACAGAAAAGAAAATAGAAAGTACAAAAAAAATTAAAACAAAAAATAAAAGAGGAAGAGAAAAATGTAAAAAAGAAAATAGAAAAAGTAAATAAAGGGAAAAAAGAGAAAATTGCAATTTTAATCATATTTCTCTTTAATTCCTTTCTTTGCTTTCCTTCTTTCTTTTTCTCTATTTAAATTGTCACGGTCGCCAGGACGACCAGTATGCCACGCCCCCGAACTCAAGCTGAAGCAGATCAGCTGATTGCTGTTCTGCTATTTAAGGCTGGATTTTGGGTTTGGCGGGTGCTGGTTCATTACTCATTATTCACAATCCCGGTCTGTTATGCCTTGTCCTGTTTTAGTCTGTTATGCCTTGTCCTGTTGAGTTCGTGCCGGAGGAACTCTGTATTGTTCTGTTTTGCCTCGGAGTATTGGGCGACTTTTATTTTATTAAATAAAACCTATGGATCGTCAACGCATTTGAGTTCTCCCTTCATGCCTCCTGCCTCCGTTCTGGTCCGGTCACCTTCCACGCCACCACGTCTCGTGACATAAATTTTGTTTTTCTTTCTTTTCCCATACTTTTCTTTTTACTCCCGTTTTTATTTTTCCATCTTTGTCTTACTTATCTATTTTTTAAATTCTCTTTTTTTTCGACTATTCTCCTCTTTTTGTATTTCTCTGTGAAAGGTGAGGTTAAAAAAAATGAAGAAATTTGTTATTTTTGCTCACTTTCAGTCTCTGTAGTTTGTAGTCTTCCTCGGACTCATTTGTTGTTTGCACAACACACCGACATCTAGTAGAGAAATAAAACACTGTCCCTTTAAGAAAAGCTGAATGTTTTTATCAGCACTGTTTTTGTGGAAAACTCCCTTTGGCCCAACCTCACCCTAGCTTCAGCATCCCCCAACTCATTTGAGTTTGAGACCCCTGAGTTAAACACTCCCTATCAACTTGTTAGCTGAATTCAAGACACCTCTATGAAAGAAACCTGTTCTCAGAATCTGACATTCAGAAAGATTCCATACTCTTCAACATAGGTAAGACCAAAGAGCTTTCTCGGGACCTCAGAGACAGGATTTTTGACCTGCATAAATCTGGAATGGTCTAAAACACATTAGGAAGATTCTAGGAATTAAAGTAACAGCAATTAGTGCAATTGTGACAAAATTCAAGAAGTATAACATGACCATCAATAGACCTCCAAAAAAGATTTCTGCTCATGGGGTGGCAATGATCATGAGAACTGTGGGAAACCGTCCTGCAACCACTCAACAGAAATTGGTGAATGACCTTCGGGAAGTTTGAACCACAATCACCAAAAATACCATTGGCAACACTTTGCCCCGCAATGTATCAAAATCCTGCAGTGCCCGAATGGTACCACTGCTTATGAAGGCCCATGTGGCAGCCTGCCTAAAGTATGCCATTGATCACTCTAAAGATGCAGAGGTTTGGCGGTCAAACAACAACACTATTTGGTCTGAACTTAACCTATCATGTTCGGAGGAAGAAAAATGTTGCTTATGACCCCAGGAACACTGTGCCCAGTGTCAAGCATGGAGGTAAAAACTTCATGTTTGGGGGTGTTTCTCTGCCAAAGGCAGAGGGCCACTTCACCATTTAAGCGGGAAGATGGATGTCGCCATGTATTGTGCGCTTCTGAGAGACAACTTCTTCCCCTCCTCCAAGAAGCTGTAAAATTGGCCGTGGTTGGGTCTTCCAACATGACAAAGTCCCGAAACAGCAAAAGCAACAAAGACCTGGCTCAAAAAGAAGCAAATTTAGGTCTTGGAGTGACCCACCCAGGTGACAAGTGACAGCCCCCCACCTTAATGAATTAGAGAGGATCTGCAAAGAGGAGTGGCCCAAATACGCCCTTTGAACAGGTGGTTAACTAGCACAAATCTTTCACTAGTGTGCTTGCAAACAAAGGCTTTGTTACCAAGTATTACATGCTTTTGGCTAGCAGGATCAAATACTTATTTCTCTCAATGATATACAAATTAATTAAACTATACAATTTAAAGTTTGGCACGACAGATGAGGGGATAGCTCGTCCGCAGCGCAGTTCTGATGTCATGGGTTCAAATCCAGCTACCAGCCTGCCTGTGCGGAGTTTGCATGTTCTCCCCGTGCTTGCGTGGCTTTCCTCCCGTTTCCACTCCTGTTTTCTCCCACATTCCAATAACATGCATTTCAGGTTAATTGGACATTCCTTATTGTCCCAAGGTGTGAATGACAGAGTGAGTGGTCTGTTTCTGTGTGCCCCGCAACTAGCTGGCAACCAGATCAGGGTGTCCCCTGCCCACAGCCCGAAGACAGCTGGGATGGGCCCCAGCACCTCCATAACCCCACTAGGGATAAGTAGTGCAGATACTGGATGGAAATGTTATTTTCCACTTTTTTTTTATGTTTTGTCTCCCCATGTAGATATGCATCTGTCATTTAAAGAATGATCATATATTCTTTTACTCTCACTGTATTTCGGGGGGGGGGGCAAGAAGTGACTAGCGTGTCTGTGGCACGGCTCTGAGGTCATGGGGTGTTTGGGGTGTCCCCTGCCTAAAAATAGTTGAGATGGGCTCCAGCACCTCCGCAACCATACTGAGGAGGAGCTGTGCAAAAAAATGAATGGGTGGACGTATTTTAGGGACTCGGCTTCTATGCAAGTATATACAGTAATTTGTAACTAGATATTTACTTTCAGAGTAATGCGCTACTTTTGGGTGTCAATAATCTGGGGGGTACTTCAATATCTTTTTGAATGAAGTAACTAGTAACTGTATCTAATTACTGCTACCTTCTGCCCGCTTGGTCCCGTCCACCCTCGTTTTCCTGCTGCTCCTTCTGTGCCAACAACACCTGCTTGACCCTGAAACATACATAGCTTGTTTCGGATGTTTCAACTCAGCATGTCCTGCCGGGCATGTGCATGCTTACCTTAGGGCCCCTGGCTCCTCGGCAGCCCTGAAAACAAAGTTAGAATCCACACAATCTCAAAAAAGAAACAACTTGAAAAAGGAATGTGATTACAGCTATCCCTTTCTATCACGGTTTACTTTTGGCAGTTTTGCTTCGCAGCAGATTTTCATCGTGCATTGCGTTCTGCATTCTCATTGGATAAACAGTTGCCGCCTCCCATTTCCTGTAGTGTTAAACTGTAACTTTCTCACTATGGCGAGAAAGTCTCCTTTAAGGTAAAGTGGATCGTGTCCAACAGTTGTGCAATGAAACGGCTACATTAATTTTAAGATCATCATTAGACAGTACAAATGTTAGTTGTATACAAAAACATCAGTAATCTTGCGGTTTAAAATGAACTTGTACATAAAACAGTTCAACAAACCTACATTAAGTAAGCACTATTGCTGCGACTAACAATTGTTTTCATAAACAATGAATCACTTGGCTGGGTGGGTAGCAGACAGCCACAGTGCGGAGGTTCAGGGTTCAAGTCCAGCTACCGCTGCCTCCCCCGTGTGGAGTTTACATGTTCTCCCCGTCCTTGTGTGGGTTTCCTCCGGGCACTCCAGCTTCCTTCCACATTCCAAAAAACATGCATTTCAGGTTTATTCTCCCTAGCTTTTAATGAGCGAGTGAGTTGTCTGGCTGGCTGGCAATCAGTTCATGGTGTCCTCTACCCACTGTCCGAAGACGGCTGGGATGGGCTCCAGCACCCCCGCGACCCTACTAAGGATAAGCAGTGTAAATAATGAATGAATGAATGTATCAGTCGATTGTTTTTTTCGATTCAGTTGATGAAACAGTTTTTTTGTAGACCTTTTTTATTTCCTTCCCTTTATTCATATATCGAAGTTTTGGACAGATAGCAACATAATGTTTTATAATGTTTAACAATAAAAAAAATACAAGTGTTTTTCAATTAACTTGACAATAAACAAAAAAACATGCAAATATATGCTATGCACTTGCAAATATTTAAGATACTCTTTCCATAGCACTGTATCCAAAGACCATTTAAACTAAAAGACCGAAGACCATTAGGATTACTCTCACCAAAAAAGAGCAATACATTTCATTTTATGTGTAGCCACATAAAAAATAGCCACAAAGAAATATCAAACATTTAAACCCATTTTTCTAAAGGTTGTCAACACATTTGTTTTTGGGGTTACAGCTTTGAATATGATAAGAATTCCCAATATGAGGATGATATATAATATGCTTAAGAATCTGCCCCTTTTGTAGCATTAAACATATTATTTTTCTTTTTACTTTATTCATTATATTTACTTTTTTTCAGATTTTTTTCCCTCTGTACTTCTACAGCACGTTCTGCTCCCTTAAATTGTTAAACTGTTTCATCATGAACTAAGTTAACACTACAAAATTGAAACTTTCATACCAATTTTGTTTGTAACTTTTTTATAAAAATTGTCTTGGCACCCTCTGCCAGACCAAAGTGGTACTACAACTCTCAGGGTCATAACAAAATTGTGTGCACGCTCATTTGCATTGATGTAACGTACATAGCTCATAAATCACGTGTTGAAATCAATCGATAAGATAATTAGTTGCCAACACTTTTAATAATCGTTTTTATCGATTAGTTGTTGCAACCATTGTATGCACAAATCTTTTTTGCAGTCTCTCATACAGCCATCGTGTTAACAAAATGCTATGGACTGACAAAAGCACTGGCGGCCGGACCCTAAAGGCAGATTCTTTTTATCGCCAACAAATCTAGACTTTTCTAGCGCATATAGCTCTGGAGCCACATGCGGGTCTTTGGTGCTCCCTAGTGGCCCCCTGGCACTTTTTCAAAACATTTTCATAATGGAAAACTTAATTGTTTCTGTAGGATAAAACAGGATGCATTCTCAACATTTTCCAATGAATAAAGATATGAAGCAATAGCAGTATGTTTATTTTCTTAAAAGACTTATATTTGGCTTTTAGTTTTTTTGCAAGTCCAGATTTTTGGGGGGTCCAATATGACTTTTGGGTTGCAGGTAAAGGTAAATACCGTTTCCCATAACTTTCTCACTATGGCGAGAAAGTCTCCTTTAAGGTAAAGTGGATCGTGTCCACCAGTTGTGCAATGAAACGGCTACATTAAGATCATTAGACAGTACAAATGTTCGTTGTATACAAAATGTTTATAAAGTACACTTCTTTTATTTGTCATACAAATACTTCAGCCTGTAAATTAGGTGCGTTTGTGAGTATTTAATAAATAAATAAAGGTTTCAACTTCGTGGGTGTTGACTATCGCAGGACATTTTTTAACGCCCATAAAAAATGAGGGATACGGTATTACCTTTTTATGATCACATTTGACAAAATTATAACTTTATAGATATTTTTTAAACTGTTATTTAGGTAATTTACTGAACATTAGGATTCACATAATCGAAAAATTTCTGCCAATTACTGATTAAAAAGGATGGCTGAGTGTTACTATCAAGTACTGCCTATTCTTTAGGTATCAGTACTACTACCACTATCGTGGCGGATACAAGTACAGTTTCTGCAATATTCATTTGGGTTTTGAAGGTTTTTTTGGGGGGGATATTACTCTTTCACAAACGCAAGACAATATTATGTACTAGTTTCATCAATATGTGGTATCTAGAACTAGTCAAGATTTAAGAAGCGGTATTGACCTCAGTCTCAACAGCCCTACTGATTAGTAATCGAGTAAATTGTAATATTAAATAGCTCAATATAATGATTAAATCTCATTTTCATCATACGAAAATAACTTGGTTATTTTTTTAAAGGTCTAACAATGTATGACTTGCCTTCTCTCCTTTAGGCCCCATGAGGAGTTCGCTTGTATCGACCTAAACAAACAAACATAATTTCTTAATGAGTTAACACACATAAAACTCACTTTTCCAAATAGTAGATACTTATACCCAGGCCCAAGCCTTCATGGGGCCCTAAGCAAAATTACATTTTGGGCCCCTGACTACTTGATCATTTGCATACCTAGTAGACCTCATTTCATGTTCTTATCCAGGGGTGGGCAACTATTTGGAGTCAGGGGGGTACATCGGGTTCACAAAAGTTTTGGCTAAGGATCTTGGAAAAAGAGACAATTTTTTCATCTGGGAATAAATATACATGCAGACCTTTACATGCTATAGTTCTTTTGAACAATATTATTTTCATCAAATTTGTTCTGAAGCGTGACAGTAGTTGTACTTTTTTGAAAGTATTTCTGTAGTCAGTAGTTTTTTTTGTAGTATTCCTCTAGTTTTATTTTTGTACTGCTTCTCCTGTAGGTTTTTTTTATTTTTCCCATAGTAATAAGTTCTTATTGTTTCTGTTATATTTTTGTTGTATTACGATAGTGGATTTTATTGTTGCATGTCTGTGGTATTTTTGTAGATTACAGTACTTTAATGAAGTACTCTTATTCTTCATATTTTTGTAATTTGTAGTATTTTCATAGTAGAATTGTTAATGTACATCTATAGTATTTCTGTAGTAAAGTATTACTAGTAGTTTTATTTTTGTAGTATTTCCATAGTAATATTTTTGAAGTATCGCTCTAGCTGTATTTTTCCAATAGTTCTGTTGTAATACTTCTGTAGTAGTATTTCTGTAATAATACTTTTCTGGTGGTGGTGGATTATAGTATTATGAAAAGGGATTTTTGTAGTATTTCTGTAGACGTGAGACTCGTCTTGTCTAGTGTGCTGCAGTAAATTGCCCAATTTTATCTTTGCCATACCAACTCAAGGTTTTTTAATTTTCCTCATGTTGAGGTTTTTGAGTTTTTCCTTGCTCTCGTGTAGGTTTTAGATTAGGGGATGGTGTAATAATTGTCTGTGGTTTGCAATAATCTGTGGTCTGTGCAGCCCTTTGAGACTCTTTGTGATTAAGGGCTATACAAGTAAACATGACTTGACTTGACGTATAATTGATGTATTTCTAAAGCAGTATTTTAGTAACATTTTAGTAATTTTTTTGTCATATTTCTTTAGTATGTTTTTAATGTTACTGTGGTTGTGTTTTTGTAGTAATTCTGGGGTAATATGTAGTATTTTGTATCATAGTACGGTATTTCTTTTCCAAATGCAAGCAAAATAATATAGCTGTGTATTATTTGTTATTGCAACATCCATTGCAGCCTGGTCATCCTTGGAAGGGGGATTACCTCGTGTGCGGTCGCTTCTCAAGGTTTCTTCATTTTCCTCATGTTGAGGTTTTT
This sequence comes from Urocampus carinirostris, assembly GCF_059441175.1. Classification (NCBI taxonomy): domain Eukaryota; kingdom Metazoa; phylum Chordata; class Actinopteri; order Syngnathiformes; family Syngnathidae; genus Urocampus; species Urocampus carinirostris. Next base: position 35,955,418 of record NC_142362.1, on the reverse strand, counting down.
GAGTTTTTCCTTGCCCTCATGTAGGTCTTAGATCAGGGGATGATGTAATAATAGTCTGTAGTTTGCAATAATCTGTGGTCTGTGCAGCCCTTTGAGACTCTTTGTGATTAAGGGCTATACAAATAAACATCATTTGACTTGACTTGACAATGAACCCTTAAGTGACAGTTGGACAGTTGGCAAATCTTTATGCTACTTACATTGTTGCAGAATGCGTTGGAAACTGCTAGTTGGCCAGATGGCCAGTGAAAAAATAGCTCCAGTTAAGTTAGTGTCAAGTTTGTATATTAAGTTGGAGATGGTTTGTATATTGAACAATAATGTAAAAAAAGCACAAGCTTCAATCTAACGTTGCTGTAATTTGTATCTAAGGCGCACATAGCTTTTGTTTTTTCGTGCGACATCAGAGAGAAGACAAGAAAATGTATGTTTCAAAAGTCTTGCTGAGTGGTTTGACGAAAAGCCACTAAAGATAAAAAGTTGTGATTCCATTATTTTTAGTCTCTGCTGTAGCTTGTCACTATTACAGCCATTGCAGTTACTTCTAGCTGTTACAGTTTTAGTGGTTTCTGGTGTGAACTCTGTTAAGAGAGTGAGACATAAAAATCAGTTAACACATGATGTACCACTTTAACCTGATTTCATGCAACCGACTTGAGGCTAAATTTAGTCAAAATAAACAAATCCAGGCTTGATTCCTTATCTTTGTTCTGTGCAATAACCCCGAGGTGTATAATTAATAATAATAATTTCCTTGTATTGTCATTCTGTGTAACAATGTACACAGAACGAAATGTCGATTGCACCTGACCCGTTGCAGCGAGCCGATGCAGCCGCAGCCAACAGAGGGCGCCGCCGACCACTTATGTGCGTGTGGTGCCTCCTGCAGGTCATTGAAACAGATCTCAATATTTTATTGAGTTGCATCGTGTACCAGAACATATTTCCTCCTCAGCATCTCACTTTATTAATCCCTGACTATTTATATGCCTGATTCGAGTGTTTTTTTTCTCCAAATGGAAATTCAAGAAGTTTTTTGCTGTGGTTAGTATTTGAAACACCAACTAATTCCATTTGAAATGCGCAAGTGTAGATCTAATTGAGTGAGCGTTTAGTGTGACTTACTAGCAATTCAGCTTTTTGCTGGAGAGGGGGGAACAGAGGAGGTGGAGGAAGGGGAAAAAAGTCACAGGATTTGACTGGGAATGAGAAAAGCCCTGCACACAAAAACAACACAGGTGCACAACCATCAGCCACGTCAGTCAAGAATTATTGAAGGCAAGGAAATCATCATAAGGTAATTGGCTGCGCTTCCAGAAAAGTGTGTGTGATGGGTTTAAAGGTCTAGTAGACAATAAAGAATAAGATCAATCAATGGATTTAAAACTTGCAAGGAAGACAGGGAAAGAAGCCTTCTGATAAGGAATTCGAACTTGTGGCCCTCCCCTGAGCCCAATTTATTTATTACGTATCCTAGGTCACAAAAGAAGATCAGCCCTCAGGGACACTGTAGAAAACAAATAACAACTACATGATTGGCCAATAGCAACAACGATGTAATTGTAAAAACAACAAACAACACTGCACAATAACAGTCAAACTGTTGTTCTCTGAAATCTCCTTTGTAGGTGTCCAGATTAAACCCATAATAATCTTATTATTGTGACATTAAAAACATGACAAACATTTTTCTCATATTCATTATTTTTCCTTGCTTGGTCTAAACTGCAGACAAAATATCACATTTTATATTTATGTTTGAAACCTGAAATGTGGGAAAGCTTGTAACCCTTGTATGCATGACCTACATGCGCTCTTCCATGAGTGGTGGTGGAAAATTAGTGGCACAAGTTTGACAAAAGGTACATAGCACTTCATTGCGACCATGAAAGGGAGACGTGCGAGGACCGGTGTGCCTGCTATGTTAAAAATGTTGGTAGCAGACAGCACAAAGCCAAATAAATGGAGCTGTCACTTCAAAACATTGCAACCTAATCACGCTGATAAGACGCTAAGGTCTCCAATGAAAATGTGCCGAAAGGCATAGATATGGCATGGATGGAGGTGAAATGTTACCACCAATATTAAGCAATTGATGTTTTCTCCCCACCAATACTGTGTGATCACAAAAGATCAATTTTGGGGGGTGCGAGAGGATTTTTTCTTACTCAGAGGGCAGGATAGAAAATAATTGAGAAGCACTGGGTTAAAGTGAGGCATGTCCTTACTGCTGGAGGAGACAGGATAATCCGCCTGGAGGAGGAAAGTGGTCCATCCCAGAATCCACTGAAGCAACATCTTCATGCTGTTAGGCAAATAGTCAAAATAGAACGACTCTCAAAAATGGACCTAGATCTTGATTTTTATCCTGACCTTCACGATCATAAAGTGTCCACTAAGCGTATTAAGCAAATGTATCAATCAGTTTAAAACCGGATAAATCATGCCCAACAAAAATGTAACTTTTCAAAAGAGCGTGTTTCCGGTCCTGTTCCCGGACCTCTGCCCTCCCCAAGTGTGGAGAAATGCAGCGTGGAAGCTGGCATCTGTTTTTGCAGACATAATCACAATTGTTGAGCCAATCACAGAAAAGCAGCAGATACAAAGACGATGAAGCAGCAGCTTGTTGTTTTAAAAGCGTATAAATTGTAATTTATTCCAAGCACTTGCTCCCTGTTTAACCGCAATGCACAGTAGGGTAATTTAGGTGAGGAAAACGATACATTGTTACGTTTTTGAGGGAGGAACTAGAAGCAGCCATGCTCATGAAGAGGGATTATATTTAATAACAAAAGGAGGTGGCAAAAAACATCCATCCATTATCTGCACCGCTTATTCTCAGTAGGATCGCGGGGCTGCTGGAGCCCATCCCAGCTATCTTCGGGGCAGTGGGCAGGGTACACCCTGAACTGGTTGCCAGCCAGTCGCGGGAAACTCAGAGACAGACAACCACTCATACGCTCACTGATACTTAGGGACAGTTTGGACTGGCCAATTCACCTGACATACATGATCTTAAAATGTGGGGGGGGAACGGGAGTACCCGGAGGAAACCCACGCAAGCACGGGGAAAACATGCGAATTCCGCACAGGAAGGCTGGTAGCTGGATTTGATCCCATAACATCAGAACTGTACAGCAGACGCGCTAACCACTCACCCGCCATGCCTCCCATAAACAAAGATGATTTCTCTAAACAAGGAAATGTCCAAACTAAAACTGGAACTGGAAAATACATGGAGCAAAGTAACAAAGACCAGAAATAAAACAAACCTGGCATTGTGGTGGTGGAAGTGAAATGGCAAATGGCTAAACTAACATGTGCAGATCAAAATGTCCTCTTTAAAGGGTGCAAAATAATTGTTGCGTAGTGATTGAACACACCTGTGCCCAGTTCAAACCCAGGTTAAGGCTCCCTGGTTGCAGCAGGCGTGCCAGACTCCAACGTACATACTGCTAAGGTGCAAAAATAAATCAAGACAATTCAAAACAAAACAATGGTACGCTGAAACTTTCTCAAATATATGGAGTAGTGCTTCTCAAGTTATATGATTTGAGGATCCACTGCCTCACCCTTATTATAAGCTGTGACCAGATCAAGATAGCATTTCCACTTTTCAAATGTATTGGATAAAAAGGACAGTGTATTTTAAACCAGAGATGTTTGAATACATTTTTTTTTTTTTAAACAAAACGGCTTCAAAATTTTGAACTTGCTGATGCCATCATCTGGCTAAAATTGTCATCACAGCTCCTTTCGTTGAGCGTGCAAGAATGTGAAATTCATAGATTTGCTTGAATAAACTCTTGATTTTTCATGTTTTTTTGAGGTTCGGTATTTGAAACAGTTATTTTCTTACTAAACAAAACCACAGCCACAACAATCCAGGCATTGCAGTCTAGCTCGGTAGCCTAGATGGTAGGGCGCCTGCTCCAGGACTGGGAGGTCGCTGGTTCAAGCCTCGGCCGAGTCATACCTAAGACTTACAACATTGGTAACATTGGCTCCCTGCTTGGCGCTCGGCATTAAGGGTTGGAATTGGGGGGGTTTGGTCACCTAATGACTCCCAACACAACACAGTTGGGTCTAAAATGGCGGCGCCCAGTTTGACTACGGCAGCATTGGCTCGCTACAGTTTAACTGTACGCGTCAGGTGTATCGACATTTCGTTCTGTGTGCATGGTTACAGAGAATGACAAAGAAAATTCTATTCTGTTTAAACTTAGAACCTTTTTTATATTAGAATAGAATAGAATAGAATAGAATAGAATAGAATATGCCTTTATTGTCATTGTTACAACATGGGATATATTGTGACAACGAAATTGGATGACTCCAGTTCCACATTTTACAGTGAGAATAAGGAAACAAAGAGATAAAGGAACAAAGAAGATGTTTTAACTGTCTTTGTTGTAAAATAGGCTTTGTTTCCTCTGGAGGGGAGAGTGTATGAGGGGGGTGAGGGACAAACAGAGATGGGGGATCCAACTGGATGTTTGATCTTACTGTATACACGGTCCAGTGTTTTATTCCCTAATTGCTCAGTCCACGTATTGAATGCATTTGGGAATTACAGTCCATAAACATGCCCGATTAAAGTCGCCGGCGATGATAAAAGCTCCGTTGGGGTGTGCAAGCTGCTGTTTATTGATAGCAGCGGGCAGGAGATTTAGCGCTATGCTAACGTTAGCATCCGGTGAAACGTTACCATCTGGTGGAACATAACAGCAAGCACAATGACCACAGTTAGCTCTCTCGGTAGATAGAAGGGTCTACACGATACTGCTAGAAACTCTCTATCGAGTGAGCAGTGTGTGTCAACTTTAGAGTCAAGCAACTGGAATCCCATGTTAAGGATATGACAGAGTGTGTAGTTGCCTCATGCTTGAGAAGATAAGCAGGACATTGTGGTTCAGCCTTTAAGAATATTTATTATTAACAGCAAGTAAACAAGAACACTGCTCCTGTTGGAATTAAATATCAAATTGTACCATTTAACAAATTGTTCGAATTAGTTATCTGACTCCTTTAACCAAACACAACCTACATTCACCCAACAATTTATGCTCGCCCGTTTCTTTAGGGGAAAATGAACAGGAAAGCTGACATTTTCACACGGGGGCAGATTTAATTTCCTTAACAATTTAACTAAGTGTACTCCATCGAAATCGGCCGAATTGGTGACGTTGGAGTCTGTGTGAAGCTTTTTTCTGAAGTCTTTTAGCTTTTTTCCTATTGGTCATCTTCTCCCCGCATAATGGTGTGCTGGCTCCTCCCATGGGCGTGCCAAGGAAACCCCCTGAGCTTCACCATAGACATCGTAGAAGAGCGTCCTGATGTCTGGGGTACTCAAAACAACACCGAGCGTTATACGACATCAGGGCCTTTCTGCGTCAACAGCGTCTGGATGTGCTGATTATCTTATCAGCCGTACGTCCCATTCCCGCCGTTCCTGTAAACAACATTTTCCTCCAGGGTGCCCTGACCTCGCCCAGTCTGTGAATATCTTTTGCATTAAATGTAATTTGTATTCAATCGTATAAAATCCTTTTTAGTCAAATGTGCCAAGGAAGCCCCGTGGGCTTCACCATCTCGTAGAAGAGCGTCCCGATGTCTGGGGTACTCAAAACAACACCGAGCGTTTCTACGTCATCAGGGCCTTTGTGCGTCAACAGCGTCTGGATGTGCTGATTATCTTATCAGCCGTACGTCCCGTTCCCGCCGTTCCTGTACACAACATTTTTCACCAGGGTGCCCTGACCTCGCCCAGTCTGTGAATATATTTTGCATTAAATGTTATTTGTATTCAATCGTATAAAATCCTTTTTAGTAAAATGCATATAATCCTTCACTCCATCCAATCCAACATGGCAATCAACAATCAGCAAAAACTAAATATGGTGCGTGCGTAATGACGTCACTCAATGGAAAACGTCTTACCGCAATATCACGAGTAAGAGCGCCATGAAATTGACAAATCTTAACACCCCCACTCGCTCTTAGCTCTGGATTACTTTTATGTGCAAAACAAACCCTGAGCAAACGTTTTTAATTTTAACTTTGCTCAGTAGGACAATATTGCAAAGTTATTTTCCCATTGTTTACACTTTCTCTTATGAAGTGGTATTTAATGTCAATGTGCTTGCACCTTTGCCTGTTGACTGGGTTTCTGGCTAGTGCAATAGTTCCCTGATTGTCTTCGTATACTTTAGTCTGTGCGTATTGATAACTGTCCATTCCTTTGAGTAGTTGTTCTAGGTACATACTTTCCTGTATAGCTGATGCTAAAGAAATGAATTCTGCCTCACGTGTAGTACAACTGTTGCTTGTTGTCTTGTCTTCCATGAGATTAGAGAACTTTCCTCACTTAGACTAGCTCAATATCCTGATGTGCTCCGTCTATCTGTTACATCAGATGCCCAATCAGCATCACTGTACATTTTTGAGCCTAGTTTCTCATTGCCATTTTCTGATCTTTTCTCATAACCTTGTGGTTGCTCTATATACATTTTGCAGTCAATTGGTGCATGTAAATATGTGGTTTTCACATACATCTGGTGCAGGATTGTTTTCCTGTGCCGCCTTTTGCATTATCACTCTAACACTTGTCTTGTCATCTGTGAGTGAAAATGTTTCCTCGTAGTCATTTCCAAGTTTTTGAATGTAACCTTTAGCAACAAATCTTGCTTTATATTTCTCTGATCCATTAGTGCCACATTTTAGTGCATAAACCCATCTGCCCCCCATTGTCTGTTTGCCTGGTGGTAATTTGGTGAGGCTGAATGTATCATTTTCTTCCAAAGATTGTATCTCCTCGTCCATGGTCTTCTTCCACTGCCTTGACTTGGTAGATGATATGGTAAGAATGGGGAATGTCACATATTGCTCTATAACAAGAGTCTATACAGGTCTGTAATCTTTCCCCTGCATCCTAATTTTCAAAGTCAGTTTCAAAGTCCTGCAGATATGCTGGTTTCTTTCTGCTCCACAGTGGGTTCTTTCTTTTCACACTCACTGTGTCCACACCTGCTTGTGAACTCTCACTCTTTTCAGGTTAAAACCCTGAAGTAACACTCTGTACTTCTTGACCTAATATATTTTGCATTTTGACATCAGTATCATTTATTTTACTTTCATAAATCTCTTGTTGTATCCCTCTCTCGCCATAATCTATGCACTCTTCAGATGTCTGTGTTTCTTTTTCCTTGGCAGTTTTGGTTGTAAATTTCACTAATCTGTGTTTTTGGACTCTCGCTGTATCTGGGTAGTACATTAGATAAGCTGGGCTGTTTTTATCATAGCCCACAAAAATACCTTGATCACACCTAGAATCTGACTTCCCCTTTTCTTGCTTATAGCCCAAAAAAATGATTCGAATTTGTGAAGTTTGGATATGTTAAGCATTTTTCCTGTAAACAGGTCATATGGTGTTTTCTTTGTGAGTCTACTGTAGCACCTTCTCCTCACACAGGCTGCTGTTTGTACAGCATAGCGCCATAGCTTATTTGGTAATTTACTGTCTAACAGTAAACATCTACCCATGCTGTAGAGAGTTCGCCAACCTCTCTCCGCTGTCCCGTTTTGATGGGGTGAATAGGGTGCAGACGTCTCATGTCTTATCCTATTCTTGCTTAGTAGAGCCTGGAAATCTCTGCTTGTAAATTCAGAGCGGTTATCTGAGCGAATACACTTTACTTCTCTGCTAAGAATCTTTTTGTAGCTTGTACAACGTCACATTTTGTTTTGAGAAAATACACAAACATAGTACCCGAGTAATCGTCTGTAAAGGACTGTGCATATTTGTGACCTTCTATGCTTACAATTTTCATTGGACCAGCTAGATCAGTATGAACCAGATGTAAGGGTTTCTTAGCTTTTGTGTCTGGTTGTCTATTTGACTAAGTGAATTTTCCTTGTGTACATATTTCACAAAACTGATCTGGCTCGACTGTAAATCTTGTAATTTCCATACCTTTCACTACACCTTGTAACGTCTGCACATCTTCATAATTACAGTGAACCAATATTTCATGCCAGGTTTGAATGTATTGACATTGTTTACATTGATCAACTGCATTCAACTGAATAGTTGGCATGTAAAACAAATTTCCACTTTCAGGAATATCAAACCTACTGCCGTCTTTAGTGACCATGCAGCTGTCTCCTCGATTGAAGATGATTGTGGCTCCCCCGTTGGTTGCTCTTGCCACCGAGAAGATGTCATGAGGGTATGAAGGCATGTAGAGTGCATCACGTAAATGTGCTCTGTGTTTTCGTCCAGCGTTGTCTAGTAAATTTATCATCGCCGTCCCGGTGCACTTTGTGCCGTCAGCTAATTCAACGGAATGGGTCCCCGGCGTGAAGTTGTCATCAAACTTGACAAACTTTTCAATGTCGTTGTCGATGTGAGATGTCGCTCCTCCATCCACCATGATGCCTTTCATTTTAACTTTGTCTGTTGGTTTCTCCTTCTTTGTGTGTTTGGCCTTGAAGAATTCATCATCCATTTCCTCCAAGACCTTTTTGGCACCATCTTGTCCGTTCTTCTTTTTGCATAAGGAATTATGGTGTGTATTATTTTTACAGTAATTACACCATTACCTTCCTGTGGCATTTTCTTGCTAGGTGACCTTTTAGTCCACACTTGTAGCATTTTATCTGTTCTTCATCATTTCTGCCTTCAGCATGTGTTTTTTATGTGACCTGATGTCACATATGTTTTTGATCACATTATCTGTCAGACGTATTCATTTTCTCTGCCTCCTCAAAGACTCGCAGTCTTATTTTGAAATCTGCCAGCGTGAAATTATCTTCATTTTGTGTAACATGGACAGCTAAGGGCTTAAATGTTTCTGGAAGTTCACCTAGTATCATTGCAACAGTTAGTCCATCACTCATGACTTCTCCTGCATCTCTAAGAGTCATAATTATGTTTTCTGCTCTTATGAAATAGTCACTTTTTCTTCTTTTGTCATCTTCAGATTTGTTAGTGATGTACACAAATTTATAATTTTTGGCTTACTTTTTCCGAAATAATGTTCTTTCAAAAATATCAGGGCCTTTCTGCCATCATCAGGTGCTTCATGCCTTACGAGTGACAGGCTTTGGTCATCTATTAGTCTTATTAGCTCAGCACAGCAGTCAGCATTTTGCCTTCTTACTTCATTCTGTTCTTCTTCACTACCGCCACTTGGCTCGTTCAGGACTGTGTCTTAACTTCAGAATGTGCAAGTGACCTAGGAACCTGGTCTCCCATAGGTCAAACTTATCTTCAGTCCCGTCGAAGAAAAGTTGCCTTGTCATCGTACATGCTGCTCCGTTCGCCATTTTCCCAGTGGCGCCAAAATTTCAAAATGGCTTTTGTCTTGCCGCTTTAACTTCGTTTATTTTCGCGTAAAACTTATTCCGAGTCTTGCTGCTTTAAATTCGTTTAAATTGGCGTAATACTTCGCGTTAAATTTCTGCCAAGTTTACAATGTCCACCTAACTCCAAGCTGGTTCACTCACGTCGAAATTCCGTGTAATAATTCACGTCCACGTTGTTGTGAGTGCCATTTCGACTGCCTGGGCCCATAACCTGTTAAGGATATGACAGAGTGGGCAGTTTCCTCATGCGTAAGAAGATAAGCAGGATATTGTGGTTCAGCCTATTGGGAATTCATGTGAATTTTAAAGCACCCCACGATTATTTTGTCTGCATAGGTTTCTAGGTCAGACAACAGTTCCAAGATTTCATCTAAGAAAACCGAGTAAGGTCCTGCGGCGCGAAAGTTACTACCAGGGTTGGGTAGGGTTACTTTAACTTGATTACTTTTGGATTACTCCAATACCAAATATGTTAATAAAAGACAAAATAAACTAAATAGGAATAAAATTATGACTCACACCACGTGGTAAGCTTCTCTCCTGGCTTTGATCCCCGGCAAAACTAACATAAAATGCGACAGAAACAAAACTATAATAAATCCAAACAGCTTGCCAACATCATTTTTGCCGTTCCATGTTTTCCTTTACTCCCCAAGCCTGCACAAAATTTAGTAATTTTATTCATATTTGGGTTCTTTTGTCTTTTATTAGCATATTTGGTATTGGAGTAATCACAAAGTGATTGAAAGTAATCAAGTTAAAGCAACCCTACCCAACCCTGATACTACAAAAATCGTCAAGAAAGAGGACGGCATGACAAAAGCCTCAAACGCCTTATAATTATTAGAGGCACGGGGAGTAAATTAGAGTATATTTTCAGAAATAAGCGCAACACCGCCACCCTTCTTCATAGAGCGTGCTACATGAGAGCTCACATAATCAGGTGGGGAAGCCTCATTTAGCGGTAAAAATTCATCCGGTCTCGAACAGGTTTCACATAGGCCAATCAGGTTAAGTTTGTGATCACAAATAGGAGCAAGCATTTTAATATTTACAAAACCAAATTCCAGCTGTGCTGAATCTTTTAACTTAGCTAAAATCTTCGTAGAAATCGCCACATGTCACCGTTCGGCCATGTTGTGTCTTAGGCGTTAATTGACAGGCGAAGTCGATGAAGAAATATTTATACAGTATGTAGATTTAGCCACAATTCCATCAACATCGCGTCCTTCTCTAGTTTCCAAAATCATTTTTGCAGTCCCAACGATGTAACTCCCTTAGCCTAGTACTACAAAAATAGATCTACAATAAAACAACAGATATACTACAAAACAATGGTTATGCAGTACTGTACTATAAAATACTACAGAAATGTATGTATGGAAATACTACCAAAAAAATGCTACAGCAGAAATACTAAGCAAATTCTACAAAAATAACCTACAGTAATACTATGAGATTAAATATCAAATTAAGTTTTTCCAAAAAGACGCAATGTATTACTTTAATGCAGGGGTCACCAACCTTTTTGAAACTGAGAGCTACTTCACGGTTACTGAATCATACGAAGGGCTACCAGTTTGATACGCTCTTCTGAAATAACAAATTTGCTCAGTTTGCCTTTAGTTATACATTATTTATAATGATTAGTAATACTCACCTATGTAAAGACACTGATCATGTTAATGATTTCTAACAATGATTATCAAAAATGACAACAAGGTGGGAAACAGATATCAATATTCAACACTTTATCTCTATTAATCACAGTATTTGTTACATTTTCAGATGATCACTTACATCACTACATTTTAGCAAAAAATATCCCATTTGCACAAGCCACTGACATGCCCTGTTAACAAATCATGAACTATGTTGCAACATGTTTCAAAAAGTTAACAATTATGTAATGTTAAACAAAATCAACTTACATATTTTTAAATATGTAATACATTTTTTATTTCACATTTTGAACTAATGGCCAAGTCTGTGTTATGTTTAACAAAATTATAACTTTTAAATGTCATGAACACACTTTTAAATTGAACACAATTCTTCAATATTTTAATTCAACTTTGCCATGGCACTACCATGTTGTCACTGACTACATCTGGTATCCGTCCTTGGTTAGTGGGAAGACTGGCATTGCATGCTGTTCACCAGTGTGTTGTAATCTGGTGTGTAACTTGACACTGCAACTGTGAGTGAGTCTCTCAGATGTGCATCAGTGAGGCGTGTTCTGTGTTTGTTTTTGATGAAGTTCATGTCAGAAAATGCTGATTCACAGAGATAGGTTGAGCCAAACAGGCTGGCAACCTTCATGGCTGCTGTGCATACTCCACTGTACTTCTCTGTGTCAACAAGGCGCCAAAAGTTTGGTGCAGCCTGGTAGGCTTTGAGATGGAGATCATTTTGCAATGTTATAATTTCAATCTCCACCTGTCCAGCATCCAAGTTGAACGTTGCACTTAACTGCTCAGCAAAGCATGTTGTGTCCCCATTCATGAAAGGGTTGGAAATGAAGAACACACATGGTTCAAGCTGATGAAGGTCACAAAACCTATTCTCAAACTCTTGCCCAAGTCTGTTTATTACTTCAATGTACTTTTCTGCCACTTTTTCAAATGTCTCAGATGCAGAAGCATTGTCTTTCAGCACTGACTGCACAGAGGGAAAGTGCAGAACTTTTTTTCTCTGTAAATCTGCAGAGAATGCATTCATTTTGGCTTTAAATGCATTTAAAGCACTTATCATATCGACAACAGTCTTACCTTTGCCTTGCAGCTGGCAGTTCAGGAGGTTTAATTTCCCAGTAATGTCCACCAAAAATGCAAGGTCAAGTGTCCACTCTGTGTCCTCTAGCAGTGAGACATCTTCGCCTTTGGACTGCATGAACTCTTTGATTTCACGCAAAAGAGACAAAAAACGATGCAAAACTCGTCCTCTGCTGAGCCATCTGATTTCTGTGTGTAGCAGTAGGTCCCCATATTCTGCTGACATCTCCTCTAATAGTACCTTGAAAATCCTGTGCTGCTTTGCTTTGGAGCGGATGTTGTTTATGATTTTCACAACGGGAGTCATCACGTGCCCAAAGCCGATCACTTTCGCACACAACGCCTGCTGGTGAATGATGCAATGGTAATGCAGAAATTTGGGGAAGTCTGGGTCACGTTTACAGTGAGCGATGAAACCTGTCTGTCGGCCGACCATAGCAGGAGCCCCGTCTGTTGTCACCGCTACCAGCTTTTCCAATGGCACCTTTTTCTGCACGAAAAACTCCTTCACCGTGTTATAAATGTCAACTCCTCTCGTAGTTGTCTTTAAGGGCAGTAGTGTCAGGAGTTCTTCTTTTGTGGAGAAATCATTAAACACCATCCGGATAAAAACCAATAACTGCGCTGTACTGCTGCTGTCCACGGACTCATCGCACTGGAGGCTAAACCACTTGCACTTCGCCAGATCCTGCTCCAACTGATCGACCAAGTTACTGGACATAGCTGATACTCGTCTTGCCATCGTAGATGCCCCCAGTTGGACGTCGGAAAGAGTGGAGATTAGGTCGCTTCCATTTTTCTCGTCTTTAAATACAGTGTTAGCAATTAATAACATCGCTTCTTTGACAACTTCTCCATCTGTAAATGCCTTTTTTTTCTTGATCAGAAAATGTGTAGCTCTAAACGAGGCTTCGGTTGCTTTTTGTGAGTTTTTGGCCGGCCTCGTAAAAAAAGACTGTTGCTTACCCAGAGCGGTCTTTAGCTCACGGGCTTTTTCTGCCCGTAGGGCGCTTGCAGGTGGATATTTATCATGGTAGCTTTTGTGACACGTATTGAAATGTCTCTCCACATTGTGCCGTTTTGCTGTCGCCACGGTCGTCCCGCAAATCAGACACACGCAGGTTTCTTTTACAGTCGTAAAAAAGAACTCCTCTTCCCATTCACTGTGAAAGAGATACGTTTTCTTTCTTTTTTCTGCCATGTTTTTGGGGTACGAAAGTGCATACAGCGCCCGCTAGCTTACTCTCCACATCCCACAAGCTCTACTTTACTGCCCATAGGTAAATATTGTGCGCGTTAACCTTAAAGTATTTTTAAGATAGTATTTTTTAAATCTATATACATACAAGTGTGATTAAAAAAATAATAGCAACAGAACAAAATTAATTTTTAGACGCAGCTCTCTATGAGATGTGCTATTTTTGGAACAGGCCCGCGGGCGACTCATGTGGTCCTTGCGGGCGACCGGGTGCCCGCGGGCACCGTGTTGGTGACACCTGCTTTAATGTATATGGCTGGCAACCAGTTCAGGGTATCTCCTGCCCACTGCCTGAAAATAGCTGGGATAGGCTCCAGCACTGCCGTGATGGACGGATGTATGAATGGCTGTCCACTTTTACCATTATTCCGTAACGAAAAATATTGAATATATATCAAGTATTGGCCCTTTGACGAATTTCTTTTAAACCCACGGCCTTTGACTTCAAACAATTCCCCACCTTTGGTGTAAAGAATCAAACAACGCTTGGAATGGCCATCTCAGTCACCAAACCTGAATGTTAATGAAAATATGCAGCATGATTTAATAGTAGGCTATCCATCAGACATGGGACCAAGTCACACATGTGCAAGTCTCAAGTAAGTCTCAAGTCTTCACCTTCAAGTCCCAAGTAAGTCCCAAGTATTTTTTTCTTGGGCAAGTCAAGTCACAAGTCAAGTCCCGAGTCTTAGATTGCCAAGTCCAAGTCAAGTCACAAGTCATAAAAACAGCGACTCGAGTCGACTCGAGTCCAAGTCACTAAGTCTCAAGTCCCCATGTCTGCTATCCATCCACAGTCACCATCAAATCTGACTGAACTGGAGACCCTCATTGGAAGCTACAGCAAGCATTTAGAGCAGCGGGTACCAAACTCAAGGCGTGGGAACCAATTGCAGGGTTGATAGTTAGAGACCCCCGTCTTAATATGAAAGTTTAATGCAGGGGTGTCCAAACTTTTTAAAAGCGGGCCAGATTTGTTCAGATGAAAATGTGTGCTGGCTGACTATTAAACCTGGCATTCTTTGAACAGTCTTCAATAAATTCAGCCTCCGTAAAAGGTTTGCAGTGCTTGGCGATCAGCGTTGCGACATTGTAGCTCTTTAGATTTGAAGGATCTGGTTAAAAGAAAGCGTTGCTGTGCCGTTAAAACGTCTTGCAGTTGCTTCACCTTTTCACAGAGTTCATTTCCAGTTAGCTAGTCGCAGTCAGAATGTTTCATTTGAAAGTGCCTCTTGATATTATATTCTTTGAAAACAGCCAGTCTCTTAGCAAATTAGGCAGATGCATTGTTTGGGATTTTGTTGAGGAAAAAAATGCCAATTTTCACTTGTCCTGGAAGCAGGGGGCCCTCACAGTCAAACTTTTATTTGCAGTCGCCATGTCAGAAATGGGGTGTGCTAATATTTTCTCATACAGTAAAGGGCAAGGTGGCCTAAGGGCTACTTCCATCATCCAGGGGAATAGAGATGGCGGAGGTCACTCCCAGGCTGTGCAACTGAGCGAGTTCGGCGGACGCGGCGTCACCCTAATAAGGATGAGCGGTGCAGATAATGAGATGAGATCTTTTTTTTTTTTTTTTTTTTTTTGAGGGGGCGTCGCTACTTCGCAGATTTTCACTTTTTGCGGTTGGTTTTGTTCCCCATTAACCAGGTCTGAAAAAATTAAAAAAAAAAAAAAAAACCATAAAATTTTTTTTTTTTTTTTTTTGGAAGGGGCAACTTGGCAGATTTTCACTATTAGCGGGTGGTTTTGGCGCCATTAACCGGGTCTAAAAAAATACTAATTTTAGCACAAAAAAAAAAATTTTTTCTTTTTGAAGGGTCGTCGCTACTTCGCAGATTTTTTACTTTTTGCTGGTGGTTTTGTTCCCCATTTAAATAAATAAAAATAAAAAATAAATAAACTTTTATTTTTTTTGGAAGGTGCGCCGCTACTTCACGGATTTTCACTTATCGCGGGTGGTTTTGGTCCCCATTAACGGCGATAACCGAGGTCTTACTGTATAACTATTTATACCCCCTAAAATATGCCAACTGATAAAGCTTACTGGTTACATTTAGCTAGTTATAAATGGTTGGCTGGTTCTTACTAGAATTTTTGGGCTGCAACCCTTTTTGAGTAGGTCTCGGGTGATCTACATTCCATTGATGTGAACGGGCTACTTTTTGCAAAAATGCTTTATTGTAAGCACTTTATAGTACAAAATAAAACATACAGGCTATGCATGTGGCAAAAAAAACTAAACAGGTTTTCTACATAATGTACACATTACAAATAAAAAAATAAAAAAGTGGGAGGAATAAAATATGTACAACTCTCCCATGTTTGTTATTAGTTTGACAGTTTAACTAGGTTCAATACATTTGATGACTTGGATTATGGTTAAAATAAAAATATAAAAACATTCAGACCTTTGGGAGTATTTTACAAAAGCAAGGGGGGGTTTCATAGTTCATGGTGCCCAGGGGCGCTAGTCAGGGGTGAGGCGGCTCTGCATCTCAGAAACCACACGCCTCGTGAGAAGAGTCAGATTTTCATGGATGTCTGACAGCTGCTTAGGAGAGCACTCGCTCAAGTGGTCCGGCGACATGGCACTGTCGAGGGCATCCAGTCGAGCGAGGAGACCCTGGGGCCCTTCTGACGCATCTGCAGGTGCTCTGGGGGCCACTTCCAAATGTTCTTCCTCTACTTTAGCAGCAGCAGGCTCTTTGGTCAACTCTGTTGCTGTAGGGGGGTTGGGGCAGATCAATATACATACGATCAATTTGAGGACATGATGCTTTTCCCTTAAATCTGTGACGTTACCCCACATGAGGAAAACAATTAAACCTGTTTAAGTACTAAATCTTAGGAGTGTATTTACTTTGTTTTAATTTGAGGCAGAGCAGTCAAACATTGAAAAACAGATTGCATAAAGTTTTTAGATGACGGAAACATTTACATAGTAGCATTTAAATGGTACAGTAATGACTTGCTGTATCACGGTATAAGAACCAGATTCGTTACTTTGCAGCTTTTTATCGTATATTCTGATTGGGTAAACACAAACACATTGTACACATACGGAAGAAAGCTTGACAAACTTTAATTGAATTGCGCATATATAATGTAAGTTTCTCTAAAGGCCATCGGGTCAACAAAATGCTCACAGAAAATTGACTTCTCAACATGCTTCACTTGCACTGGAGCCACACGAAGGTCTTTGGCGCTCCCTAGTGGCTTTCTGGTGCTTTTTCGAAAACGTTTAATAATGGAAAATTACATGGATGCCTTCTTGACGTTTTCCAATATGGGTTTACTTCCTTATAAGGCCTATAAGTCATATTTCTATGACTCCAGACATTTCATTATATAAATATTTGGTCCAGTATGTTTTTTTTGGTTGCCGACCAAAAGGTAAATGCAGTTTTTCAGAATGTCCACATGATGGCGACAATGTAAATGGATCATTTATTAATACAGCTGTGCAATAAAAAGGCATTATCCTTTTTAGATTATAGTGACAGTACAGAAGTTATTTGAAAAAAGAAAACAGTGGTTTTGCCCACACTTTTCAATTTGCCAGCTCTGTTGAATTTTACATTGATTGTAGCACTTTTTGTTTGAAGTTAACTTAAGTCATGTTGGTTGTATTGAGATTAGTATTTATAAAATAACAAAATCAGGGAGCTATTTGAGTTTTTATGCTTTCTGCTAAGCCTAATTTTATTTCCTGGACTGTTAGGTTTAAGCTTAAAGTGAACGATTAGTTAGTTGTGTTGAAATTCTAATTTATTTACTGTAAAAAGTTTCAGAGCGCTATTTAAGTTTTATTTGAATCATAACATTTTTCTGTCTTTTTGCATTTTTAAAAGTTTCTTACACCAACTTTTAAGCTTTTAGCGCAAATTAATATTGGCTCTGAATATTGGTTATCAGCATCCTCTTCATACAAATAATGATATTGGCCCATCCCCAGATGAAACATACTGGAATTCATTATTATTATTATTAGAATGAAGTTAAACTTGAGGTATCCTCCAATATAGTAGTTACGTGAAGCCTCACTCTCCAAAGGATAAGCTGCAATTATTCATTTTGATAGTAGGTTAATATAGCTAATATAAAAACACACAGCACGTGTTACATTTTACAAAGCTTATATAAAATAAAGCTTGTAATTTTTTTTTCATCTACAGACCAATATTTTGGGTACAATATGGCTCTTTCAACATTTTGGGTTGCCAACCCCTGCCATAGTCATTGCTGCCTTTTGTTGTTGGTTCCCAGAAAGGCTGGCTGCTCACTGAGTGTTTTTTGGTCCGTCAGCCGGGCGTTTTTTCGCAGAGTCTACGGCCACCTTTACATGATCGGTCAGCCTTGGAAGCTCTCAGTGTTTTTCTTTGCGTGCCCTTTATTAGACCATTACTGAAGACAAATGCGACAACGCCTAGGCATTTTCTTGACTAACAAAATTTCGCTTAAATTACTCATGACCTCTAAAACTCATCATCATCATCATCTCATCAGCCGTACCGCTTATCCTCATTAGGGTCGCGGGGGGGGCTGGAGCCCATCCCAGCCATCTCCAGGCAGTGGGCAGGGGACACCCTGAACTGGTTGCCAGCCAATCGCAGGGCACACAGGGACAGACAACTCATTCGCTCATTCACACCTAGGGACAATTTGGACCGGCCAATTCACCTGAAATGCATGTTTTTTGGAATGTGGGAGGAAACCGGAGTGCCCGGAGGAAACCCACGCAAGCACGGGGAGAACATACAAACTCCGCACAGGAAGTCTGGAGCTGGATTTGAACCCACGACAGGTTCCCATGACATGAACTGTGCCGCACAAGCGCTAACCACTGCGCCGCCGTGCTGCACCACTGCGCCGCCTCTAAAACTAATTATACATAAAACAATATAACAACAAGTAAATAATATGGCAACTGGCTTGCTAGAATGCTGGTGTTCTTCCAATTACGCCACAGCTCAGGGTGACCAAGACCAGCAATGCTTTTTAAAATACATCATCTCGGAAAATAGTTGGACTATACCGATTAGAGATTTTATGCCAAAAAAAGTACTATTTCGTCACATTTTAGATATTTAGGGATTACCTTTAATGTTAAGTAAAATGCCAAACAAAAACTAAAATTTGAATTTGTTCCATGGTATGTGCACTTACCAAGTATGCTGGAGGGCTTCTTTTCATCCAGATTGGTCACCTCCGGCTCAGAAGTCATTATTTCTGTCTCCACGAAGGTCTTGAGCTCATCTCCGCCTCTGCTTTTCCGCTGTACAGAAATTAAGTCCAACATAATCTCTCTCAACCACACACCCACAACTAACTCCAGCGCGTAAAGAAGGCTACAGATACCTGCTGCTCGTAGGACTTGAGGGCTTTCTTAACATTGGAGATCTTGGGTGTGTGAATGGGTAGAGTCTTAATTTCGTTGGGGGTCAGGGCGCTGAGGTCGCCAACAGTTTTGATGTTGCGGGCACGGACAAGCTGCCCGAAACCGCGGGACCTGCAATGAAGACACCAAGGCATAACTAAAGTGTGAAAAAAACAAAATTAAACCAATGAGTGATCATTTTCCACTGTCAATAAAGTCAAAACAAACAAAGAGGAAAACTAAAGCGCAATACTCCTTCTTCCCCATCATTTTCATCCTCACTCTAGCGATTTAGTTTCCATGAGCAGACAAAGACCGTCCCATTCCTTCACAAAACTTATGGGAGGAGGAAGACTAAGGGACACAAGTTTCCTTTCAAGAAAAAAAGTCTGTGGAACCGAGGCTTCTCAGTAGTCACGCCCCCTCGGTATTAATGACCAGCAGTAAGCAACTTTGGAAGAATTCCAGCAATTACTGTAAATTCTGGACTACAGCGCTCACCTAATTAAAAGCTTCACAATTTCATCTTTGTACAGGCCGCAGGTTTAAACAGCCATAAAGATGAACTAATTCAGATCAATCTTTTCAGGGCCCAACCACAACCTGGATTTTTCCATTCAAATTAAGACTTTTTAAAATTTCAAGACCACATCCAATGAATTTTAAGATTTGATCTCACACCTGTTCTGGCATACAGATGAAGTATGTGGGCGCTTAATCATGACAGACACCGGCGCCTGACAGCAGGAATTTTAAAGCCCCGCCCAACAGGAGCAGGGAAGGAATTGTGTACCTGGCAGCTAGGGTCTGATTTGCAGGGGCTAGTTGGACCCGTCCACAACCATATCTAGACTAAGGGTGGGACTTAGGTGGCTGTGAGCAAGACAACACAGAGGTCAGGGATGGGTACAGACCGACAGAGGTGCCCAAGTCACTCACAAGCTGCCACCATCGAGAGAACGGGACAGAGTACAGTGACCCGGCCATGCTGTGACTGTGTGGTGGAACTAAAACCTGCACCGGCGACCACTCGCCCAGACCTTATAGCCCCGCACGCTCTTGGTCCTCTTCGGCTCCTAGTGCGGAGGCCAACCGTCTAGGTTAGCGGTGAAGCACGCGGTCGCGACGTCCCCTCCCACGTATTTCCTGGTACAGCCTGAACCCAGTTGGACTTTATACAGGGATCAGAATGGAGATTTTCATTTTCAGCTGAAATAGCCAGGGTCCAGGAATAAAGCAGGGCGGAGACAACCCCCCCCCCAAATTTTAGGCAATTTACTTGTCCAAAACCATGCTTATATTTATCATTTAAGTAACATTTTTAGAAGATTAAAATAATTTGCCCACATAACTGATTTTTTTGTAAATACTGCAAGATAAGTTCAAATGCAGTTCAGTCCCTGCAGCTTGAGCAACAATGCGGCCAATTTTTCTATCGGCCGCCAGGGTGCGCCAGAGCAATAAAGAAAAGAGTGAGACAGTCGGATTTTGAATTAGTTTGCTACGCAAGAGAAAAAGTGAAAAAGTCGGAATGCCTTTGGGGTTCAAAAACAGCGGAAATTCTGATACCTGTTTATATCACAACTAAAATGAGTTAGACATTTTCCCATCCCAAAGTTATTATGACAACGACAGCAGGTTAGAGACTGACTGTACATAAACCTTCAGCGTAAAGCTGCATTTTCAAAAACACAAATCTGGATTGTCTGTCCGACACATTGCATTTATCGGTCAGATATCCATAAAGACTGAGTAGATTAAAACAATTTTTACAACACAACTTTCCATACATTTGTTAGTTTACTTATTGTACAATTATTAGCTCTAGCAAGCCTTATTTCGCAGTTATCAAATTTAAGACTTTTTCAAGTTGTTAGGACCTTAGGTCATAGGTGTGAAACTCATGGCCCGCTGGCCTCACCTGGCCAGGCTCATAATCTGACCCAGCCCGTGAAATCATTTTATATACATCTTATATAATGGCCTGCCAGATAACTCAAACTACAGTTCACACAATGCAACGCTATACCTGCCTTGCCGCTGCAAGACTTCTCGAAAATGTTCCTGCATCAAATAAGTTAGCTGTAGCCTGACAAGCGTAGCCACTTTTAAAACTATGTCCTGACAAACAACACGTTGGCCCGTTGAAAAACAAGACCGGGAGGTGCATTAACAGTGAGTCTTTTTTGTCAAGAAGCGGAGATGAGCTTTTATGCATCACGGTATAATAGAAAAAAGCAGGGTGACATTTCTGTTGTTGTGGATTATGCGAACGGTAAACCCTCACAATGTTGATACTGAAAACAGCCTTTCGAAACCAATGGAAGGCTGAATATAGGTTTACTGATATTATTATTACTAATAATACTAATATTATTATTACTTTATTGCTGGTAAACCTATGCTCTAATGTGGCCGTAATTTAGGAATATAATGTAAAACGGTACTACGAGACAAAACATCAGGATAACATGAAAAACCTTAAACCAAAGCAGAAGATACACCAAATTGAAGAGTTAAACAATATGAAGATCCAGCAGATGTTTTCACCAAACAAAATACCAAAGTGAAAAGTACAAATTTGATTTTTATTTCCATTTTCTTATACATTTCTTATATATAATATTTTGAATTGGTTTAATTCTGACAGGAGACATGTTTATTGAAAGCAAAGTATTTTAAGTTATTTAATGTTTAAGTTTGCTTATTTTGGAATAATATTCCTGTCTTTTTAAAATTCTAATTTATGTTAAAAAAAACAAAACAAAACAAAGTTTTACTTCATTCAATAAATTTATATCCTGTTCGACCCGTGACTAAAGGTGTGGTTAGAGTTTTAGCCCACTGTGCAATTGAGTTCGACACCCCTGCTAAGTTGTTCATGTTTTTAAATCATGTGATTGTTCAAGATGGCGATTACAAAGGCGAGCACATATTTACTACTGCGCCAAAATAAAACACAAATGAGGGCTGCGTGGCTTAAAATGTGAGCCCTATATTTCTAGACAACAACACCAGGGAAAAGGGTGCACAGTGGCAATACAGTGTCTTTGTTTTGCTGACATTAGCGGTTGCAGCTAAATTGTGCTAGCTTGTTATCGTTACTCAAGGATTAAAGGAAACTTCAGTAACTGACACCCCAATGCTATGGAAAGAGTTGCGTTTAAGGATTACTTTTACTGCTGTCCCATTCAGATAAATTAAGGACTTTAATCGTCTGTGAAAAAGTTGACATATCTTGAATACGTGCATTTTTAATTATGTGACATAGCTCTCAGTTTGCTTTTTGTTATTACCATATGAATAATGTTGGCAAAAACATGGACTAATTTCTCTAGAAGGCTGTAAGAGATGTTTCCAGATGACACCACTGTGTTGTTTTTTTTTTTTTTAGAGCGCATGTGTTGTGGGAAAGTGGCCCGCAGTTTTTCTTGGTGCCGGCACAAAGAAAAGAATCCGCACTGTATTTAAATGCACAGTGTTTAAAATTGTAGAAAAGTAGCAGTGGCTTGTAGTCAAGAATTTACACTATTTGTGTATGTTGTATTATGTAAGTCAATACAGACAGACAAGGAAAAGCCCAACATCAGTTGCGATTTGCCCAGGGGGAAAACGAGTAACGAAAAAACAATAGTGAAGCACACTACCTGACTGTTAGCATACTTATTGGTTTGCAAGTAAAACACTAGTGTTTGTGTAGGATCCAAAGTTACCGTTTTGAGTTGAGAGAAAATAAATATTACAAGCGCCCCTCAAAGTGATAACATGGAAAGCAAAAAGTAAATTGCCAATGCCTCGAGGAAACTTTCACAATAAAAGGTACTACTAGGGAAGAAAAAAATTGTAGACAAAGTAGATAAAAGGAGAAGTCATGTTTGGAGTAAAAATGTTTTTTAACTTTGATAGGCGCCAATTTTAATTGGTTCATCAGCAAACACCATTTTGTTGTCCATAGTACTCACCAAATACTGGACGATATCTGAGGCAGCACCGCTTCGATAGGCGCAGTGCATCCTACCAGAGAAGGATAGATGGAGTTTTTGGAAACGGGACAAAGCTCTTGGTTCATCTCGGAAATCTAAAGAGTTGAGTAGCAAACATTTCATTGAGAAACTGTCAAAAACAAAGATGTTCGCAACGCGTTCATAAATTGTTTAACCTACAAGGCATTTCTTGGACCTCTTGAAGTTTGGACTGTGAAGATTCCGGGGAGTCATGGTCAGCACACCTTTAGTTGGTGTTGTGTCAAACTAAAACAGGAAATTGTAAAATTAAACCTTATAAGTAAATCTAAAAACACTTTTAGTCCCTTAACATTCATACTTTAGGCTCGGGCATCTTGCCGGCTTTGGCTCTTCTGGGGGAGCTTGTTCTGAAAGCAGGACTCCGGCGATCAATGTCATCAGCCACCTCTTGGTGTTGAATAGGGTTGGCAAAAGACACGCGTCTGGACTGCAAAGCAAGAGCCTGTTAAAGTTTTATAATAACAATACAATCAATGAAAAGTTTGCACACCTTAAGCAGAGGTGAGGGTGTTTCCTCCTCTGGATGTCTTTTCAGGCCCTTTTTGAGAATGCTGGTGGAGGGGGAGGCTAAAGGTGACCAAAGCCCTTTGGACTTGTTACTGCATGGACTCTGGACCAGGTCTGGTATCAATTCATCTTCCAGGTCCTTCAGCTTTGCTGGAGAATTCAGCGATATGGCACCTATTGCTGATCTAGAAGTAGAACCTTCTACATCGACATTTATTTTTGGTGTCTCAGTTCTCTTATCATCTAGGGGTTCCTCTAAAGGTATTTCTTCCATTTCCTCTCTCTCATCCAGAGAATTAGGTTTAGGTTTAAGAGAAGTCTCCTTGGGGGCTGAATGTTCCGTAGAACTTGACACGACGTCTACCTTCTCTGAAGACTCTCCTCGCTTTTGTCCCAAGGTGCCATCCTCATTTCGGTTCACCGAAATAACTGTGTGGTCTCCGAAACACTCCGAAGCATTCAGTATTTCTTTCACATCCTCAAGGGGAGAATGTGTTTCGGCAGCAGAAGCCTCTGAAGACAAGTCTGCCTGACTTTGCCTAGTCACAGGCTCTTTTGAAAATGACATTTCAGATATGTCTGTCTTTTGTGTTAATTCAGATTTCGCCAATGTCCCTGAGATGCGTTGTCGGCCCTTCCTTGTGTTCAGGGAAGAGCACAAAATGATATGATTTGTCCTGGTCGTAGACTCAAGGTTTCCCAATGCTTCAGGAACAGTGGCGTCCCCCTGTCTGTCTTTGCAGTATTCAGGCCCCTTCAGTTCAAAATCTGAGTCTTTGTCTTCCTGGGAATCATATTGTACTTGATTAGATTCAAGTGTTTCCTCGTTTGTGACAACCAGGTCCATTTTGACAGATTCATCGGATGGGCTATTTTGTGACATCCTATGTGATTTCAGTTTCTTTGGGGACATGGTAAAACTTTCTTTGGCTTCTGCTGCATCAAACTCAAGTGCCTCGGAAGAGCCTTGGTGTGGTTTTCCGCCTTGAGAAAACTCTGCAGCTCCTGCATCTAAAGACTGGAAGCTTTCCGGAGTGGAAGCGTGCGTGGACTTTGACTGAATTTTATGCGCCTTGCTTCTGCTTGCCTGACCTTTGACGACCTCTACTGAACTATTTTGTTGAGAATGAGATCTATGCACCATAGACAAGGCCTTTGGATCACTCTTTACATCTTTTGCCTCTGAAGCCACTTTGCTCCGTGTGCGCCGCTTTTCCAGCGGACTATCAGTGGACGTTGGCGTAATTTCTTGTGACTCTTGACTAGGTTCTGTTTGTGACTCATCTATGGACACTTCCTCGCAATCGCTGAGAATGCAGCCTAGCATGTTTTTTCCTTGGATCATGGCAGTCCCATCAGTCTCAGGTGAGACAGAGGCCATTTGAGAACCTGATTTGTTTTCATTTTGTGAGATCTGTCCATAAAGATTATGCAAAGTGTTTTGGCTAGATTCTGTAGGTTTGGGAGAAATTTTGGAATTCTTATTCATTTGCGAAACCCGTTTTCGCCGTTTCTGGCTTCCAGGGACCAATTGTGAGTCTGTTTGATCGGATAATGTCTGTGGTTTAAAACCTTCCTCAAGTTTTAACGGTGATTCGGATATACTGCTACTCGTTTGTTCATTCTGACTTTCACTATCATATTGAGTGTCTGGTTGCAAGTCAATTTGACCAGATACCTCCTCAAATACAATGTCTGGATTTCTAACATCCTCTTCCTTAGAGTCTAAAATCAACTTTGGACAAATTCTATATTGTCCCTCGGAATTCTGACTAGCCTGAGGATGAGACTCCAAGTTGCTTTGTTCAGTCTCAGACATCTTTGAATAAGTATCTTTAAATTCCAAGGGAGAACTGGAATGTCGGTCACAATTTTGCTGAGAGAGATTTTCAGATTTAGCCAGGCTATCTGACTGAACTAACCTGTTGTCAGACACAGTGTCAGGCTTAATGTTTTCATTGGAATCTTTCATCTGGTTGCCATTTTTACAATTATCCCGAGTATCTGGGAATGTGTTCTCTAGTTGAGACAATTCTTCAGATTGACCCAGATCACTTAAGAATTCTTGATTCAACTCCATTAAAGATTTGGGACTTGGATCTTGTTTTTGCCTGGACTTGCTTTCTAAATAAGAAGGAATGATAGATTGTGAAACATATTGACTGGGCTTTGTCTCAGATAAAGGTTTGAATTTTTTAATAGCATCTTCCTTGGCCTCGTGTAAGGATTTGCTCTGGCGCTTCCGATATGACCGTCTTTCACGATTGGACTGGTTGTTTGGCTTTTGGTGAATTTGACTGGGCTTTGTCTTCACATGATCTTCATTGGTCTCCGATTTTCGAGATCGACCGGACTTAGGCTGCAAATTGCCTTCAGATTCAGACTGTAGGTCTGTTTGACTCAAGTCTTGAGATCTGGGTCTTTTTTTATTTTCCCCTTCAGTGAGAAAATGTCCTGAACTGCTGTACAACTTCACCTTCCTGTGTGACCGAACTGGAGACTTACTTTGACCCGAGTTAGTGCTGCCACGCTGAGATCTCAGCTGAATTTTACTACTTTGCTCGTCACTGGCCACTTTGCTTCTTGTATTGGGTCTGTTCTGTGGTGTGCTTGCATTAATAGGACTTCCTTCAGGGAGAAAGAGCCTAGCTTGCTTACGATGTCTTCGCTCACCCGGAGAAATAGAAATATCGGATAATTGTGATTCATTCCCAGTATCTTGAGACCCAAGCTCTTGATTTGAACTCATTTTCTCTGTCTTGCAGGTCATTGTGGGATTCTCCTTACCATTTTCAGTCTGAGTGTCTGGGATGACGTCATTATCGTCAGTTTCTTTATTCTTAAGCCCATCAGTCGTCCTAACGGGATCAACGAACCCATCACTGTTTGATTTGGATATTTGTGGCATCTGTTGGTGACTTGCTGGACTGGTAAACAATGCCTGTGACACCAAGTCAGAATTTTTTGATGGCTCTTGGGAGGGAGTGTTCGAGCCTGTCGGCTTTCCTTCAACATATTTCTCCAACGTTATAAAAGATTGTCGGCGGCTGCCACCATTTGACTTCTGGGGTGTGCCCGAGACTAAATCAGAAGAGCTTGATATGCTAGGACTGATGGTAACTTCAGCTTGAGTGTCCATATCGTCTTTGTTGATGTTGCCTTTGGCCCCATCCTTTGTGGAAATGGACACTGGTATAATTTCAGACTCCCCATTTACTAATTCTTTTAAGGATTCGGCGTTTGAAAGGTCTTGAATGTCTTTTGGGTTGCCTTTGGCCTCTTCCATTGAATCTCGAATATTTTCTGACTGCTTCACAGACTCATTGCTCAAGGCTTTCGGGTTTGAAAGGTCTTGAATTTCTTTTGGATTGGTATCAGCAACTTCATCAGTCTCTTGTGGAATCTAGAAAACATTCAATTGATAAGAATGATTTAAATCTAGTATTTACCTTTTTTGAGATGAGGCCCACAGCTATAATACTGAGATTTAATTTGATTATGTAATTCAATTTTTTTAGTGCACGCTCACAAAATGTATTAACAATATTTCTAATGCTTTTATTTTTGTTAAATACATAATGGAAAACTAATCATGACATAATCGTTCTTAATGACATTCTTTTTCCTCTAGAATCAGAAAATATATCTTAATAAGTAAAACTGTCAGTGGGAAGATTGTCAGCCAACAAATGCATTTTGTTAACACCATTACCTCCTGAGCAGCTAAATTGACTCACTATGGAATCTATTATTTTACTATAATTTTATCTCGTTTCTCTGGCTAGACACTTTAAGTCCTTAGCCCCATCATTTTACAGGGTTTGTACACTTTTTTTCATGGCCAAATTCATGTATTTTGCAGAACCACAAATATATCGTCCATTTACATGTGATTTTTAATCTTGCGGGTGATCTTCAATAAATCACAAATTTAATTGTGGAACTTAACAATACATGTTTAAATATTGATAGAGAGATATTTCCTTAAATCGGTATTTGGTAAAAATATTATAGGTAGCTTGCATTTTCAGTTGCAGGAAAATCTTCCCATTACAGTTTAACACTGGGAAACACTACCTTAACTTTTTTCATGGCCCATAATATGTCGATAATTGATACATAAACTTTGCACTAATACACATTTTATAGTGCCCTGTTTAGCATGCGCTGTACTCTAGGGGCGATTACGGTTCATGGGACAATGCCGTACAAACTAATACAAGCTACCGTTAATCATAAGGGGAGAAATGCAATGGCAAAGCGAAGCCTCATAAGAGCCGTGAGATGTCAATCTTGTTGAGAAACATGGCAAAAATTTTAAGCATTTACAAGCACCTCACTTAAAATTTAGGCACTTTGCAATCCTTGAAAACACAACGTTAAAATTCAAGCATCCGTACAAACAGATTTTCCTATCCTGACATTTTTTATTTAGGGCCCTTATTTTACAAAAGAAATTGCATAAAAGAAAAATGAGCAAGAGAGTGCAAGTCATCACTGGCTGAAATTGTTTTTACCTTAGATGAAGCCTCCAATGTGGCAACTTTTTCAGCTTCTTCTGTCAGCAATTTGCTCCTATGGGCATTACTAGAGGGAAAAGCACAGCTTTTGGCAATCTTTCTGCAACGCATACACCTAATGCACAGTGCATCCGAAACGCATGTCATAAGAGCCAATGCACTAACATGACTCTAAGACTTTATTTCTGTAAACAGCAATTAAACGTATTAAAGTTTTCACAAATAAGAATCAAAGCAGAACAAGGAGTGTTGGTAAAACAAAAAAAACTAGATCGGGGGGATTTTAACAAATATGACAAATAGCTAATTATTCTATGTATAATAATTACCGTATGTCAAACGTCATTTTCAAACTGTTGTGACAGATCTGTAACAGACCAAATCCATTCCAGAAGCAGTGTGTATCTACACGCAACAAGACTTTCTATTTTGTTATAACGTCCCTCATCCGTGTCAGAAGAAACTTGCGCTAGGGCTGCACAATTTCGAGAAGAAAAAAAGCATTTATTTATAATGTTTAATGAGGATGACCTGGAATATTGCTATATTATAAAAAAAGTTATTTGTTAAGATTTTGAAGAAAAATAAATGGTCATTTTTTTTTTATCCCACTTATGAATCCTAGGATCAATACTAGTGACATCCTTAAACCGTTAAACAGGCCTTCAGCCTGTTAAGAAGCAAAAACATGTCTTTATGATGTCACCAGTCCCTTAGGAGTCTACAAATGGCCATTTTTGGAAACACTTAGACTTTTGGCGGAAAAATACTTGTGTTTAGTTATACATATTGTGATCAACTTTGACCTGGGGTCAGTTAAGGCTTCATGCTATTTTCCAGCTAAGATGCCAAAGCTACACTCATCCGCAAGCATGTGGGTGCAAAATAAATATTCAGGTGAGAATAAAACCTTCGATTTCTGTGTGTTCCAACTTGCACTACTTGGTAGCACGTGCTGTGATCATTTCTCCAATTGGTTTAACAGCAGCATTCAATTCACTTTTGGATTCTTGGATTGGGATTTTAGGTGAATTTTACTGGTTTGTTAAGGAGTTAAAAAGTAAGCAGTACACTCTTCTGGGGAGCGTCGTTAGGGTTGCGCTCTATAATCCCTTAAAGAACGCAGTGTCTTGCAATGACAAAATTGCAGTATATCACATCGCACAAAATCGCAGTATATCACATCGCACAATCGCTAAGATTTCGGTTAATCGTGCAGCCCTAATGTGTGTTAGGTGAGAGTTCGCTTCATGTTAACCATTAAATTCAGCACTTACAAAGAGTCTTCTTGACTTTGAGTGTACTGCGTGAAAACTGTTGAATCTAAAGAGGCATCCAAGTTGTTGTACATTGCAGGGATGTCAACCCTGTACAGACAAACAGTAGAATCAATGTTTAACTAATGAATGATACAATTTAATTAACGGCACAAAGAATATGTACCTTTTAGCCCTTTTAACCTCCTTCTGGTGTTCTGTCAGAACTCTCTCTTTTGTTTCAGGTGGAATGAAGACGAAGTCAACAGAGGCCTCCTCATCCAGCACTTGCCTGCGAAGAATCTTGGGAGATCCAAATTCCAGCTTGGTCTAACATAAAGGGATTTGATAATGCTCAGATAAACAGGAAAATTCTTAAAAGCCACGTACGACTTGATTAAAGACTAACAGGAACAGGTTTAGGTGGCCTTGAGGAGCCAAGGACACTCAGCTCAGTCTTTTCAACAAGCGGAGAATCCCTCATCCCACTAGAGGTGACCGGCAAACCACAGAGCTTTGTTTCTAACTGGGAATTTTCACTCTGAAGACACACAACACGAGTAATTCAGGAGGCGCAAGTAAAGGTCACAGGTTAACAAAAACTCACAGAGTAAGGTCCACTGAGCTCATCTGCAACCTTGACTACCTCAAAGCCAGGAAGAATTATTGGAGACTTTTGCTTGATTTGGCTCAGAACTGGTCTGTAAAGACCACACAAACAAACAAATATGTAAGTCGAGCCTCAGGGAAATGTAATATTGTTTACAGTAATTTATGGCCTAACAGTTATTACCGAATGATAAAAGAAGTGTGGCAGTATTCACCTGAGCTCATCCGGGTAGGTCAGACTGACTGCATTGGCGAATGTAGAATTCCAGAAGTGGATGGCAGTTGTGCGGTGTTGCTTCTTTTTGTGTAAGAATAGTACACAGAGCAATGGGGAAAGCAGAGCTAGGAGGTCATCGTCACTGGCCAACATGGAGCGGCTCTGAATGCAGACCAGGATCTCACCAAGAAGCTTCTCCATCTACAGGGGAAAACATTACCATATTTCTGGATTATAAGGTGCACCTAACTGGCCAGGGATTTGACAGTGTACCCTATATACCGCAGAATACGGTGGATACAATTGGAAACGCATGCAGTATTTGTAGGTGTGTGTTTCATACACCTTTCTCACAGCCAAATTCAGGCACTTTTTAATGGAAGTAGGGTCAATTTTTCAATTTCTCCAGTTCCAGTAAAAGAAAACATATGGCGCGAATCTATACTGTATTTTGAAGAGCCACAAATTTATCCGGATATACATATGCAATTTTTAATCTTGTGTGTGCATAGATCAAGACATTTTTTTTTAGATCTTGAGTAAATTGCGAATACATTTGTGGATCTGAACACATATGTAGCTTTTTTATACAAATCTCTTTTATATGGATGGGTAAAAAATATGTTGCTTACATTTTCAGTTGCAGGAAGTTCTTGCTATTACAATTTACCACTGGGCGACGCTACCTAATATTTTGCATGGCACCTAATAAATGCCCATCAATGATATGAAATTCTTGCACTAATACACCTTTCATCGTGCCTTGTTTATGTGTAGCATGCACCTGTCCTCTTGGGCAGAACCCATAGGGGGCAATGACGCTTTACAGGAAAATGCTATACGAACTACAGGCAAGATCTTAGACGTAAGCTCGGCCCGAAACTTGGGTCACATCAGGCCAAAACTGTCAATACGTTCAGGTTCTTTCCGAGCTTCTCGCTCTTTTATTTTTTTTAATTATCCACCTCTCATTGTCGTTTTTTCTCTGCGCAGAAGTCGCAAAATAAATTCCGCCCTCGTTTGAGCAGACCAGAACCTTAAAGCTCCTCAGTAGAGGGTGCTGTTTTCTTAAAGTTGAAGCATGTCAATATGAATAAGTACTCAAAATAAATAAATAAATAAATAAAAGCTAATAGATAAAGCACTTTTATTTTGTAATGAGCATTCGCATTGAAATTGCAATTACGTTTTCATGGGCCTTATAGCCGCAATGTCTGAAAAATATGACAAACGACTTTTTGGGGGATATGCTCTAATGCTATAATCCGGTGCGCCTTGTAGTGCACAAAGTACAATACTTTGACTTATTCCAACTTCATGGTAAGCATAAAAGCAGACCTACTTTGGAAAGAATCAATGTAGTAAATCTAGGTGGCTCGCAGGATGATTGCTTGTAGAGACCAACGAGAGACGGAATGAGTGTGGTCAGAGCCTCTTTAACTGCGTTGGCAAGCGTAAGGTTGTTGAAGAGGGTGGACAAGACTGAGAACAACGCCGTGCCGGTGGTTTCTGAAGGAACATCCTCCCCTGACGGATAAACATCCAAACACTGAACCAACAGCGATTGGAAGGCGGACAGGTTGCCAAGGACCTTGCTTCTTTTCCTAGTCCAATTAAGTGGAGTGCGAGGAGCTGCAAGAAAACTCTCGTTTTATGGAGGTGTGACAACATGTGGACATGACATTTTCATCAGTTAGACAAGTGTTTCAAATAGTGGGTCCAGACCCAAAGAGGGTCGAAGACCTGTTTTTCATGAGTCTTGGGCCTTTACAAATAAATTTGATTTGAAAATTATGCTTAGAAAAGATTAACATAACTGAGGGTCTTTTGAGCTCTTAACAGTAGATGGCAATAAGTCCCTGAAATGTTGAGTTGACACACACCATTTAACAGCACAGAAAAAGACCAACTAGGACAGTCTACACATGTTGGGCATGGCCCAATGCAGATACAGCGGTCAATATATGTGACATGGACTTTATTGTCTTGAAGATGAACGTTTTGGATTTCATTCAAAATGCAGCTAATTGAGCATTAAATGAAATTATAATTATAAGACTTATTACATAAGTTGTTTTGTTTGGCTCGTCTTTGTTTAATGAGAATATATACTACCATCTCTGCTGTTTTTTTAACGTCATGCTCGTTTGTGTTTATATCTTTCAGAAAGGATTTCTGATTTCTCCTCTCACATTTGTCTCTGGTACCCAAGCAAAAAGAGTGTGATGAGATATCAAATGCCTTTTCCTATGTCGTCTACATCCATAGTGGTCTAGTGATTACACAGTGGATTTAGGCCTATCATTATGAATATTATTATTACTAATGTTACTATTGCGTTGGGCAGTGACAATATTGTCGGACATCAAACCGGTCAGTGGTACAGAAAAGGTTGGGGCACAACAAATTAGAATGCATATTCTCCTCCTCCAATCCTTTATACAGGGTGACAGAAATAACTATCACTGGTACAAGATATAAGGAAATGTAAAAATATACCAAAGAAATGAAACACCACACAAGTGATTCCCAGGGCAGAAATCAAACAGGAGGTCTCTCATATCGTTTAAAAAAGTAGGCAAACTTACACTTGAGTTTTTGCTGGAATTTTGGTGTGTAGGGAGAAAAGTCCACACATTCAACCATGACTTGAAGGATACAAGCAAAGGTTGTCAATTTTGATGGAACCTGGAACAGAAAAAAAAATGATGCAAATTGATATTTTAAAATGGGATTTTAAGGTTCTGAGTCAGGCC
Source organism: Urocampus carinirostris (assembly GCF_059441175.1). NCBI lineage: Eukaryota > Metazoa > Chordata > Actinopteri > Syngnathiformes > Syngnathidae > Urocampus > Urocampus carinirostris. The sequence goes on along the minus strand of NC_142362.1, from coordinate 35,922,750 downwards.
CTACTGATGTTAAAACATCAGTGGCTAACCGACCTGACAATATTGTGATCCTCATAATATTTAAGAATCTGTTTATTAATGATAGACAAACTTCTTTTTATAATGCAACTAGGCCTGTCACGTCAATCTAAGTAAGTTAATCGATTGAAATCATGAATAAACAGAATTACCAAAGTATAAGTAGTTGTGAAAGTTTTATCGAATATAATTTGTATCACTTTGGTTAACTATTTTAAATTTAATACTTATCATTCTTAACTCTCACATATACATTTTCCAGTATTAAATTCAATTCATGAGATTTAATTTGTATCACTTTTTGATTCGTGCTTTTTTTTAAATTCAGGTCTGTTTTTCCGAGTCACCAACAACTGACCCTGATCTTATGTTGGAACTAGGTCTTAGTTGAGCGGTGGTGCAAAATCATGACTACTAAACACCTAGAGCAAAATGCTTGTGCACATCTCCCAGCTATTGTATGTTCATCGGACACTAAATAGTGCTATGATACAAAACTGAAACCGCAGGGAAAACCAAGTCATTCTAAGTCTGCTGTGTAACACTTTAGTCCTGTTCAACCACCTGCTCTGACAAAGGATATGACTTTTTTTTTTTTTTTTAAATATTTGTGGCCATCTAGTTGTGAGTTTTTCATACTGAAAAAAATCCCAGATGCTTGATACTCACTGAAGGGCTACGACAAAGCCTTTCGATTTTTTTTTTGATGCTTCAATGCTTCTGAAAACTTATTGCATTTTTGCATCCCATTCTTTTAAGAACAAAAAATCCAAGAATAGTGGGCAGCAGCCACTGCGCATGAAAAAGTATAATCGTGCACTCAATGGTAGCTTTGACACCTGGATATTTTTGGTAAAAGTTATCATACCATCTCAGAATCTCTTACCAGTGTGATAAGGGTATTCTGTTTTTAATATGGGACATCTCAAAGGTGATGTCAAAGGATGCCAGTTTCTTATGTTTGACTATTATTGCGCAATGTTTGTTGTTTTGACTTTTGTGCCATTGTCGGTATTGGCCAATCATGTTGCTGTTCTTTGATTTCACACCCCTTGGGGCTTATCTGTTTTTTGTAACTTTGAAGATTTAATGAAAGTAGCTTAGGGGAGGGCTGGAGAAGGGGGAAGCAAATTCCTTATCTGAAGACGTCTCTCCCTGTGCTCTTTGCAAGTTCAAAAAATGTCTTTTACCAATTTGAGTGTCAACTAAAATTTAAACTTATCACAGCCCATTCCTAATACATAAACATGAGTTTGAGTTAAAAAAAGACAGAAATGTTCTTACTGCTAGGGCATTATTATCCAGTGTGGCGGCCATCTTGACACAAAACTCCTCACAGCAGATATTCTCCTCAGCAGTAACCACTAACGCCGAACAGCGGGCAAAAACTTTGTAAAGTTTGGACCAAGTGGATAGTAAGGACTTCTGAGCTGCCTGCAAAGAAGAGTGTAATTATGTGACAATTGACAAAAAAAAAATTGATGGGTAAGTGTTTGTATATGCAAACCTGCTGCAAAGGCGGGTCACTCAGCAGATGAGTTATGGGGAAGATCAAGGCTGAATGCATCGCGCTGAAATTGTGCTCCAAGGCATCCCCTTGGTTGACTTCGTTTGACTGCAGTAAGAATGGAAACACTTAGGATTCAAAAGACACACAATTCTCTCCCCCAAGTCAGGAAAAACCATTGTGGATTTTCATGAAAATATTACTCTAGTGAGATTTATTTTGTGATCTGATTTATAGGCATCACTGTCCACACTCCTTTAACATTGTCTTGACTTACTGCATTTACAAGCAAGGAGAAGTGTGACAGGGATCAGAATTTAGTTTACATGCCCAGTGAAAAAACCAACAGCCCAGTATACAGGGTGTTCGTGATTAATCAAATTGGCGGTGGAAAGCAGGAGCGACGTCATTATGCAAATAAATGTGGTTGCTGCATTTAACATAAGAATATTCAACTAAGTTCATTCATGTTATTTACCAAATCAAAAATGTACAGCAGAAACCCGGGATAAAGCGACCAAACCTTGCAACGTTTTCTCTTAACGGTGTGGAATAAGATGCTTTTGGCCCCTATTTGTGTCATTTGACCCAATATACGACATCAAAGACAACTTATTCCAGCTGTCCAAAAGTTTTGTGGCGATTGTGCATACAGTGGCCTGCAAACCATTTGGCCCCTTGAATTTTGTGACCTTTTTCCACATTTCAGACTTCAAACATCAAGACATAAAACTAATTTCTTGTGAAGAATCAATATTAAGTAGGACACAATCATGAAGTGGGAACACACTTTATTGGATATTTTAAACTTTTTTAACGAATAAAAAACGAAAAAGTGGGTGTGCAAAGTTATTCAGCCCCTTTACTTTAAGTGCAGCAAACTGTTCAGAAGTTCAGTGAGGATCTATGAATGATTCAATGTTGATCTAAATGTCTAACAATGATAAATTAAATCCACCTGTGTGTAATGAAGTCTGTGTATAAATGCATCTGCATGAAGTACAAGGAACACACCAGAAAGGTCCGAGATACTGTTGTGGAGAAGTTTAATGCTGGATTTGGATACAAAAAAAATTCCCAAGCTTTAAACATCCCAAGGAGCACAGTGCAAGTAATAATTTCGAAATGGAAGGACCACTGCAAATCTACCAAGATCAGACCGTCCCCTAAACTTTCACCTCATACAAGGAAAAACTGATCAGAAATGCAGCCATGGGGCCCATAATCACTCTGGATGAACTGCAGAGGTCTACAGCTTAGGTGAGAGAATCTTTCCATAAGACAACAATCAGTCGTATACTGCACAAATCTGGCCTTTATGGAAGAGTGGCAAGTGGGAAGCCATTTCTTAAAGATATCCATAAAAAGTGTCGTTTACAGTTTGCCACAAGCCTCCTGGGAGACAAACCAGACATGTGTAAGAAGGTGCTCTGGAGAGAGGAGACCAAAATCGAACTTTTTGGCAACAATGCAAGACGTTATGTTTGGCGTAAAAGCAGCACAGCTCATCACCCTCAACACACCATCCCCACAGTCAAACATGGTGGTGGCAGCATCATGGTTTGGGCCTACTTCAGCAGGGACAGGGAAGATGGTTAAAATTGATGGGAAGATGGATGAAGCCAAATACAGGACCATTCTGGAAGAAATCCTGATGGAGTTCGCAAAAGACCTGAGACTGGGACGGAGATTTGTCTTCCAACAAGACAATGATCCATAACATAAAGCAAAAGCTACAATGGAATGGTTCACCAAAAAAACATATCAAGGTGTTAGAATGGCCAAGTCAAAGTCCAGACCTCAATCCAATTGAGAATCTGTGGAAAGAACTGAAAACTGCTGTTCACAAACGCTTTCCATCCAACCAAACTGAGCTCGAGCTGTTTGGCAAGGAGGAATGGGCAAAAATCAGTTTCTCGATGTGCAAAACTGATAGAGACATACCCCAAGCGACTTGCATCTGTAATCACAGCAAAAGGTGGCGCTAGAAAGTATTAGCTCAATGGGGCTGAATCATTTTGCACACCCACTTTTTGTTTAATTTTTTTTTAAATATTCAATAAAGTGTGTTCCACCTCATGATTGTGTCCCACTTGTTGATTTTTCACAATAAATTACACTTTTTATATCTTGATGTTTGAAGTCTGAAATGTGGTAAAAGGTCAAAGTTCAAGAGGGCCAAATAGTTTCGCAAACCACTGTTTGTAGTGATGTGTCAAAGATGTTTACTATACACAATTTCATTTGTTTGTAAACTTTGTGACATATTTGATGGGCGGGGTTTAACCTGGAGGCAAAAGAATGTCCACGCTGGTCAAAACCTGGAAGAAACCCAGCTTTTGTTTCTGCTAGTTAGGTGTTAAAATGTGGTGTTGTGCATTTGTGTGCCAGATTCTGAGAAAAACGTTAGTGATCGAAAATTAAGTTTTACAGGGTCCCGGCGGACACTCCCGATCAAAGAAAAAGATACTTATGGATGCATTGAAGCTAAAAAAATGGACTGAGACACTAATCAAATACCCTAGTTTGCAGCACACTTCATTTAAGGTAAGATAAATTAAATTTTAGTAATTGTTGCCATGAACCCCCATATTACCGTATTTTCCGCACTATAAGGTGCACCCCGAAAAAATAGTTTTTGGTCCTATTTTTGACATACATAAGACGCACCGGATTATAAGGCGCTACAATGGGAATGTCGACAAAACAGTCAGATAGTTCAGTCAAATTTATTACCCCCTTAACATTCCCAAAGCTTGCAAAGACGCAAATACGTGTCGAGAACACGTGCGGATGCGGTGTCCGTACGATGTCACTCAAATGCATCGTTCCATCATTCAGAAGGTTAAAGTCTTGGGATTCAAGAAATGCCAACCATTCCTTAGTATTTATTTTCTTTTTCGCTCGCAACTTTACTGTGCATATGACAATAAACACTTGGAATTGAGTTTAATTTAAAAATAGACAATCCATTCCATCCATTATCTGCCCCGCCTATCACAGAAACATCAAGTTCAGTCTGAAACAAGATACAGGTACAATATAAAACCCGGAGTAGCTCACCGAAGTCGTTGTGTTCATAATAATGTGCAGCCAATGTCCTCTTATATCCATGAGGGTAGTAAATCCAAGAGAATAAAATATTTACAAATACAGAATAGAAAAAAATGCTTTCTCTATGCCGTCAGCCACGTGCTATAAACATTCATCTTTTTTGGCCAATTGCATGCTTTGTTTCGCCGTTTAAGCCAATGCCAGCCTGTAAATAATAAAAAGGATCCGCCCCTTGACCTCTGAATAACTTTAGCCAATAGTGATCGATTCAACTGATGATTGACATATTTTTCGGCTAATTGCAGGCTTTGTTTTGCCGTTTAAGCCAATGCCAGCCTGTAAATGATAAAAAGGATCCGCCCCTTGACCTCCGAATAACTTTAGCCAATAGTGATCAATTCAAATGATGATTGACACATTGGTTAGCCAATGAAACGCCAGTAAATAAATCCCAGCATACACAGCGTACTACTTGGCGTTCGGGGGAAAATCTAGTCGGCGGCTGCAAGTTAGTTGGAAAACTTTGCAATTTTAAAATTGATCCATAAATAAGGCGCATGGTCAGCTTTTGAAAAAAATAAAGGCTTTTAGGTGCGCCTTATAGTGCGGAAAATACGTTACTTATTTTTTTGTAGATCTCCGGATATGTATATTTCATGTGTTTTTCAGGGATCCCATGAAAAACATGTTACTAATTACTAAATAATTTGGTGCATTATGTTTTTTTTTCTATCATTGATAACTTCTCATTAAAAAAATTTGAGGGACTTCTCAGTGAGGCAATGCAAAAAAAGCCACTATTGTAAACAGAGCTGCCCTCTTGGGTGCGACCAGTAGGGGGCAGTGACGCTTCATCTGACACCACCATAGTGACAAATAGAGGTAAGAACGAGCCTAAAAAAATCTAACCCACGAGTATAAAGGACCAAACCAGCCCAGAGCCTGGCCAATTAATTTGATGTGGGGGACTGAGTAAAGTCAAAGCTGAACGCGACAGCACCGTAGTGCACGCTTTGGCGCCGGAGCGTGCGACACCTAAGTGCACACTTGTCGAGCGAGAAACCCAGCATCAATCTTGTGCTGGGTACGCAACAGTTACACAAAGCTTTATGACATGTTTATTTCCTTCTATACCTGATTAATTGAGTCCGTGAGAGGTGTAACCACGACACTCCATATCCTTAGCAGGTGTTCTTTGCTCTGCATGGTGGCGACATTGCGGCCAATAGCACCAAGCACAGCCTCAGTGAACGCTAGCGGGGAGGTGGGCCCTGAGAGGCTACAGCCTACCAGTGTCTGGAAGCACTTATAAAACCTGCACATATAAATAACAAAAACAAATTTGAGTGAAAAAACAAATGCAATTACCGTCTTTTCCGCATTGAAATAGGAATATATGGCGCAACACCTAAAGATAGTATTGTATTTTTTTCACACATGGGCCACAGTGAACAATAACGCGCATGAAATCGAGACTACAGTAAAGTTAAGTTTGTACAGTGTATATTGATGCAATGCAATAATATGCGAGCTGACCAAATTCACAAAACACTATGCAATGGCACGCTAAACTAAATATAGTGGTGGCGATGAGAGCAACAAAATATTACCACTAGACCACCAGTGGTACTGATGACATAACATTTCATTAGAACTTTTCCCTTTATGACACCAATTTGCATTCCGATAAAGAGCAGGTTAAAAAGTCTCTTCACCTTTTCACCTGTCTGAATAAGCTGTTTAATATGTATGCGTACATATGGCTAGTATAGCATTTTGCTGAAATACTCGTTTTCTCCATTCTCTAATATTTATTGGTAAAGAAGTGCAGAGACTGTATAATCAGAGTTTGCTATGCAAATCAGTTTTCCTGGCAACATGAGTAAAAATAATGTGATGAAATCAGCTGACAAGGTTCCTACAGCTTAAGGAAATTTAGATTTAAGAATTTTTATTCCTTTCGATTTCAAATTTAAGAGCAAGACGACAAAAAAAAAATAATTGGAGAAAAACACATTCAAGGCAATTTTAAACAAATGTTTACTTTATCTTTTTTAAACGACATGTTGGTTCAGTTGAAAACTTGCTCTCTGAAAAACATAAAACTCATAAGTTTTTAACATGGAAAACAAATGAAAAAAATACGTTTACAGTACATCAGGGTTTCTCAGTCAAAATGTGTAGGTAAACTAACACTTCTGCTATATGCATGAGGCATTTTTTCATGATGCATGAAAAACGACTTTTTGGTGCATTCTAAAATGTTAACATAAAACATACCACTGCTATATTTGTGACCAAACCATCATTAAAACACATGCTATGACAAAGAAAATTTGTATAGCCATGTGCTGGCGTTGACTATAGCTTTTGTGTGCAAATTTTCAAAAAGTCTTCCTCCACTTGTGGCAATTTCTTGCACTTTGTCTTTGTATCGCTTCCTTTGCGTGATTGATTTAGTGATCAGCTGTGCCATCAGAGTGCCAGCCTTTCCGTCAGCGTGTCCAAACTTGCTAACGTAGGCAGTTTAGTCAGAACCGCATGCAAATGAGTGGGGAATTTCAGATTCGGGGAACATTGATAGGAATAAGTCTCCAACTTGCACATTTGACTTAAATGGTATGTTTCATCACGGTGTTCAAAGACTACAGAACCTCCGCTCTTGCCGTAGCCTTACTGCCAAACATCCGAACATGTGATGCTGCTGCTGCCCCGGTTGTTATCAGGCGTCCGAGTGGGTGCATGGTGTAAGAGACGAACAGATCTGGGAAATATCTGGTGTCTGTTGGCAACTCGATTCTGAAATTACGCGTTTTGCGCTTCGCATATGCAACTCCAATGCCTTGACTCTCATTGTCCAGAGTTTACAATATTTGTAGCACAAAAAAGATCAAGCCTCATAATGACTACCAGGCACAGCTTTTAGCCATGGGGAAAGACTTATCAGACAGCCAATTTTCTGCTTTGAAAGGCTTAACTGACAACACGTCACCATTTCCATAGTTCTTTTATTGTGGTCATGCGATGTTGCCGCAAAAAATTATAAAAAGGACAATCGATAAATGTTTCTAAAACTTTAGTTCAAACAAATATACATTTGTTTTACATTTTCACATAAGACTTTCAAAAATTGGATTAAAGACATTTAATGCCTTAAATTGGGAAAAATATACCCAATGGATTTTAAGACTTTAAAGGATCCGCAGGAGCCCTGCCTGATTCCTAGTCATATGTCATTTATACCGCTGGTGGTTTAGTGGTAAAATGTCAGCACTCTCAAGGCTAGTACTCTGGTTCAATTCCCAGTTGTATGCAATGTTCTGCAATTTAGTTTAGCGGTATTTATAAATTTGAAAAATCATTGCACAATAATGTTTCCAACACGGTATAAAACCTTGCACGGTAATGGATAACTAATTATTGCATGCATTTCCAATCTTATCCACCGTATTCTTCGGTATATACCGGGCTCTAAGGCGCAGTTCAAGTTTCTGGTCAAATTGGGGGTTTAAGGTGTGCGTTATAGCCCAGAAAATATGATACCCATTTCCTTGTTTATCACAAGTTGGATCCCTCCCAAAAACGCCAAAATCTCTAAAGCGGTTGATTTATAGGGGAAGCCATTACGGACACTTTGAAAAGGTCAGACCTTAAAAACTTTCTATTTAAAATCAGCTTTTAAATATTAATTACCAAGTTGATAACCATACAGTCCACATTAATTGTTGATACATGTAGCTTACACACAAAAGCGTTGCAGAAAGTTAACATCTGACAAAATTATTGATACATGTTTGACAACACTTCCGTTAAACCAGCGTTTTCCAGTCAAGTTTCAGTATAAAAAACAAGATAAGCATGATTTTCTCGTGGATTCAAACAAGGTGTAAACCTCGCTTTTCTTGTTCCAGTTGGGGAAACATAAAAATTGTGGTAATCAAAAAATAACTCACCTGATGTCTTCTATGTAGGCTGCCAGCATGTTACTCTCAAAAAGGAGCTGAATCAGGAAGAGTCCTGGAGTTCCCTGCGATTAAACGGACAGTTGTCTCAAAGATGGCAATATTTGTATATTAAAAAAAAGGACTTTGTGCTCACATTTAACACGTCCATCTTGCCCACTTGGTATGAGGCAGAGCCAAGGACGCGTGGTGAGAGGCCCTTCAAAGTGCTCTCAAAAAGAACCTGTAAAAATGACAATATACAGTGAGAAGCTCGTCGTTTACAATTACAAATTGACTTTGCCAAGGCACAGCATTTTTATTTGATGCTTTGTAGGTAGGCCACCAAAGAATGCACCAAAGAGCAACATCCTTACTAAAAGCCGCCTATTTTCTAGGTTTTAATCACATCAACGTAACATTTTAAAGACTGATTTCCAATTAATAATAACACTTTAAACGAGGGAATTCCATGTTTAATATCTCGTGCGTACATTCAATATGGTTGGTGTAAAGTGTAAAGAAGAGGCGAGACGTTTCTTTTGAAATGGAATAAGATTGATGTGGTTGAGAAAATGGTTGCATTGCTTTTTTTCGCCTGCTTTCTACCACTCTTGAAGGCCATCTTTCAAGTTAGACTTCACTTTATCTCTACAGAGCATATTATTTTATTAAATGTTTTTAATATAAAACAATACAGGTTAATTATACAAGCCTTAAACAAAATATAGCACTGAAGCAACTTACGAACAAATTCAACTTACGATCGTCTGGAACCTCGTTTGTAAGTAGGGCAGCGTCTGTATGGTGAAATGACATCTGAGCCCTTTAGTGTTACCTGTGGTGTTCTGCAGGGTTCAAAACTTGTCCCTCTCCCCCTTCAGCATTACATGCTTCAATTAGGTATTATTTGCCCTGCATGGACTTGCTCCCTCATATCTTTCAGATTTAATTCCCTCCTATGTTCAGGTCCGGAGCCTTCGCTCTGAAAATGCTCATGTACGAGTGATCCCAGGAGCAAAGAGGAGAACCGCAGTTTTGAGAATGTTCTCCATTCGGGCAACCTCAGTGGAACCGTTTAAATCTAGACCTGAAAAACGATTCTATAGCTTATGAATGACCTACATGTCATGTTGACAATATCTGTATTATTTGTTATTGCAACATCCATTGCAACCTGGCCATCCTAGAAGGGAGATTACCTTATGTGCGGTCCCTTCTCAAGGTTTCTTCATTTTCCTCATGTTGAGGTTTTTGATTTTTTTCTTGCCCTCATGTAGGTTTTACATCAGGAGATGGTGTAATAATAGTCTGTGGTTTGCAATAATATGTGGTCTGTGCAGCCCTTTGAGACTCCTTGTGATTGAGGGCTATACAAATAAACATGACATTAGTTATGAAGGCAAACACACCAGCACTTTGTTTGCAGGAAGGGCCTCCGACAGGACAATCGTCTGCAGGGCTTGAAGCGTGATGGTCAGAACATCACAGCCGTTCCGATCCTTTTTACTTCCTGCACAAACAGTTTATTATCAAACACAAAAAAAGTTTTTACTACAGTCACATGACAGATGAAGATCATCATCGGGTAAGAACCCTCAGTGGTCGTTTCTCATCAAAGCAGCAATCTACTGAACGCTCAGACTTAAACTGATGAATCTGGTGTCAGTGAGCCGGGCAGGCGGAAAGGATGTGGTCTCTCCATCCAACTCCGTGACGACTAAAAACCCGGACCCAATCAGGAGTGCTCTATGTGGCGTCACGTGGGAGGGAACTACTAATTGAAGAACCCTCCTCTTTGTGTGGGGGGCCACAAAAACATTGACACAGAAAAATAAGGTATAAACCAACTTTCCCTACAAAGAGGCGCATGTAGGTTAAGTCATTAGCAAAACGAAGACAAGTATACATAAGTATAAGTATGTTTTAATTTGGGAATTTTCCTTTAAGTACAACAGGACAACTGAAAAAACAAATGTTTAAAAATGAAAGCTAGACAAAAAAAAAGTATCAAATTTTCAGTACTATCAAGGTGCACCCCTAAACCCCCAGGCTCAAAATTGATTGTGCACCTTATATAAAGTCAAAATTGGAAACTGATTGTAGTATCTTGTTATCTATTAATGCAATAATTGATTTTTATCGCTAACCACTACAGTAATCCCTCGGTTATCGCGGTTAATGGGGACCAAAACCACCCGCGAAAAGTGAAAATCCACTAAGTAGCGACGCCCCTTCAAAAATGCTTAAAAAATTAAATAGATAAAATATATATAATTTTATTATTATTTTTTTGGGACCTGCGAAGCTCTGAACCCACGAACGTTGAACCAGGAAATAGCGACGCAAATGCCTGAAAAATAAATATATTTTTTATTATTTTATTTTATTATTATTTTTTAGACCCGCGAAGCTCTGAACCCGCGAACGTGGAACGGCGAAGTAGCGAGGTCCCACTGTATTACAATACAACAGCGGCAATGGGGATCAAATCCAGATGGCAGCGGTAATAGCGCCGAATCCCAACCACCAAGCCTCACGGGACATGGCTTTCATAGGAAAAGGGAATACGTCTTGTCTCTATATTACACTATTTTTAGCCACGGTACTAGATACAAATGTTAGAGAAATGAGAAAACAAAGTGATTAAAAATTGGTATAAAATTTTGTTTCACATATTCTCAGCTAAATTCATTTATTTTAGGTGACAAAAGTTGTTGAATAAGTGAGACAGTGAGTTTATTTATACCTTTCAGAAAGGCCAAATTACTTCCAACAGTGACTCTCCATTCAGTTCAGAATTGCGTGCATTTCGTAAAGACATTGCAGGTCGACGCAAAAAAAAAAAAAATTAAAAAAAAACTATTTCATTGGCCCGCAACCTTTTCTGTACCTCGGACCGGTTGAATGCCTGACAATATTCTTATCACCTGGCCCCCCCCAAAAAACCCCGTCGTCAACAACATAGTACCGTGACTAAAGATAGTGTGATGATGACAAAAACCCTAATGCCATTTCATGTGTTGTCTGTGTCCCTCATAGTCTAGTGTATAGGGTCGCTCTCCCTGTCAAAAACCGAGTCGGATTCCAGTTGCATCTAATTTTTGCAATTGTGATCAGCGATGTATTTCGACTGATCAATCAATGCACAAATATACTTATTCAAATGTAGTGCAATTTGTATCCTTACTGTAGTTTTAATTCTATGTGCCTTGTACTGCAGTGCGCCTTGTTTATGGAATCACAAAATACACATTTTTAGGAGTATTTTAGTGCAGAAAATACAGTGGATACAAGAAAATTTTACCTGTTCACGTTCAAGATAATAAAAAACTCGCAAAATAAAAAAAGTTTGCATTGTTGTAAGGGACTATCAACCGCAAGTAGAATAGTCTGGTCTATTATTGAGCCCAAGAGCCAAGAAGAGAGCCGCAGGTTCGAGAGCGTTCTCCATTTGGGCCCCGGTGTTGTGGAATGCTCTTACCCCTGAGATTCGATCTGCAACCTCAGTGGAAATGTTTAGATCTAAGCTTAAAACACACTTCTATTCTATAGCATATGGGTAACCTATATTTATGTTGATAATATGTGTATCATTTGCCCTCATGTAGGTTTTAGATGAGGGGCTGGTGTCATAGTGTCAATAGTCTGTGGTTTGCAATAATCTGTGGTCTGTGCAGCCCTTTGAGACTGATTAAGGGCCATACAAATAAACTAGACTTGACTCATCTGTTTTTCTTTTTGATTCCAACATTTTAGGGAACTCAGCTTAGATTGACAATTTTCTCCTGTTAAATAATGAAATTTGTGAATGGTCCCGCCCTGAAGACACATTTGCAATTTTGTTGTACAGTTATTATCAATAAAACGCAATGTACTTACCGGACTCGATGGTCACCATGACATAATGCACAAGATGATCCCATAAAAGTGCCAAAATGGCATCTGAAAATAAATATTTAAAGACAGATGCCCAATGGTTAAAAAATGTCAATGAAAAATTGAATAGCAATTCCAATTACTAAACAAGTTAAATCAAGCGTTCAAGAAGGAATTCATTTGTTTTGATTCCATACATTTTTTAATAAATCTTGATTTTTACAACCATGGAAGACATTACACGTTTGTAGTTTGATGAAGGTTTAGTCATAATTAAAAGTAATATTTCCCTACTATGTTTAAGTATCATTTTTTTTTACTGTGAGGTGTTTTTATAACATTTAGTTTAGTTTTAAATTGGCTTTTGAATATGTTAAAATGAGTCCTAAAACATACACATACCTGAGGCATCCTTTCCAACATAGCAGAAGGCATCTCTGATGTTGGAGATAAGCACAGCAGCGTGTTTGCTAAAGGAGGAAGCTCCGGTCAAGAGAGGGTGCCTCAAAGGCTCTAGAACCAAGGAATTAAAAGATGTAGTTGAAGAAAAATTAAATATGCTGTAGTAGTATTACTGCAGTTTTTTTCTTCTTTCATGGACACTTGAATTTCGTAGTTAAGTATAAGACTCCTCAGACATTTATTATTCGAAGTAATTAAAGTAAAGCGCAGTCCCCCACCAAGAGCCAAGACTATCTTGCGCTCTGTCGTCACGGAAACCACTTCAGATCCAAGGAAGTAGTGGAGAAGCATTTCCAGGCCCAGCAATTTAATGGAAAGGAAAGAGGAGAGCTGTGCACTGGAGTTCAGGCTCAGTCGTGATGTATTGGGTGAAAATCCTGGTGTAAAAAAAAGAAAAAGAATTATTCAAAACCATGACATAAATAAATAAAAGGATAATTTGGCATTTAAATAAAATATTTATATTTGATAGGAAAAATATTGTAGTTATAAATTAATCATATAACTTAATTAAAAAATTAAATACATTATTTTACCAGACAACAATTATTTGTTATTTCCTGTTTCAACAAAGTTTTGTAAGACAGAGACATCAGAGAATGCTGATAGTCTTTCATCATTGCTTGCTGTGGGCAAAACATGCACGTAAGTGTAGAAAGAAAGGCAGAACCTGCCATTATCATGGCAACCGTTAGCAAGATACTTTACGTTTGAAATTGAAAAACACAATCTCCACCTTTTGACTCCAATAGGTGACGTGTGATTAAATCAGATTTGGTGAGATTGTGGATTAAGAAAACATTGGTCGTGATAATGGATTATAACAAATACAATTTTAGATCACCTTTAAATATTGAACATATCTGTTGATTTTCATATTGTTAACTTTCCAATTTCTGTGTAGATTTACAAGTTATTATAACTAGCTCTGGCTACATGTAGTTACCCCTTTATGTTGCCGCAGGCTGCTCGCCGTTGTCAAAGTTTATTCTTTTAAAATATATTCATTTTGTTGGCTTTTGAAAGGATTTTTTTCCCCTTCTGGGAAAATTCCTTATTCCCGAGACAGTTGGAAATCTCTGATCCGAGTGGAGAGCTTGTCCAGGAATCAAACAAGATTCTAATTTATCATAGAACTTTGCATCAATGACGTGGTATGAATTAATTTATGGCTAAGCCCCACCTTCAAACGCAATTAGCCAATCACACTGTGCGTAGCATACCCAATACGCTCACGCTTTAAGAGTTCTTTCATTCGTAGGAATCCATTGATGTTCGTCAGTTTTTGTTGGCTTGTGTTTTTTCTTCCATTTTAAACTTTAAAATGTACCAACTCTGTGCATGGCGTACATGCACATTTCATACGAGGTATCCTGAGAGGTTGGGCGATGGAGGGTATTTTTGTCCTTTTCCAAGCTACGTTTAGAATAGTCGACCACAGCACCAACTAAATGTGGATTAGGTTAATAAGGATGCCTACATCTGTTCTAAGGCAAGTTATCATAGTATTTGAGGCTACATATTGTCACTTTGCCAGAGAGAAATATAACGTTTCTATACCGTCGCATAGCCAATGTTAGGCTGACGTAAGCTTTTGCCTAGGTTGTAGACCACTAAACTAGTTGAAGGTAAACAATGCTGATCCTCAATTTTCTTTAAAATGGTGATGACAAAAAGAAACTGTTTATTGCGTGTTCATGTGACCTGAACATTTAAGACTGAAGCTTAAGCTTTTCATTGACCTTCTCAACAACTAAAGTATTACTATCACCGTCCAATGAATAGTTCAGGCCCTTTTGGCGACTTTGAAATGATGTGACCTTTCTAGGCCAAAAAAAAGCATTATCATCCTGTGAAATGTCTCCTACTGTGTCACTTGCCATAGCGCTCTTCACAGAACGTAGCCATTTTGTCCAGCGAGTAAAAATCTATGCACAAACATACATTTTTCGACTGAACGGTTTGTTACCGAAATTAGAGTGGATAACCAGTCAAGAAAAATAAAACAGGATTACTAAAGAATAACTCAATTTGGAATAACTAATTTAACACCTTAAACCAAATAGGAGTGTTATTTCGCTGCAATTAATTTTTAAATGTTTTCCATTGTCTTGTACATTTAATCAAAATACCAATCTCTGGTGTTTCTTACCAGTTATCAAACCTAGAACTAGTTCCATAGTTTTGATTCCCTCTGCCTAACAGCATAGGTCTACACAACCATATCAAATTAAACCAGCACCTTTTATAAATGAAAATCATCTTGTTAAAAAAAAAAAAAAAAAAAAAAAAGACAGATTTTTTTTTAAAGAGTACATATGTTAACCTAACAATATTCTACTGGATGTGTTTTTCTGTGGAGGAAAAAATATATCAACTAAATGTTATTTAGACCATACCAGATTTTGGTGTGCTGGGTGTCGCAATGCCATTATGACCTCGGGCTGAGTTGGCGTCCGATCCAATTGTAAATTGTAACAGCGGGAGTGACACCTGAACATGCCAAAACCAGTCCTTACTATAGAGTATAAATCAGAAACTTTGAGGGGGAAAATAATTTTTTTTTTTACCATATCGAACTGGGGCGATAAATTTGGTCCAAGTTGGACCACTAGGTACCACCACACCTCCACCTTAGTAAGCATCAGCGCCTCTGTCCGGATACTGATTGACATGAGGGGCTGCATGAGTAGCTTCATTCGCTTCGCACTGCAAAGAACATCTTGAAAGAAAGAACACTGCAGTTAAGAGCTTTAAGGGGATTGGCAAAAATAAAAAAACAAATAAAATGACAAGTAAAAAAAAAAAAAAAAACACTGACCAGGATTAAGAGCAAAGTTATCTATCAAACTCTTCCATGCAATAAAGGCGATTTTCTTGACTGTCGGAGAGGAACTGCGAAAGCCGAGCTCCTCCAGATGTAGCAAAGAGTTAATAAACGGACCTCCTCGGTGGAGCACCTGAGGAGCAAACATCAAATTTGTGAACAACAACTTAAACCACATTATACAAATAAACATCATTTAACAAGTGATACGACTTTGATTAACACAAGCAATAACATCGGTTATTTTTTTTCCCTTTTGACACCACTGATTTTAAAATATTTAAAGGGAAAAGACAATCCAAGTTATCACCGTTTCAAATGATGTTGATGTGTCTCAGCGTAACAAAGATATTGAGCATGATTGCCATGTTTAGAGCCTCATCAGCCAACCCCACTTGATGAAACAAGACTTACTGAAACAGTGTTGGGGGGGATCCATTTGCAAAGTGGGTTCAAAAGCTGTAAGTGTTAATGGGATTAAGAGTTTTCTGTCATCAACATATCAAACATTTCTTTTCAAAAAGAGTGAAAAGACCAATCCCATTACTCAGTCTTTCACATACCCACTTCTCCCACTATTCCCTTTTCAGATTATATGGTGAAGGGAACTATTGTGTTTATTCGCGTATAATTCATTTTCTAATACATAAAATAGAACTTTAAGTGTGGGTTGCTCGTTATATAGGAGAGCAGGGGTAAAATAGTTTATAACATCAGAACTGATGACAACAAAATTCTAATATTTAACCCGCTAAGAAAATATCATGGGTACTTCCACTTTTTGATATTATTTCCACCAAACTAAAGACGACTCCTGCTTCTGGACTTTTCCTTTTCTTGCAGCCTCCTCTGTAAGAATTTAAGTTCCATAACATAACAAAGCAAATACATACAGTATGACTGGTACCATTCCCTCCCAAAATTGTTTGAAGCTAAAGCTAAGGGGTGTGTGATAAGGGCGTTTTACCAGACTTCCCAAAAGGGGAGCTTGTAAAATTTTCAGAATTTCTTAAAACTTGTAATGGTTTTGTCAATTGGTTTAAAACAATTGTATATTATACATTCTGTTTATTCCTTGTATTTTTTAAAATACATTAACAATCTTGCAAGAAAAAAAAAAAAAAAAAAATTAACACCATACCTTCCCAAGAAGCTTGACAAATAATGGCCACAGCTTGAGAACGTTTGTTTCATTTTTGGACATGAAAAGCTTCTGGAGCTCTGGAATAAGTTTCTATAAATAACAGCATAATTTTCATGTGTTGTTTAATAGTGAAGATCATTTTACATTTTGAAGGTAGTTACCCACCGTTGACATCAAAGGTTCAACGATGGCAGCTACTTCCATCTGTTTTTTCAAGAGCAAAGGCAAACCCATCTCAACTGCAGCCGCCGCCCGAAGGCGAACCTTAGAGGCCGAGTGCACCACCAGGGGGATGACGAGCTTGGCCCAGCACACAGCATACTCGCTCATCTGAGCTGGAGCCTGCTCTAGCAATCTAGAAAGGCGAGGGAAAAAATAAAATTACAGAAATAACTATGGTGAAGTTGGGTAGTTTGATTAAAATCAGATTTACTGGTTACCCATTGACTAGTACTGTCAATAGTTAAAGCTTTTACCGGTTGCTCTAAAGGTGGAAGTGAACCAAAAGAATTCCCTAACAAATTGTTCTATGGGCGCCCAGTAGTCTTTACAAAGTATTTTGGCATTGTATAAGTGTTTCAAAAGGAATAGCCACCTATCTTTATACATCTCTGATTCGGCCATTTTGAGACATGGTGTCCAAAGATAATTATATCTACATTACAACAGCAGGTTGTCCAGATGAAAACAAAAGGAATGGTCCTATCTGCCATGGCAAGACAAGTCGATCATTCCAAATCTGATATTAAGATTGTTGACTGTTTACAAAGCTAAAAACTCACTCAAGTCACTCAAGAAGGCTGGTCGTCCACGGAAGACAAAAGAAAGAGGAAAGGTCAATGCACTGGATGTCAGTGGGTAATCGTTTCACCGTGCAGCAAGAATTGCTACAGAGTTCAGTGCTTAACATGGTAAGAATCTGTCTTTCCATACAGTGTCTTGCTGTTTAACATTGAATTCATGGCATGGTCTTGCCCAGTGTCTTAAAAATCCTTGGGGACAAAGTTGGTCAAGAAAATCCACTACAATACGAAACTGTGGAGATGGCTGGAAGGAGAATAGACCAAAATCACACAGTGTGAGAGACTAGTGCTATCCCACAGTCGCAGATGTCCTGAAGTTATTCACTGCAGAGGAATGTACACTTACTAAAGATGGCTGTTGTAACCTTGAGAATTGTTTTCCATGCCTAATCATTGTTTTTCTCTCATTTTGATCAGTGTGTTCTCCAATTTTGATCAGTGAGTTTTCTGATTTTTTTTTTTGTGAAATGACTTTAGGCATTTTGTAAAAAAGTGTTGTAGCACCATGATACAAATAAAATAAAATGTAATTTAACCGTGGAACAGTTAAGATAGTATTATGCCAAAATTATTCAAGTTTGTGTAAGTTGCCATCTAGTTTTGATCTCCAGTGTATATTTAATGTGGGTGGACTGGAATGGCGCGTGTCTATGGCAACATCCAGTGGACATGTTGAAAGCTGCAGATTATTGTTTGATGAAAAGCAGCTCATTTTTTTCCTTTGCTTCTCTTAACATCGTCTCGCGGGCCGGATTAAATCCGTTGGTGGGCCTGATACAGGCTGTCGTTTGGTAATCTGTGCCCAAATTCAAATTCATCAACAACAATATTGACATAAGTGTAGTTTTTTTTTTTCCAGTAGTGTTTTTTAATCCTTTGGGTTGACTTCCTCGATAGAAGTCAGGAATTAAAGCAGCTTAAAAGAGATACTGCTTTTGTTTTGTATGCTTGCGCCCAACCTCATGGTCTGCTCCAAGCATGTGTTGAATTTTGAAAAGTACTTGTAATCAAGTGTGCTTGATATTTGCAAAATTGGAATAGATATCAGACACCTCTGACTAAGGAGTTGACCGACATATACAAGATCGCAACGTTACCTGATGACTACATTTAAAGCCTCATGTTCCATGACAACTGACTGCACCTCTCCTTTGTTCCAAACACTTTCCAGTGTGCTTAGTATGGATGGCACCTAGGCTTAGAAATGTTTATATCAGTACAGTGCCTTGCCAAAATAAAGTGTTGGTATTTGTTGCCAGCTAACCTTTGTCGCCACCATATCAGCAGGGAAATTCTGTTTAGCGATGACCCAAAGGGCTCGTGTGCAAGTGTTTTTCTCACTTGACTTGGCCACCACGGAACAAAGTGCGGACAGGATTTCTGTGGTAAAGGTTTCTGGAAAACAGGCATGCATTTTCTAGTACCTATGACTTTTTTAAAAAGAGTACACTATACATACCGGATACTCCTGAGACGACATGTGAATGGTAGACACAAAAGCCCAAAGCTTGCAGGGCGGCCTGGCTCAACTCAGCATGCGGACTAGTCACATGGCTCTGTTGACATCAGATAGGGGTGGTTAGTAAAACGTTTAGTTGTAGAAGGAATGGCGTCTGCATTTGGGGAAAAAAAAAACTCACCAAGATGTCATTACCCAAGCGGGAAAAGTGCTTTATAACTGCAGGAAGAAACTGACGGCCTTCCTCTCCACTAAGCCGACTGAAAAACATTACATAATTAATAAATGTTTTATTACTTTGATGTATACTCAGTACAATGGTTTGGGGTCACCCATAGAATGTTTTCCAGAAAAAAAAACAACAAAAAAAAAAAGAAAAAACCTCACTCTTATTTATCAAAAGAGTTGTCCAATGCCTGCGTTCTTTTTTTCCATATTCATGTCTTCCTTTTGTGGACCAGTCTCATATGGATTTTTCTTTGCCACTCTGCCTAGAAGCCAGCATCTGAGTTGCCTCTTCACTATAGATGTCTACACTGGTGTTTTGTGGGTACTATTTAACCAAGCTGGTAGTTGAGGACCAATAAGGCATCCATTTCTCAAACCAACGACTAATGTATTTGCCCTCTTGCTTGGTGTTGCCTCCCACTTTTCTATCTACTCTGGTTAGAGCATGGTTTGTGCTGTGTTCTGAAGGGAGTAGAACACACCATTGTAAGAAATCTTCCTCGCGATAATTCTAGAAGCAAAACCTGTTCATGGCAATTTCTCGCAGGGAATAGCAATCGTTTCACCTTTACAAGCAAGTTTTCTTCTGAAAGTTGAATCAAGCCTACAAATGTATTTTCCGCACTAAGGCGCACTGGGTTATAGGGCGCACACCCCAAAAATATTTTTTGGTCCTATATTTTTCATACATAAGGCGCATCGGATTATAAGGCGCTACAATGGGAACATCGAAAAAACAGTCAGATAGTTCAGTTAAACTTATTACCCCCTTAACATTCCGAAAGCTTGCAAAAAAGCAAATACGTGCGGATGCGGTGCCCGTACGATGTCACCAAACAAACATTTCTTAGTTTCCATTTAATTTTTTGCTGGCAACTGTGTAGACAGCAAAGTAAGGATTTTATTGTGCAAGTAAACAGGGTTATTTACTGTGCATATGACAATAAACACTTTGAATTAAATTTAGTTTAAAATTAGACTCATCACAGAAACATCAAGATCGTTCTAAAACAAGATACCGGGAAAATATAAATCCGCATAGCTCACCTAAGTTCTCTTGCAGCCTTCACGTAGCCATGGTCTTCTTAATACCGTGAGTGTAGTAAATCCAGGAGAGTAAAATATTTACAAATACAGAATAGTAAAACATGTTTTCTCTATGCCGTAGTGCAACCCAACTTGTGATTCACATTCATCTTTTTCGGCCAATTGCAGGCTTTGTTTCACCTCTTTAGCCTATGCGAGCCTGTACATGATAAAAAAAAATCCGCCTCCTTTACCTCCGAATAACTTTAGCCAATAGTGACTGATTCAAATGATGATTGACACATTGGTTAGGAAATGAAACGCCGGTATATAAATCCCAGCATATACCGCAGACTACTTCGCCTTCGGGGGCAAATCTAGTCGGCGGCTGCTTGCTTTAGTTGCAAGACTTTGCGACTTAATATTGGTCCATATATAAGGCGCACTGTATTATGAGGCGCATGGTCAGCTTTTGAAAAAAATAAAGGCTTTTAGGTGTGCCTTATAGTGCGGGAAATACGGTAATCCAGATACTAGCTAAAAAGAAGGTCAGTTTGATGGCTTCTCTAACCAGCAGAAATGTTTTTCAACTGCGCTAACATCACAGCAAAATGTTTTTCTAATAATAAATTAGCCTTTTATAACAATGGGCAAACACTATCTACAATTAGAACACTGGAGTGCCGGTTGCTGGAAATAAACCTCTACTGTGCACGACGTATGTAGACATTTAAAAAAAAAAAAAAAAAAAAAAAAGACATTTGCGTCATTAGACATGTCCACAGTGTATTGGGTGTATTTCTGATAGGTTTCATGTTATCTTTACCCCCCCCCCCCCCAAAAAAAAAGGACAGTGATCTCCCTTCGAAAACAATGTTCAAAACAATGACACTTCTCAGCAACCCCAAAATTTTGAACGATAGGGTACTGTACTTATAAGGATTACTTGGCAATTGTGAGGTAGGCATCGGTCTGTTCAGGGCATCCAGCGGTTGTGTCCTCCAAACATTCCAGCAAAGGCACGATGCTGAAGCTGCTTGGTGGCTCTGCCGACGCCATCATTGTTACTTGATGCTGTAAGGAAATTAAGACACGAGCATTTTTCCTTACAAAATGATGTGTTGAGGAAAGAAAATTATAAGTAAACCATGCTATTATGTTCTTATGCCTTCAAAAAAAAAAAAGAAAAAAAAAAAGACTAGCTCTAGAACGGTGCTTCCCAAATTTGAGGTTTAGTGCACCCAAAATCATGATTTACAGCAACTTGTATAGGACTTTTTAGACACCAAAATCCAACTCAAAATGTTTAAAACAACATTCAATGTACAATTTGTTTCTTTGTACATCCAAAACTCGTATTGGATGGCAGTGGTTATGTTTATGACAAGAGACTGGCCACGCATCATTAACCTGTCATTAGTTAAACAGTAATAGTTTGTACTTTGCTTTATTTAATCTTGGGTTCCTTTACATCTCCCTGTAATTATTATTATTATTATTATTATTTTAAACAAATTAAGTTAATTGCTTCCTGCAGCGATTTGAGAGTCGGCTTTGTTTTAACATATCAATATGGGGGAAGGTAGCAAATTGCAGCTAAGATGGTGGTTAAACAACTGAATTGTAGTGTACTTATAACCTATTTAGAGACAAAATACATTAAAATAGCCATTTGGGAACCCTTAGCTTTAAAAGAGTCAGCGGACAAAATACCCGCTGCGTTCATCTTCTTGCCTAATGGATTTAACTTCAAGAAGACTAGGACTCTTGCCCATGTGCGCGTTTCACCCAGACTAAAAACAAAACGTTAAGCCTATATATGGTTTGACCCTTTAACGTTCCGACAGCGGGCCATCAGACAGTTGAGAAGGTCAGACGTGTCTGTATGAGGTCACCAGTCACAGAAATATGTCATGCACCATATTAGAAAGCTTAAACTCTTGGGATTCATGGTATTATGACTATTTCAAAATGTACTAATAAACAAAATATCAATCAATCTGAAACAAGGTACCAATAAACTATCAAGCAAACTCACCAAACTCAACCAAAAAAGGCCTGATGAAACAACTCCCAACAAACCTGGTCATTACATTCACGACAGTTCAGTTATCCAACCATGTAAACTATTTACTCCAAAACACACTATAATGCTGAAAGATTTAAAAAAAAAAAAAAAAAAAACTTAAATCTGCCTAAAAGCAATTGTGCATCATTTGACTGTGTTTTAATGCATCTGTTTGGCTTCGTAATTCCATTTTACAAGTAAACAAAATTGTGACGCATTTTTTCCATATGGCCGTGGGCTGTGACCGTTCGATTGACAACACTCTCGACCATTTGCAGCTTCTTCTCAGAGTCTACAGCCTACAATAGTCAATTAACGTCTAAATTGAAACAAAGGACAGGCTTTACCATGGCTCCAAATAACTTCAACCAGTCGTAGCTGATTAAGATGATTGACAAATCGGTTAGCCAATGAAAATAATAAAGAACGTGGAAAAAGAAATCAAATATTTACAACTCTTAAAATTCAATTCACAATGTCTAAAAAAATGGGCAAAGTCAAGTACAAGGTTTTAAAGTTGTCTCCAAATAGCCACTTTTGAAAAGACATACCATTAGATTATGTGTAAATATCAAGGTTAGTTTTTCAGATAGAGATTAACTTTGACCTGGGACCAAGAAAGGCCTCATGCTATTGTCCCCAGTGGTTTTCTAGCTAAGATGCCCATGGTACACTCATCTGCAGGTATGTGATTGAAAAATTCATGTCAAGTCATTTTTATTTGTATAGCCCTTAATCACATGAAGTCCCAATAGTGCTGTACAGACTATAGAATAATTTTGAAAATACAAGAACAAAAGGGGAAAAGAGCAATGAGAAGATAAAATTATCACCTACAGAGGATAAAAATGCCCACCAACCCCCCAAATATAAGCCAAGACAAAAATACTTTGATTAACAATTGAATATTCTTCTGGAAGCAAATCTGGGAAATCAAGGAAAGAATAACAACTTACTATTTTTGTGTGTTCCAACTCAATTACTGAGTGGGATTAGCACTTGCAGACTTTATTTGGTGACAAAACTTAAGTGTGTTAGTAACCTAAGGAGACACAGTCGTCCATATTCTCCCAAAAAATGATCAACTGGATTCAATTGAATATGGGTACGACTTAAATTGTAATTTTAGGAGACATTTGCAAGATTGTTAAGGGGTTGCATACCTTCAAGTTATATGTGGAGATGCCTTCGCAATATCCACCCTGTAAAGGAACAATGTAAACGTAAGATGAACATACAAACATTTGTACATGTAAAGAAAACCACATGCATACATAACAGTTTGAAGTGTGTTAAATGAATTACAAGTTAGAAATCACCTGGCGCACTTTACAGATGCTGGCGTGTAAACTATTGCAGTTAATTAGCTCACACGAGTTAGCGAATACATCCTATCTAACACGCGATAAACACGCACCTGACGAAATTACTGCTGCAGCAGACAAGTTAAAAACATAAGTATATCTAAGGACAAAAGAAAGCCAAAATTAAAAAATAAACAAATTGAGCTGGATAACAATGGAACTGACTACGCCACAGACGCAGCATAGCAGCGCAGCTTACCTCGGCCTCCAAATGCAAAGGAATACCAGAAAGTATGAGAGCAGGAGCAGCACTACGATTGACGGGGTTCGGTGTTTAAAACAGTTAAAATGTCAACTTCTTTGGAGGACCGACACTCGGCCTTCGGCTGAGCTCGTCCTGTGGCCCCGCGAAATAGCTGGCGCCAAACTACCACAGATACGTCAAAATTACCTTTGACCCTCCGTGCATCACTTCCTGCTAGTCAGATGTAGTTCGCAAACGAAACGACTCGGAAAGCTGGCTCACCACCCATCAAAAGTCGGTTCCAAAGCCGTCGCCAAACACGAGCTTTTTCCTTTTCATGTGTGTTTCCCTTTTTTTGTTCTTCTTTTTTTTCATTTCTTCTTTTGTTTATTTTTTACTTCTTTTAATCTTGATTTTTTTTCTTTTTTCTTTTTTTTTGTCTTTTATATATTTTTTGTTAGTTATTATATTATTTTTGTTAATATTGTCTTTTCTCCTTTTATATTTTTGGGTACCAAGTAATTTCGTGCACAATGTTGTTACATAATAATTGGTGATGTATTGATGTAAGCAGGGATCTCCAACAGGGTGCCCGCAGGCACAAAGCTGCCCCCTGCTCTGAAAATAGCTTCCGAGTTCTGGGTCATTGTGATTTATAAGTTTAAGTGTTTTTTTTTGGGGGGCAGCACGGCGGCGCAGTGTTTAGCGCGTGTTCTGATGTCATGACATTGAACCTCCTGTGTGGAGTTTGCATGTTCTCCCTCCGCTTTCCTCCCACATTTCAGAAACATGCATTTCAGGTGAATTCCAAATTGTCCCTAGGTGTGAATGAGCGAGTGAGTTGTCGGCCCCTGTGTGCCCTGCGGCTGGCTGGCAACCAGTTCAGGGTGTCCCCTGCCCATTGCCCAAAGATAGCTGGGATGGGCTCCAGCACCCCCGCGACCCTACTGAGGATATGCGGTGCAGATAATGGATGGATGGATGGATTTTTTTAGTGGTTGTCTGAGTCGATTAAACCTTACCTCCAACAAATATCAATAGTGACCACATAGTAAAAACATGATACGTTGTTATTTTAGAAATGTATACAAAACTGGGTGCCTTTGAACTAATTAGTAACTAAAAGTAGCTCTCTGCTTGAAAAAAGGAGGAGACCCCTGGATTTGTATTGTGTTCAGTAGGGTAGGGCGTCGATCTGTCCGTCACCTGTACATAATCACACAGCCTTAACGGAAGAAGAAAGGAGGAGCTTGAGCGCTCTCAGTGCATACATAATATACATTACACAAAATGAGCGATTACACTTTGAACTTATTTACAAAGCCATTTAAAAATTGCTACTCACATCACCCTGTTCATTGAACAATATCAAAGATAAGATTTTTTTTAGTTTTCATAAAAATGAAACTTTCAATGACTCTTTCAAAAACAAGACGCATTGCTGTACAATGCATCGATGGCTCTAAACTAACTCAACGTGCATAGGATCAATGGGAACCGAAACAAAGTTATTTGTTCTACAATTAGTGTTTTATTACACTGCTCTGGGTCGGCTAGTTGTCTGTGAGAGAAGTTTATAAATTACTGCGGCTGCTTTACATGCACTTTCTTTGAGATGTCACTATTCCCTCGTCAGCATACCTGATTAATCTATGACAAAAACGAATTCCAATGAAGGTGGTTTTTCGTAATTAAAGTAAAACTTGTAAGTTATGGGATAGATAGGACATGCAGTTTGTGAGCTGGTGTATCAGGTATGTAAAGCCCATTATCTGGTTTCCATAAGTTCCTCCCCAGAGACTCTGAACAGGTGGAGATGGCACCACTCGCTTTATGATTTGACATGCTGGGTCACTCATTATTACATCCTCTATATACCATTACCTCTCACAAATCTGAATCAATTTCCATGTGTAGTTTGTACGGGGCTTCTGACTTTCTCATAGATCGCCAACATTTTGCATCCACCTTTAAAAGGTTATAAGCGGCTTTGGACACCTTGACGCCATGAATATAACTCTATAAATAATATTTGAGACCCTATTCTACTGTCTTTTTAGATAAGTTTGCATAATAAGATAGGAATCGTGCATCTACCATATCAGAGATAGGCTACGCTGTCAGGAACAGTGATTCAGTTTCTCACTGTTGCTTTGGTCGCTCTATTTGCTTCGCACGTGATGCATGGAAAGAGTGGTTTACTGCTTTCTGACAGGTCTATTAATCGTTAATATTGGCTGCTTGAGGGTTCAGTCCAGTATATAAAGGACAAAATTTTAACTACAGTTTACAGTCAAGGTTTCACACCAACAGACAGCTGTAAAAATAATTCATATGGAAGTTCATTAAACAATCTATGTTTATTGTTGAGACACTTATGATACTAATGATTAGGATATGACACTTATTTTCTTATTTTTTTTGTGTTCTATTTAAACTTCTTCAGTAGATGATTAGTAAAGTAAAAGTCTATGAATCCAGGGCAGCACGGCGGCGCAGTGGTTAGCGCGTTTGTGGCACAGTTCCAAGGTCTTGGGAACCTCCTGTGTGGGTTTAAATCCAGCTACCGGACTTCCTGTGCGGAGTTTGTATGTTCTTCCCGTGCTTGCGTGGGTTTCCTCCGGGCACTCTGGTTTCCTCCCACTTTCCAAAGGCATGCATTTCAGGTGGATTGGCCGGTCCAAATTGTCCCTAGGTGTGAATAAGCGAGCGAGTTGTCTGTCCCCGTGTACCCTGCGATTGGCTGGCAACCAGTTCAGGGTGTCCCCTGCCGATGATTGCTGGGATGGGCTCCAGCAGCGCCGCGACCCTACTGAGGATAAGCGGTGCAGCTAATGAGATGAGATGAGATGAGATGAGAAGTCCATGAATCCAAGAGTGTGTGTGTCTTGATAAGAGTATATTGAACTATCAAAAATGGTAAATAGAATTTACCTAAAGTGTGTGTAGCCACCCTTCTGAAAAACTGTCATGATTACTGATGCAAGGCACCTGAGCCTGCTCCTCGGACGCTGATCTTTTTAAACCCCCGTCTTCCTGTCACCCGTTGTTAGTCTGTCTGGCAAGCTTTTCGACCCTGACTCTCTTCTGTTCTGATTCCTGTTTGATTCCCGGCTCCGACCCCATTTCTAAACTTGACTACATTTTTGCTCCCCCGTCCCGTCCATCGATCTGTTTTCCCCGCTCTAGACACTGCCTTCGCTGGCCAGGGAAATACCACTTCCGCGACTGAGTAACCTGCTCCCCACGATCAACGATCAACAATCTATCTAATCGTGTATACTACCCTTTCCCTTCTTCCTAATAGAACTAAGAGAAACGCACGCAAGTGGGTCCTGACTTCGTTCTGGTCCTGACATAAACAAAGTTTTTTATCTGTTTACCTAACATAATGATCTAAAAACGTATGTGGTTATCCAAAAAGGCGAGACGAGTTTTGAAAAGAATAAACTCAGCTCTTTAATTAAATTGGTGAATGAATTGTTAATTAGAAGAATTCATTAACCTCCCATATTAGCTTCAGTGTGATACAACTGAACAAGCGAGCCACAAGGGTCCCATCAAGTTCTTTCTTGCATTTCAGCTTGATGTGGCATCAGTGTTGTCAGGGTTGGGTAGGGTTACTTTAACTTGATTACATTTAATTACTTTTGGATTACTCCAATACCAAATATGCTAATAAAAGACAAGAGAAACTATATATGACTAAAATTATGACTCACAACACGTGGTAAGCTTTCTCTCCTGGCTTTGATCTCCGGCAAAACTAACATAAAATGCGACAGAAACAAAATGAAAATAAATCCAAACAGCTTGCCAACATCATTTTTGCTGTTCCATGTGTTCCGTTACTCCCCAAGCCTGCACAAAATTTAGTAATTGTATTCATATTTAGTTTATTTTGTCTTTTATTAGCATATTTGGTATTGGAGTAATCCAAAAGTAATTGAAAGTAATCCAGTTAAAGTAACCCTACCCAACCCTGAGTGTTGTTATAAACAAGGTGTCGCTCAAGACTGTTTGGACCGACATTTCGCCCTTGCCAGATACCATACGGGAGATGGTCAGATTGCATTTTAACCCCTTTGTCCCCAATGTTGGCCCTGGGCCAGCATTCCGATTGCTTTGAGACCTCAGCTTTTATTCATCTACTTCATATTAGGAGAGCTTTTAGCATGGTTGATCATGCTATATTCATGAATAAGCTAAGATACATTGGAATCAGAGGTGCTGCATTGATTTGGCTACAAAACACCCGAGATAACAGGCAACAATAGGTTCCTATATTGCAAATCAGCAATCAATAAAGTGTGGCGTTCCCCAGGACGAAAAGGGAAAAAAGCCGAGAATGCAGAACACAATGAAAATCACGAGAAGTTACGAGACCGTGATAAGTCAACGGCGACACAGCAAGGGATAACTGTAAGACAAAATTTATACAATTTGGAAGAAAAGTATATAATTATGAGATACAGATCAACATGAAACTGTTTAGTTTAATTATGTGTGTGATGATCCATCCATCCATCCATTGTATGCACCGCTTATCCTCAGTAGGGTCACGGGGGTGCTGGAGCCCATTCCAGATATCTTCGGGCAGTGTGCAGGGGACACCCTGAACTGGTTGCCAGCCAATCGCAGGGCACACGGGGACAGACAACTCACTCGCTCATTTACACCTAGAGACAATTTGGTTTCACCTAACATGCATGTTTTGGAATGTGGGAGGAAGCCGGAGTGCCTGGAGGAAACCCACGCAAGCACGGGGAGAACATGCAAACTCCACACAGGAGGTTCAATCTCATGACCTCAGAACTGTAACGCACACGCGCTAACCACTGTGACGCCATGCTGCCATGTGTGTGATTTTGTTGAATAAAAAGTGATACATATATATCTCATCCCATCTCATTAGCCGTACCGCTTATCCTCATTAGGGTCGCGGGGGGCTGGAGCCCATCCCAGCCATCTCCGGGCAGTGGGCAGGGGACACCCTGAACTGCTTGCCAGCCAATTGCAGGGCACACGGGGACAGACAACTCACTCGCTCATTCACACCTAGAGACAATTTGGACCGGCCAATTCACCTGAAATGTATGTTTTTGGAATGTGGGAGGAAACCCACGCAAGCACGGGGAGAACATACAAATTCCGCACAGGAAGTCTGGAGCTGGATTTGAACCCACGCAGGAGGTTCCCATGACATAAACTGTACCGCACAAGCGCTAACCACTGCGCCGCCGTGCTGCACGATACATATATATATATATATATATATATATATATATATATATATATTAATAATAATAATAATAATAATTTCCTTTGTATTGTCATTCTTGGTAAGAACAAAATGTCGATACACCTGACCCGTTGTAGTGAGCCGATGCAGTCGCAGCCAACAGAGGGCGCCGCCATTTTACCAATGTTATAAGTCTTAGGAATGACTCGGCCGAGGCGCGAACCAGCGACCTCCATATATATATATATATATATATATATATATATATATAAAATACATTAGTTCTACATGTATTTTCTGATTTTTTATAAAGTGTTCATGATATTTTTTCTTGTGTGATGATGACATTAGAGTTATATTACATAAAACACCTTTTTATAATACTGAGATTATATGATATGACTAATGTGAGATGTTTGGACTGTCAAGGGGACGGGACCAAGATAATAATAATAGTAATATTAATAATAATAATGCATTTTATTTCAATGCTCCCTTTAATACACCCAGCGTCGTTGCACACAGAATGTAATATACAACAAAACTACAATAAAACAACAAGCAATAAATGCAAAAATGAAAACAGGGAGTCTGGGTGGGGTGGCGTTTGGGGGGCAGGTATTATGGGTAAGCATGTTGAGTCCAGATTTGAAGATGGAAAGTTTAGCGGAATTTCGGAGGTCAGGTGGGAATAAGTTCCAGAGCTGGGTGGCAGAGCGTCTGAAAGCTCTGCTCCCCGTGAAGCTGAGGCGGGCAACAAGTACGGTAAAATGGAGGGAGGAAGAAGATCTTAATGTGCAGGATTGCGTGGCAATATGAATGATGTTGGAAAGGTAGGAAGGGGCAAGGATATGGATGGCCTTATAGGTGTACAGCAGGATATGGTGGGTAATTCTTTAGATGATTAGGAGCCAATGCAGTTGTTCAAGAACATGGGGTGATGAGGTGGTGAGAGAGCGCTTTTGTGAATTCTGGACCATCTGAAGGATCAAGAGATCGCAGGTTCGATTCCCGGCTCCTCCGTGTTATATGTCGAAGTGTTCTTAGGCAAGACACTGAATCCCTAATGCCCCCAATAAGCAGGTCAGCGCCTTGCATGACTGCATGGCCGCTATTGGTGTGTGAGTGTGTGTGTGAATGGGTAAGTGACAAGCACATTGTAAAGCGCTTTGGGAGGTCTTTATTGACTTGAAAAGCGCTATATAAATTCAGACCATTTACCATTTACCATTTATGGCAGGACTTAAGAAGTAGGCCATAGAGGCGGGAATTACAAGGTTAATTAAAGGTGACGAGGCTATGAACAAGGCTCTGTCTTTTTCCCATCAGCCTTTTTTTTCCTAAAATTTTGTCATTTGTTTATCAAAGTTGTTGATTTTTAATTCATTGTACCTTGTATCTGACGATCAGTGGAAAAAATGTCAAAAAATCTGTATCTTCTTTAACAGCATTCACCACACGGACCGACTACCACCTGCCCATGTGGCGACACACTGATCCATTAAATTTCCAGCTAAATTATTCAACACAGAGAATAATGATCATCTTTAACTTTTTCTGTTGTATCTCAGTGTTCTCTTTTTCCCTCATGTTGAATTGCTGTTCATTTTTTAGAATCAAATCTCAATGAGCACAGAACAGTATTTGAAAACATAATTTTGGGGAGCTCTTTTGGAGTATGCATTTTAATTTTAGATTTTCAAAAATCTATTCATACAGTTGTATCACAATTACAATGCATTGCAAAGTTTTTGTATCTTAGAAACTGGAAAAATACACAGAAATTAAGTTTTCAGCATCTTGAATTATTGACTGTTCACATTTGCAGACATTTATTTGTTATTCATTATGTTCCAGTATCTCTTTGTAAATCACGATTAAATTGATAAAAATGAAGATGTCGATCAGTGAAAGTAATTATGTGTAATTATGTGGCAATGCAGAAGCATTTATGGCAAAGTATTGTAACTGGAAGCCACCAGCAGTGACTGAAGCATCTGAGAGGAACTTCAACGTCATCACGTTTCCTGTAAAGTAGAAGTTTTATCAAACACAAGGTTTGGTCTTATCCAACAATCTTTCAATTTTACAATACAGCTTATTATCATGAGTAGGGAGATCAGGAATGACATACTATTTTGAGTATGGTACTTACACCTCATTGGCTCATGAAACAGAGGAGTTCTCTAATTTTGCCCATAATTGTGTACTATAAAAGACACACACTTGGAGCTCTAATACACTGACACAGTTTATGTAATATTATGTGAAAACAAATTTACCTCTAGGGACAATATCTATCTATCTATCTATCTATCTATCTATCTATCTATCTATCTATCTATCTATCTATCTATCTATCTATCTATCTATCTATCTATCTATCTCTAAACTCAATATATGTATGTATGTATGTATGTATGTATGTATGTATGTATGTATGTATGTATGTATGTATGTATGTATGTATGTATGTATGTATGTATGTATGTATGTATGTATGTATGTATGTATGTATGTATGTATGTATGTATGTATGTATGTATGTATGTATGTAACTATAACTGGCTTAGAGCTAAGAGTTGACATAATTTTATGTTCCTCCATCGCCACATAGATGACTTGATTTGGTTCGTTGATTTTTTTATTCAAAAAGACGATATATATCTTCTGCTGGCCTTTTCCAAAGGCCAGGTCTTTCTTTCACCCAGGGAAATTACGTCCAACCAAGAAGGGACATCACCTGATCCAGTTTAGAGTTGTACACTAAGGTTGCGGTAGGAATTGGATTATTTCTTTGCTTCTAACTGTTGATTACTAAAGTTTGAGAGCCAGCTTGTGCTCACAACACATGCCCATGGACATTGGCATTTACTAGGCTGGAAGACATTGAAATCGTTTTTTTCTCTTTGTTTGAATCCCTTTGTCATTTATTTTGAATTGTCATGGATACTTTAAGTAGGTTTATTGTGTAATTTTAAATGAGAAGTAAAATGGTGAGTTTTGGTCACTTTGAGACTCTGTAGTTTGTGTTCTACATTCTGATTTTAAACACTTGTTTTCAGTTACACAATACCATATAGCGACATCAAGTAATAAAATAATACACACTGTCCCTTTAAAGTAAGAAGATCATTTTTGCATACCAAATCCACATTTGGTGAGCTATAACTTATGTTAAATTTGTCTATTGTCTTGTCAATATTTCACTAAATGTCCGGCTTTTGTTTATCTTACTACACATCAATCCATAAACCTAGTCCACTGGCTTTTCTTCTTCCTGTTTAATAACATAGGGACTACATCACCATATTTTTTGTTCTTTTGAAAATGGAGACTCACCTGTGCTGATTATATCTTCAGGTAAATAATCACCGCAAAACCTGAAAAACATGCAAGCTTGCAGGTGATTTGATGTAACTCAATATGGTATTAAATGACTCCGAGCAGCCCTGACCTTCCAGCGAAGCCGGACACGTCATCGTAACTGTCGTACACTTCCAGGTAGTCAGCCAAGCATGCCGTGTCGTCTTCCAAATCAAACTCTAAAAAGTGGAGCAGGATCTTTTGGCCCAGACGTGCTCGGATGTGCCAGTAGCAGATCTGGTCGTCCTTGTATTCTTCTGGAAATCCAGGAGACTGGATGAACCTCTCTTGGTCAGTAAGAACACCGCCACACTCCTTGGCTGGGCACACGCAACATGATCATGATTTGATTCTGTACTTAATAAACATGTTTTGACTTCGCAGGACTTTTTGTTACAGCAAAAACAAGGGATTACTTTTTACGTTCCTAAATCAAGGTCTTTGGAAAATGGGAGGAAATCCAAGTTAATTCTAAATGCAGCTAGGGGCCCTCTACTTATTTATCATTGTCTTATCAAAGTATTTAGTAAGCTACTCACAGCTTGGATTGTAGCAGTACACATCCCATCTTTCGCTTTTGTTGATCCTGTAACCGTAGTCGATGATGCCAACCCTTCCAAAGCCGCAGTTGGCACCAGCTTTGACGATTGGATAACCGACACGCCCATTGTCAAACCATCCGGCAGCGCAGATGTGGAACCCTAAAATTAAATATAAAATAAAAATAGAGCTTATGTTGCATGATTATTACAAACGAGAAGACCTCCTAATAGCCGTTGTGAAACTTTTTGGTGGGTTTGTTTTCTTCATTTTGTCCTTTTTGTGGGATCGGTGTGGGTGTAACAAAACCCAGACCCCTGCCAAAACAGGCCTGATAAATGGAAGACCTCCCACTCCAGGGGAAAGTCTCAAGCTTCTGACAGACTTTTTGGTGCTAAGAGATGAAAAAGGGGCACATTTGTGCTTATGGACATTTGAAGTGAATTGTATTGATTCTGGTTGAGAATAATGTAGTGAACATTGTTCACAACAGGATTGGCATTGCACTCCAGCATAAACACGAATTAAATACTTAAAAGAGAAAAATAAAATAAAAGAATGTACAAATAAGTTTGCAAATACATTTACAAGGTTTGTTTAGAGAATGGCCTAAGTTGTAACAATAGTGCAGTAAACAATAGTGCAAAAAAAAAAGCGTGCAAAGCCCTTTAACAACAAGAAAATTGCCATCTGGCAAAATGTATTTTTGATTGTTTTGCGAGCTTGTTTAGGGTGGTGATGGCCCCTGCTAAGAAACTGTTTTTGAGCCTATTAGTCCTGGTTTTACGGGAACTGTAGAGCCTACCAAGGGCAAAAAGTCAAACAGGTTGTGCCGGAATGAGAAAAGTCCTTTATAATGTTTATGGTTCTTCAATGTTTTATGGTTCTTTTTTTTTCATTAAAGGGTGAATTAGATATATCCAACATTTTAATGTTCACGCATGCTGATTACAATTAGAATTGTATTCATAAAATTATAAGAATGTTTTGAAATATTTTACACATTAGTTTTATATCAAACCTATGAGACTGTTGTGGCAAGCGCCCTCTTCTATGCGGCAGCGTGTTGGGGAGGCAGCACCAAGAAGAAAGATGGCTCTCTTCTTAATAAAGTGGTGAGGAAAGCGAGCTCTGTTGTGGGCACAGAGCTGGACAGCCTGACAACAGTAGCTGAGAGACGGGCACTGAAAAAGCTGCGGTCTATCATGAACAATTCATCATATCCACTACACAGCATTATCTCCAAACGGAAGAGCAGCTTCAGCGACAGACTGTTGTCACAGTCTTGTTCCACGGACAGACTGAGGAGATCATCATTTCTTCCTCATGCCATGAGGCTCTTTAAGTCCACCCGGGGGAGTATAGGCCCACATTAAACCACACCCCCACATTGCATATTACCCTATTTTTATTACAGTGTGTATTTGATGTAGCACTATTTACTCTATATCAACACGTTACATTGGGTATTTATGTATTATATTCCTTTTACTTTATTATTGTTTTATTTTCAACACAAGGATACTGCTGGAATCTATCTATCTACAGTACATCCAACTTTGGACAGCATTCTGTTTTGCAGGGGGTGAGGGGCGCACACACACATGAACAACTCATCTGCCTCCCACCCCACACCTTTCTCTCTCTGAACTTCCATAAACAGTGAAAAATAATTCACTTTAAATTGTCATGGATCCAACCTATAGATTAAATGAAAGGGTTTTCATCTGTTTTTTTTAACAACTCATCTGTATACGAATATTATGCTCCTTGGAGAAAACAAGTTTTATAGATTAGACCTGCCTCTTCAGTTTAATTCGTCAATTGATTTTTTATTCATAGTCCATTTTTACATAACCCTGGGAAATTTTAGCTTTTGTTTTTTTTCTGGTATTTTTTTCTTCTTTTTGTAAATCAGGGGTGGGCAAAGAACGAGGCCCATCAGGCTTTTTCATCTGGCCCGCCAAATCCAGATGGTCAAAATAAAAGGACATAAAAGTAACAGTAAAAAAGTAAATAAAGGACTACTGGTAAAAGTTTGTTTTTGGTGCCAACTTGGTCACCATTGGCCCTTTGCGTGTCTACAATAGAATACTCCTACAGAAATTCGACAAAAATACAATACTACCAGAAAACTAAATATCAAATTTAGGGCTTAAAAACTGGAACCTAATATAATAATATAAATAAAAAAGACTATAGTAATGCTACAAAAGTTGTACTACAGTAATGCTACAATACACAAATACTACAGAAATACTACATTAGAAAAAATTACCAAAATACATCTAAAGTAATACTACAATACAAAAATACTACTTCAGAAATATTGCGACAGGGTTACTACAGAAATACTATAACATAAATATTACGAGAGGAATACTACAGAAATGCTACTACATAAACATTATTACAGAAATACCCAAAAAATACTACTACAGTAATACCAAAATACAAAAAATATACTACAGGAATGCCACAATATAAAAATAATACTACATCAGAAACACTACGAAAATACGACAGTAATATCACAAAAATACAAATTTAGAAATAATACAAAAACGCTACAAGTGTACTACAAAAGTTTTAGTAAGGAAATACTACAAAATAGTACTGAACTAAAACTACACTGATACTACAGAAATACTACAAAAATACTCCTAGGGAAGTACAACATAAATGCTACAAAAATAAAACTACAGCAATACTACAAAATTATTGCAGAAATACGAGAATAATCTGACTGCATAAATCCTGTGAAAATACTAAACAAAAACAAGTAAAATAATGTTACCAAATTAAATATTAAATGTATTGATAAAAACAGAGACCTAATATATTATTGTATCCAATTGTGAGTGTTTCAAACTCAATTTCAATGGACCAATCATTTTAAAACTAATATAAAAAGGAATATAAAATGTGTATTTATTCATGAATTTAAAAAAAAATTGGATAGGTCTTTGCCCTGCGACTGTCTGGCAACCGATTCAGGGTGTCCCCTGCCCCCTGCCCGAAGATAGCTGGGATGGGCACCCCCGTGACTCTACTGCGGTGCAGATAATGAATGAATGAATGAATGAATGAATGGATAGGTCTCCACAATCGGCCTTTCGGTCAAATTTTGAAAACAATGTGGCCCACGACTCCAAATATTTGCTCATCCCCTTTGTAAACCAAACAAATAATGAAAACATTCAAATAATTATTTACAAAGGATAACTGTGCAACTTCTTAAGACAAAATTTGATTTCAGTAATAGAAACTAAAAAAGAAAACTAAAAAAAAACACAGTCTAAAGACCCTTTTTAGAAAGAGAGTAGAGGGACAGAAGCTTGAACATCAGCCGGTTAGTCTGTAATTGTACCAAACAAGAATTCTCACATTGCTAATGTCAAACAGCTACTAAAGGGGAAACAACACTGAGAAACTTCAACTCACTTGTGTTTTTGTTCCCCCACGTTTTCTCCTCAATTGTAATTCTAAATAATGTAGAGAATAGGTGTCAAATTCAAATGAAGAGGGGCCGGAGTAAAGGTTTTGGCTACAAGTCGAGGGCCAAACTGATCGAATGTTAACATTTTGACAAAATATTCTGGTGTAGGGGTCTCCAACATGGTGACCTCAGTCACAAGGGTGCCCTCTAAAGACCGTACCTGTTCTGAAAAAAGTCATTGTGATTTTCTAGTCACATTAATTTTTGAGTGTTTTAATTGAGTCTATTTGACCCTACTTCCCACAATTTACCTGGTAGTAACATGGTAATAGCACAATAAGTTTTCCTTTTAGAAAAGCATATCAAACTGGGTGCCTTTTGCGCTAATTAGTAACAAAAAAGTAGCTCTCAGTTTAAAATAGGTTGGAGACCCCTGGTCCAATGAAGCTGATTGAACCCAATGAAATCCTGACAAATATATTCCAATACGAACAGATAAATAAACCAATATTTTGTAATGGCTCTTTCAGATTTTTTAAATTACAACAGGCACAGAAGACAAATTTACTTCCTCATAACCAGGGTTGGGTAGAGTTACTTTAACTTGATTACTTTCAATTACTTTTAGATTACTCCAATACCAAATATGCAAATAAAAGACAAAAGAAACTAAATACGAATAAAATTACTAAATTTTGTGTAGGCTTGGGGAGTAACGGAATACATGGAACGGCAAAAATTATGTTGGCAAGCTGTTTAGATTTATTTTCATTTTGTTTCTGTCGCATTTTATGTTAGTTTTGCCGGAGATCAAAGAGATCAAAGCCAGGAGAGAAAGCTTACCACGTGTTGTGAGTCATAATTGTATTCATATTTAGTTTCTATTGTCTTTTATTAGCATATTTCGTATTGGAGTAATCCAAAAGTAATTCAAAGTAATCAAGATAAAGTAAACCTACACAACCCTGCTCATAACATAATCATTAATAAAACATTAATAAGCTGGTATTATACAGGCACAATCTGTAACCTATTTTAGCAAAAGTGGGCTAAATTTACTTCAAATAAAAATACAATAACAGCAAGTTTCTATCATTCACTCAACTAAAAAATGTTTGAAGTATAGTTTGATTGGAATTTAATGAAAAAGTATGCACATATTTAAAAACAACAACAACACTTTCTCCAAGGACAGTGCAAAAAAACTCAAAGATTCTTGGTGTGTGATGCAATAATGAATCAAAATCATCTCAGGGTACATAGAAACACCTTTCCGCGGGCCAAATCTGGCCCCTGGGCTTTGACTTTTAAATTTGTGATATAGAGGATCCTTATAAGGACTACGGTCATTTTTTTCAAAAGAGAATTTCCCTCATTATTGACTTAAGTAAATGTAATAATTTGAAAACAAAAACGACTTTTGAAAAGGGCAATTTCTTAAGAGAGTAGGGTGGTAACGGTTTTGGTACATCCTAGTGTTTTCCAGGGTAAGCCACTGCAGACAGGTGGCCAGGTTGTGACCCCCCGGAGAAAGTGGCTGGACTCAATATTAGAGTTATGTCATTCAATCAAAATGGTGTGAACATTCTTTTTCCCTCCAATGGAGAGATCTTAACGACTGGGCGTCATGCAACAGCAATCCAATCATCCAGGAGAAACTCATATTTGCGACATTGTTTTGCTCTGAACAGCAGCCTACAATGGCGTACAATATTAACTTCCTCATTGCTTGATTTTGTGAATAATTCTTTCAGAAGCAAAATGACAGATATGTGCAGACAGGTTTTCCAAACCTATTTGGCGAGCAGCCTCCAGTTCTTTGTAAGTGGCAAGCCTCCCTCCTTCATACTTGCATACGGCTTTGGCCTCCTTGTAGGTCAGCTGGTATCTCCCCTTGCGTGACTCTCGGTGGTATACTCCAGCCGCTTGCTCTGTCAAAGAGAAAACGCCACAGCTCAACATCAACATTAATTTATTTATCCCATGACAAGTTAAGTCATGTTATGTTTATTTGTATATCCCTTAATCATGAAAAGTCTCAAAGGGCTGCACAGACCACAGACTGTTACAGACAACAGATTATTATTACACCGTTCTCTGATCTAAAACCTACATGAGGACAAGGAAAATGTATCATCAATAGTCTTTCGATCTCATACCTC
This sequence comes from Urocampus carinirostris, assembly GCF_059441175.1. Lineage (NCBI taxonomy): Eukaryota > Metazoa > Chordata > Actinopteri > Syngnathiformes > Syngnathidae > Urocampus > Urocampus carinirostris. The sequence continues at coordinate 35,884,037 of NC_142362.1, read as the reverse complement.
TCAACCTCTGCCAATTACCCCCTTATTATTATTGCAAATCCTCCTTTCAAGAGATAATAAACCTTGCAATAACACGGCACCTATTTACTCACAGCAAGACAGCCAATGTAGAATACAGAGACCCCTTGTTACATCGCACCTCGATTATTGCCAGTTCCCTTTGCAGATTTCATCGTTTCTTGGTTTTTATTGGAAGGAAGGAATGACAAGGCGTGATTCTTCGATCCGTTGTTTGAGAGATTGACGAAGCTTGACAGGCGGGCGAAGGCTTGGTGGAAATGGTCGCGGACAGGCGCAATCGTCGTGTTGTTGGTCGGGGCTGGAGAAGAAGGGCGTCGTAGTGTTCGGAAATGTGATCAGGAATCAGACGGGCAGGGCAGGTCGTAGGCAAATTCGGAAACGGGTCGGCAACGGAGATCAAGTAGAAAAACAGGAGGCAGGCAAAGAGTCGGAGGTACGGGCCTTCTGAGCAGATTGCAACAGGTAGCATAGTACAATCAGACAGCTTGTTTCCGGAAGCTGAGGATTTAAATGGACAGGGTGCACCAATCAGCTGTCCTGGCTGTTGGCGCCAAATCCTGAGCACAGGTGTTCCCGATCCGGGTGATTGTGACACGGACAAAAAACAATAGAACATGCATAATGTGCCACTTATCTCATACCAAAAGATTGCGTAAAAACACAGCATGCAATCATTAAAATAAAATAAAATTAATACAATCTTAGTTTGATTTCTGCGCCGATGTCAAACAAGGCAAAGCATGGGTAAAACCTCTCCTCTTCTCTTTAGATAGTAAATCAACACACCCATCCCTGGGCCTGAGCAACAAAACACAAAAAATTATCTGGAAGTGTCATTCAAAATATATACTGACAAAAATCAGAAATTACTTAATAAAAACAGCTACTTTGTTACTAAAAAGTGCCTATGTGAGGAATGTATTTGTACCCCTTTAATGTGACTTCTGTGTTAAAATTAAGGCTGTAACGATGAGTTGAGTTTGTAATGCTGCCCTTTTTGAAAAGAGGCGGAGCTTGCGCTACGCTCAGCTCCAACACAGGAACTACAGCAGAGAATACGGCAAAATTGTCATGATTGCTGATTCGGGGCACCTGCGACTGCCCCCTTGGCGCCAACAGCCGCGGGATCTGATTGGCTGTTGAACTCTTTTTAAACTCCCGTCCTCCAAAAGGAAGCTGTCAGACCGTCTGCAAACCTATGCTCTCAGCTAGGCAAGCTTTGTACTATCCGACATTATCCTGCCCTGTTTTCCTGCCTGATACCCGTTGCTGACCTGTTTCTGGACCCGTTTCTGCTTTTGCTCCTCCGTCCCGGCCATCGACCTGTTTTGCCCTGTTTCCTGCCTGATACTCGTTGCTAACCTCTTTTCTGGACTCGTTACTGCTTTTGCTCCTCCATCCTGGCCATCGACCTGTTTTCTCGCTGTCTACGACTACCCTCGCTCGACACAGAAATTCCACTTCCGCGTTCCTGCCATCAGCCACTCGTGACCGACGATCATCAGATCGTGGAAGCAAGCACTCCTCTCTTTCTCAATAAAAACTGAGTAAACTGAACGCTATTGGGTCATGTCTCCGTTCCTGGCTTGTGACAAAGGTAGTTTATTTGGATCATTTTTCAACACATTTTTGATACATTGGAAAACGTTAAGTTTTTGTGTCATGTTCGTCCTCCTACAGAAACCAAATTTAAAGAAAAATATTTTTCTCCTCAATCTTTTTCAATTTGTACAAATTTTGGGAAAAGCGCCAGGTAGCCAAGCGCCAGCGCCAAAGTGTCACATGCAGTCCCTGAGCCGTGAGTTGCCGTCCCCCTGATGAGACAAACCTGACATTAGAGTTTTGAATACAGTACATTCCGGAATACAAGCCGCCACATTGTTTTTTTTAAACACTGGTTTTAAGTATGGTGCAGCTTAGTTTTTATTTTTTTGTGGTGGCAACAGGGGTAGCCTAGGGGTCGGGGAACCTATGGCTCACGAACCAGATTTGGCTCTCTTGTTAAATACATCTAGCTCAGAGATAAAATGAGACCTTCGTTATTTTCCCGATTCGTTCTGAATGTAAACTGAGGATTAACGACCATAGACCATGCAAATCCAAATTAATGCTGATTTCGCTAAGGGTTCGGTTCAGTATATATCGAGCTCAATCTCAATTACAGTTTACGATCACTGTGTCACACCAACATACCCCGTTTGTACATCGCTACGGAATCCTTTATATGGAAGCTAATTAAACAATACATCAGGGGTCTTCAACCTTTTTAAAGCTGAGAGCTACTTTTTGTTCCTAATTAGTTTAATTAGATAAACATTTCTGAACTAGCAATTTCGCTGGATGGCTCGCTAAATAGCTAAAAAGGTAGCTTTATGGTTAGTTAGAAAGGTAAACAGGTAATAAACTAAAAGCAAGCTGGATATCTAGCTAAAAGAATAAAAAAACACCTAAAGAGCCAGATACACACCTGAAAACAAAGCTAGATAACTAGCAAAATGGAGGCCAAATTTTAGCTTGATAACATGCAAAAAAAGATAAAATGTTGGCTAGATAGCATGCAAATCTTTTGAAAAACCTAGTTAGCTAGCTCGCTAAACAGCTAAAAAAGTTGTAAGGTAGCTAGATACACAGCTCAAAAGGTAAAGGCTCATTTGCTTTATAAAACTGATAAATGGGAATTTAGTTTGATGTATTTACTGTGAAACAAACCAATAACAAGATGAATAAATACATTTGTTTAATACACGAATAAATTCTCATTCTACTCTTTTAATCAATTGCTTAAAGTCAAGTCAAGTCACATTTATTTATATAGCCCTTAATCACAAAAATGTCTGAAAGGATTGCACAGGATTACAATTATACCATCACCTGATCTTAAAACATAAAATAATAAATAATAAAATAATTATCAATAATTATCACTACTTAAACACGTTTTTTTTTGGTAATGAAGCCCATGAACTGGAATTTATTTATTTTGATATTATAAAATAACAACTTATCAGTTTACTACTATGTTGTTAATATGTTATTATCAGGTTAATTATTAGAAATAGGGTTTAACAGACTCAGTCAACCAATAAAAAAGTCGTTTTACTAGAAAATCACAATGACCCAACACTGGTGAGTTCTTTTCAGAGCAGGTCCGCAGCTCAACTATCCTGGGGGGGGGGGGCACCCTGATGCCCACAGGCACAACTTTGGAGACCCCTGCAATTTATGTTCACTGTTGAGACACTTTATGATGAAACACCACCGAACAAACTGTAAACACCCATACCCCCAAACGCCAGCAAAGCACCCAGAGAAATTTGATTGGGTGAGAGGTGGAGATGGACAGAGCTATGCACACATCGCACAAGCAGTCACTTATCTCTAAATATGTCTGTATCCTTCTCGTCTACAGTATTTTGTGACACCTTTACAAAATAACTTTTCTCGCACCTTGATTTGAAACCATAATTTAGGACAAAAATGACAGTTAAAATGAGCCTCAACACTCTTAAGATACTGTAAGAGGGAGTTAGATTTTACATGGTACATCTATGTTGATATGGGACAAGGGCACTGGCATTATTATAATTTAATAAATTCTATCGATCTATCTACCCTGGCCATATCCCTTGAGAGGGATGACCGACAGCTTTCACTGGTTTAGCCCTGCCGTATCATACAGGTGCCCTGCCCATCCCTTCTAACACGTCCAAACATCCCACTATCCTTTCACAACTCTTCTCCACTTATTCCTATCACCAACAAGAGCTCTAGCTTCCACTACATTTAGACCTCTTTCCTGCTGTGCACCATCCATTCATGTCAATCGCGGCTTTCCTCTTGGTCTCCTTCCTTTTACTTTTGCTTTGTAGATACTCTTCAACATTTGCTCTTCATCCATCCTCTCCATGAGTCCAAACCAACCGAGTAGTCTCTCATTCACACCCTTGCTCAGTTCCGCTACTACTTCAGTTCTGTCTCTCACAATTTCATTTCTCAATATATGCAATCTTGTCACTCCTAACATACTCCTCAAATGTTCATCTTAAAAATCAATTAATTTCCTGAATATCATCAATTAATTAAATATCACACTCTGAAATAAAATGAGCTGAAGAATTAGCTTCTTTCTGGAGACCGGGTTTGGCAGTTTTGTTGAATTTTGTCTTAAAATATATGGTGTGGCTCTTTCTGTAAATACAAAATCACAATATTTTGCTTTTACCGCTATTGGGGTCAAAATTTTCCAGACCCCCGGAATAGCCTCATTTTGTAATTCTTCATTTTTGATCCATTGTTACCCGGATGTGTTACATTAAAAAAAATCCCTGATACTAAGAAACAAGGAAAAAGCATGCATTATTTTAGCAATGAATAACTCATTGCTGATAGATACATGCGAAAATAACATTTGGGGAAAAAAAGAGAAAGAAACAGTCACTTGTGTGGCCATCTCAAAGGGGAGTCTTGATTCTGTTTTGGTTTCACGCTTGACTAGCTACAAGACATGCTGCCGAAGCTGAAAAGCTGCACTCACTCATATTGGCTCGCTGCTGTTTTCGCCGTCTGTCATTGACCTAGGCGTAACTGTTGAGAAGTCTTTTTTTCCTTCTTTGTTTAGTCATTACCTTGCATGAGGTCACAGACTGGCACAGACCATGCCGCCAATTTCTTGATTACTTCCATTCATGCGTTTGAGAGTCTCTTTGAAGATAGCAACAAAACTAAAAAGGTCAGAACATTCAGTACACCTGCACAATATAAGAGCTGTATTAACAACATTTATCAAGATAGGCATGACAGATTTGGGCTATGGTATTTAGTTTAAAATGGAATTTCATGATTTGGGTATATGGTGAATGGGCTGCATTTATATAATGCTTTTCCATTGACTGAAGACCTTCCCAAAGCGGTTTACAACACATTTAACACTTAACCCATTCACACACTCACTCACACACCGATAGCTGAGTCAGCTATGAAAGGCGCCTACCTGCATATCAGAGTCCTTAGGGGTTCACTGTCTTGCCCATAGACACTTCGACATTCTCTCTTTCTCACTTTGGTCCAAAGACGACTGCTTTACCTCTTGAGCCACTGCTGCCCCATATACAACTCTATATGTTTTCCCATTTGTGAAGAATTACGGAAACCGACCAACACTCAAGTCTTAAACCAAATGTTTAACCGTCAGTAGGTCTACAAATAAAAAAAATAGAGAGAAATATTTACCTAGCCATATGGAGTTGTGAAAGATGCCGTTCCTGTAGCCCCAAGTGTGAGCTTCTTTGAGAAGGAAGCTCAGCGTCCACAAGATGGCCAAAAGATGCATCATGCGAGCTGCTTTCCAGATGTGTGTGTGTGCGGGGAACCCCTCACTCTGGACTGCCTGCCCTTATTTATGGGGCTTTTCCAGAGGAGGAGGAAGAGAAGAGGAGGAGCGTCTGTCTATCATGTTCCTGGTTCATGGATCTTTTAACCGCCAGGATTGTAGGGACACCCTTTCCTGTGGTGTGTCTTGGGCAAGTACAGCCTTGTGGAGCTCATCCTTCTCTTTTTTTTGGGAAGAGGATTGCTCCCTCTCATGAGACTGACGATACCGGTTTCCATGGTTATCAGGAGTGTTGGGCACGGTACTTTAAAAAAGTAATTAGTCATAGTGACTCACTACCTTTTCCGAAAAGTAACTGAATTAGTAACTGATTTTACTCTATATTATAAGTATCTGATTACAAGGAAAGATAACTTTTTCGGTTACTTTAGAAAACATTTGTTGTATCTCAAATCATTTGAAATTTTCTTAGCAAATACGAAACACCTCGTTTCATTGTAGAGACGGGAATTGTGACTATTTGTAGATTTTTCTGGCTTGGCTTACTAAAAAGAGACATCTTTTTCGGGTCCCAAACAGCTCTTCAGGTTGTTTTGGTTGCATTATTCCCCACATTACCAATTATTATGTAACATTATCCTTGAATGACCTAAAAAAGGTAGATATTGAGAAAAAAAGACAAAATAAACAAAGGAAACAAAAGGAAAAAGAGAAATAAAAGAATAATGAATAAACTTTACATTTTTATATTAACACATGACCACTGAAAAACACAGGAAAAATTAAAATATTTAACTACAAAAAAAAAACAATTTTCACATTTTTATGCGTAGCAAATTTAATTTCAATGACACAGAATCCCCCAAAAACTAATATTGACCAATCATAAAAGATCCTTAGGCATCTCGGAGGTAAGCGGGGGTTAAGAATATAGTATTTTGTTCATTGGTGAGGAGCCGGATCCTTTCGTTCACTTCCAATAGCCGGCTCATACAGACATTTTGTTTGCGAACGACACAAGTCTAAGTTCTGTCTAATATAGGGCTCACATTTTTTGCAACTCAGCCCTCATTTGCCTATTCTTTTGGCGAATAAGTAAATACTATAGACGTAATCAATATCTAACTATTGGTCGTCACGATTTTGAATGGTGACATGATCCAAAAAGACGTGACGGGAGCAATTCGGAGGAGAGTGTAAAACCGCTGCCATTGGCTTTCTGCAGCCAAAGGAACACACTGCTTTTGACCGTCAGTAACGGTTACCACATTGTAACAGCTGAAAAAATAATGACTTAGATAACCCTGCTCCTTTAAAAAATAGCACTATTATGTAACAACGTTATTTATAATGGCATTTTCCCCAACACTGGTTGATAAGACAGGACTATTGACCTTCTGTATGCGAATATCAAAAATGCGTACAGTGCTAAACCACTGCCTGCCCTTGGAAAAGGAGACCACAACCTCATTCTGATTAAACCACAGTACAAACCAAAAGTGAGGAGGCTACCAACAACCACACGCTCTTTTAGAAAATGGTCCACCGAGGCAAAGCAAGCTCTGAGAGACTGCTTTGGATGTACGGACTGGGATGTCCTGCTAGGGTCCAGCAGTGGGGACATTGAGGAGATGGCAAACTACACTACTGACTACATTGAGTTCTGCATGGACAATGTTGTTCCTATAAAGACTGTACGCTGCTAAGCCAACAACAAGCACTGGATCACGAGCGACATCAAGTGCCTTCTGAACCAAAAGAAGAGGGCCTTTAAAAATGGTGATCATCAGGAGCTAAAACGAGTACAGAAGGAGCTCAAAGTCCAGCTCCGGAAAGGGAAGGAGCAGTACAGGAGGAAGTTGGAGAAAAAGCTGCAGAACAACAACATGAAGGAGGTGTGGGAAGGGATGAAAACAATTACTGGCTGCAGCACCAAGCAGGGTGTGGCTGTGAATATAGATGTGGGGCGAGTCAACCAGTTGAACAACTTTTTCAACAGGTTTGACCACTCCGCCTCATCCTCACCCCTGAGTAATGCAGCTGTCCTTCCCCCTCCCCCTCTGGACACTAGCATGGAAGACATCCCCCCACTAAAAATAACTTCAGCCCAGGTGTGTGGAGAGCTGAGAATGCTACGAACCAGCAAGGCAGCTGGTCCGGATGGAGTATCCCCCCGACTGCTGAAAGCCTGTGCGTCTGAGCTGGGAGACCCTCTACAGCGCATCTTCAACCTGAGCCTTGAACAGGGGAGGGTCCCTCAGCTGTGGAAAACATCCTGCATCATCCCAGTCCCAAATAAATCAAGACCTGAGGAACTCAACGACTTCAGGCCGGTCGCCCTGACATCACATGTGATGAAGACCATGGAGCGGCTGCTGCTGCACCACCTGAGGCTACAGGTCCGTCACGCCATCGACCCACTGCAATTTGCTTACCAGGAGAAGGTGGGAGTGGAGGATGCTATAGTATACATGTTACACCGATCCCTCTCTCACCTGGATAGGGCGAAGGGGGCTGTGAGGATTACATTTTTGGACTTCTCCAGTGCCTTCAATACCATACAGCCTCTGCTACTGAGTAGGAAACTGACAGAGATGGGAGTTAGCTCACACCTTGTAGAATGGATTACTGACTACCTGACAGGCAGACCCCAGTATGTGAAACAGGGGGGCTGTACATCGGACACTGTGGTTAGCAGCACAGGATCTCCGCAGGGGACCGTTCTCTCTCCGTTCCTATTCACTCTATATACATCGGACTTTAAGTACAACTCTGAGTTCTGCCATGTGCAAAAGTTTGCCGACGACACTGCGATCGTGGGATGTATCAGAAACGGGCAGGAGGAGGAGTACAGGAAATTGATTCAGGACTTTGTCCGATGGAGCGACGCAAACCACCTGCACCTAAACACCACCAAGACCAGAGAGATGGTGGTGGACTTCAGGAGAACCAGAACTCACCCGGTTCCTGTAACCATCAAGGGAGAATGTGTAGAATTTGTCCAGACCTACAAATACCTGGGTGTGCAGCTGGACAACAAACTGGACTGGACTGCCAACACAGAAGCTCTATGTAGGAAAGGGCAAAGCCGACTTTACTTCCTCAGAAGGCTGGCCTCCTTCAACATCTGCAAAAAGCTCCTGAAAATATTCTCTGAGACAGTAGTGGCAAGCGCCCTCTTCTATGCGGCAGCGTGTTGGGGAGGCAGCGTCAAGAAGAAGGATGCCTCTCGTCTCAATAAACTGGCTAGGAAAGCGAGCTCTGTTGTGGGCAAAGAGCTGGACAGCCTAACAACAGTAGCTGAGAGACAAGGACTGAAAAAGCTGAGGTCAATCATGGACAATCCATCGCATCCACTACACAGCATTATCTCCAGACAGAAGAGCAGTTTCAGCAACAGACTGCTGTCACTGTCTGTACTACGGACAGACTGAAGAGATCTTTTCTTCCTCATGCCATGAGGCTCTTTAACTCCACCCGGCAGAGTAAAGGCCCACATTAAACCACACCACCTACATTGGATATTACCGAATCTTACTGCAATATGTATTCTGTGTAGCACTATTTAGTTACTCTATATAACACGCTACAGTGGGCATTTGCACGTCACACTGGGTATTTGTATATTGCATTCTTTTGGCTTTATTATTGTACTGTTCTCAGCGAAGGGATGCTGCTGGAATTGTGAATTTCCCTTTGGGGATGAATAAAGTATCTATATCTATCTATCTATCTATCTATCTATCTATCTATCTATCTATCTATCTATCTATCTATCTATCTATCTATCTATCTATCTATCTATCTATCTATCTATCTATCTATCTATCTATCTATCTATCTATCTATCTATCTATCTATCTATCTATCTATCTATCTATCTATCTATCTATCTATCTATCTATCTATCTATCTATCTATCTATCTATCTATCTATCTATCTATCTATCTATCTATCTATCTATCTATCTATCTATCTATCTATCTATCTATCTATCTATCTATCTATCTATCTATCTATCTATCTATCTATCTATCTACCAGTAACTGGAGAGTCATGATTTGACTCAGATACAGCACCTTTATCATCTGGTCACTGTTGTTTTTTAGTGAAAAGGATCATTCCATTTTTCAGAGATGAGCTTGATCTTGGCATTGACAGGCAGCTGCGTGTGGCTGACAATTCTGATACTAGTTCAGGGTTTGGCAACCCAAAATGGTGAAAGAGCAATATCGAACCACAAAAAAACGTGTTTGAAACACCAAAAAAATAGAAGCTTAAGATGTGATTTAAAGGTTCTGCTGGTAGTATATAAAATCATGCAAGGACTTGCTCCCTCATATCTTTTAGATTTAATTTCCCCCTATGTTCCGGTCCGGAGCCTTCGCTCTGAAAATGCTGGCCTACTAGTGATCCCAAGAGCCAAGAAGAGATCCGCAGGTTCGAGAGCGTTCTCCATTCTGGCCCCGGTCCTGTGGAATGCTCTTCCCCCTGAGATTCGATCTGCAACCTCAGTGGAAATGTTTAAATCTAAGCTTAAACCACACTACTATTCTATGGCATATGAATAACCTATATTTTATGTTGACAATATCTGTGTATTATTTGCCCTCATGTAGGTTTTAGATCAGGGGATGGTGTCATAATTGTCTGTGGTTTGCAATAATCTGTTGTCTGTGCAGCCCTTTGAGACTCTTTGTGATTAAGGGCTGCACAAATAAACATGACTTGACTTGACTAGCTGCTTTATTTAAGCCTGATTTAAAAGCAACACATGCTGTACAAACATCTAAATCTAAACTACTTTAGAAATCCTGATTTGTATGTGTGTTTGTCACGTGGCGGAGTGGAAGGGGGCTGTCACGAGGCGTGGTGGACCGGACCAGAACGGAGGCAGGAGGCAGGAAGGGAGAACTCATATGCGTTGACGACCATAAGTTTTATTTAACAAAATAAAAGTCGCCCAATACTCCGGGACCAAAACAGAACAATACAGAGTTCCTCCGGCACGAACTCAACAGGACAAGGCATAACAGACGGAAAATGTTTAAACCTAAAACAGGACAAGGCATAACAGACCTGGGATTGTGTAATGAGCCAGCGCCCGCCAAACCCAAAATCCAGCCTTAAATAGCAGACCAGCAATCAGCTGATCTGCTGCAGCTGAGTTCGGGGGCGCGGCAGACTGGTAGCCATGGCGACCGTGACAGAGCCCCCCCTTTAAGGGACAGCTCCTGAGGTCCCCAAAAAAGGAAAAAAAAAAAAAATAAAATACTACCTCACGCCCCGGAATGGTTCGACGCTCGGCAGGGTTGGGGGGGGCCGGCAGGCAAACTGGACCGGCAAACACGAGGACAGACAGGGAATCAGAACCGGCAAACACAGAGGACAGACAGGGAATCAGAACCGGCAAACACAGAGGACAGACAGGGAATCAGAACCGGCAAACACAGAGGACAGACAGGGAATCAGAACCGGCAAACACAGAGGACAGACAGGGAATCAGAACCGGCAAACACAGAGGACAGACAGGGAATCAGAACCGGCAAACACAGAGGACAGACAGGGAATCAGAACCGGCAAACACAGAGGACAGACAGGGAATCAGAACCTGCAAACCCAGAGGACAGACAGGGAATCAGAACCGGCAAACACAGAGGACAGACAGGGAATCAGAACCGGCAAACACAGAGGACAGACAGGGAATCAGAGCCGGCAAACACAGAGGACAGACAGGGAATCAGAACCGGCAAACACAGAGGACAGTCAAAATTGGCAAAAACAGGCGAGAGTCAAAATCAGAACCGGCAAAACAGGAGAGAGTCAAAATCAGAACCGGCAAAACAGGAGCAGCGGAGTCGGACTGGCAGGCAGCGGAGTCGGACTGGCAGGCAGCGGAGTCGGCCCGGCAGGCAGCGGAGTCGGAGTCGGCCCGGCAGGCAGCGGAGTCGGAGTCGGCCCGGCAGGCAGCGGAGTCGGAGTCGGCCCGGCAGGCAGCGGAGTCGGAGTCGGACTGGCACGCAGGGGAGACTGAATAGCAGGCAATCGGCACGGGAGTCGGGCAGGCAGGCATGAGAGTCGAACAGGCAGGCGTCAATTCCTCCCGGGACCCCATTCGAGGCACAGCAATGGCCACGACGGGCGGGGCCGTGGTTCGAACGGGCAGGGAGTCGAAGTCGGACTCAGTGGGCGCTTGCCAAGCTGCGTTCTCCAGGTCTCCCCAAATCGCGCTGGGATCGTTCGCTGAGTTCTTGTCGTGGCTGGCTCATTCTGTCACAAGGCGTGGTGGAGTGGAAGGGGTGACCGGACCAGAACGGAGGCAGGAAGGGAGAACTCATATGCGTTGACGACCATAAGTTTTATTTAACAAAATAAAAGTCGCCCAATACTCCGGGACCAAAACAGAACAATACAGAGTTCCTCCGGCACGAACTCAACAGGACAAGGCATAACAGACGGAAAATGTTTAAACCTAAAACAGGACAAGGCATAACAGACCTGGGATTGTGTAATGAGCCAGCGCCCGCCAAACCCAAAATCCAGCCTTAAATAGCAGACCAGCAATCAGCTGATCTGCTGCAGCTGAGTTCGGGGGCGCGGCAGACTGGTAGCCATGGCGACCGTGACAGTGTTTGCATGTCAAGTTGATTCAACTCGTGTTTATTTGTTTCGCCCTTAATCACAAGAAATGTAACTTATAGGCTCAGAAACAGCTGAATTGATTTTTGTGAAAACTTACATACTTTAAGCCTCTGCGGTTGGCTTTAGGAAGGTTTCGTGTCAAAGCACCCTCAATAAACACTAAAAAACACCACTGTGGTCGGACTCATCTCATGGGAAGATGATTCAGACTACAGGGAGGAGGTTAAAAGACTTGTAGGGTCGCGGGGGTGCTGGAGCCCATCCTAGCAATCATCGGGCAGTGGGCATGGGACACCCTGAACTGGTTGCCAGACAATCGCAGTGGTTCAACTCTTTGTGAGGATATTCATTTAAAAACTTGTTTGTGACATTCTGTCTGTCTACAGAAACCATATCATTTTCCATTATGTCACTGAACTGCTTTGGTCCGCGCACACCTCTGAGGCTCCTTGTGATTAAGGGCTATACAAATAAACATGACATGACTTGACTTGACTACTAAACATATATTAAAAAAAAGTTTCAGGGAGCCACTAAGAAGCGCCAAAGAGGCTGTTGCTAACCCCCATACTAAATACTAAACCAGTGTGGAAAAGCTCTTTTGTTCTGAAATTCAGAGCAGGCCTGTTTCTTTAATTATTCATATTGTACAATAGGCATGTCAAGTCAAGGAGTAAATTAATATACAAGTCAATAGATGTAAAATAAAATGGTTCGTTAAAAAATACAAAAATAAATTATTTAAAATAAGGTATTCATGTACCTTATCTTAAATCATTTATCTTTCACTGCTCATGAAAATAAAATGAAAAATAAAATACAGCATTTTCTGATCGCTCATCACTTCTGCATCACTGGTGTTGGCTTATACAACAATCCTTTAAAAGAAGGAGTCAGCTTATAAGTGCATATTTAGTTGTGTGGCACCATAAACACGTGGGGATGGAATCGTTGCTCATACAGAAGCCACAAACCAACAAGAAATCAATAAGGCGTGAGCACAGAATTTACAGTCACAGTGTGCGTAAATTTTGTCTTATTATTCAATTTTTGAAATACGGCATGCCTTGAGAAAAAAAAAAAGTACATTGGACAGTACCCAGAAATGGAGAAGGAGAAGGAGTGGTTTAAATCCCAGAGACAAAAGGGGTATGGAGTGTCTCAGCTATGTGTTCATTTGCGAGCGAGAAATATGAAAGCTTCACTGCCTACACTGGTAACCATGGAAACCATCTGTTATTGTGAACGAGCAAACCCTTTTCCCCAAAAAACAGCCTGGAGAAGGATGGGCGCTGCCAGGCTGCACTTGCCCGAGACACACCACAGAAAGGGGTGCCCTGACGACTCATGTGATTAAGGGATCCATGAACCGTGAATTTAGGTGGTAATTGATTACATTTTAAATAAAGTCAATAGAAACTGTTACTGTTTTCTGGTCACACGTCCAAAACTGTAACTAGCCGATAGAGGAATCGTCTGCACCCACCCGGAGGAGGGAACCGGAGCTCCACGGTGGGGGTCCCGGCAGCAACGGCCTGGCTATTCGGGTGGTTGTGGAAAGTAGAAGCAGGAAGGGAGAGGACCCATCTGGGCATCCCTGGCAGAGGACTGGAGGATGCTGCTTGAGAGGGTGGGAAGAAATCCCACTTGAGAAGACAGAGCTGTGCCCCTGCACAATAGTATTGCCCTTTACACATTGGTTAACTGCTGTTAAAAGTGTCGATAAAAATTGTTCAAACCTCATATTGTTAGAATACGGTATAATGAAATTGTGAATGTATTTAATTGCTGTTAAAAGTGTCTCCAAAAACTCATATTGTTGGGATATGATATAATGAAATTGTGAATGTGTTTAATTGCTGTTAAAAATGTCGAAAAAAATTGTTCAAACGTCATATTGTTAGATATAACGAAATTGTGAATATGTTTAATTGCTGTTATTAAAAGTGTCGAGAAAAATTGTTCAAACCTCACATTGTTTATTTGCTGTTAATAGTGTCAATAAAATTGTTCAAAACAAACAAAAAATACATTAGCTCTATTTAAACCCTTTAAAGCAGTGGTCTCAAATCCGTGGCCTGAGGAGCAATTGCGTCACCCAGGATGATTGTTTCAGGCCCTAACTTAAGATGAAAGTTAAAGGGACAATGTGTATTATTTTCCCCCTTGGTGTCGCTGTATTCTGTCGTGCCAACAAAAACAAGCGCTAAAAGCAAAAGAAGAAGACAAAAAAACGGGGACTCAAGTTGTCCAAAACGCACCTTTTTCTTTTGAAAAGAAGAGCAATAAGAAAACAAATTAGAAAAAAAAGAAAAGACAGGAAAAAGGACTACAAACATAAACAGAAAGGAAATCAGCAAAAGTACAAGATAATTGTATTTCTTTCATTTTTGCCTTTCTCTTTAATTCATTCCAAAATAAAGAAATAAACAAAAAAAAATCTAAATAGAAATAAGACAAAAAAGAAAAAAAGGAAAAGAAAAATGGAAAAAAATTAAAGAGAAAAAGAGGAAATTTAAATGAAAAAAGAGAAAATTTGCAATTTTCTTTTCTTTGCTTTCCTTCTTTATTTTTCTCAATTTTTCTTTTGTTTTGCTTTAGTACCCCTACTTTTCTTTAATTTCCATTTTCCTTTTTTCGCCTCTTCTAATTTCTTCTTCCCTATTTTTCATTCTTTTTTAAAAAAATTCCCTTCTTTTTGTCTTTCTTTGAAAAAGGCTGGCTAAAAATGGAAGAAAATGGTGCTTTTTGCTCACTTTCACTCTCTGTAGTATGTAGTTTTCCTCAGACTCATTTTTGGTTGCACTACACATTACAGCGGCATCTAGTGGTCAAATTAAAAAAACGTCCCTTTAAGAAGGAAGAGCAGGAATTTTTTTATCAGCTTTGTTTTTGTGGAAAACCCCTTTTGGCCCAACCTCACCCGGATCCTAGATTAAGAGGCGCCCAACTCAATTAAGTTTGAGACCCCCGCTTTAAAGAAACATTATGTATTATTTGGTGCCTCCTTGTGTTAACCGCACCTCCCCCAGTTGATAAAAAACAGTATTATTTGAATACTAAGCAAAAATACATAACCTAACATATAACATGCATTTTTCAAAAATACTCGTATTTTGAGATATTTACACTTAGTTTACATAACATAAGCCTCACCTAAAGCGAGCCATTATAATTGTTCACCATCTTGCTGTTTCGGTACGCAAAAACCTAAAAAATGCTGGCCAAAAAAATGAATGGTGCATTTTGGTCACTTTCAGTCTACGTAATTTGCATTCTTGCTTGTTCTTTTTAGCACTAATTTTCAGTATCACTACAGACTAAAGTGACCTCTAGTAGTCAAACATTACATACTGTCCTTTTAACCTAACATTGCTAAACATGGGTTAAAACTTCACTTCAATTAATTTTTGGCAGAACACTTGTGGCAAATATCCGACAATGTGAATAAGCCGGTATGCTAGGACATTTTCCCTCACCCCCCGGAGAAACGTCAAACCAAACGACTGTAGCAAAGTGCACGGAACGACTTCCAGATCCGGGAAAGAACATGAGTGCCCATGTCATTGCTCAGGGCGTCTTTCTCTGGCTGCCAAGCCCACACTTGGAAAATTGGCTGCCGTCACTACAACCTCTCGGGTTTTTACGGAAGAGTCATCGTTCACGTCTTTCCCATAACATTTCTTTTGGGGGTGATGCTAGGTGTGTGTGGCCTGTGTCATTTCTGAACTTTAAGAAAGCGCTGAAGTCATTTGTGACATCATGCTCATGTCACACATCAAAACAGTTAGAGTGTGGATGTTAGCATCTCGTGTACATTACTGTTCAAATATGTCGTTCAAAGATGTCCTTATTTTTGAAAAGCACTGTTTTTCTCAATAAAGATAACATGAAGCTACCGTAATTTTCCGACTCAAAGTCGTAGTTTCTTTCATAGTTTGGCCGGGGTGCGACTTATACTGAGACTTTTTTGTGAAGTTATTCACTCATTATTGTATAATTGAGTTTTACATTTGTATCAATGGTAATGTATATCATTTCACATGTTCTTTTTAAACTAAACTGCAAGAGGGCGCTCTACATATGTGTTTATAATTTCAACCTTGACCGCGAGATAAAAGGAGAAAGCAAGGAGTTGATTACCGGTAAAAGTGACGCAGGATAAAGATTTGAATGGCTTTTGTGATTTGGAGCAAAAATGATGGTTAGCCTGTTCGTTATGATTAGTTATCTAAATAACTCTTAATATGTTACTTTGTTGCTGATGAACGGGTCAAATATATGCTCGTACGTGACGTTAGTAAACCATGTTAAATGATTTAATTTCATTTTAAATTGCATAACAAGATTAAATGTATGTTTTTGGTGTTGGAGTTTAATTAATTTATTTTCCCCAAAAAATGCTACTTATACTCACAGTGTCACTCATACAGGTTTTTTCCTTCTTAATTATGCATTTTCTGGCGGGTGCGACTTATACTCCGGAGAGACTTATAGTCCGAAAAATATGGTCATCAGAAATACAGCCCATACATTGATAACCTAAATTATTATTTTAGCTGCTAATGTCTGGTTTTTGATGCAATATCCACATATGTGTATAGAAGCCAATTTCAAGGAACCAGCACTCCAGTGTTCATTGTACGTTGTGTTTGCTAATTGCATTAGAAGACTGATGAATGATTAGAAAACCTTTGTGCAATGTTGTTAGCACAGTTGAAATAAGTTGAGCTGGTTAGAGAAGCTACCAAATGGACCTTCTGTTATGACCTGGTACGCCTCCTATCACCAGAGGTTGCCAACCGGGTTTGGAATTGGTAATTTTATTATCACCGTCCTTTCTACATCAGTTTTGGTTTTTGTTTCCGGTTTTTAGTTTGGAAATTTCATTGCTTGAGTTTTTGTAAATTACTTTTTTTTTTGTATTTCCATTTCCACTCTAGCTTTGTTTTCCTTTGTTTCTAGTTGGAACATTTTTTTCGTTGTTTAGTGGCTTAATTTATGTTGCTTTGTTCCTTGCATTTTACATGCTTTGGCTTTGCCCTTTAGTCCTGGTTAGGACTTTGTCAGGTTTGATTTTGTTTGGATGTCTTTTGTACCGTTGTACCCCCCTTATTTGTTTTGTTACTTTGTTCCTAGTTTTGCTAATAAATACCTTCCTTTTTTTGAGCGCCTTGGCATCGGTTCCTGCCCCCTTCCCCCAACCTTCCTTTGAGCTAGTCGACTATCTGGATAATCACATTTGTGGGTGTGATAAGCTTTCAGAGTGACCAGAAAAAGAGAGCTTTCGTATGATACTCGACAATCTATTGTAATAAGAATCAAAGGTCAAATCAAGTAACATTTATTTTGATCACAAAATGTATCAAAGTACTGTACAAGTTACAATAACACCATCACCTGATCTTGAACCAATATTAGGGCAAGGAAAAAACGCGTAAAACCTCAGCATTAAGAAAATGAGAAACCTTTAGAAGGGGCCTCACAAGTAGCAATCCCCCCTTCAGGGTGACCAAGGTCCAATAGATTTAGAATTGGCTAAAATTCACAAAACAGAGTGAACATAAATTTAAAAAAAACATAGGTAATATGTAAAACATTTATCCGGAAAGGTCATGACAGCAATGACGCCTCAAGCCTGTCCATCCATCTTCCGCTTATCCGAGGTCGGGTCGCGGGGGGCAGCAGCCTTAAAAGGGAAGCCCAGACGTCCCTATCCCCAGCCACCTCCTCCAGCTCATCCGACGGGATCCAGAGGCGTTCCCAAGCCAGCCGAGAGACATAGTCTCTCCAGCGTGTCCTGGGTCGCCCTCGGGGCCTCCTGCCGGTGGGACATGCCCGGAACACCTCCCGAGGGAGGCGTCCAGGAGGCATCCTTATCAGATGCCCGAGCCACCTCAACTGGCTCCTCTCAATGCCTCTAGCCTGTAAAATTGTTTAATAAGTCCATGACAGCAAAGACGCAGTTTCCCATCTCTGCCGGCTGGTCAATGCAGACGTTAACAAGCTTCAGGTCTAGACGCTGGTGCACTGACTCATCTTAATTTGTCCTTTTCTCTCATATCACTACAAGCCAGGCAGCAGGAAAGGACAGAAAAAGAAGAGTATGAGAAGGGCATCATATAAAAGCTTATTCCATTTGAGAACTTGCCACGAAACTGAAGACGTCCTACAATGGCGTGTTCTACTCCCTTTAGAGAACAGCACAAACAGGCTCTAACCAGACTAGAAAAAGAAGTGGAGGGCACAACAAAGCAAGAGAACACGTGTTGAAAAATGATTGCCGCCTTACGGGTCCTCAACTAGCAGCTTGGTCTTGCAAGTAATACCCGCAGAACACTAGTGTCAACATCTACACTGAATAAGTGACTCAGAGATACTGGCCTTTAAGGCAGTGTGGGAGAGAAAAAAGACTGGCCAACAAAAGAAAGAGGTTAATATGGGCAAAAGATCAAAGACATTGGACAACACATTTGAAAAATAAAAGCATAACTTTTTCTTGGAAAACACAAAATTGACTAACTGAACCCAAACTTTTCAACGGTCGTGCACATGAAATGTAGCCAGTGGGATACATGACATACATGTTTTGGACGATGATGAGGGGACATTTCTGTGCTCTTGAAAATGGTGCAAAAAAAAAAAAAAAAAGAAGCTGTCATAGTCTGACTTGCAATATGCACTGCAGGGGATAGGAGTGGCTTGGGCGGCTGAAAAATGACACAAAAAGGCAAACGTCGTAATGGAAGATCTTTGTTTGATTCAGTGAGTCAAGTGTGTTCACGGAAAACAGTTGGAAATTTCAATTAATCATTGTCACTACTGCAGTGTTTCTCAACATCTTTTGAGCGAAGCCAAAGATTTGTTTTTATTAAAAAATCTCGAAGCACACCGTATGTCAAAAGTATTTAAAATATAATTTCCGGCACCAGTTTTGTGTTTTTTCAAAGCCTAAATTACCATGTTTCTTCGATTGACAGTATTTTTGTTATCATTTGTTGTCACCGTGGCGCAAGCATACTCACATTATTCTTTGTTTTAAATTTAAACAACAACAAACTAGTATTTTAGTCTGGTTGGTTGGTTGGTTGGTTGGATCCCTTGGTTGGTTGTAGGGGCACCATTTCCTGTGGTGTGTCTTGGGCAAGTACAGCCTGGTATTGCCCATCATACTCCAGGCTAACATATGTTACCACCCGGTCTCAAACTAGGCACTTTTCACGTGTTAGGCCAATGTGCTCTAGCTGCTTTATTTTGAACGTGAATAAACCACTTCAACGATCGAATTAGATTTTGTTTTAAAAAAGCACATGTTGTAAAGGATTTTTTAAAAGGACCAAATCAGTATTATATAATGTAAGCATTTTGCCAAATGAATGTCTGTTGCGAATGTCTTAAAGCCAGGTTGTTATTGTCTTTAATTGGAGCAGACATAAAAAATACTTTTATTTTTGAAGGACGTGCTATTATTTTAAATGTGTCTTGCCGAGGGCGTGCTCTTCCGAGTCTATATCAGCAACTGGAACAAGTCCGCGAGTCAATCAGACACGGTGTAGAAAACCTCACGAATGAAATAGGGAGTTTGCCAAGAAAGGACAAAAAAAGTTTCATCAGCTGAGAACCTGGCTGATAAGGGCACCGGTATGCTTATTGTTTGTCATGTGTTTGATCAAAGATTCGTTCAATGCGTGTTGTGACGTGTTTGAATTGTCACCATCATGAGTGCTAATTAGAACTAATTGAGGACTTTCCCATGTCCGCGAAAAAAGAACATTTCAAATCTTCCTGTTAAATATGGTCACAGTCTAAGGGAGGTTTTTGTCCAGTTAGAATTGTCATGGAACAGAACAAGGACTCGGATCCAATAGCGTCAGTTAAAGGCTTTATTGTGACAAGATTCGGTGGAGCAGGCTTGGGACGTCGAGCCTTGGCAGTGGAAAGCCTCTTGGGACGATATGGCAACTCCGTGGTGAAAACGCGTGGCGAAACGTAGCAGGTAAGTCGGTGGCCGGGGCGGAAGAGTAGATCGTAAACTTTTAACAGACAAGGGTCAGGCAACGAGAATCAGACTTGGAATATACATGGGCTTGTGGTACCTTGAATGTTGGAGGTTCACTCGGGAAATGAGGAAGACACTCGAACGTCCATCTCTGGACGCTGACAGCTTATGTAGTAGACTTCCACCAATCAAGAGATCGCGTTCCAGCACACCAGCTGATTACCTCAGGTGACTCCGGTTAGGTAATCACGACAGAACCCCCCCCTCAAGGGACGGCTCCAGAAGTCCCCCAGGGAAAAATAAAAATAAATCCAAACACGTCACATGGCAACACCGGTAATCCAAGGGAAGAGAAAAAAAAAAAAAAAAAAAAAATTCACAGGCCAGCTACAAATAATCCCCCAAAACCCAAAATACATCACCAATAATCCAAAATTGGAGGGCCCAGAGGTCGTCCGATGAACCCTCAGAATTCTTCCGAGTGGATAGAGGCCCCTTCGTCCGCATCTGAAGGGGTGGTAGCGGGTGGGTCTGCCGGTGGAAGAGCAGCAGCGTCAGACCTACGACGACGACCACGGCGTGGTGCTGGTTGGTCAGGATGCAGTTGATGGAATTCTGCCACAAGAGATCGGTCCAGGATCTGCCTGCTGGGAATCCATGATCTCTCCTCCGGACCATATCCCTCCCAATCGACCAAGTACTGGAAGCCCCGACCCCTGCGTCGGGAGCGGAGCAGGCGGCGCACTGTATAGATAGGCTCCCCGTCCAAGGAGCGTGGAGCTGGGGGAGGAGGTGGAATGGGTGCCAACGGACTCTGGCTGACGGGCTTGATTCGGGAAACATGAAACGTGGGGTGCACTCTCATAGATCTTGGTAGACGGAGACGGACTGCTGAGGAGTTGATAATTTTTACTATAGGAAATGGGCCAAGATACCGAGGAGCCAGTTTCCTCGACTCAACCTTCAGTGGAAGATCAGCTGATGCTAGCCACACCTTCTGGCCCACCTGGTACTTCGGAGCAGGACTCCTCCGTCGATTAGCTCCAACGGCATGAGTCTTGCTAGCCCGAAGGAGTGTGGCCCGAGCACGAGCCCAAGTTCGCCGACAGCGACGTGCATTCGCCGTAGCTGACGGGCAGTTTACTTCCTCTTCTTGACTAGGGAACATAGGGGGTTGGTACCCATACACACACTGGAAGGGGGACATTCCAGTGGATGAGCTAACCAAGGAATTGTGAGCATATTCCACCCATGCCAATTGCCGAGCCCAGGACAACGGTTCGCTAGAGACCATGCAGCGAAGTGCCGTTTCCAAATCTTGGTTCACTCGTTCAGACTGCCCATTGGATTGAGGGTGGAACCCTGATGAGAGGCTGACAGAGGCACCCAACAGACGACAAAACTCCTTCCAAAACGCGGATGAGAACTGGGGACCACGGTCAGAAACAATGTCCAGAGGGATGCCATGGAGGCGGAACACATGCTGCTGGACTATCATTGCAGTTTCCTTGGCGGAGGGGAGCTTCGGTAGTGCCACGAAATGGACCATCTTACTGAATCGGTCCACGATAGTTAGTACAGTCGTCATCCCCTCGGATACTGGCAACCCCGTCACAAAGTCCAAGGAGATGTGGGACCATGGGCGGCGGGGAACCGGAAGTGGATGTAACAGACCGGCCGGACGTTGGTGGGATGTTTTGTTCTGGGCGCACACTTGACAGGCGGAGACATATTCCCTAACGTCCTTGGCCATGGTAGGCCACCAGAAGCGTCGGGACAAGAAACTGTGAGTCCGAGCCGACCCCGGATGGCAAGAAAAGTGAGAATTGTGCCCCCATTGGAGGACCTCGGACCGTAAGGGTTCGGAGACGAATAGTCGACCCTCGGGACAGGAGCTGGGGCCCGCCTGATCGGGTATCGCCTCTCTGACTCGGGACTCGATATCCCAGGAGACTGCTGCCACCATACAGGAAGCTGGGAGGACCGTTGCGGGACCCTGAGGTGTGTCATTGGAATTCTGGAATTGTCGGGAGAGCGCGTCGGGTTTCACATTTCGAGATCCGGGTCTGTAGGACAGAGTGAAGTTAAAGCGGGTGAAAAACAGGGCCCAACGTGACTGGCGAGGATTGAGCCGCTTGGCCGATCTAATATATTCTAAGTTCTTGTGGTCAGTCCAAACTATGAACGGCACCGTTACCCCCTCCAACCAATGCCGCCATTCCTCCAGGGCTAGCTTGACGGCCAACAACTCACGATCCCCCACGTCGTAGTTGCGTTCGGCCGGGGACAACCGCCGGGAAAAGAAGGCGCACGGGTGCATCTTCTGGTCCTTGTCCGACCGCTGGGACAGGACAGCACCCACTCCCACATCTGAGGCGTCCACCTCCACTACCAGTTGGCGTGCAGGGTCCGGTACCTGGAGTATGGGGGCCGTAGAGAAATGGGTTTTTAGACGGTTGAAAGCTGCATTAGCCTCGGAAGACCACCGAAATGGCTCTCTAGGACTGGTAAGAAGCGTGAGGGGAGCTGCCACCGAACTGTAGTTCCTGATGAACCTCCGGTAGAAATTGGCAAAACCAAGGAATTGTTGGAGCTTTTTCCGAGACTCAGGGACAGGCCAAGAGGTGACTGCTGATACCTTGGCAGGATCCATCTGAAGGGTCCCCTCCGCCACGATGTAGCCCAGGAACGAGACTGTCTTGGCGTGAAACTCGCACTTCTCTGCCTTAACAAATAAAGAGTTCTCTAGGAGACGACGGAGAACCAGCTGGACATGTTTTCGGTGTTCATCGAGGGACTTTGAGAAAATCAAGATATCGTCCAGATACACAAAAACAAAACGATTAAGCACATCTCGTAAAATGTCATTTACCAAAGATTGGAAAACAGCTGGAGCATTGGTTAATCCGAACGGCATTACCAGATACTCGTAGTGACCGTTGGGTGTGTTGAATGCCGTCTTCCACTCATCACCCTCCCGGATTCGGACTAAGTGGTAGGCGTTGCGCAGATCAAGTTTAGTGAAGACCGTGGCCCCCTGTAGAAGCTCAAAAGCAGAGGCAAGCAGCGGCAAGGGATAGCGATTTTTAACCGTGATTTCATTAAGGCCCCGATAATCTATACAGGGCCGGAGTGACCCGTCCTTTTTTCCCACAAAAAAGAACCCCGCCCCAGCAGGAGAAGAGGAGGGTCGAATGATACCAGCCGCCAAGGCATCGGAAATGTATTCCTCCATGGCCTTCCTCTCGGGAACGGACAAGGAGTAGAGGCGGCCCCGAGGAGGAGCAGACCCCGGCAGGAGATCAATTGCGCAGTCATAAGGCCTATGAGGGGGCAAGGAAGAGGCCTTAGCTTTACTGAAGACCTCCTGTAGGTGGTGGTAACAGGCTGGGACCTTGGACAGATTGGGTGGAGCCCTCGTGGAAACAGGATGATTTGGGTAAGGAGCGGCTTGCAGACAGGTTTGGTGACAGTCCATGCCCCATTCAAGTATCGACCCAGTGCGCCAGTCGAAATGGGGGTTGTGTTGCACCAACCAAGGATGACCCAGGACAAGGGGTTGGTTAGGGGAGTGGAGTAAGTGAAATCGGATCTTCTCTCTGTGATTTCCAGACAACTGTAGTTCAATGGGTTCCGTTATTTGAGATACGGTGCCTAATAGGCGGCCATCCAAAGCCCGAGCTGATACCGGGTTAGGAAGGGTTTCAACAGGTATCCCCATCTTGTGTGCGAGTGACAAATCCAGGATATTTGTTTCAGCACCAGAATCGATGAGGGCATGGAAGGGTTGAGATGTACCGGAAATAATGAGATTTGCCCGGAGAACAGGTCTATCAGTCTTGGGGGACGATACTAAAGCTGAGCTCAATCGGATGTCCCCTATATCCGACGAGCGTTGGCTTTTAACGGGCAATTGACCACCCTATGTCCCTGGCCGCCGCAGTAATAACATAGCCGTTCAGTACGCCTTCGCTGGCGTTCTTCGACGGAGAGAAAGGTGCGGTCCACCTCCATCATCTCATGAGGTGCGGTAGAATTGGTTGGGGGGTTCGGTATCTTACTAATGTCTTGACTTAGCCGGGTGATGGGTTGGCTGGGATCTTCTCTCTCTCTGCGTCTTGCCTGAACCCTACGGTCGATCCGGGCGGTCAGTTCGATAGCATTGTCAAGAGTTACCGGAGGAGCGTGGGAAACCAATTCGTCTTTGATATAACCGGACAAGCTATGGAGGTAGGCGTCGACCAGCGCCTCTTCGTTCCAGTGACTCTGGGCTGCTAGTGTGCGAAAGTCAATGGCATAGTCGGCAATGGAGCGTCTCCCCTGGCGAATGTTCAAGATTGAACGAGCAGCATCGACTGATGAGGCTCCAGAATCAAAAACTTTAATCATCTCCTGGCTTAGCAAATTAAAAGAGGTGCATGCTGTCGCCCCCCGTTCGTATTCTGCCGTTCCCCAAAGGCGGGCTCTGCCAGTCAGATGATTTATCACAAAAGCCACCTTCGCCTTTTCGTTCACAAAGGCTCGCGGTTGTAGATCAAAAATTAGTCGGCAATTTATAAGAAAGGGGCGGACCTGGGCGGGCTCTCCACTGAATCTCTCTGGCGAACCTACTCGTGGTTCAACACTGCCGACCTGATCAGAAAGGGGCGGAACTGGATCTTGTGCTCGTGTTGCCGGGGGAGCTTCGCACTGTTCAAAAAATTCTTGGTGACGTCGTACTTGCCGGACTAGTGTGGATACGTCGTGGACGATCTGTTGTATTGCGCCTTCGGTGTGTTGTAGGCGCTGTAGCGCGGATTCCTGTTCGGCATTTCCGCATCTCTCAGAGGTGGGACGAACTGTCGCTGGATCCATGCTTTGGTTCGAGTGTTCTGTCATGGAACAGAACAAGGACTCGGATCCAATAGCGTCAGTTAAAGGCTTTATTGTGACAAGATTCGGTGGAGCAGGCTTGGGACGTCGAGCCTTGGCAGTGGAAAGCCTCTTGGGACGATATGGCAACTCCGTGGTGAAAACGCGTGGCGAAACGTAGCAGGTAAGTCGGTGGCCGGGGCGGAAGAGTAGATCGTAAACTTTTAACAGACAAGGGTCAGGCAACGAGAATCAGACTTGGAATATACATGGGCTTGTGGTACCTTGAATGTTGGAGGTTCACTCGGGAAATGAGGAAGACACTCGAACGTCCATCTCTGGACGCTGACAGCTTATGTAGTAGACTTCCACCAATCAAGAGATCGCGTTCCAGCACACCAGCTGATTACCTCAGGTGACTCCGGTTAGGTAATCACGACAAGAATGCTCTTTTTTTATTCATGTTTGTTTGTTCTGTGTTGTTGCAAAAACTTGCTTTATTTAACACTAGCACTACCAGAGAGGGATCAAATGATCTTTTTGTGCAGAAACTCCAGAGAGGGATTAACTGACCCCAGAGATTTCACCTAATATCCTGCCTTTGGGTGTGAAAGGCTGCCTTTGAAAACGTGGCCATTACTCGGGCACTACAGGGGGGGGGCACATGCTTGTAGTTTTGTCCTGTAGTGCATACCTGTCAACCTCCACGGCTCCATGACCGTACAAACTGTCGTATTTTCCCCTACAAAATACAAAATAATCGTACACCATTTTTTTCAGAATTATGCATGATGGGAAATCCCCAGGCGGTAGACGCATGCGCACATTAGCATCAAACCGCTTGCTTTGTTTGCAACGAAAAAAAACAATACAGAGATAGAGGCTTCTGCAGCGAACTCCTTTGACTTGATTGATTTGCCGTTTAGTGATAGTCGATGTATACCGGATGGTACCCATAATTGACAAATTTGCGTTTTTCCGTACGGATTTCCTTGTACGTCGTACTCGTCTTAAAATGCATAAAAAACGTAATTTGTATGGCAAAACCGTACAGGTTGACAGACATGGGTAGTGTATTACGTAAGTGTAAGTACAGCCCAGGACAATGTGGTAAAAAATGTTGTAAAATGATCATGACACTGATCATGGAATGTCATAAGCAGTATTGGGTGAAACTAGTTATTAAGTAACCAGTTACTGTAACTATATTTCTTTTAAAGTAACCAAATCATGTAAGAGATTACAATTGCTAAACTAGTAATTTAATGAGTTACTTATCCAGTAATTAGCTACTTTAGTTACTTTTAGATCAGGGGATGGTGTCATAATAGTCTGTGGTTTGCAATAATCTGTGGTCTGTGCAGCCCTTTGAGACTCGTGATTGAGGGCTATACAAATAAACATGACTTGACTTGTATATTAAATAAATACCTTTATTATTGATAAATGTCCTGTTTTTGCTCTGAGTGTCTGACAATTAACCTGCCCTAATGTCACTGTCCTTTGGCTTAATATTTTATTTCTATGTAAAAGTCTGACATTTGATGCATTTTAAACAGATCTTTTGGAGTTTAACTTTATCTAAATGGTTTTTTTAAACAAACAGCAAATATGATTTTCCGCTTTTTATTTGTGACACAAAGAAGTCCAAAGGCTATGTAACTCAGTAACTTTCTAGCGGCAAGTAGCGTAACCAATTACTTTTTTGACAACTAGTAATTTGTATCTTATTACCTTTTCAAAGTAACCCACCTAACACTGGTCATGATAAAAAATAAACAAAAACACCAGTGTATTGTTTTCATGTTCTTTATTTTTTCCTTTTGTTATTGAAATCCAAACTTGTAAAAAAAAATGCAAGTAATACAAGAATTCCACTAATCTGTACATATTTACATTAGTAATCATGACATATCCTGCCGTGTGAATGACATTTCAGCACACCTCAGATGCAGTGTCAGTATCAGAACACAGTGTCTCCTTATTTCATTTGACACAGGTGTGCTTGTAGCAGTGAACACACTCGGACAGTTGTGGGGTTCTGTGAGCATCGAAGCTTGACCTAGCACTTGTCTCTTTTCCCAGGGCTAGGTGTGACAGGTTGCTGCAGAAGGTTTTGCTCTGAGTCCACTTTCTTCGCACTCACGAGAGTTAGCCAACTCATTCGCCAACTTTACCAGGAAGTCCACTTGTCTCTCCTGTAGACCGGATGCAAAATATGAGCATTCAGTGCTGCCTTGTCAATCTTGTTGTAGAACATGTCAATCATGTTGTAGAACACAGCGACTGGCCATCTCCGTGTGACTGCCCGCAAAGTGTACTCTCACACTATCTGGTCCATCACATCTACTCCGCACTTGGTGGTGTTGTACTGTGTCGCAGTGTTTGGCTTCCTTTTGGTGTCAGTCTCAACCACAGAATGCATGCTGCTGAGGACGTAAACAGTCTTCTTCTGTTTTGGTGCATATACTGTAAGTGATGCTTCTATGGTTGAAAACACTTGTGTGGTGAATTCAGTCTGGACTTTATTTCTTGTTGATTGAGGAATATCGCGGCAAATCTTGACTGTCCCAAGGGTGGAGGTTTTCTGGTGACGCAGACGTTTCACAAGAGACAGCGATGTGAAAAAGTTGTCAGTAGTTAGAATTCTGCCCTTATCCATGAGTGGCTCAATGAGCTTCATCACTACACTCTCGGACATTCTTTCCCCGCTTGCACGACTTGTAACCTTGCGAAGGTATGGGAGGACATTGCAAATCTACTTTGTTTCTCAGGTCACATGCCACCTAAAACTTAAAGCCAAACTCGTCAGGTTTGTTGCAATGGACTGCAGGGAACCGCACCGAGTCTTTGATAGGGAAAGGTTTTCATCTATAGTGATGTATCGACCAGGGTTGTAGGATTCCATGCAGTTATTGTCAAACGATCCCCAAACTTCTGAAATAGCAGCGAACTCATCAGCATCAGTCTCTGCTCTCTCACTGCGTGTGAACATGTCATCAAAGCGTAGGGGTTACATGATGTTTTGGAAGCGGTTCTGGGCCATATTAACACTAATGAATGGGTTTCCAAGTTTGGTGGACCAGTTGTCACTTAGGGCTGGCAAATGGGTCACCCCCTGCATGATTATGAAAATAAATGCCATCAGTTCTGGGAACTCCATAAACCAACCTTACGAAGAATGGCAAGAGTTATAAAACACAGGAAGCTCTGAAGACTCCTGCCAATACTTCTCCTGGCCTTGGCCATTGACTCTCCATTTGCGGCGTATGGCTCTGTTTGAAGGAATTGGCGACATTTCCCCACCTGTTCTTCACACAACATGGTACTGTTTATAGCAATCTCAATGGGTTCATTTTGCAACCGAGCGCTCTTTTCTGGCAGTGGAGTTGAAGTCTCTTCAGTTACACAGAAAACAAATAGAAATGAGTTTTACATTTTATATTATTAACGATAAACTAATAAACACTAGACTTTTTCATATTTCAGAATCACACAGCTGAAGTAGTCCAAGCCTTTTATTGTTTTTGGCAAAATATTAAAGAAAAAAAGATCTGTGTCCAAAAAAGTAGCATACTTTGAAAAAATATATTAAAGCCTAATATTTGAGTATATTACAGAAAATATTGAATTTATCACAATATGCTATTTTTTCTTAGAAGTACCTGTATACCTATACCTCATTTAAAATATTAATAGTGATTCCCTTTGCTTTTGGTTCTTACTTAATATACTGTAAGTGTCATGGTTGCCTTGGCGACCGGTCTGCCCTGCCCCCTGGGCACCAGCTGAAGCAGTTCAACTAATTGCGTGTCTGCTATTTAAGGCCGGATTGTGGGTTTTGCGGGTGCTGGCTCATTATACCTTTTCTGTTCTGTCATGCCTTGTCCTGTTTAGTTGAGTTGGAAGAAACCTGTGTTTGCACGTTTTTGTTAAAGCCTGTTTGTTCTGTCTTGTCCCTGAGTTTTGGACAACTTTTATTTTGGTAAATAAAAGTTTTTGATCGTCACGCAATTGAGTTCTTCCTTCCTGCCTCCTGCCCCGTTCTGGTCCGGTCACCCCTTCCACCTCGGGACAGAATGAGCCAGCCAACATTTTAACTCAGCGAACGATCCCTGCGCGATTTGGGGAGAGCTGGAGGACGCCGTTTGGCAAGCACCCATTGAGGTATCCTTCCCTGCCCATTCGAACCACGGCCCCGCCCGTCGTGGCCTATGCTGTGCCTTGAATGGGGTCCCGGGAGGATTTGACGCCTGCCAGTCCAACTCCCCGTCCTGCCGGTCCGACGCCCCGTCCTGCCGGTCCGACTCCCCGTCCTGCCGGTCCGACCCCGACTCCGCTGCATGCCAGTCCGACCCCGACTCCGCTGCATGCCAGTCCGACCCCGACTCCGCTGCCTGCCAGTCCGACCCCGACTCCGCTGCCTGCCAGTCCGACTCCGCCTGTCCTGTTTTCGCCTGTCCAGTTTGCCCGCCGGACCCCCCCTGCCGAGCGCCGATTCCTATCCGCCCGACGCAGATGGCGCCTGCCTCTCCCCGTTCCTGCGTGTTCGGAGGAGGGAGCGGGGTTGCCCCAATCGTGAGCGTCTAACCATTCCGGGGCGCGAGGTAGTAATTTTTTCTTTTTTGGGACCTCGGGAGCTGTCCCTTAAAGGGGGGGCTCTGTCATGGTTGCCTTGGCGACCGGTCTGCCCCGCCCCCTGGGCACCAGCTGAAGCAGTTCAACTAATTGCGTGTCTGCTTTTTAAGGCTGGATTGTGGGTTTTGCGGGTGCTGGCTCATTATACCTTTTCTGTTCTGCCATGCCTTGTCCTGTTTAGTTGAGTTGGAAGAAACCTGTGTTTGCACGTTTTTGTTAAAGCCTGTTTGTTCTGTCTTATCCCTGAGTTTTGGACAACTTTTTTTTTTGGTAAATAAAAGTTTTTGATCGTCATGCAATTGAGTTCTTCCTTCCTGCCTCCTGCCTCCGTTCTGGTCCGGGCACCCCTTCCATTCCGTGACAGTAAGTGTAAATCTGATCTGAACCAGGACTAAACCAGGCCTAAAGATTAAATAAAAAAATCACTTGTCACAGTAGCTCAAAGTACAAACGGTAGGAAAAAGTCCGTTGTGCATGCAATTCAACATAAGTGACTTATTAAAATAAGAATAATAAATAGAAAACACGTGGCTTCACTTGTGTATGAAAACAGTTATCTGAATAGCAGTATTGTGTTCTATACAGTGTGTTAAGTTATAAAGTGATAAGTGGCCACTACATCTGACAAAGTATTATCCTGCTCTAAATGGTCTGAACCCCCTTGTTTGATTACAAAGTAGTCATGGGATGAAAACTGTATTTTTGGGAAAGCTTACCAGAGGACTGCTCAGATTCTGTATCCAGCTGTTCATCTACAGTGCATCCGGAAAGTATTCACAGCGCTTCACTTTTTCCACATTTTGTTATGTTACAGCCTCATTCCAAATTGTATTAATTCAATCTCTTATCTAAAAATTCTACACAAAATACATTATGACAATGTGAAAAAGTTTTTTTTTTACTTTTTTTGAATTTATTAAAAATAGAAAACTAAGAAATCACATTTACATAAGTATTCACAGCCTTTGCCATGAAGCTCAAAATTGAGCTCAGGTGCATCTTTTTTCCACTGATCATCCTTGAGATCTTTCTACAGCTTAATTGGAGTCCACCTGCAGTAAATTCAGCTGATTGGACATGATTTGGAAAGGCACACACCTGTCTATATAAGGTCCCACAGTTGAGTGTGCATGTCAGAGCACAAACACCAAGCATGAAGTCAAAAGAACTGTCTGTAGACCTGCGAGACAGGATTGTCTTGAGGCACAAATCTGGGGAAGGATACAAAAAGTATTCTGCTGCTTTGAAGGTCCCAATGAGCACAGTGGGCTCCATTATTCGTAAATGGAAGACATTTGTAACCACCAGGACTCTTCCTAGAGCTGGCCGGCCTTCTAAACTGAGCGATCGGGGAAGAAGGGCCTTAGTCAGGGAGGTGACCAAGAACCTGATGGTCACTCTGTCAGAGCTCCAGCGTTCCTCTGTGGAGAGAGGTGAGCCTTTCAGAAGGACAAGCAACTCTGCAGCAATCCACCAATCAGGCCTGTATGGTAGAGTGGCCAGACGAAAGCCATTCCTTAGTAAAAGGAACATGGAAGCCCGTCTGGAATTTGCCAAAAAGCACCTGAATGACTCTCTGACCATGAGAAACAAAATTTTCTGGTCTGATGAGACAAAGATTGAACTGTTTGGTGTGAATGCCAGGCGCCATGTTTGGAGGAAACCAGGCACTGCTCATCACCAGGCCAGTGAAGCATGGTGGTGGCAGCATTATGCTGAGGGGATGTTTTTCAGCAGCAGGAACTGGCAGACAAGTCAGGATAGAAGGAAAAATGAATGCAGCAATATATAGAGATATCCTGGATGAAAACCTGCTCCAGAGCGCTCTTGACCTCAGGCTGGGGCGAAGGTTCATTTTTCAGCAGGACAACGACCCAAAGCACACAGCCAAGATCTCAAAAGATTGGCTTCAGAACCACTCTGTGAATGTCCTGGAGTGGCCAAGCCAGAGTCCAGACTTGAATCCGATCGAACATCTCTGGAGAAATCTGAAAATGGCTGTACACAAACGTCTCCCATCCAACCTGATTGAGCTTGAGACTTATTGCAAAGAAGAATGGGCAAAACTGCCTAAAGATAGGTGTGCTAAACTTGTGGGATCATATTCAAAAAGACTTGAGGCTGTATTTGCTGCCAAAGGTGGATCAACAAAGTATTAAGCAAAGGCTGTGAATACTTATGTAAATGTGATTTCTTAGTTTTCTATTTTTAATAAATTCCCCCCCCCAAAAAACCTTTTCACATTGTCATAATGAAGTATTTTGTGTCGAATTTTGAGATAAGAGATTAAATTAATACAATTTGGAATGAGGCTGTAACATGACAAAATGTGGAAAAAGTGAAGCGCTGTGAATACTCTCCGGATGCACTGTATATATATATATATATATATATATATATATATATATATATATATATATATATATATATATATATATATATATATATATAATGTTTTTAAATCTACGCACATGATATGCTATTTCTAAACAACACTGGACCTTAAACATTTAAAGGTTAAAAAAAGGTGGTTTTTGGGCCTTTCTGCTGATGAAGAGTTGCAACTCATCCTTTGTTGTGGTGTGGGCTTAGTGTTTGGTGTCAGGTTGGGAAGAGGGAAGCGGAATGAATGTTTGAATGTGAGTGTGTTCTAGGTTCTAGCCACCTCCCATGAGGAGGATATGGCTTTGATATATACTAGATAGAGAATTTCTTTTCCCCCATGTTTTAGTATTTCGATGAATAATATCTCATCTCAACTCATCTCATTTCATTAGCTGCACCGCTTATCCTCAGTAGGGTCGCAGGGGTGCTGGAGCCCATCCCAGCAATCTTCGGGCAGGGGACAGAGGGGAATTGATAATAAAGGGATTAAAGCAACAGAAACAACCTGAAGAGTCCTTTTAGACCTGAAAGAGACAGCTCATTGTAGTGAGCGGAGTCAAAAAAGCCTGTTCTCCAAAAATAGTCAGATGTTCCTTCTCTACTAAGTAACTGTTGTCAAAGATTTTCACTGCGGTTTTTAGTAATTTCTTCATACAACTTGTTTTTAAGGTAATGGAAAGAGTTACTTTCCCTATCAACTAGTTACTTCAATATACTGCTTATTTTTAAGGTAACTGGAATAGTTACTTTCACTGGTCACTAGTTACTTTTACAATAAAGTAATTAAGTTACTAACTTTTGGGAGAAGGTAGTAACTATAACTAATTACTTTTTAAGTCGCAGTGTTGACATTTTTAAATGTCAAAAGGTTGACATGTATGCCCTTGAGAAAAACTGGGTATTCATTTGTTATAATTTTGCTGAAAGTTTGGTTTTTACTATATATTTAATTAACCACTTTTTTAATGCTAAAAATGAGCAAAAATTATCTTCCTGTTTTCTTTTTCATTTCTTTATTTCTTTATGGTAAAATGACCAAATAATAATTAAAAACAGGAGGAAAATTATGCCTAGCTTTGGCGATATCCAATTGACATATTTAATACCGCAGGTCATTGCTTGATGTTATGCAGCTTATTTTTCTCTTGTGCCTCTCAGCATTGTCTTACCCACCCTTTGGTTGATTGAAGTGTTCACCTTTTGCCATCTTATTAAAAGTCCACAAATACAGTAATAATACACGCTTATCCCGTTGGGAGCTATATTGTTCTTGTTGTTTCTTGTTATCTGGTCTACTTTTTCTTCCACATATCAAAGATAAACCATGGTTGGGTTTTGCAGAACCCTGTTTATCCTCTAAAAAAGGGCAAGTATCAAATACAGGGGACAATTTGACAAAGGAGGTTGAATCTAATCATGACCTGAGTTTTGCCAAAATGATGTAGAAAACAGAGTTTTCGGTGGTATGTGTACAGATTTGGGTTAAATGACTGAAATATTATGTATTACCTGGCTTACTGGCTGTCTAAAAAAGACCATATGAATGGAGACCCAATTCAACCAGTCACCATGTATGGGAAAGAAAAAAAGAATGAAAGAAAGACAAACATTACTTTTTGCGTACTATTTGGAAAAAAAATACATTACAAATGTATCATTTGCCAAATTGTTTGAATTAGTTATCTGGCTCCATTAACCAAACACAAACTTCATTCTCCTAACAATGCATGCTTCTTTCTTAATTTAGGGAAAATATTGACAAGAGACAGGCATTTCCACACGGGGGCAGATTTATTTTCTTAAAGTAATTAACTAAGTGAATTCCATTGAATTCAGCCGAATTATTGTCGAATTAGTCTAATTAGACATCACATGTGATGAAAACCATGGAGCGGTTGCTGCTGCACCACCTGAGGCTACAGGTCCGTCACGCCATCGACCCTCTGCAATTTGCTTACCAGGAGAAGGTGGGAGTGGAGGATGCTATAGTCTACATGCTACACCGATCCCTCTCTCACCTGGATAGGGCTAAGGGGGCTGTGAGGATTACCATTTTGGACTTCTCCAGTGCCTTCAATACCATACAGTCTCTGCTACTAGGTAGGAAACTGACAGAGATGGGAGTTAGCTCACAACTTGTAGAATGGATTACGGAATACCTGACAGGCAGACCCCAGTATGTGAAACAGGGGGGCTGTACTTTGGACACTGTGGTTAGCAGCACAGGATCTCCGCAGGGGACCGTGCTCTCTCCGTTCCTATTCACTCTGTATACATCGGACTTTCAGTACAACTCTGAGTCCTGCCACGTGCAAAAGTTTGCTGATGACACTGCGATCGTGGGATGTATCAGAAGTGGGCAGGAGGAGGAGTACAGGAAACTGATTCAGGACTTTGTCCAATGGAGCCACGCAAACCACCTGCACCTGAACACCACCAAGACCAGGGAGATGGTGGTGGACTTCAGGAGAACTCAAACTCACCCGGTTCCTGTAACCATCAAAGGAGAAGGTGTAGAATTTGTCCAGACCTACAAATACCTGCGTGTGCAGCTGGACAACAAACTGGACTGGACTGCCAACACAGAAGCTCTATGTAGGAAAGGTCAAAGCCGACTTTACCTCCTCAGAAGGCGGCCTCCTTCAACATCTGCAAAAAGCTCCTGAAAATATTCTATGAGACAGTTGTGGCAAGCGCCCTCTTCTATGCGGCAGCGTGTTGGGAAGGCAGCGTCATGAAGAAGGATGCCTCTCGTCTCAATAAACTGGCGAGGAAAGCGAGCTCTGTTGTGGGCACAGATCTGGACAGCCTGACAACAGTAGCTGAGAGACGGGCACTGAAAAAGCTGCGGTCAATCATGGACAATTCATCACATCCACTACAAAGCATTGTATCCAGACAGAAGAGCAGCTTCAGCGACAGACTGCTCTCACTGTCTTGTACCACGGACAGACTGAAGAGATCTTTTCTCCCTCATGCCATAAGGCTCTTTAACTCCACCCGGCGGAGTAAAGGCCAACATTACACCACACCCCCTACATTGCATATTACCATATTTTTATTGCAGTGTGTCTTTTATGTAGCACTATTTAAATACTCTATACAACACGCTACAGTGGGTATTAGCACGTCACATTGGGTATTTGTATATTGTATTCCTTTTGCTTTATTATTGTATTGTTCTCAGCGAAGGGATGCTGCTGGAAATGTGAATTTCCCTGCGGGGATGAATAAAGTATCTATCTATCTATCTATTTATCTATCTATCTAGTCTTCGTCCAGCCTCCCTCTCATTCTCGATCTGATCTCCCCATCTCTCTTCCTCCGTCTTCCGTCTTCCGTCTTCTTTTTCACAAGCTGGGGCATTGGCTCCTCCCCCATGGGTGGGCCAAGAACTCCCCACGTCGCCACCTCGTCTGACCGGTGCGTCACGAAGGCCTCCCCC
Source organism: Urocampus carinirostris (assembly GCF_059441175.1). Taxonomy (NCBI): domain Eukaryota; kingdom Metazoa; phylum Chordata; class Actinopteri; order Syngnathiformes; family Syngnathidae; genus Urocampus; species Urocampus carinirostris. Next base: position 35,848,726 of record NC_142362.1, on the reverse strand, counting down.
CATCGGGCGTGTCAGGTGTCAGCTTATCAGCCAAACAATGTCTCTTTTCCCGCGTCACGGGCCCCTCTGGCGTCAGCCCTTGTCCCCGTTCTTGCTGTTTTTCTGTAAACATCATTCTTGTCTAGGTTACAATGACCTCACCCCACAGCTCAGCCAGTGAATATATTTTGTATTTAAATGTAATTTGTATTTGATCGTAAAAAGTCCCTTATAGTAAAAAATATATAAAATATAAAATCCTTCAGTACAATACAACAGTGGTGGGTCATCAGGGCGCTCAAGGCATCTGCTGGCCTAGACTAATATCTGAATCGTGTTACGTTTCTATTTTGTCTATTAATACTTACACCAACAGCCATTAAACTTCAAGAGACAGAGCTGTACAAGTTGTGTTGACTTGACAACTGGCGGCATGGCAACTGGGTGGTTATCACGCAGCCCCACAGTGCAGAGGTCTAAGGTTCGATTCCAGCCTCCCTGTGTGGAGTTTGCATGTTCTCCCCATCCCTTCGTGGGTTTCCTCCTACAATCCATAAACCTGCATGTCAGGGTAACTGGTTGGTAAAAATTGTCCCTAAGTGTGAATGAGCGAGAGTGGTGTCTTTCTCTATGTGTGTGGCTATCAGTTCAGGGTGTCCATTGCCTACTGCCTGAAAATAGCTGGGATGGACTCCATCACCCCTGCGACCTTGTTGAGGATAAGCGGCTCAGAACATCAATGGATGATTTAATAGCAACAACCCAAGCTCATGCTCGCGACCAGCTTGAATCTTTAGTCAGTTGGGTCTAAAATGTTAATTGGGTTAGGCTGAACTTCCGTTGTTGAATGTTTATTTCATAGTCTGGATCTTTTTTTTTACTACTTAGAGTTTGTTACAAAATACAGACTTTACGTGTCGTACGCCTGCCTGAGCCCCGCCCCTTTTAAAGGGCAGTGTCACATACCAAACAGGTGGCTTAAAGATAACCGGTGGGCGTGCTATTGACTATGGAGCCCAAAGGTAAAAAAAAGAAAAAAATCAAACATAAACCTTAATAATGTGATTGTATTTATTTTACCTTTTCAAAATGTTGCCATTTTATTTCATATAAGTGCATGCCAAGTAATACAGTATTGCACTCTGTTGCCCAGTAAGGGGCACATTATGCACCTTTGTTGTTGTTTTTCAAAGTAAGAAATACATTATTTGATTCCTTGATTGCATTTCTTTAATGTTATTCAAACAAATAAACATTCCGTAATTCATTAATATAGTCATGACATTAAACTTGAGGCGGTGTCACACAAAAGCATTGTCACTTCATTCTACACACACACACTCACACACACACACACACACACACACACACACACACACACACACACACACACACACACACACACACACACACACACACACACACACACACAACAAAGACACAAACAAACAAAGACACACACACGCACAAAGACACACACACACACACAAACAAAAAACAAAGACACACACACACACATAAACAAAGACACACACACATAAACAAAGACACACACACACACACACACACAAACAAAGACACAAAAGACACACACACACACACACACAAACAAAGACACACACACACACACACACAAACAAAGACACACACACACACACGAAGAGGAGCTGCGAGAGCAGTGCTTGTGGAATAAAATTAATTGAACCATTTAAAGGCGTGAAATGTCTCCGACGCTGCGTTGTTCACGGTTTTGTTTTGCCTTTTTTTTTAATCTAGCGATTGTCATCATTTAAGCCTAAGTAAAAGAGAATGAAAAATATGAACGGAAAACAATATCTTCCCAACATGCTTTGGTGCCTTCTTTTGATATGCAGTAAATGAAAGTAGTTAGTTCTAAGAATGCTTTCGACAAACTACCGTAGAAGTAGTGCAATGATGAAGACAGGAGCACAAGTTTAGTTCAGAATGATTATGAAACGCCGTGTTGCCACCAGACGAGGTGGCCGAGTGGTTAAGGCGATGGACTGCTAATCCATTGTGCTCTGCACGCGTGGGTTCGAATCCCATCCTCGTCGGTTCCTTTTGATATAACGCTAGTGCTAGTGTTTCTAATATACTATGTATGTAATCTTGTCATGCTTTTTCAAAAAGGTTTTTGGACGACTGTACAACTTTTTTCTCTTTAAAATGGACTATGCAGGGAGTGGGTAATAAGACGGTCCACTAGATGGCAGGGTACGGCCACTACAAGAGGACGCTTCTTAAAAAACTAACTTGTTTCGGTCTTTTGTGAATCATTGCGGCTGACCCATTGATTAACCTCTTGGAGTAGGTGGGGGGAAATAATTTTTTGGTATCTGTTACATTTTATGTGTTCCACCCGTGCGGTTAGACAGGTGCACTATTTTGTAATGCAGGCACTCAAGTTCCCGGTAAAGCTGATGAGCATACTTCTGTGTGCGAGTCTTCATTAAAAAATATCTAACATAAAATAGTATCGATCCGATACATGAAAATAAGGGATAGGATTGATTTATACCGACGCGACACAGTTACTTATTGCCTTGAAAAGTCTTGATCATTAAATAATTGAAGGCTTCCCCTCTTGAGATATTATATAATTTAGATAAACACAGCACAAACAATTTAGGCACTACAAATGTTTCAATCTTTTTAATTAAATAAATTCCAAACGTAAAAAGTATATAAAAGTATTTCTAATATAGCTGTTTCAGGAAAAAAACAAAGAGAGTCAAACAAAAAAGCAGCATGGTAACCAAAATACGAATAGGGTGTAAAAATCTGAACAAGACAACTATAGTACCTTCCATTGCACAATATCTTGAAAATAAAATCAGTACTGCAAATAAAGTCAATTTTATTTCACTGGCTTTGTTGCCATCGTGACAACAAATTAACAGATTTAACAGTATTATGTTGGGTGAGCTTTTTTTCAATACCAGTCCACTTTATAACAGAAATGTCACCTGGTACTATCCTTTTCAGTGGTTGAAAATAAGTCCACGCTTCCTTCCTATTTATAGCTTCCTGTTGGGTGGGCAAAAGATTTTGCTTTATCTTCAACCTGGCAGGTAAGATGCCGAAAGAGTGCCTTTTGGTCACACACTCAGCATACAGTTAAAGAGTGGCAGAGGGCGGGGGGTGAGAGAGAGAAGGGCTGTGCTGTCCACAGTACATAGAGAAGCGGTGTGTTGAGGATAATGGTGGAGGAGCAAAGTATAGACCCCAGTACAATAGTATCAATCTAATTCAAGTACCTGCTTAGTATCGATAAATTAATACTTTGGATCAATCCACCCCCCCCCCTATATCGGAGCTGGAATAGAGTGCTTCGAGGTCCTAAGATTACCCACAATGCATTGCTGGCGGCCATTTTGGAAGTCCACAAAGCTTTTCACTTCATTGTTATTGTTCAGCGAACCAGTTAGATTCTACATTGTAATGCCGAATACGTGCGTTATTGTTGGCTGTTGTAGCCGAGGGGAAAGGGTGGGAAGGACTTCTTTAGACTTCCGAAGTGTGTTTACGATCAGGGGATTGAAGCTCAGGAGAAAAGTGAACGGCGAAGACGAATGTGGCTGGCAGCTATCAACCGGTCGAATTTGCCAAAGCTTGACTGTGTTCGTGTTTGTTCTGACCACTTTCTGACAGGTAAATTGAATTATTTATGATGTAGAAATAAATTTTAAAAAGGTTATGGGACATGTGTACTTCATGTACTTCTGTCGACACCATTCAAGTATGGCTAGGTTAAATACTGTAGGTGTGTGCACAGACACATCCCGAACCCAACCAGACACAAATCTGTCGTAGGCTTCCATACTTTTGTAATTTTTAAAATCCTTCAGTTCACAAAAGGGACTTGGGTGGAAAATAAGATAGTTAACAAGTTCGATGTAAGTCACATACGGCAACAAATCGGGATCAGACTTCCAGTCCTTGTTTTTAATTTTGTAGGGATCCAATTTTCCAATAAAATGCAACTTCGCAGCGTACCGCTCGCGTGCTTGCTTGTCTAAACTCTCCACGTAGTTTTCCATAGTGTTGATGGACAAAATCCGTACACAAACGAAGCTAGTTGAGTAAATAAATAGACAAACTGAGTAAATATTTGCTCCTCTCGCTATCACCGCTTGTAATCGACAGACTTCCAAGATGGCGGCACAAAGCCGCGTTACTATTTTTAGCACAAAGCGCGGAGCCCTCTATATAACCCGATTCGACCCGATGGAAGACGAGTTCTGAAACCATAATTCAGCTGATAAGTTCCATAATAAAATTTTTAAATGTTGGATGGCAAAACACATTTATGTTTGTGTGGCCCTGAGAATCTTTGAGTTTTAAAGAAAAGGGCAGTACATAATACTAAACACATTCTGACAAAGTTCATTGACCCTGCTCGATTTCACATCCTCTCAAATTAAATCAATGAAGAAGTCATATATAGGAACTGAAATTTTAAAAGCAGAAAGAGGTCACACTTTTCCAACTGCAGTAAAGGTTCTTTCTCATAAGCAGTGGGGCCCCCAGCAAGAAGGGTTCATGCCCAAATTCAAGCACTTTCCAAGGATTTTCAAAGCCATTTATTCCCTGTACTTAATAAGATATAAAAACAATTACAAAAATTACAATGAACCAATCAGTAATAAAGCAATCCATAATTTGCTAGGGGCTGCCTCCTAGAGGTAAAAAATATCTCATTCATTAGAAATTTCAAAGGTTGACATTTCTACTTATTTTACATTTGGCGGCGCCCTCTGTTGGCTGCGGCTGCATCGGCTCGCTACAACGGGTCAGGTGTATCGACATTTCGTTCTTACAAAGAATGACAATACAAAGGAAATTATTATTATTATTATTATTTACGAGCCTCACCTAGGGCGGCACATCGGCTGAATGGTTAGCACAACGGCCTCACAGTTCTGATGTCCCGGGCCTACCTGTACGGAGTTTGCATGTCCTCCCTGTGCCTGTGAGAGTTTCTTCCGGGCACTCCCACATTCCAAAGACATGTATAGCAGGTCAATTGGCAGTTCAAAAATTTTCTTGGAAAGAATGGTTGTCTGTCTCCACATGCCCTGCGACTGGTTGGCAACCAGTTAAGGGTATTACCCGCCCACTGCTCGGAATCAGTTTAGGTGGGCTTCAGGACCCTAGAGACCCTAGAGAGGATAAGCGGTGCAGAAGATGGATGGCATGATTGTCCGCCATCTTGCTGCTATTGGTACCTTGAAAAACCAGTGCTTTATGGTAGCTTTGAGTCCCCGTAGTTTGTATCATTCCCTGTCATTTTTATCAAACCTTTTTGGTTGCATGAGAAAATACTACATCTAGTGGTCAAGTAATGCACACTGTCCCTTTAACTTTCATACTATGACAGGAACCTCAAATCCTGAGGGCTGCGAGTTTGAGACTCCCCGCATTAATCGGATGGAATGAAATTTGAATTTTATTGAATGAACAGTACTTGTACCTGGTTAATATAACTTGTCACAAATTGTTTTGTCGTGTACTTGTAGATGCATGTTGTTTTTTTCAATTTATGTCTTTTTTATTTTGTCTGAATGGAATGTGCAAAAATACATAGATTTATATATATATATATATATATATATATATATATATACAAAAGCCCCGAAAATAGAAAGGCATGCATTAGCATTTTCTCTGACATATTGCAGAGATATGTTTTGAGACTGTGTAGATAGAAAAAGTAAAAATGATAAAAACAATAATATTTTTCCTCCCAGCCTTTTCGCTAATTTATTTTAACAATGGCTAGCGATTTGAAAAGTTTGCCTACCCCTGATCTGGAACCTGCTGAATCAGTTGAGATTTTGAGACAGGAACTTTGTCCTTTGCAACTACTTTTTGCATTATTTCGGTTATGACTTAAGGCAGTGTTTTTCAACCCTTTTCGAACCAAGGTACACTTTTATTTATAATAAAATGTCCGAGGCACACAGTCCGTCGAAAATTTTGAAAGGGAAGTTATGTGAAATATTTCACTGTACTAACTCATAAGCAGATAATTAGTATATAAAAAGAAAATACTTAAAATAAAAAAGAATGATGTGCTTTATTTATGTTTTTTATTTTTTACAGTGTAATATTAAACCGCTTTGTTAAACAAATTAAGTCATTAAATGTACTGTGCTACCTCATGAGATAATTAGTACATAAAAAGTATATAAAAATCTACTGCCACTTACTGATATGGATGACTATTACAGTTCCTCATCTGAAGATAGCAAAAATACTGAATAAAGGCCTGATTTTTTTGGACCGATAAAATTGGCCAAATTCCAGTGGCACACTAGACAAGGTCTCACAGCACACTAGTGTGCCCCGGCAGACTGGTTGAAGAACACTGACTTAAGGTATTGTTGATGTTGACAGTGTATTTTCTGTTAATGCCCTTCCAACATTCATTGCAGCCTGGTCATCCCTGGAGGGGGTTACCTCATTTACGACCTCTTCTCTTCTCATGGTCCCTTTATTTTCCTCTTGCTGGAAGTTTGAGTTTTTCCCTGCCCTCATGTAAATTCCAGATCAGGGGATGGTGTAACAGTTATCTGTGCAGCCCTTGAAAGTGTTTTGTGGTTAATGGTTATCCAAATAAATATGACATGACTTGCCTGATTTCAAAGTAGCATCTTTACAGACGTTTTGTGATCTCATGTAAATAAAAACACACAATTCTTTTTCTGAACAAGCTGATTTATTGAATGGCAGTGATGCAGTTAACAAAGAGTTCAGATTAAGGAAATGTTAAAACCTACAACCCAATCCATATTTCCCTGGAGTCAGGCCAAAACGTTGCAACATTAAATCCAACCATCTTTCAGGATTGCTCTATGAAAGCAAGCTACTTTCAGCACCAATGGTGAGCGCAGATACACTAAGTGATGCCCTTTTATTACTATCCATGAAAAGTGCCCTTTATTTGTTTTTCTTTGAATACAATTTTTCATTACGTCAATACCAGCAGACATGGCCATTCAAAGAAGTTGCACCATTAAGAAGCATGTGTGCATATCAAAATTTTGTACAGAATTGTGCATGTTAACAATAGAAGCTGTCCTTCCAAAGTGTCTTTACTAGTAAGACAGCATTTGAAAGTGTTAATGACAGTGTGATTGTTTTTGTAAAAAATTGTTATATTTGAAGAAATACATACGACAAGGTTTTGGCCAAACGTAAGAAATTTGTGGCAAATACCACACAAACACACGCGCACACAACCAAATCTCAGACATTTGTGAAATTATTGAATCAACTTTACCTTTAAAAGTTGCAAGTAATGTAATAAGTTATTTGAAGTATTGGTAAGAAATTAGATTTACTGTATAATAGCACAGAGTTTTTTTCATGCAGAGCTGCTCAATCTCTCCCAATACTGTATCATCAAAATTGCTACAGTGGAGATATTGCAGATCTGTGTGCTTTTTTTGTTGTTGTTTTTTAATTTAAAAAAGCGTTCTGGTTGGTCTGTGAATACCAAATAAGAGGGAACATAGTTTCCTCCCTCTTTACGAAAAATTTGATTAAGACATGAAATAGTATGATGGGTTATTTAGTGAAGTTGCAGTGAAGTGACAGGGTGTTTGCTTCTAATTAAACTCACATTTTAATGGTATGTGGCGTCTATGTTCGCAATGCTCAGAAAAATCAACACCGTCATAGTGTGACAAATGTAGTCATACGCAACACATCCAGAACCATTATGATGAACACGGTGATACGCCAGGGTTCGTGCTGAGCCCCCTCCTCTTCACTCTGATGATGCCTGACTGCACCCTAAAGCTTCAAACTCTTTAGTAAGTTTGCAGACGGCAAACCTGCGAAGAGCCTCATCAGCAACAGCAACGAGACAATCTACATGATTGAAATGAGCAGGTTGGCCCACTGCTTTAAAGACAACAACTTCCATCTGAATGTGGCGAGGACCCAAGAGATTCTTGTCGACGCCAGTAGAGTGCACAACAAGCCTGCCCCCCTTTCATTTAACGGTGCTGCAGTGGATGGGATGAACAGTAGGAAGTTCCCGGGTGTGCATATTGGCGAGGACCTGTCCTGGAGTCATTCCTTACATTACACCTAGCCAAAAAAAAAAAAAAAAAGGCCAGCAAGTGCCCTGACTGTCATCATGCTCTTATTCTACAGAGGCTCCAATAAGAGCATACTGTCCAGCTGCATCACCGTGTAGGAATGGAACCTCCACAATGTCCTGTCGACAGACTGCATTGCATCATGAGAACAGCAGAGGTCATTTATGTACCAATCCTGGACATTTACCACTACCACCTTACCCGCAAAACCTCCAGGATTTCAGGTTAAAACACCCAACCATCCCACAGCCACTTTAACCTGCTGCCATTAAGGAAAAGACTGTGGAGTCTTGAAACCAGGACAAGCAGGCTCAAGTACATCTTCCTTTAGTATGTTAGGACTCTGAATTCTCTCCCTGCCCTCCCACCTTCAACCCCTCTGCCTTCTGCCAAATCAATGCACTACTGTGCTATTTAGATTCTGACCTATACGTTAGACACTTTGTATTCTAAATCGTATATTTTTTTTATATGCTCACATAATTTTTTTTTACCTTGTAGTAATTTGTATTTTGTGTCTTATACATTGCATGATTGCACACAGGGTGAGAGGAAGTAATTTCATCTGTACTGTTTGTTGTGCATGTATCATATTTAACACTTAAGTTGACAAAGACAAATTTAATATACCATTTAGAAAATCACCTTTCATCTAATTTCTCTAGAAGCCCTTTGGACCTATGCAAGTTGTTTTTCATACAAATTTGGCCTCAATTTGATGCACCGGCTGAAATTCAGTGCAATAACACGTATATTACGAGAACAGTTGCTTAACTGTTGTGTTAAACAACCGAATACGGTTAAAGGGACATTTTGTATTATTGAGCGCTCCTAGTGGTAAAAAAAAATATTGGTTTGAATAGTAAAAATAAGAAATATTGTAAGTTTAGTTTTTTTTTCATATTATCATTTAGAGGGAGCTGACATAATTGTAAGTCATTTTGCTGGTATGGGTTCCGCCAAAAACCTTGTGAAATGCTAAGCAAAAAAAAATTGGAACAATTATGCAATTTGGGCACTTTGAGTCTACGTGGTTTATACTTTTCTTTGTGGCAAACCTATTTGTTTGCACTACACAAAACAGCAACATTTAGTGCTCAAGAATTACACAGTGTCTCTTTAAAGGCAGCGGAGGTGACCCTGACTTACAATTACACACACGGATACATGTACATATGCACACTCAGCCACAAACCCTCACAAAAATGTCACCTCTAGCTCTTTGTTTGCCTGAAGCACCGCTCAAAGCAAATGTTTCCCCATCTGTGTCAAAAAACACATAAAATTTAATTACCAGGCTGTCATGTGCATGCCAATGCTCCAGTTAGCACTAAAACCCCAATGCCAGTCAGAAAGCAGAAGTTGATAAAACAGAGAAAATCTTAAATCATTAGTATACAAAGTTGTAATTTATATTTTGTTAATCAGTAAGAGCCATGCTACATAAATGCACCACTTTTTCTGTAATCATTTACACTACCGTTGAAAAGTTTAGGGTCAACCAGACAAGTTTGTGTTTCCCATGAAAAACTCACGCTTTTATTTATCAAATGAGCTGTATGATGTCTGTGTTCTTTTGCCCAAATTTATCTCTTACTTTTGGGGGCCACTCTCAGATATGCCTTTTTTTTGCCACTCAGCCTTAAAGGCCAGCATCTCAGAGTCGTCTTTTTACGGTAGATTTTGGAGCTGGTGTTTTGCGGGTACTATTTAACCAAGCTGCTAGTTCAGGACCTGTAAGGCGTCAATTTCGCAAAGTAGAGACTCTAATCTATGTTTAAAATTGCCACTTCTCTTTCTATTTGTACTCTGGTTAGAGACGCTTCGTACTGTTCTCTGACGGCAGTTGTACACACCGTAGTATGAGGTGTTCAGTTCTTGGGCAATTTCTCACATGGAATAACTTTACTTTTTTAGAGCAAGAGGATTGTCAAGTTTCATACAAAAGTTCTTTTTCAGGCCATCGTGAAAGATTAATCAGACTCACAAATGTGATGCTCCAGATACTTGAATAGCTCAAAAGAAGGTCAGTTTTGTAATTTCTCTAACCAGCTAAACCGTTTACAGCTGTGCTAACATTGCACAAGTGTTTTCTAATTATCCGTTAGCCTTCTTACTCAATTAGTAAACACAATGTACCGTGCTTTACCTTAAAAAAAAAAAAAGGACATTTCTAAGCGACCCCAAACTTTCAAACATTAGGCTATGTTTATTGTTTATGTTGACTATGTTTCTTCTATTGGTGCCAATGCAGCATCCGTTGCAGCCTGGAGATCCTGGAAGGGTGATTACCTTAAAGTGCGACTCCTTCTCAAGGTATCCTAAATTTTCATCGGGTTGTTTTTTTCCTTGCCCTCACGTAGGTTTTAGATCAGGGGACCTTGTAATGACAGTCTGCAGCCATTTGAAGCTCTGATTAAGGACTGTACAAATACATGTACTGTAACTCACCATTTTCTATTTGCAAAATGTTAATGAAAATCTTCTCAAATCTTAAAAAAGACTTTTTTTTGTAGTGTATAGCTGCTGAGTGTGTAGTTGACCATGATAAAGACATTTTTAGTGTATGGAAAAATAAAAGATTGGCACACAGACCAGCTTGTTGCTAACATTAAGATGTTGATGCCTTGCTGGTTGTTTCAATGAAGTGAAGCTGCCTTTTCAGTCATTTTTATCTACTTTCACTTCATTGACTTTGTTGAGGAAGGAGTTGGCCTCAGCCTGCAATGGCTGTGTGCAACCCGTACGTGTCCCTCTTGCTGGACGGGTCCTGCCGCCCCACACGTCTCAGTGGACCCCTCCATTGTAGGGCTTGTCGAACATATCAATTTCGCCAAAATTGGATGAAACAGGCAGCTTGTAGAGTGGGTTGGAAGCCTGTGAAACAACCAGAAATTAGCCCAAAGAATTATACACACACACACACATAAGTACAAAGAATGTATCTCAAATACGACTACAAGCCAAAAGGCAAATAGAGCCAAATAAAACTAAGTAGATGGACATAGAGTTAAAAAAAAAAAAACAGGCACAACCACTTACCAGAAGAGCTACACACAAACCAGACAATCAGAAGAATCCAGTTTAATAGACAACATTAAAAAAAAAAAGGATACTCTTAAATAAGTCTAATGAGTCAGACAACCAAAATCAGAAATGCCACTGAATAAGGAGAGAAGACAGAAATTAATTTAGAAATTGCAACAACAGAAGATTAATGTGAAAGAAACTCATCAAATTCCAATTATGTTCTAAAAGATCTTCCCCTAAGCCATTTAAAAAAAAAAATCACGAAGGTTAAGTATGTGCTAATCAAAGAACAGCAACATTATTCGCCAATAGTGAAAAATGATGTACACAGTGCATAATAGTCAAATTAACAGAGAGGAATAATTAGCAGAATAACCAGCTGGCATCGTATGCAATCACCGTTGCAGGTATCCAATATGAAAAACACAATAAACTAATCACTAAGCCCAAACGCCAGCTCCTAAGACTAGCTCAACACCTAACCTAAGAAATACAGCAACAATCTCGAGCATTTCACCTAAAATTCAAGCACTTTTCAAACCTGTAAAACACAACATGAAAGTTCAAGCATTTTCAAGCATTTCAGGCACTCGTTCGAACCCAGCAGAAATATACAGAAGTAAGACAAAACATTTGAGAAGACACCGTCATAACAAAGCAGAATAAACCAGTCACAAACCTGACACAATTTTGAAACAGAAAACATCCATTGCAATCTAAAAGAACTCCCCAAAACAAACCAAAAAACATTACCAACATTACCAAACAGTAAACAAACTAATCCAATGCACACAAACGCACAGACAGACACGAAGCCACACACCCAGCCAGGCTAAGAAATAAATATTATGACACAACCACAAGTAATTTAGACCAGACACAATACAAATGTACAACAAACACACAACCACCAACCCAACACCAACAAGTCCTACCTCACACAACCAGATGGGTTGAAACCCGATGAAACGGGTGATTTTTACGCTACCCGTCTTGCTTACCATCTCGTATCGAGCGCGAGAGCGAGCGTTCTGGAAGCGCGTGAACTCTCGGCGGTCGTGGACTGTGATGACCAGTTTCCAAGTGGCGAGCAGCACAACGCCCACCAAAAGTATGCTGCCCACTACTGCCAAGAGGACCATCAGGGCGTCTGGACCCCCGCCGCATTCTGGCAACACATCACAAGGAAACTTTCAGGTAAGCCACAAATTATATATTTCAGGGGTCTTTTTTTTTTTTTTTGTGGTCCACCGAGTAAATTTATATATCTCTAATAATCAACCAGGTAATCGAACAAGAAACGTTGTGATTTTAGAAATGGAACTCAAAATAGGTTCCCTTTGCGCGAATAAGTGGCAAAAAGTGTCTCTCAGCTTAGAGAAAGTTAGAGAGCTTGACATATATTACATGTTTTACCCTTGAGTGCCATGTCTTGCACGGAATTGTGAAAAAAAACGTATACAGTATAGTATATATTTACCTTGTGAATTTATATATACATATATTTCTTAAATTGCTGCTGCTATGTGTTATTGCATGTTTACTGCACTACATGTATTCTTCATTGCATTATTATGATAATTTAGGACAGTTTTTCTAAGCACTATGTTGCAGTTGTAATTATTATTTTCATATACAGTCGGATAGTCTTTTATACTTTTTCTCTTCAAAGTCATGTTTAACCTTGGAGTTCCATGTCTAATCTTGTTGCAGACAATATTTCACAACCTTAATATCAATGACAATAAAGAAATTCTAATTCTATATGGTCAGTTAGAGTCAACTGACTTATGTGCATATTAGTGTTGGGATTAATGCATTACAAAGGAACGCATTCCCTGACACAATTACTCGGTAACAAATACTGTACCGCCTTATTAATATAATTTTGGAACTGTACTTTTAGTACAACTTAGACCAACTACTCAATTAAATGCAGATCATGAATTATAGTGTTCTCTGATTGTTGAGTAATCTTATTTCACTTACAGTGTCACATGCATCCCTCGCTCTGCCATAAACAAAAGCAGGGGGTGTTCATATTTACCTACAAAATAACAACTGAATACACTTATGGTGGCGGCGTCACTTATGGTGAGTGCGCTGAATTTATCCTCATGGAGATATCCTCCCTACTGTATATACTCACATCTAAGGCGAATTGTTCATGATAAAATAAAAAACTGAAATCATCTTATATGGGTATATTTTTTTGTGTGTCACCAGTAGCGAATTGTAGGCCGGACATAGGCGGGGGGGGGCATGGCTTATACCGAAACAACTAATCGGCAATCGATGGGCGCAAATGCGAGTACAAAATTTACGGTAAAGGAGTGACGAATTTTGTTATTTTTATTTGTAAAATAATTTTTGCAACATACCAAGCCTGGAGAAAAAACGTCTTAGGCTGAACCCAAAAATGGAGTACGAGATCTTGACTGGTTTGAAGCCAAGAGACAAAATGGATATTGAGTGTCGTTTGCTTGCTCTAAAGGTTGCAAGAAATCTAAAGGCTTCACCATTTCACAGGTTGGTGTACATGTTTTCTTCTATTTATTTTATTATGCATTTTTCAAAAACAGCTTTAGCGTGTTCAGCTTTTATGCGACTATATACACGGTAATTTGTAACTTGATAGTTAGTTACTTTAAGAGTAAAACTTTACTTTTTGGGATCAGGATTCTGAGGGGTGTCTGAATTACTTTTGAAAAGAAATAACTAGTAACTGTAATTACTTTTTTTCCAGGAACGCGCCCAACACAGGATGTAAAGACAGTATTAAATTACAGAAGCATTGCAATGACCAACTACTTCTCACCTGTTATAAGATGAAATTTTCAGTCAACAGTAAATAACAAAATGGCCACCTGTCCTGCTTTACATCAAAACCTTTTTTTTGCTGATACCAATCAAGATTTTTTGCTATTATGTAGACGTGGCAATATCGAGAGAATTAAGCAGAAGCTCACCTGGCTCCTTCAGGGTCGTGAGAACGGACAATCCGCTGGCGTGTTCAGAGTACGTAAACTTCATCACGCAATCGTTTTCCGTCTTGTAGACACACAAAACAGCACCCGGCTCCTCAGTTCCTATGAATAACAACAAAACAAAGTCAATCACATTAGCTCACTTGTGCTATCGAGTTTTTTTCACTCAAAAATGTAGTTTTGTTTATGAAACGAAGAAAAATGTAAAAGTAACCCCCCCGGTTTCACCTTCAACGGTCTCGCTGCTTCACAGATTTCGATCATGCATTGTGTTCTATATTCTGATTGGCTAAAGAGCTCATTAGAGCATTGTTTTTCAACTTCTTGGAGTCAAGTCACATTTCTTTCATTGAAAAAAAATCCCGTGGAACATCACCAGATGAAATTGTGAAAAAAATAATCTGAATAATACAGTACAAGTGTTTTTTAACATTCAAGAATGACATTATATTTTACCACCTAAGTAGCTAGTTGTAAGGGTTCTTGTGTTTTTTATGAAAGTTGCTTGTGTGTCCGTGTGTTCATGCATGCGAACAAAATACTCCACAATTTTGTTTTAAAGTGAAGGGTGTTTTGTTTGGTGATGGTGTTTAGGCTTACTTGGGACCAGGAGCGATTTTAGGCTCAGAACTTTGGGGGTGCTGAGCACCCAGTATCTGACTGATTACCTCCTTATTTTTCCCCATTTTACTTAAAGTGATTCAGGATCATTAAACACTGTTCAGGACTGTCTCTTCCCATTTGAGAACATCACATTAGACTTTGTGGTTCACAAAAACACCAATTACTATGCCATGCCCAGTTTTTACTCATTTATTTCTAGAAGAGAACACACAAACATACACTTCAAGAAGAACAAGCATGAACCTTATTAGACAACGATGCATTCAAGTCAACACTTTATAATTCTACCATACACTTTATGGATTAAGCTGTGACGCCTGGCTTTGAGAGTTGCAAAGCGGTCAATAACTTTTTGGTGTTGCACTTGGTCAAGCAAATCTTTTTCAATTGCCATCATAGCCAGGTGCTGGAGTCTGTTTTGACTAGTGGTCCTTTGAAACTAGGTATGGAGCCGGGTTAATGCAGTGAAAGACCTTTTGAAGCTACAGCTGCTTATTACAATTGTGAGAGGCAGAGTCTGGAAACTTTGCAATATCCATGGGATTGTACACTGATAGTGTGTCTTCAATGGCACCAGACAATATATAATTCTAAAAGAAAAATCAATGTTTTTTTTACATCAGGGATTTTGTCTATCACGGGTTCATTTTTGGAACGTAATAATTAGGTGATTTATGAGAAACTGATGCCAAATAATTTGATAAAAATCAAAATAATTTGTTGATGGGGAAATAAAAAACAACCCAAAAATTAAACAGAATGACAATGCAGAAGACTGGTTCCTTCTGCCAAAAGATCATTGTAGAAAATCCCAATGATTCTCAGAGGTTTGTGTGGTCCCCACATTCTTGTATGCATGCCTGAGAATGCTAGGGCATGCTCCCGTTGAGATGAGAGAATGTGTCCTTGGGGAATCTCCCCCTTGGATCAGGACAAGGGCATCACTGAGTTTCTAGACAGTCTGAGGAGTAAACTGGCGGGGCGGATAAACCTAAACAGAATGACCCAAAGGCGTTCTAGTGGCTTTAGTTCAGGTGAACATGGGGGCCAGTCAATGGTATTAATTTGTGTTGCGAATTGCTGTTCTGCTTAAATACTCAATTTAACTGTATATGGCAGCGTGCTCCAATAAATTCCTTGCTAAGTGAATGGATACATTTCTGGGCAGTCTTTGATCCTTCTTCCCTCTATATGATGAACATCTTCCTATCCATCAAATTTTGTGTCATCATTTTGTTTCCAACACACTACTAATCATTTTCATGAAAGACATTGTGGATCATTTCCCCCTTTTAGATCTGATTTCCAAGTGTTCGTTTGAGCAGTGTATAAAGTGAACCACATATTTATTTTTCCAACCATTGACACAATTGGCATATCAGAAAAATACTCATTTTATTTCAAGTTGTTGACATGTTCAAAATAAAAAACTAAAAAGAGGCTAACTTAACTGCTCTGAAAATGGATGAAAATGAACGGAATAAAAAAAAATCTTCCTCACTTCTGCTAAATCAAAAACTACTGCAAATCATCTAGTGACTGACTTAATCATTGATTGATACAGTAAGATTACGATTTTACATGTTCTTTTTTAAAACAGAGAGGAGAGTAAGTGGCTACATCCATAGACAATAAATGGTAAATGGTCTGCATTTATTTTGCGTTTTTCAAGTCAATTAGGACCCCCCAAAGCGCTTTACAATGTGCTTCACACTTACCCATTCAAAATAAGTAAAACAGGAAACAACCCCCCAAAAAAGTATAATGAAAAATCTAAACAATTTTCAAAACATAGTGGTCGATGTGTTCTTAACCCATTCTTTCGTTAATTCAATCAGTAAACAGTAGATTAGTAAAATTTAAATTATCCCCCCCAAAAATCTACAAAAATACGTGCTATAAATTTATTACAACCTGGATTTAAAAAAAAAAAATCACATCGTGTAAAGACAAACAAATCGGGTGAGGTACTGTAACTTCAACAGGAAAGAAAAATTTTAAAAAAGTTGAAGAAAATTGTTTAGCAGACCAATAAAATAGTTATTTGCCTATAAAAAAATCACATCTGACAAGCATGTTTTGATCTGTTGTCCACTGATATCTATGGATGTATGTGGGGGAGTTGGGAGAAAGGAGGCCGCAAATCCCCCAAACCCACAAGCCTTGCTTGTATGCGGAATGTACATGTGGAGTCCATTAGTGCCGATCTGTCAAGCTAGGAATGCTATGAATCACGTCAAGATTGGGCCAACAAGCAGTGCTCCAAAAATAGTTTCAACAGCGACAGAGGAGTTGCGTACAAACACACTTGTCACTTGCTCACGTATGAACCACATGTATTTCTGAGGGTTTATTTCCTGAGCAGCAGAGCAAATAGGCATTTATTCGTACAACAGCTAATGTGAAGATGCACTTTACTCTATGAATGCAGCCATACTCTAAAGCAGTTTTTCTCAACTGGTCGGTCAGCACCTGTTTTAAGTGGGCCGTGGGCCTTTTGCTTGTCAACATAATGCTGAGAATAAAAAACCACGGAGGGTCAACTACCATCCCTTACAGCAGATAGCGATAATGTCCTGCTCGATCTCTTCTACCAGTTCCGTCAATCGGCGCGTTTGAGAGGGACCATGTGTATTTTTATCGTGATTCTGTTCGTTTTATTTCCCTTTCCTGTCCATAATAATGGGTCCCAAGAAAGTTAGTGATGAGGAAAAGGAAAAGTGGACAACTGTTACAACAATAGAGTCGAAGAAGGAAACAATTGCTAAATTTAAAAATGGTATACGGGTGTCTGCCATTGAAGCCCTGTTGTAAGGTACAGTAAATGCTTTAAATTGGTCATATTTGTAGCTTTTTACGAGTGTAATAATCTTTTTTACCTACATAATAAATTAATTATCGATGTTTAGGTACACGCTTTATTAATATTTTGAGTTTCTTTTTGCATTCGGCTATTTTACATGCTTCCTGCAGCTTAAGGCAAGTTAAATTCATTAGACTTTTTAATGGCTTTTAAAATCAAATTTAAGACCAACCTTACAAAAAAACCTGTTACAACAAACAAAACAAAAAAACAAATATTTCTCACACACAATCCATCATGCCTCAGACACATTACTTGGTACAGCTTTTAGCCATGGCGAAAATTGTTCAAAAATGATATGTGTATTGTGGGTAGACCTAAGACATGCGTCTGACTGAAAGGCCTAAACCACATCTTTGTTTTGGTAGTTCCGTTATTGTGGTCATGCGATGTTGCCGCGATAGCAAATAAGTGGGTTATTAAAAAAGACAAATTATAAATGTTACTAAATCTTTTTAGCTCAAACAAATATAAATCTTGTTAATGTCCTGACTAGAACCAGGAAGTACGACCATATTAGTTCTGTGCTCAGGTCTCTGCACTAGCTTTCGGTCGCTCAGAGAATAGACTTTAAAACAGCTCTGCTGGTGTATAAGTCTCTTCATGGTCTAGCACCAAAGTACATCTGTGACATGTTGGTCCCATATGAACCATCTCGGACCCTGAAAACCTCAGGGACAGGCCTTCTGCTGGTGCCCAGAGCCAGGACTAAACAGGGTGAAGCTGCATTTCAGTTCCATGCAGCTAAACTCTGGAATTGTCTTCCTGATGACGTCAGACAGGCGTCTACTCTGACAGTGTTTAAGTCCAGGCTGAAAACAGCTCTGTTCAACTGTGCATACAACTGAAAGGGTTCTATTTGTACATTTTTGCACTTTTACTTTATTTTAATTCATTGATTTTAACATGTTTTATCTGTGGTTTTAATGCATTTTAAAAACACATTTTAAATGTTCAATGTCTTTTCTTCTATGTTTTAACTGTAATTGTGTGTTTTTCTCTTTGCCATTTCTGTAAAGCACTTTGAATTGTCTTGTGTATTTGTTGTGCTATACAAATAAACTTGCCTTGCCTAATGTGTTTACATTTTTAAGACTTTCAAAAATTGGATTTAAGACAGTTTAATGCCAATTAAGGCTTTATTTTTTAAAAAATAAATTCAATGCCTTTTAAGACTTTTCAAGGATACACAGGAACACTGCTATTTATCCTGATAGTATTCTAACGTTTTTCTCTTCAAAGTCTTTATTACATGTTTTACCTTGGCGTGCCATGTCTAATATTGTTGCATATTATGTTTACAACATTGATATTAATGATGATAAAGACAATTCAATAAGATTCCATGCTTGCTTCTATTACGATAAAACATAAACATAAACATAATGGGGCGACCTGTGAGGCAGAACTGGGATTTCTCGTTTCACAGTACGCTTGTTGCGATCAACAGGTTGGAGGTTTATGACCACCTTCTATTTTGCTCCACAGTTCCCAATGATTGGAGAATCTTTTTTTGAAACAAGTACCTTATAGGGTCAAAACAAACTCAATGAAAATTTCACCAAAGGGAATGCAGAAATAACCCAAAGGCGAAAAAAATGATCATGCAAATAAGCGCTTTGTTTATTTTGTTAGCAAAATTCCTTTTGGATAATAGGTCCAAAGACTTTTGCTTCACAGTTTTGTTTGCCGAGATAACTGTTTTGTAAACATAAGCGAAAGCTGCACAGAAATATGTAAGCAAAATTAAGAATAAATGTGAAGGAGCCTTGTGAGTTATTGACTGGATTCCTTTTAACATTATTTTGGTGGTTCTGTGTGGTGGGCGCTGCTTAAGCGGCCTCTCAAGAAGACATAATTGATGTCTCCAAGCAGTGGGAACACTGGACCTGGGCCAACACTGTAAATGATGTACTCAAAATGCAAGCTGATTAAATCATGTCCCAAATGGAATACGGCATAGGCTAAATGTCTGTCCCTTATGTTTTGAATAGTAACGCAGCTAGCTGCGAGAACTTTGCGACGCCATGGACACACAAGTGATGATGGCTTATGATGAGAGTGGAGGTGCTGCTTATGGGCTCTTACTCTGTCTCGTTGGGCCCTCACGGCTCGCTTGTTCATTTGGTTGTACCATGTTCCATTCATAAATCTACATGCAATAAAAGCCCATTTGTTCCAGGTTTTCTGGAATGCATCAGAGTAAGGAGGAAAACAAAATCTGAAAATGTATATTGTAAGTGAACTTATGTGATCATTTATGAATTGATTAACAAACGACTGTTATGATGACAAAAGACATGATCATGAATTGAAATTATTATGTGTTCAAATGAATTTAGGGGACTTTGGAGTTTCCAACTATGCATGGATTCAACCCCTCATCCCTTTTTTCTTTTCGGGTGATTTGTTAACTTTGTGATGTGACGTTTGAATCAACATGCTGGAAAAGAAAAACTTGAAATCAAAGTAATCTGTGAGCAATAAAGCAGATGGAGGACATTTCAGAAGAATTTCAACTCTTCCACGATGTCACATAGAGATATGTTGATGTTATTTAAATGTATGAACATGAAAATTATGTTTCTTTTCAGTGAGCGCAGACTTTGAAGTGTTTTTAGTTGAAGAAGTACTAGTGTGTGTGTACGATGCTTTGACCAGTCCTGACAATAATGATGGTCTCAAGATCTGAAGCAAAAAAGAATCCTGGCATGTGAGAATAGGGACGTGTATGTGCACACTTGTAGACAGTGTTTACTTACTGAGAGACTCCACTGTGATGATTTCATCCTTGCAAAGACGCTGGCAAGTCTGGTTGTCTGAGAGCTTGCCCGAGTTGAAAAGACGGCACTCAATGCACTCTCTGAAAAAGGAAGAAGCCGTTTAATAGGAAAGAAAAATGCAGACTTTTAATTTTTTACAGGTCGACCGATTATCAGGCGGGGCGATTATCGGCACGGATATTTGGGAATTTGATGGCTATCGGGATCTGCCTTTTTATGTATTAAACCTGACGATTATTTAGGCTCAGATGCAGCCACACCCTTGTTTCCATTCGCACCTACTCCTGCCCTCCCCTCGCCTCTCTACCCACCAGCGCCTTCTGACCACGGCTGAGTCACTGAAGCAAAAGCTTTCCCAACCCCACACACTGCAGACTGCAAACATGGGAAGCTCTGCAAACTCTTGACTTCCGCATGCCTGTGAATCAAGCCGCTGATAATATGGAGATTTTAAAAAGTATTTGCCAAGGTAGAAAAGCAGGTGTGTGATTAAGAGATAGCCATTAACTGCTCTAATGCCTGAGCAGACAATTATAAAATAGGTATACTTAAAATATGGTGCGTCGTTTGAGAGGTCCTTAAAAAAACTAAAAGGTTCAATATTTTCTGTATTAAATATTTGTTAAAATTGCCCAACTGAGTTGAAACAGCCCTTATGCTTAATTTTCCACTGCTTTTATCTTGCTTTTAGCAAAGTTGTTTTGTGCCGAACGCATTAGGTAGAAAAAATGGGGAGCAAGGTGGAGTGCTGAAGAGTGAATTATTATTTGTCACCGTTTTCTTTCTATCTGTTAGGGTAGCATGAAAATGGCAAAAGTAAGAAGAGTCCTTCTTCAGGTATAGAAAGATAAAAAAAAGAAAAGTTTATATGAATGCGTTGGAAAAATGCATGTACTTGCACGAGCATCATAAACGAGCTTACTAAGGCTGCAATGATGACACAAGCCAGGAGATAGCAACAGAGTACAAAAGTTCCAAATTCTGTACAGCTCCTATAATATCTGCACACATTTTGCAAATGATGATCAATTCACGAATGTCTATCATATGAAACAGGCCAACTTTCTGCAACAAATCAGACAAGGTTTCGCAGTAGACAAAAAGTGTTTCCCATATGAAAATAATAACTTTTATTTTACCTTTTGGCGTCACAAGCGTCCGGACAGGTGGGGCACTTTTCGCACGTGTCGCCGAAGGCTCCAGTTTGCGTGCACTGGCAGCGTCCGCAAACACAATTTCCGCGGTGGCTGCACATCTGCCCGTTGTCTGCAATGCACGATGCAGTCTCAGTGGAACAGTTGCAGTTGTCCCCGATATATCCAGCGTGGCACTTGCACTCGCCACAGTGGCATTCGCCGTGGTCTGACAAGTTGACAAAGAGCAAGTTAGTGTTGGAAAGTCCATTCTACTACTGTGTTGAACTAGTTAAGAATTTTAGAGAAACTAACAGCTTTTTATTGAGAAAAAGCCACTGACTTGGGCTGACATTTTGCCAACTTGATTGACAAACAAAGAATCCTAATAATGCTGAACCACTGACCCACGATAACCTTTTTAGCAAAGTGAAAAAGAACTGGGGTTGGATACTGAGCTAAAGTTTTAACTTGGCAAACATCTTTTACACGGGGATTCTTCTGGGCAGGATAGTATTATCACAACTGTGGGATTCTCAACACTCAAATTGGTTGACATCAGTGACAGTTCTGTCGAAGACCTCTTTTACAGTTTTGATACATGTGATGCCATTAACTCAATCCCAGAGGTTATTGATGCACAAAGAATGATATTGCTGAGGATTATTTTATTAATACATTTAAAACCTTAATATTAATGGGGATACTATATTTTTTATGTGGTGGTGTGGACATTTTTTCCCCCTAGATGAAGGTGGGCAGTTTTTTCCCCTTTTTTAAACCCTGCCAGGCTTTAGTACAAGTAAATCTTTTCCTTGATTGATTAGGGCCCTAAAAGCAGTTGGTGGGTCACAATGGACTCAAGGTTGTATTTTGGACACCACTGCTCTAATGTGCTAATAGAAATGTATCCCCATCCTCGTAATTATTCATTTTTTTGGAATCATTATTCAAACAAGTTTTATTTTTTTTAAGATTTAGCCATTAATTCCTAGATTACATAATGGAGACCATCCCCCATAGTGAATTTGGCGGGCCATAGGTCCCAAACAACAGTTTGATTTAGATAAAAGGTTTTGCCATCACTTTATTCATGTATGGACACGGCATTACATTAACATAATAATCTGCTAAACCCACTGTGTAATAGGGAAGTCAATAAACAACACTATGGCAACTGTTGAAAACAGTAAAAAGAACAGACATGGTAAAAATAGAGGTAAGACTACCTTTTGGCTCCCACTGTAGCACTTTTCTCAAAACATGGTCCGACTTGTTACTCAGGCCATTTGTGTCTCCAGGTCTGTTTATTTGGATTAATTGGTCTAAGTCAACGTGCAGTAGCCAAGATGGGCTAAGAGTGTAAAGACAACGTTTTGAATCAAGCATGACCAAGTATGCTAGTATGTCCATGTTCAAACAGCTAGTGATGATGGGGTCCCACAAATATTTATATTCAGATTAATGTCTGACAAATTTTACAGTTTGTCGCAAAAGTGAGTACACACCTCACATTTCTGCAGAGATTTCATTATGTTTAATAGAACATCACTGAAGAAACATCACTTTGACACAATGAAAATAAGTCTGCCAAAAAGCCACGGCTTCTGGAATAATATCCTCTGGTCTGATGAGATAAAGATTAGTTTATTTGGCGAAGATGGTGTGAAACATGTGTGGCGGTAACAAGGTGAGGAGTACAAACATGTTTGCTCCATGCCTAAAGTCAAGCATGGTGTTGGAAATGCCATGGTTTGGAGCTGTATGAGTGCAACTGGAGTTGGGGAGTTGCATTTCTTTGAGAAAAACATGAACTCAAGCATGTACTGTGAAATACTGGAGCAAGGAATCATCCCCTTCCTCTAGATACTGGGTCGGAGGGCAATGTCCCAGCCCAATACACCTCTCAGATGACCAAAGCTTTTCTAAAGGGACTAAGGTTAAAGGGGATGGATTAGCAAAGCATGTCTCCAGATCTAAATCAAATAGAACATCTTTGGGGCATCTTTAAGCGGAAGGCGGAGAAGCAAAAGATCTTGAATATCCCCCACCTCAGTCATGTTGTCATGGGGGAGTGGAAGAGCATTCCAGTGGCGATTTGTGAGGCTCCGGTGAAATCCATGGCCAGGAGGATTAAAGTGGTTCAGGTATTGGCCACACAAAATATTCAGGAACTTTTACTTTGGGGTGTACTCACTTTTGTTATCAGGTGTTTAGCTACTAATAACTATATATTGAGTTTTTTAAGGGATAACTAAATTTACACAGCTACCTGGCAGGGGAGATACCATGATCATGATGGAATAAGAGCTTGCTCTGTCCACTCCACGCATCAGCCCGGTATTGCAGTACCTCCGGGAACGGTGCATTCGCAATGATCGCAACAAGGCTTTAGGGCTAGGACCTTAGCTTGGCCTTTTGGCTGAGAGTAAGTGTCCCGGCTCCTAGGCTTTGTAGCGTATTATGAACTGACCGATAACGGATAATGAATAATGAATAACGAAGATAGATAAATAACCCTTAAAAACCCCAAAACCCCCAGCTATACAAGTTTTACACAGACTACATTTCATTGTGTCAAAACAAGTGTTTTCAGTGTTGTTAAATGAAACATAATAATGAAATCAGAAATGGGGGGAGTGTACTCACTTTTGTGACATACTGTTTGATCCTAGCAAGGCTGCCTAATCAATAAAACATGAGAAACCCTTTAGCAATGACAGATGATCGTGCAGTGTTACCAAATCAAAGTTTGAAAAATAGGCTACATTGGACCAAATGGGATAGCCCTGAGACTAGGCAATGGTTACAATCATTGGTTGGCATGGAAGCTCAATGAAATCTTCAAGTGATCCTTCAACAGTCAAAACAAAACTCTCACCTTGAACCAATGTACTGAAAATTGCTTTGTTATTTTAGGACAAACTTCTCAAACCCCTGTGAAAGTCACACAGATGTGATGGAATCCTTGAGGCCTACGGCACACAATTACGTACATTTAGCTGTTCTAAATGAAAAACGTTCATCCTCTGAGTTCACTTTGGATGATTCTATTGCCAACATCTAACCACTTACTTTCACGTTCACGTGAGAGTCAGATTGCCTTTGCAAAAAGCTGCAAGTTCTTTTCGTCTACTCTACAGGCTACAGAATTGACAGGTATTTTAGAGGTGGATCGATTATCAATTGGGCCAGTTATTAGCGCAAATATTTGCGAATTTTATGGGTATCAGTATCTGTATGTTTATTTATTCGTAGGGCTGATTATTTAGGGTCAGATGGAGGTGAGCCCCTTTTTCCCCTTGCACCATGTGCTCTTAAATGTCCTCTTTTATGCACTACCAATGGAAAGTTTCAAGGGAGAACTGGGTCACTAGGTGCGGCCCGTCATCCAAAATCCAATAATGACAGCCTGGCATTGGACGCGGGCAAACGCATCATCTGGCATGATGCGTTTGCCCGCGTCCCCGCGTCCTAGACGCATCATTTTTGCTGGGGACGCATAGTGTCGAATCAACGTGCGTCCCCGGGACGCAACTTTGACACAAAATTGACATTATTACTTTTTTTTAACAAAGATTTATCGCACTCCAAACTTTTCGTCAGGCAGATCCGCCATTGTTGTTTTGGTCTCGCGGTTCGAGATTTCGTCTGCACGCCAATCTCGGCAAACGAGATTTTGTTGCTTCAAGATTACGTCATTGTTGTGGTGCTTGTCGTCGAGTGAAATTTAAGTATGCCTCCGAAAAAAACAGTATTAGGTAAAAATCAACACAAAACTGGTCATTTATCAGTGTCAGTAATAGGTCGAAACATAATGCAGAGAGTGATAACAACGGCAATAATTCCGGCAAGGAAAGCACGTGTGTTGAAACGAATGATTCGACGAAAGAAAATAAACAAAAGAATACTCCTAGCGAGAAAAGGACTTTTCTGCCAAAATTGACTAAATTATATTTCTGGTTACGCTATGAGGAGGATGATAATGGAGGCTACATGTTCTGTGATGCGTGCACCCAGCATGACAAAAAAACTGGATTGCATAAATCATTTCGCAATACAAACTTTCAGAAGAGCACAATTGATCGGCACCACGACAATGAAAACCACAAATTAGCTATGGAAATTCTGTTGCTGCAATTGGTCCTTGAGAAGGCATTACAATTGTGGCGGGACAGCAAGCCACGAAGAATATATGAACTGAAAACCTGAAGTGATAACTGCCTTGTATTACCAATTAACTGTGATGATTAAAACTGCATGAATATATAGACTAATATTTCAGCAATATTATTTTGTATAATGTACAATATTTTTTGTGAACTGAAAACTCTTGAAGTGATAACTTATTTGTATTACAAATTAACTGTGATGATTAAAACTGAATGAAAATATGGATTAATATTTCAGCAAGATTATTTTGTATAATGTACAATATTGTGAACTGAAAAATCTGAAGTGATAACTGCTTTGTGTTACCAATTAACTGTGATGATTAAAACTGAATGAAAATATAAATTAATATAATTTTTTCAGCAATAATATTTTGTATAATGTACAATATTGTTGTGAACTGAAAACTCTTGAAGTGATAACTGATTTATATTATCAATAAACGGTGATGGTTAAAACTGAATGAATATATAGATTCATATTATATATTTGTCGCCGATTTACAATTTCAATACAACACTAAATTTTGGGGATCCATAGATATCTGTTGGGACTCATAGATTTTTGAACATGGGACTCCCCGGGATCCATCACTCTTCAGAGGTAAAATGAACACTGTATCTATAATTTTTTTTTTTTTTTTTTTTAAAGATTATTAAGCTTGGAGTGCAGCCTTCTGCCATGAGTCACCTAAGCAACAAACAAAGCTGCTTCAACATCAACAACAATGCCTTATTTACAGAACTATGACACTGTTGGAAAAAAGTCATATTTAACATATCAAAACATTCTCATGTTAAGTGTTGTTTTTCTTATTTAATTGAGACACAAGAATATACTGTAAATCAGGGGTTGCAAAGTTTTTTGAACCAGAAGAGAACTTTTTAGTTACTGACTAGCGCAAAGGGCTACCAGTTTGAAATGCATTTCTAAAACAACAATGTTATTACTGTGTTGTTACAATGTTATAACGGGATTGTAATTATGAACAGTAGGGTTAAATAAGCACTCAATCATGTTTTTAAAGAAGATTTTGTCGGAAATTTGTCCTGCCAGTTAGAAATATATTTTCCTAGGAAATCATTATGACCCATCACTGGTAAGCTATTTTCAAAACTTGTCCGCAGGCTACTCAGGTATGCTAAGGGGGCCAGCTGGTGCCCGCGGTCACCAGATTGGGGAACCCTGCTCTACATAGACACTTTTGCCTATTCAGTGGTCTTTTACTATTTAGAATAGAAAAAAACCTAAGTACTATAAATGCTTAACAAATATTATTTTTTTACTTTACAAAAGAAATATGTAAACATTTAAAACAACCTGTACATAAAATTATAACCTGCCAATCAGAAATGTTTTTGTTTTTTGCAGTGTAGGACAAATTAAAATTAGAGCCTGTATTTTTGTTATATCTACTAATTTATACCTAAACAAATCAATGATAAGAGGTTAGGTAGTGACAGATATGACTTAAAGAGAATTTTCTGATTTTGGAAATGTTTTCATAAAAGACTTTAAGAGTGCTATTTCTAAGTGGAAATTTGTTCTTGGACAATCACAAACAGCACTCCAAACATTTTATAAGTGTCCAGCAGATGGCATAAATACATATTAAATAATCAAGGAACAGTCAACATTTTCTAAACTACTTTATAAATCTCAATGTGTGTGTGTGTGTTTGTATTTGACTTATAGGCTCCGAAATGTCTAAACTGATTAAAGTGAAATTTTACACTGTTGTAGTTTAAGCCTTTATGAGTGTCTTTAGCTAGGTTTTATGTCAAGGCAGTCTCAATAAATACCAAAAAAAAAATAAAAAATAATAAATAAATAAACATCTGCTCTTGTGTCGTCTGCTTCTCTAACGCCTCTAAGTGCCAAATTGGCTACTGCAGCTCCCGACCACCAACTTTTGTTAGATTTCATAAGCAATGAGTGTTTCGTAATTTGCTACTATAGTTTTGTAGTATTTGGTAGCATTCCGAACATTTGCATACTTTGTTGGGAATCATTAATTATAGTAAAAATTCATCGTCGAAATATCCAGAAAGTAGGGCTGCACGATTAACAGAAATCACCATGTGACGTAGTGCGATAGTGTAACCGCAAACTGTTTTTTTCAAGGATTCATAGTTCCATTTTGGTTTATTGATTGACTGAGTGTTTGGCCAACAAGAATTGTCACATATCGGTGCCATTAAAACCTGCTTCTGATTGGCCGGCGATATTAAACCCCAACTAATAAAGGTGAGGCAAAGTTTGCATGGCGTGTGTGTAAGACTTTGATAGGCTGGTGTAAGCTGCCAGTCAGCCTAACAGCGCGTACACAAATGGCCACAAAACAAACGTCAGTTTGTAGCTTTACCATCTCGTTACATTGAAAATAAACTTATTCATTAAATCGTATTCTGAGGAAAGTCAGAAAAGCGCAAAGAATAGCAGGTTGGTTTGAACAAATTTATTGACACTAAAAACAGAAAACAATCATGACAATCTCAACAGCAATTAAGCAAATTCACAATATTATATTCCAATATTACGTGCTCCCTGTATTTACATCACGTCCGGGAACTGACTGAGGCGGCGTCGGATGGCTACGCTAACAGCTAGGCTAACATCTCTCAAGCCACCACTGCCGAACGTGGCTGGTGACAAACACTAACTCCATTACCAATAAGGCGAGAGACTTGGAGCAACCACTCGTGGAAAACCGCTACATTTGAAACTCTTGTATTTTAATCATCACAGAGACATTGCAGAAGTCGCGGGGACCCAACTGTAGCTTGCCAGCCCCACAATAGTTCATTTACACTGACTCAAGAAACCTTCAATTTCGTTGTCCTTTTATATATAGACAATAAAGACCATTTATTCAACTGGAATTCTGTTTTATTTGTACATAAATAGTTGATATTTTGTAACACTCTGTCTCTGAGTATGTTATCTCAAGTTATGTTTGCATGTCACTATGTTTATGTTCTCCCCGGAAAAAAAATTGATCAAAATTGCAATTTGCGTCTGTAAAAAAAGGATCGCAATAAGTTTTTTTTCTAAAAACGTGCAGCCCTTATTTAAAATGTTTTTTATGTTAGAGGTTGACTTTGGTTATGAAGACATATCAAAATAAATAATTGGAATGTTATTTTGTGATATGTATTTGTTTTGAAAATTGTGTAGATTGACTACTATTTTATTGAGGTTAAAGTGCTATCTATTGCAATTCACAGGTATGTAGGTACTGTACTTAAGTCGATTGAGGAATCAATAAGTAAAAATTTGTCAACAGACACCAACCCTAACAAAGCTCCCCAGAAGAGAACGCTGTTTTCTCAAGGTTAAGCATGTCAATATGATTGAGTACTCAAAAAAAAAAAAAAACTAGTAAAGAAAATGCAATTAAAAAAAAAAATGAATAAAATTGAAGATCGCATCGAAATCGCAACACTGCTCAAAAAAATCGCAAGTAGGTTTTTTTCCTAAATCGTGCAGCCCTAGCAGAAAGTTCTGAATATTTTTATCATGTGAGCTACTTTGAAAATCGGTTGGATCCCTTAACCACTATGGTTGTAGGGGCACCATTTCACAGCCTGGTGGCGCGCATCCCTCTCCAGGCCAACATACAGTCCAACCAGTCTTGAACTGGGGGCTTTTCTCGTGCTAGATGAATGTGCTTAAATGACCAAGTCAAAATGATGTATACCCACCCAAAAAAATGCAAACCTTTAATTATTTCCAATTGTGTAAATCAACACAACATTATTTTTTTCCATAACTTAACTTTATTGTGTTATGTAATTTTCACTCTAAATGCTACTTCCTGCTTGTACATTGATAGGTTTATCGTTTAGTACACAGGAAGAAAAACAGGGGAGAGTCCAAACCCCAGATGAGAAATGCCACCCTGTTCTAAAAGCCCATCCTTGAGCCCTTTTAATAAAACTCCCTAGGTAACAAAAGCTGATCAGCCCTAAAAGGTGTGGAATCAAACAACAGAAACAAAACAACGAACAACACATAGCTGCTATCATTAAAACAACAAACTGGGATCTATGGGATCTCCTTTGCAGGTGTCCAATACTAACTATATAAACTTATACATAAATGCTCTTATCTTTTGGTGCATACTTTTGGTTTCGCATAATGTAATTTAAGGTTTGATTTAGCAAGATGACGAGATGTTTGCTATGGAGCTTTGACAAGCAATTCACTTTGTATTACTTTTGTACCGTAATCAACCCTTAGGTCGCCGCTATGTATGCCCAGCATTCAGCCGCCACGCTGTGCTCGGGCCCTCACTCTCACCAGACAACATAGTGGTCAAATATTACACATTAGGGCTTTAAAACTCTCCTTTTTAGCCGGTTTGAAAGTACCACAAAATCTTGCTGTACAGCTCCAAAGGCTTGTCACTTATTCTTCCACATATGCATACAGACTATACTGCCCCGATTAAGGGACTTTTATGGGATCCAAGAGTATTTCCCGCAGTAAAGCGTGCCAGAACAAGACTAAGTGTAGCTTTAACTTTGCTAATGTTCTGCGGTGTTTTTCTGCCCAGACACGAGCTGGATTGTAACACTACTTTCAAAAGTGCTAGAGTCAATATTTGGAGGTTAAAAAAGAGGAGGAAATGGTATTTCTAGTGGGTTGAGTTGCGCGTTGTAAAGAGCACATGTGCCAAAGTGTCAAGTGTGTGACCAACTTGCATCAAACACTCAAAGTACTTGATTCAAATTCTTCATTTTTAAGAGGCTATTCGGTTTGGACTGGAGATAATTAGTAAAATTGGTGAATAGATCACAATCTAGAATAAATCAAAACACAAGCTGCAGTACTTTCTGAAGGCTCATTGTGATTCGGTGCGCTTGTGGCCTGTGTCATATTTAGACTTCCTCAGTCAGGTTGTCTTACTGTGAGAGGAAACTGGAACGGGACGATTTTACTGCGGTTTGCAGCTAGGTCAGGGAGGCGCACGCCAAGAAATGAAAACCGCCTCATTTAATGACACAGACTGCTGCCAAGGGAGAGACTGCAAGCGTTTGAGAACCGGTGTTCTAACAAAACGTCCTACCCTTTTGAGGTGTCCTACCGTAGGCTGATCTGACAGCTGTTTTGCCAATAAGTATTTTGAAGGCGTGAAAGTGTCAAATGAGATGAAAAATAAAAGTACATTCATCTGAATGTATCACTGCGTTCAAAGTCACATATGATAGGTAGGACGAAAGGTTGCCCATTTCCTGGGAAATCACTATCAGTGTGCATGCGCACTAGGCATTGGAGGGATGACGATGGTTAGGGAGGAAATTTAGAACACCAGTAACACGGTAAGAGACAACAAGAGAAGACATTCTCTCTAAAATCAAGAGAGATTAAAAAAAAAAAAGTAAAAAGTAATTCTACTTGATGGTATCAAACAGCTGATGGGGTTTTTAATCTTAGCATAGCTGCATATAAGCTCAATTTGGAACTATAAATCAAAATATGCGCATAAAACAATATGAACACAAGGTGGCGTAAGGCAGGCACTGCCACCTAAGTCAGGCTGTCTGCTGGTCTTGCTGCGCCAAGTACTATCCTCGTAAATCAGACTATCTCACCGACTCAAGTGCTTTGTCTGGCCACCAACTTGTATCTACAATGGTGCTCAGACTCCATCCTTACCTAATCCCTTCCTTCTGTTCAATTGGTGCCGTCCTAATTGTATTTAAGCGGGACCACATCTCATTTTATTGTGACTTAGTGCCTTTTATTGGCTTTTTGCCCACAACGGGTCCCAAAATATCACAGGGTTCATACCAGACATGGGGACTTGAGACTTAGTGACTTGGACTCGAGTCGACTCGAGTCGCTGTTTTTATGACTTGTGACTTGACTTGGACTTGGCAATCTAAGACTCGGGACTTGACTTGTGACTTGACTTGCCCAAGAAAAAAATACTTGGGACTTACTTGGGACTTGAAGGTGAAGACTTGAGACTTACTTGAGACTTGCACATGTGTGACTTGGTCCCATGTCTGGTTCATACAGCTTAAGGCAAGTTAAATTCAAAACTTTTAGGACTTTTTTAAAGCCTTTTGAAATCAAATTGTATTCTAAAATGTCTAAAGAAATGGCCAAAATAAAATACACAGTTGCAGAGGTTCTATAGCTGTAAACTGGTCGTCTCCGAATGGCCACTTTTGGAAACGCCTACAAAAATGTGTATGTAGTTTTTCAGATCAAATTTGCCAAGATACCAGGTAAAATTTCAAGCTATTGACTCACCCATGCTTCACTCATCTGCAGGCATTTGATTACAATTTTTCTTTAGGCAAAAATAAAACCTTTCCCATTCTGTGTGTTCAAATTCAGATTACTAAATGTTAGTAGCATTTGATTATTTCAGTTTGGGACAAAACCTCTGTGTGTTAATTTTCAAAAGAAACCAAAACCGTCCAGTTTCTCCAAATTGTTCAAGAACAGCGTTCAATTTACTTTGTTTTGGATTGGGATTTTAGTTGAATTTTACATAAACGTAACGGGGTGATATCAGATAATCTTTTACTGTCGAAATTAAGTATCTAGTTTCCAACTTCAACCGACTTTGGTGGGAGTTGACTCCGTTTCCCAGATATCTCAGTAATATTCCTGCCTATTTGTGTGTCAGCTGTTCAAATTGCACGAGTCAAGACATGTTCATGAGTCAAGGCACTGTGTCAGTGTTGTTGAGAGAACATTTAGTCTCTTAGAGAACTGAAACCTTTAAATATTAGAGCAGCACCTCGAGTCAGCAAGTTTTATGCGCACTATTTTCTATTACAGTAAGCAGTAACCAGATTTACAATGCAAACACATGAAACGCTTTGATGCACACTGGACATTCAGTTAATAAAAAAGACAGTGTATGCATTTTGACCACTAGATTTTGCTGCATTGTGTAGTGCAACTAAAAACAAGTGCTACAAAGCACAAGAAAGGAAACAAACCATACTCAAAGTGAGAAAAAAAAAATCTTCCGATTTACATGCCCAGCCTTGTCCGACTACTCCAGGATGCAAGCATATTGCCATCTCATACAACTTACAGAATTTCTTCTAGTTATGAATCAAGTTAATCACATTTGTTATATCAGTATTCACTTATCCCTGGAAAAATTGGAAGTTGCGCTGCACTTTTTTTCAACACTCAAACCGCATTATACATTTCGCAAGGTTTTGGGTCTTTGGGTACCCACAGCAGCAAGATGCGGACAATGTCAGCTCCTTTTAGGTGAGGGTCATGTTGCATAAAACAAATACTAAGTTCTCAACCTATGACTATTTAAAAAATACACATTTCTTAAGATGTTTTATGTATTTTTGCTTGTTATTCAAATCAATATATTTCTTGTGACGTTTATTTGTACTAATAGGAGGCTCTAAATAATACACAATGTACTTTTAAGATGATCATTACAATATCAAAGAAAATAACAATGGATAATGCATTCAGAACGGCAGTCAAAGGTGTGTCAACACTGTAGGAACTGAGATTTTTTTTGCAATATGCATGCCAGGACAGTAGATGACATTATAATTGGTAACAAAGTCCACACTTTTCCAGTTGTGTTTGTCTACACATGTTAACACAGATCAAACTAAACGTGTGTTTTAAAATGAAAGGGGAAAATAAATAAATAGCAGTTCTTGTCTTTGATATTTTTAGCGATGATTGACTGAATGGAGCCTGCTGACTTAGCAAAGCGTCTGTCAGCACCCCCGAGTAAAAGTCATAATCATCCATGGCTGCAAGCTAAACACCCACCCAAGCACCGCTACAAAACACTGCTAAGGGAATCCCCGCAACTGAATTTGGACGTCTATTCAACAAACAATTCAGTTACGATATTAACCAGCTTTTTGGGCAAACATACATCAAGCTAACAAATCAGATTTACGGAAAGGGTCTGAGCTTTGATTATAAGGGCAAAACAGGGGAGTTGCACTTATATTTTTCTAACCGCTGTGCCAGAGGATTTTGTTAAATTGGGTCAAGTTGAGTCACGTCTTAAGAGTGAAAATTGACAAAGTGAGCCAGTTTACCCTTAGGGGACAATTAAGTGAAGTAACCATGAACCCAAAATTGACCTGTAAATTTTCAGTAAGGCAGCCAGGTGGTCAAATAAATAGTTTGAATGGCACGTTTAAAGTAAATAAAAGACGTAAAACAAAAATAAAATACATTATGCTGAATTGTAATTCCAGGTTAAAACTAGAAGGACTTTAGGCCTCTAGAACACAGGACGGCAAGTGAGGAAAAAAGAGAAAAGGTGACATTTATAAAAAGGAAATTAGAGAAAGAAAAAGGGCAAGAAAAAAATAAGTACAAAAATACGAAAAAAGAAACAAAAAGTTAGTAAAAAAGACTTAAAAGAGCAAAAGATTAAAGAAAAAGTTAAAAGACCAACAAAAAAGCAGAAAAAATACATGTTTTTCGGGGTCTCTGAACGCTCGTGTTACGCAATCAAATACATTGCAAATTATTTACACGTAACAGTAAATTTTTTGCCAATAATGTACTTTCATAAAAAGGGTAATTAAATATAGTTCTGTATTATGCAATAAATCCACAAAATGTTAGTATCATGTAACAAAAGATACTTTTTTGAAAATGGAAATCTTGTTGTAAAAACAACTGCCATGTGTCGGCTGTGCAACCTTTTAGATATTAGCCAGTTCAATAAAATTTTTAAAACTATGTAACTTGATATGATCTCAGGTTTTGGACATGTTGGATAATTATTGGATTACAACATGCAGGAATGATAAATAGATAGATAGATACTTTATTCATCCCCGCAGGGAAATTCACATGTTGCTCATCGTTATTTTGAGAGATGCTCAGACTGTGTGACCCGTGGAAGCTTGCTCACAATTCAAGCACTTTGCAATCCTTCAAAACACAACATCAAAATTCAAGCGTTTTCAACGACTTCAATCCCTCGTACGGACCCTTATAATAGATTTTCTTTTGAAGCTGCTATGTAATTAGAGCTTCATCGAGGCCTCATGCTTGGTGACCAGTATAAAAGAGCAGAAAACATGTACTGGACTGTTAACATTTAATGAAGGCAACACACATCTGAGTGTCTGGCCTTGTTTTCACTTGTTGTGCTAAGAAAATAGAGGCGGGCATTGTGTTTACTAGGAATGGCACAAAGCGAACATCAATGTGTGCAGTAGGGGTTGGATTTAGAGCAAGGGTCCCTAACCACTCGGCCAGACAGAAATAAAATAAGTTCCATTATTTTTTGCCTGGATTTGTTTGAAAGGACCACATGTGTTTTTTTTTTTTTTGAATTATTGCATTTTATTGCCTTATTTTGTCCAGAATAATAGGTCCCAAGAATGTTAGTAAAACGGGGAAAGAAAAGTGACAATGATTGAGTTAAAGCAGGAAATGATTGCGAAATACAAAAGTGTCCGAGGTCAAAGGACTGCTTTAATGTACAGTGAATGGTTTCAAACCGTTTTATTTTCATCTTCATTACAGGTATGTTAATCTTTGTTATCTTCACATTTAAATAGTTATTGTGGTTTAGGCACATGTTTAATTGGTGTTACGCGTACGTATTTCTTTTAGCAGTTTTAGTGTGGCCATG
This sequence comes from Urocampus carinirostris, assembly GCF_059441175.1. Taxonomy (NCBI): domain Eukaryota; kingdom Metazoa; phylum Chordata; class Actinopteri; order Syngnathiformes; family Syngnathidae; genus Urocampus; species Urocampus carinirostris. The sequence goes on along the minus strand of NC_142362.1, from coordinate 35,813,403 downwards.
CGTTTATTTAAAGTCTATCTTTCAGGACGACCAAATCACTACCCACTATATCTTTCTCTTCAATAAGTTCAAGATCTTGTGCACTTCATAAATACTTTGGGAGTTGGTGATTTGATACTGTAGGTACTTATGTAGGTTTTAGATCAGAAGATGGTGTAACAATAGTCTGTAGTCTGGAATAGTATGTACAGCCCTTTGAGACTTCTTGTGATTAAGGGCTATAGAAATAAACATGACTTGACTTACCAAGGACTGGTTTACATGCGAGAACATTTTCCCAGCCAAATAATATCATCAACAACGTGGTATAGTGACTAAAAGTAGGGTCATAATGACATAAAACCCAGTGCAGTTTCATGTGTCGACTGTATCCCGAAGAGTATAGTGGATAGTATCTGGCACTCTCCCTGCCGTGATCCAGGATAGATTCCTGTCGCATTCAATTTTTGCAACTCTAGCCCTTACTGTAATTTTTTTCCAGGCCTAAAAGCCCTGTGCGCCTTATATTTGAAAAATATATCGCACAAGACTCATGTTTGTGAGTGCACCCAATAGCGTGGAAAATATGATGTTTATATTACTAGAAAACAAGATAGTACAGAAAACATTTAAACACAGGTTAAAAATATAATCAAATACCAAATTACGGCAAAATTATAAACCAAAATAAATAATCTGTATACACCCTTCGCCATTGCTGCTGGCACTGGCAATCCAGTTTTAAACATTTGACAGATGATGTGCTGCAAGTTTTTAAAAAATAAAAATAGTGTTCCTCGGCTCAAAAAAGATTGGAAAACACTGGCCAGGACATGCATTTACAAGGGCGACCCTGTGATCCCAGCCCTAAATTTCTGCGTTCTAAACGCCATTGGTAATTGAACTTACAAGACCTAGGACCCATTGTAGGATTTGTAACTCTAGTATTAAATGAAATACTACATATACATACTCAAACGGCAAATATATTCAAATTAAAGGGATGTTGCTTTGCTTATATGAGATGGACATAACCCCGATTTTATCTCTGTTGGACAGTATCAAGATGTTACCTGAGCACAAGACGCCTTTGTGCCGGGCACACGAGAAGTCATCGCACTGGCAAAAGCTGCCGTAGATTTTGCCAAACTCAGATTCGTAGCACAGGCACTGGTTGCAGCTGCATTCACCGCGCCCGCTGCACAACTGCTTGCCTTCAGCTTCTCGACAAGCGCTCTGGTAGATGCTGCTTGCCTCCCCTTCCTGGCACTCGCAGCGTGCCCCCAGGTAACCTGGCTCGCATTGGCAGCTCCCACACTTGTATGTGCCTTGAAAAACAACCACGTGCAATGTTACTCATACTTTGTCAAAATCAAAATTATTTATGTAGCATCACATTTGTGGGTCTGATTTAACTTTCAGAATGGCCAGAAAAAGAACTTAAATGTGAAAATTGATAAGTCTATTTTTGTTTTAAGGAATGAAGGTTATTCATGCGAGAAAATGCAGAGAACCTGAAGATCTCCTACAAAGGGGTGTACTACTCCCTTTAGAGGACGGCACAAACAGGTTCTAACTTGAGTAGAAAGAGAAGTGGGAGTGCATTACTGTCTCTGATTCTTCAATTAGCAGCCTGGTTAAGTAATACCAGCAAACACCAGTGTCAATATTTACAGAAAAATGGAGGCACTGAGTTGCTGGCTTTCAAGGTAGAGTGGCAAAAAAAGCAATATCTGAGGCTGACCATCAAGAGGAAGAGATTAAGATGGGAAAAAGATCAGACATTTGACAACTCATTTGATAGATAAGAGTGACTTTTTTTTTTTTTTAAACTTGTTTGGGTGACCTCAAACTTTTGAAAGGTTGTGTATCCTCAAAAATTGTTTTAAATTGGTGAAAAAATAATGAAAGCAAAGTGAAAAATGTGGTTCACCAAAACAATTTATGATGGAATAGACAGACAGGTAGCAGTTACCAATGGAGCTACAGATGGTGCTGTTAATTTTGGCCGCCTTGGTGCAGGCACATTCACACTGGTACTCCACAGCAACCTGCAGGCGGTCTTTAAAGCCCACCGGCTTGATAGTGAAACTGTGGTCGGTGCCATGAAGAGGACAACTCCTTGCTTCCACACTTACGTTAAATGACACCTGGAATAACAATGAGGAACAAAAATACTAATCAATTTAAAAGATAGATTATTTTGTTGTGGTTTAAATAACATTTTGACACTATTCCATTTAGGCAAATGGGTTATTTGGTTGTACTGTTAAAGAGGTATTCATTTAAGGTAGTGGTCCCCAAACCTTTCTGGACCATGGAACCGTGTAGTGTCTGAAAACATTCTTGCGGCCAAGGCCAAAAAAAACAGTGATAATAATAATCAGCCTTAATTCACTGCAAGAGGCCCTGTACGGTCCGCGGCCCGGTTGTTGTGGACCACTGATTCAGTGGAGAGTTGAAAAGGGACCAAGGCTTTTTGAACTTGCTAAGTAAAACAACTTGGTCCTGGCAAACACCGTTGGCAACGCAACCACAAGAACTCCAGAAAGCGGACATGGCACCAGCCGGATGGAATCCACCAGTCAGGTTCATACATCATGATCCCACAACCATGCAAGAGTGGAATCAAGACAACAAGCACCCACACATATCCGGGAGCTCACGTGGAAAGCGATCATGACCTGGTCATAATCAACTTTCGCATTCGCCTCCAGAATATCAAGAAGTCACAGAACCCACGGATTAAGTTTGACCTGAAAGAACCACAGACATCTGGGGCATCCAGGTCTTTATTGGTGGAAAGTGTGCTCCCTTGCTCACCTTGGACTACCATGTATTGTATTTATTCAGCCAGTATAAACCATAAACATGATAGATAGATAGATAGATAGATAGATAGATAGATAGATAGATAGATAGATAGATAGATAGATAGATAGATAGATAGATTAGATTAGATACTTTAGTCATCCCCGAAGGGAAATTCACATGATATATGATATATTCAAATGATATATATATACAAGAAATCATTTGACACGCGAACTCTCAATAGTGATAATATAATAGATTTAAAAGAATAAAAAGAATAGAGTAAAAAAGATTTTATAGTGTATAATACAAGGTAATTATATAGAATAGTTTAAAAAGAAAGAATATGTAAATAACAAGACTAGAGTACAATAGGTCGGAGGAATGCCGTTGGCAAAATAATACTACAGTATACATAATAACCTAATCAATTCCTGTTGAACATATGTTAAATCTCTTAAGATCTCTTAAAATAAAAGAAGAAAATAAAACAGTGGGTCAAAAAATGAATTAAGTGCGGAAAAAAACAAGAGAACACAAGAAAAAAAAAACAGCCCTAAAAATGTAGCTAGGTACTGAGCAGCCAACGAGTAAATTATAAAAAGCTTGAGAAAAATAAAGGAGAAATGATTGAACTAATGCATGAAGTTAGAAGAGTGACTCAACAAGAACAATTCAAAGTAAGTCTTCTAGATTGTAAAATACCCTACTTAAACTTTAAGGCATCAGATAAATAGCCCTTGTGTCCAAGTCTAAGGCATGGGTCGGAAACATTTGGCTCGGTAGCCAGATACGGCTCTTTAAATGAATGCATACGGCCGGGAGATAAAATTGTAGAGATGCAAAATTCTTCCCGGGTTCACCAATTCTGATAAGTACAGTGGAGGGTTCGGTACTCTGCCGACTACAATTTCCAGTCAAGGTGTCCCACCAACAGACCCCGTTTTGGCTGTACGTCGCTAAGGAATCGTATAAATGGAAACTCATAAACAACCTATGTTCATTGTTAAGACACTTTATGATGAAAACCCACATGATCTTTAAACACAAAAACACCAGCCAAGCACACAAAACAATTGGATTGGGTGAGCAGTAGGGGTGGACTTGCTTCTCTGCCAAGCGCCGTCTGCACTAAAGGTAAATGCGTTGGTATCCTTGGTTGCAGTATTTTGTGACATTTTTACAAAAAAGAACTCTGCTTGCACCCAGTATTGAAACAAATATTCATGAAAAAAATTAAGGTCAAAATGAGCTTCAATGATCTTATGTAACGGCAAGAGTGAGAACAAGTTTAAAGTCATATACCGTTTTTGATGATATGGGACACAGGCTCTGGCATTATTATTTCATAAATTTAATCAAATCATCTTACGTGACACAGTGAAATAAAATGTGCTGAAAAACTTGGTTTTGTCTGGAGAGCGGGTGTGGTATTTTTTCTGAATTATGTCTTAAAATATGTTTTAAACTTACTAACATGAATTTCAGTCAACTTTACTCTTCATCACTTAACAGTAGCTAGAGAGGAGCATCAATGATTCTCCATAGAAAATATATTTTACTTTAAATCAAACAATGATCGATCAGGAAGGTCGATTTATTATTGTCGAAGCAAATATATTAGAAAAAGCTTATAAAATTGTCAATCTGTATGCACCCACTTATGATGATATGCCCTTCTTTCATACACTATTAGCACACCTTGGAGAAATTGCTGAACCCACCTATTCATAAAGTAATTCAAAATGATTATCCCCCCTACACACACACAAAAAGGACTATACCCTATAGGCAAACAAAGCTGGCACACGTGCACAGTGAACTACACATGACCCTGACTGACACTGTGTCATAATGTTTAGACCAGTGGGTGCGGCTCATCCAATGAGTCAACAAAGTGGAAATCTGATAGCTCAGAGGAAGGAAGAAGGATCACCCAACTCAAAACACACCTCATTTTGGATAGAAGCTCAAACTTGCATCCTAGATGCCATAGGCATAACCAGCCCGTTTGAAGGCGCTCACGCTCTCCCAAATTCAAACCAAACAACCCCCGAAAATTAAATAAATTTAAAAAAAAGAAAATGTAAAACTAAACAACTGAACAACACTATCTATCCATCTACCCTGGTCATATCCCTCGAGAGGGGTGACCGACAGCAAGACAAACACGTACACAAAAACAAAGAAAAGAAAAAAGGAAAGAGTAACAAAAAACACAAACAATGTGACCATGGCCAACCCAAATGCCAAAGCACCCAAACAAGTTAAGCACCTCGGCACCCAAGTTGGTCATGCTTTTGTCCCCCCAGATGAAATGGGACACAAAAAAGCAGCCATGTCACTCGGGTCAGGGTGACACAACATACTTTTGTGTTTAACAGCAGGGCCCAACAGCTTTCACTGGTTTACCCCTGCCGCATCAAACAGGTGCCCTACCAATCCCTTAGAAAGCGTCCAAACATCCCACTATCCTTTCACAACAGCTCTCCACTCATTCCCATCACCGACAAGAGCTCTAGCTTCCACTACATTTAGACCCCTATTCTCCAGTGCACTCATAACACCATCCATCCACGTCAATTGCGGCCTTCCTCTTGGTCTTCTTCCATTTACTTCTACTCTGTAGATTCTCTTCAACATTCGTTTTTCATCCATCCTCTCAATGTGTTCAAACCAACAGAGTACTCTTATATCCACATGCTTGCTCAGTTTCACTACTACTCCAGTTCTGTCTCTCACAATTTTATTTCTCAATCTATCCAATCTAGTCACTCCTAACATACTCGTTAAACACTTCATCTCAAAAAATTTTAATTTCCTTCTCAAATCTGCATTCAGGCTCAAAGTCTCTGCACTATACAACACAGTCGTTAAAATCACACTCTCATACACTCCTCTCTTTACCGTCAAATATTCTGCCGCCTTTAAATGGTTGAGTCCATTTCATTCCTAGCACTGTGATGTAGTATTTCAGCAGTAGTATTTTTGTAGTATTCTATTGTAGAATTTTTGTAATAGATCTCTACTATTACTGTAGTTGTATCTTTGTTGTATTTTTGTTGTCAATAGTTTTGTAGTATTGCTATAGTATTACTGTAGTTTTATTTATGTAATATTTTTTGTAGTATTTTTGCAGTTGTATTTTGTGATATTTCCATATTAGAATCTCTGTAGTATATTTGTCGTATTACTTTAGTTGTATTCCTGTGTTATTTTTAAAGTATTTCTGCAGTCATATTTTTGTAGCATTTCTGTAGTACTTTTATAATATCATTATTTTGAATTATTTTATAGTATATCTGGAGTCAGATTTTCATAGTATTTTAATTGTACAATTTTTATAGTACCGTACATCTGTAGTAATATTTCTGTCTAAGTATTTTTGTAGTATTTCTGTCTTTAAAAATATAGCAGTATTTTGTATTATAGTGTTACAGTAGTGGCATTTTTTTGTTGAATTTCTGTACAAATATACCAAGTATTTCCATACTGGTATCTTTGTAGTGTTTATTTTTTATTTTTTTTTACATTACCGTGGGTGTGTTTTTGTATTATTTCTGTTGTAATGTTTCTGTAAAAGAACTTTGTATCATAGTATTACTGTAGTATTTCTTCAAAATTTCTTTCTCTCAGAATGAAGACAAAATGATGATAGGGTCCTGTTTTAAGCACAAAATTTTATATTTAGTTTTGTTGTAATTTTGTAGTATTTTTGTAGTGTTTTGTTGAAGACATAAAAAAAGGACAATGGGGACAAAGTTGGCACCCCTGAAAGTTTTTTTTATTAGTAGTACTATATTTTAATCTTGTATATCTTCATCATATTTTGACCATTTTTGTTTGGCTGGTCTGATGAAGTAGCCCGGGGGCCGCAGTTTGCCCAACCCTGCTCTGGGTGCTCAGTACCCCCAAAGCTCAGAACCTAGAATCGCCCCTGCTTAAAGCTGTTCGGGCTCACATCTACACAGTATATTTAACACATCCTGTCAGTGCTTGAATGGCAACCAGCACGAGCTACACAGGAAGTGGTTACGTCACATGGAGCAGATAGGACATTCCTTTCCCCCTTGCCGCCTCCTTATCCCTAATAAGCTAATGAGCAAGACACACAATTAAATTTAGTGTAAATGTGAATCCCGCGGAAGACTCCGGCTTCATGACTTTCATAAGGACAATCGAGGGGGTTGCCAAGAGTCCAATGAGGGGAAATACGCGGGAAGTAGTCTTTGCCGTAATAGTAGAAAACACAGGCCATGTGCTGAGAGTCAATGAGGAAATACAGTTGTGGACTGTATCATTTGGGGACTAAATATTTGAAAATGTGTCAATAAGTTACAACTATATAGAGAATGTACTCAAAACATTTACCATAGATTCAATAAAAAAAGCTTTTGACAAAAAATGTCATTCTAATGTTGTCCTTTAACTCAATATTTCTTTCGAGCACCCTCTTTCCTTCTACCCAAGTTTTAAATTATATTCTTGAAAGGGACAGTGTGTTTTATTTAGCACCTCTATCAAATTAAATTAGAAGCAAAAAACATGAACTGTCATATAAACATCCAAGGGAGCTGACAACATTTTCTGCAATTTTGCTGCTACGGGGACCCAAAACCCTCAAAAGGCTGGGAAAAAAAGAGTAAGTAAGTAAAATGGTGTGTTTTGGTCAATTTGAGTCTCGTTGCACTACACCATACAGTGACATCTAGTAGTAACATTATTTACACTGTCTCTTTACCATCTGCATTCCTTTGCCATTATCACGCCATGGTTTGTATAAATTCTGCGTGGCCAAATTCAAGCAATTTTTAAGGACTTACAAATACAATTTTCCATTTTTTTCAGTACCTTAAAAGAAGTAATAAGGTGTGCATTTATCAAGACACCAGACTTTTGGATCTTGAGTAAATTGTGAATAGATTTGTTTTCGAAACAAATCTCTCCCGACATAGGTGTTGGGTAAAAATGGCAATAATATGTTAACTTACATTTTCAGTTGCAAGAAATTCTTCCCATTACATTTTACCACAAGGTAACAATACCATAATTTTTTGCGTGGCCCATAATAAATGTCCATAAGTGATACATTCTGTAATCCTTACAGAAATACACATTTCATAGTAGTAACCTGTTTAGGTTTAGCATGAACCTGTCCTCTTGGGTGGGACCAGTCAGGAGCAGTGACTCTGTATAGGACAAAGCTGTACAAACTAATACCAGCTGCAGTTTTTCAAGAGGGAAGAAGAAATGCAATGGCAAAGCGAAGCCGCCAGAGAGCAGTGTCAGCATTATTATTTAAGCGACCTTTTGAAAGACATGGCTACAATTTCAAGCATTTACAAGCTCTTTATCCAAAATTCAAATTTGATAAATAGAAAGGGATCAGGGGAGGGTTTTTTAGAAAAGGATGGCATTTCTTATCTGAGGTTTGGCTCTCCCCTGTTCTCCTTGGAAGTTCAATATGAATTTACATATTTTCTCCTTATTTTGAATGTCCACTAAACTACAAACTTTATATCTATATATAATCAATATGTTTAGAATATGAATAAATACAACAAGAAATACAGAAACAACAATATTCAAAACATAAAAATTACAGTGGAAATACAAACATAAATACATTTAAATATGCATTAGTAAATTAAAACGCTCAACTTTCACATTTGTTTAGTTAATGCTGCAGATGTACTGAGGGGAGTGTTAAACACGCTTTATCTGCTCAACCTTGGTTATAAAACACTACTTCACTGTATTTGCTTCTGTTGTGTCTTTCCGTTCCAAGGCTGCAGATAAAATTCAATGATACGATAAAATATTTGGCAAAACGCCATGTTCAGAACGGTTCAAGTTCAATTCATATTCAAAATGTTAAAGGTTAATGACGGTTAAAACACACATTTGAATTTGAATAATTATAATGGCATGTTTTTACTTGCAAATGTTTTTTTATATGCGATATTATTGTTGTTTTAATAATTTATTACAGACCGATTTATTGTCTAATTCATTCTAAATACTATTCTTTTTTTTTGGACTTATTTTGTGAAGAAAAAAAAGCAATAATCATAAAATATATTTGATAACAGTGTAATGTTTTTTAATCAGAGAGGTATTGCCCATATTTTAGACTACAATGTTACCAATCACATTTGTTCCTAATTGGCATTAGCTTGTGCGTTGGAGATCTACAAATTACATTTCAGAAAAGTCCAGCAGTTTAAGTAAAAAAAATGGATGTAAAAAAAAAAAAATTAAAGACAAGTATAAAAATTTAAGATACTTATCCCCTGTCATATTACTACACTATTTTTTAAAATTCATTTATATTGTAAGACTTATTTAAACAATAATTGTTTTATTGATGAGAAAACTATTGCTTTCAGTGCAACTGTGAGAAGAACATTTGCTTTGCTTTTGATGCCCAGGAAAGAATTCCTCTAACTGCCAAGAGGTTTTTTTGTTTAACAATACCTTTACTCCTTAGCCTACTTTTGTGTGAAGTCATTGACATGCAGAATCTTACTCCACGGAAAAAAAAGACCACAGAAGCTTGTGGGTTACAATTTGGCCGCTGGAAGAATTCTTTGTTAGCCTCCTTTCATTTGTTAGCATAAAAGATCGGATCCCAGACTCTTACGATTGTCTCTTGTCCATTCATTGGTGCTTTTCTGCAAAAACAACGATTCTCCCAACTGTGGCCTCAGCCGCTATCCGTTGCCATCCCAACACTGTCCCAGAAAATGGAAACAATAAGGCTAAATGACACAAGCTTCAGAAGAGGGCCAAGTTCTTGAAATAAAAAAAAACTCCCAAACGTTTTCTCTCAATATGCATGTGAATGTAATGGTCAGGTAAAAGGATATTAAACAAAAACAGTAATTAGAATTCTACATCATGATAGGTTACACTCTAACTCGAGCAGGGGCTTGCAAACTACAGCCCGTGGGCCACATTTGGCCCATCAGGCTTTTTAATCAGGCACTTTAAACGAAACTGTTAAATTGACATTTTGTATCATTGAGTATCACCTAGTGGTAAAAAAGTCTTTCGTTGAAGAACATAATAGTATTGGTTTAAATAATGAGCAAAAATGCATATTAACTTGAATTTTTATTCTGAAAATCTAGGGCTCGTACACTTTTTCACAGCCAAATTCAAGGAAAAAAAAACAACAACAAAAAAAACAAACAAAAGAGAAGCCCGGCGCAGCCTGGCCCGTCTTAATGATTGACATTTTAAGCCCGAACCCAGCCAGAATTTTAGGCCAGGTTCGGGCTCTGGCCCAAGATCTTACCAATATTGGTAACTAAATAGATCATCGATTCGTTGTACCACGTGATTTATGAGCCACATCAAAGCAAACAAGAGTGAACACAATTCCGTTGTGACGCTGAGAATTGGAGTATCACTTTGGTCCGGCAGAAGGCGCCAAAACCGTTTTTTATAAAAAAGTTATCTTACATTTTTTAAAATCTTTTTTTCCCCAATTGAACATTGCATCATTACAAACAAAATTTATCATGAAAGTTTTAATTTTGTAGAGTTTGACCAGTTCATCATAAAATAAAGTGAACAATATTCAAGAGAATAGAAAATGCAGCATAGGAGAAAAAATATCTGAAAATAAGTGAATAAAGTAAAAACAAAAATCACAATAATGAAATGTTTAACTCTGCGCAAGAGACAGATTCTTAAGCATATTATATATAATATGGATATTTTCATTTTAGGTATGTTTATCATATTCAAAGATTTAACCAAAATAACATTTTGAAAAGGGGGAAAGTAAAATGCTACACATGAAATGAAATGTATTGCTTTTTCGTTCTGAATGATAAATTTAAATATACTATGATCCTTCGATAAGGTGGTAGGAAAAGTGTATCTTACATATTTGCAGGTGTATGGTATATATTTGAATGTATTTTTGTTTAACGTCAGGTTAATTGACAAACACTTGGATTTATTTATTGTTGAATATTGTTGGTTTGCGCACTGTTTTCCTATCGGTCCAAAACTTATATTATTTGAATAAAGAAGAAGAGATTAAGAAATGTTTTAAGAAATCCGATTTGTCGATTATTCAAAAATTAATTCAACCGATTCATGGATTATGAAAATAATTGTTAGTGACAGCCGTTAATGAGTGGTACAAAGAACAAGGAAGAAAACAAACTACAGAGTCAGTGACCAAATAGCAACATTTTACTTTTCATTTTTTGCTCTTCATTTTTGAGGTTTTTGGGTACCGGTAGCAGCAAGATGGCAAACAATTATGTCAGTTCTCTTTGGGTGTGGCTCATTATATATAAAATAAATACTAATCTCTCGACCTATGAGCATATTTAAAAATGCATGTTTATGATAGTTCATATATTTTTGCTCCTTATTTCAATCAATTTTAATGTTTTTCTGATCAATAAAGTTATTTTTTTAACCATTAGGAGGCGCTAAATAATACACACTGCCCCTTTAAGAAATGATTTCCTACTTGCATTCAGCCCAGCACTCGTTATGCGTTTCTACTGTATTATTATTATTCACAATGTAGGTAATAGACATTGGCGAAAACTCATACACCAACAGTTATTAAACAATGAGCCCTTTTCAGGAGTAGGAAATGTGTGGTGGATTAAATACAGTTATTTCGATTTTTGTTATGTTGAATGACACAAACAGACACACACGTGTACTTGCACACACAGCAGAAAAAACATGGGATGGAGGGACAACATGTGTACAAAACAAATTGTGCGGGAAGCGGGACCCACAGTGAAAAAACAGGAAGGTCAAGACCAAACAGACATCTCCATTTACCCTACAAATTAATGGTGATTTAAAAAAATCTACCAGAAAGGCTCCTTAGGCCTTCATTCAAATCGAAGTCTCATAGTAACTTGACTTTTTGGAAGATGTGTGTACCTTGTTTCGCTTTTGACATTTTTTGAAAAGCTTTGAATATCAGCATCATATATTTGTTTTATATGAACAATTATGCCAATTATTAGGTATAGTCAGTGTAAAGACAAACATGGTACAATTGAACGTGTTCCTAGAACGCACTCAACTTTCTCAGTAATGAGTACTGTACCGTGTAATTAAAGAATTTATAAACTACTGTTGTTACTACATGGTGTGTTAGTGTTTTCTTAGTTACTTATGCAGATCACATATGATCATCCAGTGTCCTTTAAGTCCTGAATTCTCCTGCATCACCTACAATGTCACATAAAACCCCTGATCTTACTGTCACAAACTCTGTGAGGTGGGCATGATTATGTTTACCAACAGAGTACATTTGAATAATTATGGCAGCCAATTTCTCCTCATGAAGATTTTCTCAATACTGTGTATACGTGCAGATATGCTGGAAAAATAAAATCAAATACTTAAACCAAGTGGTCAGCATATGTGCACATTTTTGGTTGTGTGTCACCAATAGCAAATGGTAAGCAGTGCATGGGCATTTCTTGTACAGGAACAATCAACCAATGGGAAACCAATGTGGCTAACGGGTGCATGCGGCCACAGAATTTACGATAAAAGTATGCTGAATTTTGATCGTTTTTTTTCGGTAAATTATCTTTGCAGTTCACCATGCCTGGAGAAAAAGGAAAAGTCGATCCTGTACTGCTGACTAGCAACGTGAAAGCTGCAAGAGAGTTTGGTGTAGATGAAAACAATGTCAGAAGATTGTAAAAAAAAAAAGATACATAATTGAAAACTGCGCCTAAGGCCAAACGAGAGAACATTGGATCAAAATATGGCTGCTACCCAAAAATGAAGGAGATCTTTGAGTGATTTTGAAGCCCAGAGACAAAATGGATGTGGAGTGTCTTGGCTAAGTGTTGTACAAGGCAAGAAATATAAATGGGTTCACTGCTTCCACAGGTTTCTGTACGTTTTCCATTTATTTTAGAATGTGGCTATTTTAAAGTAAATTTAGGGTGTCAGCTTATATGATGTAGGTTTACTGTATATGCAAGTATAAATGGTATTTGGTAACTGGATATTTACTTTCCAAGTAATGCTCTACTTTTTGGTGTCTGGAGTTACTGAATTACTTTTTAAATGAAGTAACTAGGAACTGAAACTAATCACGTTACTGTTTTTCAGTAACGTGCCCAACCCTGGTTATAGGTATTATTACTTTTTTTAGTTAATGGTCTTTTATTCCATGTTAGTTGAATTCATCTGTCAGTCGTAAAAGCATTGGCAGGCCGAAAAAGTGAGTGATGTCATCTGATGACTAAATTGGCTGGTGTAACAATTTCAGCATATGCTTTATTGAGGGTGTTGCAAAGCTCAGGCTTGAAATATTGCATGACATATCATGTCCAAGGACACTTCCAACTTCGGGTTTTGGTGTAACTAGTACAATTTCTCGTAAATAGATTAGTCAGAGGACAGGGTGGTCATATCCATTGAGATTAAAGTTTCTTATCGTATAGCATATAGCTGCAACTGGGTGGATGCAAAGCCACTTTGCAGCATGCCAAAAGCAAATACAATATTCATAAATCTAAAAGGAGAGCATAGAAATGGACTCACCGTGTCACCTATTTTTAAATCCGCGCACTTCCTGAGGCCGGGTAGCGGCTCACCGTCCTGGCAAGTGGCGGTGAAAGACAGGCTGAGGTCTTTGGGTTGGTCCCACACTGTAAGCTCCACTTTAGATCGAATGTTCTGTTTAGGGCCAAAATACAACAGATCTGTAAGATCACGTTTTGTGACTAGTATTTGCTTGGAAGGGGAACAAATAGGCAAAAACATGTACAGATTTAACAGAAATAAGTGAGAAAATAAAGGCCTACTCTTATAGGTCAGATGCTTGAATTTCCATCTGAAAAAACACCGTACACTAAACACTACATACACAGTACATTTATATTTTTTTTTCACACAATTCTATGTGATCCCTTATAGTCACCATCATACTGAGATGAAGAACTTTTAACTGACATCTTGTCTTTATGCGTGTGTGTAGTTTTCTATAGAAAATATAAATTACAATGATATACAACAAAGCATGAATATCACCCGAAAAAAAAAAACAAGAAATTCGCAGGAAACTGAAAAAAAGAATCCAACATTGGCAGATAGATTGTTAGTCATGTTTGATTCAACCATTTGGCCAAATATTATCTGCAAGGACCTTTTATATTGAATCTCCACAGGGGGAGGCAGTAATAAATACTTACAAATCCAAAGTAACTCAGAAAAGAAAGAAAAGGCATTGGGCGGCATTAGCTTAGGAGGCAGAGCCCTCGTCTTGGGATCAAGAGGTCGCAGGTTTGATTTCTGGCTCCTCTGTGTTATATGCCGAAGTGTCCTTGGGGACACTGAATCCCTAATGCTCCCGTTAGCTGGTAGTTGCCTTGCATGGCTGACGCTGCTATCGGTTAGTTCATGTGTAAAAGGGATAAAGCGCTTTATTATTCACAATGTAGGTAATAGACATTGGCGAAAACTCATACACCAACAGTTATTAAACAATGAGCCCTTTTCAGGAGTAGGAAATGTGTGGTGGATTAAATACAGCGCTTTGGGAGGTCTTCATTGACTTAAAAAGCGCTATATAAATGCAGGCCATTTACATTTACAAAAGGCATATATTTTATTTTTTGAGAAAATAATTCACAGGTTTTATGAGACAGAGATAAATAGTTCAAATGGAGATTCTGAGAACTGCTGTGTCACGACTTTTGCAAGACTGAGAACGTCAAGAAACAATGTGCATGTCCAAAGAAATAGTAATGACATGTTGAATCTCAAAGGATCAGTCAGAATGTTTAAGATCATAGATATGTAAAAAGTAGGCAAACAATTATATGTTAAATAAAAATTTTACCCATTTCTGAATTTGTTGGTATTTCAATATTTTCAAATAAAGTATGAAAAAACTATATACATTGACATTTAATTTCCCCTTATGTTCCGGTCCAGAGCCTTTGCTCTAAAAATGCTGGTCTACCAGTGATGCCAAGAGCCAAGAAGAGACCTGCAGGTTCGAGAGCGTTCTCCATTCAGGCCCCTATGTTGTGGAATGTTCTGCCCCCTGAGATTCGATATGCAACCTCAGTGGCACTGTTTGAATCTAAGCTTAAAAAACACTTTTATTCTATAGCATATGAATAAACTATATTTTGTATTGACAATATTTGTGTATTATTTGCCCTCATGTAGGTTTTAGATCAGGGGATGGTGTCATAATAGTCTGTGGTTTGCAATAAACTGTGGTCTGTGCCGCCCTTTGAGACTCTTTGTGATTTAAGGCTATACAAATAAACATAACTTGACTTGGTTGAGTTATCATTTTAGCCCACAGCAGTCAATTACATGGACATCAACTTTTAAGTATTTTCTAATAGATGTTAACAAAAACATCAGCACCTACAAAAAACAATATGTGGTCTGTGTCATACCAATCACTTAGAATTTGTAATGCTTTAAAAAAATAAAGACAAAAATAATTAAATTGATCACCACTTGTGACCCAAAAGTCAAATTTTGGATAGATTAAAATTACAAGGATTGTAACAATATGGAATCGGTTTGGCGACCAGCATGTATTTTTTTATTTTTCAAAAATGTAATACACAAACCAACTCTCAAACAAACAGAGAAGTAAAATACAAAGACTAACCTTTGTAATACACACGGTTTATATTATATTATATCACACACACACCGCACACAGCATTTTTATAGTGAGAAAAATAACATCATTTATAAACTTCAAATCGAATATGATTACAAGCAAGAACAGCATATACCATATAAGTGTTGTTTAATATAAATCATAATTACATGGTATACCAACGCCACATTAGTACCAGAAACCTGTATGCGGTTCAAATCATAACTGCACTGTGGACATAATTATCTTTTTCTAAGCCATGTCTTTTCCTTTTAAAGTTGTACTCGTGATATTAAAACTAACCTCACCAGTTAGCATCAAAATTTATATCTTGAGGTCAATGAATTCCTGTTTGCCTGTTTCTATAATCTAGATTTGTGAAAGACTAATTGATAAAATACTCAGAACACATTGCCGCCTGACCTCTGAAATTCTGCAACCGTGTCCACCTTCAAATCCGGACTCAAAACTCACCTCTTCAGAGTTGCCTTTTCTTGACCATATGCCTCACACACCGCCCCTTTTAACAATAATGTGTTTTTTTGGCTATTTATTACTTGCTTGTTTTACTCTTCGTTTATTGTTGTGTCCTACAAATTTGTACAGCGACCTTGGGTGTCTTGAAAGGCGCATCGGAATACAATGTATTATTATATTTAGGACTTTCCCATCTGCTGCATAAACTGTGGTGCAGCCAAGAGTCATCTTAGCAGTACCTCAAGGTTGTAATTGAGGAACCAGAATGTAGAGTTTCATCTTCATTCACAAATTTTTATGTCCAACAACGCTAACGACATATGCAGACTAACATTAACATTTTCTATAGAATATCAACAAATGCATCACTAACAAATACAGCAGGCAAGCAAAGAATGTACGTATATCTCAAAATAAGAAATGATCAAACTCATATATTGAAAACTGTGATAACTTGTCAAACTGAGTACTGGCCAATCTAACTGATATTTAGGATGCAAATACATTCAGGCCGCTATATTCCAAGTTAATAATAAACATCAAAACAAATTTTGATATCATCACGTGCAAGCAGTTGAACTTTTCACACTATCACAGCTAGAAGGAGCTTTGAGCTTCCGTTTGCTTCGAAGATAAACCAGGCGGATACACAATAATGTCCTGCAGTCGCAGTGCGAGGGATGCAGTTTGGCAGCTGGAATGTTAATAAGGCCATGAGTCAAACGTGGTTTTTTTCAAGCTCCAGCAACACAAATCCTGTCCGTCCCACCCAAAGGCCTGAAAACTTAATTCAACTGAGGCAGGAAGTGAATCTCAAACACCCACGTGGCAAAAAACTTAAGGGAGGTTAAGGGTAAGGCTTAATGCCATTAATCCCTCTACCCCTGAATTTTACTCTTCACTAAGGCAAAGCTCGATCACAATGATGGTAAGAACAAAGCAAATGCAGTTCAATGCAGATTAAGTTTATATTTTATTTACTATGCTTATTTTCTGCTCAAGAGGTACAATACATTTAACTTATTTTGATGCAGCAGTTTAAGATAAAATAAAAACTTGGATAAAAATAAAGAAAACGTTTTTGCACATAATTCAGCTGATTTTAATTGTTTTCATTAAAGAAGGAATATAGTAAAAATTAAAAACTGATCAAAAACACAGTAAAATCCTCAGTTACAGCAAAAATATTGGCCAAAACAAATAACCTGCCACCACAAGTAATATGAAAAACTTGATATCGACTATTTAAGTGACGTGATAATTTAAGTTAAAAAACAAACAAAAAAACAAACAAACATGAAACTGTTGCCAGGAATTAACTTTTAAACATTGTCGATGGACGTTGTGCCACCACATTTTTTGAAGAAAAAACGTTTTCTTTGGCTCTGTAAAGGTTGGGAAACACAAGTTCCTACCACGATGAGAATTCCAGCATGTAAGAAACTGCATGTGTCCTAATAGGAGCTTTATTAACAAACTGTGTGCGTTTTCCAATAGGGGAAACACTTAAATTCGTCTCACTGGCAAAGGAAAGGGACACGCTTTCACTAACAACTAAATTCTTCCTCATCTCTCAACTACTGCTCTAGTATGTAACCTGTCGCTATATATTTTATCTTTATTTTATGTAGCCAAAACAGAAAACATGTAACTCACATTGTAGGCTGTGATGATGAGCTGGATGACGTTTTTCGAGTCCTGGTCAAGGATCTCCACTGTAGTTCCTGGTATAAGTGCCGTAAAATCCTATTGAATATGTTAAATAAAGAAAAACTGAATTTGGAGGATTACAAAACAGATGTTTTAGGCAGAACACTTAAAGGAAGAACTAAACTACCTTATAAATGACGTACAACCGCTTAGTGACAGCAAATATGAGGAAAATGTTGTTTTCCGACAGTTTCTCACCAAGAAGTGCCAGGGAGGGGTAATCCTGCAAAAACATCACACCTCAATATCAGGATGTTACATTACCACATTCAGTCCAATAACATAAAGATACTTTATCAGAAGCATTTTCCATGAGTGTCAAAATGTAAAAATACATTTTTGCTTTGTTTCATTTATTAAAAAATAAATTTTTAAGGGTGTGGCGCAGCTCATCAGTAAGTATCAAGCCACTGGGAAAACTTACAGTATGATAAATCACCATTAGATCTCTCTACACATCAAGGGAGCCCCCACTTCCTAGTGTTGCTTTCTGTATCCAGCGATTTATGTGTTTAGGTGGCCCCATTTAGCAAGCAGGTAGTGAAGCAGTGAGTGAGAGAAGTGAAAAGATGAGGAAGTCCCTTCGTTATCATCGGGGCAGAGGGGGATGCCCTTCAGTGCATCTCGCAGGAATGCAATCGCCATGGTGACCGAAATAGTGTGACAACGTCACCGGTAACACCGGGCGCTGAAAAGGTTCTTGCACATATTCATGCATCGTTCATGCATAAGTTCAGAGTTCTTGCAATAAAATGCTAACTTACAAGCAAAGTGCAGTAGTGTTTATCGAAAGCATAGATTAGACATTGGAATTATCACAAATGCAAAAATAAAAAAGTACAGAACTGAAAGTTCTGTTAAAATGCATCATTTCACAAAAAGCAGTTTTTTTTTTAAACGAGTATTTTCAAAAATTGCCGTTTAGTTAACAATGGTAAAAACTAGAAACAGACATCTTTCTAATGCAATATGAGAGTCTAAGCTTTCTTTTGATATTTCCTATGTCTACGTAGAGACAATACACATTTTTCCCCAGGCCTTTAAAAATGACTCAAAATGGCAAAAATTGGCAGGCACCCGCACTTTGTATTTGAGATAAACGTCTGGCATTGAATGAGTTAGAGGTATTTCCAAACAGAAATGTTCTTTTTTTCAATTAGGCACAGAACATGTAGTGTTCTTCCCCACAAGTATGCAAATATGTTGCAATATAATGCACACCCCGTGGGAACTGGGAAATTTAGTCCCAAAGTTGACCCATCTGGCTTGTTTCCTGTAGAGCTGTGATATCATTTAAGGAACACAACACTTTCAAAATGGCAAATCCCGTGCTCCAAAACAAACATCAATTGTAGTGAACAGCGAATCCATTCTGCTAATTTCTGCTTGGAGGTAGGCAAAAAGATTTTTATGCAAAAATCATGTACTATTTCCACACATTTTGCAAGTTTAAAATTTGGGATTATCTTGCAAGAGAAAGATTGCAAAGTCACAAATCAAAGACGGTGGGGAGATAACAGTGCTGCTTTTACTGACCATGTGAAATGAAAGCGCTTGTCAAGTTATTTCCAGTAAAAATACTACATCTCACATTGTGGGCTTGTTTTGATAGGAAACACATTAATGGTGATATTTCAGCATGTTTAAAAGAGGATTGGCGTCAACATGCTTGCAGGATTCAATCATCAAATACCAGTGAGGTGACCAACCCCATAAAACAAAAAGTACACGTAGTGTGTTTCACTGAAAATCTTTATCAAGTCTGCTCTGACTCCTAATTATGCATATTATTTACTCATCATCAACACACGTACCACTATTTTCAGAATTAAAAGGTACACTGTGCAATATTTGGTCACTAGATGTTGCTTTATTGTCTAGTGCAGGGATGTCAAACTCGGTTTGGCTTTGGGGCCGGATCCAGAGTTTCTGTTCCGACGCGGGCCAGATCAGTAAGAGAATGTCAACTCCAATTTTTAACTTCGGTTTTTAGTATTGTTTTCTCATTTTGACTGCATTATTACATATTATAATCACGGATAACAAGGGACCTTTTATAAAGACAACTCTTTCATTCACAAACAATGGAGAAAAAGATTTTCAAGCTAGGCATTTGATGTGTTACCTGGTTTTGTTAAGTGAATGCAGTTTCACACCTGAACCAACTACCACGCTATACAAACTCAACACTACCCTCTCTAGTGGCCAAAGAGAGCATTTGGTTTGCATTTATTTAAAAAAAAAAAATCATAACTTTTGATGGAAATGACAAAGAGACTTTTTATCATCGAGTGGCGGGAATTTTTGTGTTGCTCAGGTCGTCACGACTACGAGATCGATTCAGATTCCTACTAGAGCAGAATTCTGGACTGAGATTTTTTATTCCTAACAGTTGAAAAATTTCAGGTAAGTATCTCGCACAATTGGCGTAAGGTAAGTGCTGCGCACAATTGTTTTACAGTCGCGCTGCTGCCGATCACTGGTGAAGAGCAACCCCTCCCACGGCTGTTAAGACGCTGTTCGGCTTCCGACTGCTCACAAGTGAGTATGGGTTGTTGTAAAGGTTGCTCCCGCTTCCGTAGGCAAGTAGCCCTTTTAGAGGGACGTGTCCGTGAGCTAGAGCAGTTTAAAAGGAAAATGTTAGGTGCCGCAGACACCACTGCTAGCGTGGGTTGTAGCGAACCTGCTAGTCCGTTTAGCACTAGCCCTAAACTGATAGCGGTGAGCCAATTCAGACACATAAGTTCAGCCCCCTAGCTAGTCCCACTCCACCCCGGTCTACTGGCTCCCACACCCTAGTTATAGGTGACTCCATCACCCGTAACACCCCAGCCACGGTTATGTGTATTTCTGGGGCCAGAGCACCCGGCATTGAGGCTAATTTGAGGGAACTGACATGCAAATCTAGACACCAGGACAGGGCTAGCTACACTAATATACATATACATTCAAGTCGGCTCTAATGATACTAAAATGAGGCAATCTGAGATTACAAAGAAAAATATTGCTAGGACCTGTAATCTTGTCAGCAAGATGAGTCGGCATCAAGTAAGTGTCTCTGGCCCTTTGCCTGCGAGAGGCAATGATGAGAGGTTTAACAGACTAGTCTCGCTAAACCGGTGGCTGGCAAGTTTCTGTAATCAGCAGGGATTTAGGTATGTGGATAACTGGCCTGCTTTCTGGGGCCGACCCGACCTGCTGAGGAGAGACGGCCTTCACCCTAACTGGGAAGGTGCTCTCACTCTTTCTAAAAATATAGATTACTGTTAAGCCTTCCATGACAGGGTACACTAGTGCAGGCCAGGTCACAGGTGATTAGTGAACCTGTAACCACGGGTGTGGAGTCTGTAATGCTAGAGCTAACTAGTGCTATGGTAGATTCATGCAATTCACATAGTTTTTGTAGTTTAGAGTGTTCCATTGCCTGCACCACACACCCTGATCTGTACTTTTCTATAGCATCTTCTTCTGTGCTTCTTACCTCTGATTCTCCCTTGTTAGGTGAGGAGGGAGAAGAAATAACATTATTTTCTACCACTAGTCATCCTGCTACTCCACCTGTCAACAATATTCCTGTGGGATGGAATTCGGGCCGCATCTGCCGTCATGCCAGGCACAGGACCCGGACTGGCAGTATGATACTGTGGAGGTTACCACTAAGGTTCAAAACTCGGGAAAGGGTTCAGCTCAGTCCACAGTGCTGAAGCTTGGCCTTCTGAATATTAGATTACTAGCCTCCAAAGTTTTACTTGTCAATGACCTCATTGATGAACACAATCTTAACCTTATTGGCCTTTGTGAGACCTGGTTTAAACCAAATGAGTTTGTAGTGTTAAATGAGGCTTCTCCCCCTAACTTTGCGAGTTTGCACTTGGCACGACCATGCAAAAAAGGTGGCGGCGTTGCTCTTATATCGGAAGGTAAGTTGAAATTTATTCCTGGTACCCCTACTGTTTTTAAAATGTTTGAAGAACTTGTTAAGAGATCCTTAATGTCAACACCAATTTATGTAGTTGTTGTGTATTGCCCACCTGGACCATACTCAAATTTTTTGGATGAATTTTCGGAACTGTTAACAGACTTAGTAACTTATGCGGACAATGTTGTAATTATTGGTGATTTAAATGTTCACATAAACTCCCCATCAAATTCACTTGCAATTGCTTTTAAGTCAAAAAATAGTCTGTGTAATAACCTGTTAAGCCCTTTGAGACTCTTTGTGATTAAGGGCTATACAAATAAAAATGACTTGACTTGACTGATTGATACATTTGGTTTCAATCAAATAGTTGATGTGCCCACTTAAAGATGGGACCACTCTAGATCTTGTTCTGACCTGTGGCGTAGTAGCCTCAAATGTTACAGTGTTACCGTATCCTAATGCCATCTCTGATCACTATCTTGTTAAGTGTGCGGTGCTGTTTAATGTTTACTGTGATAAGGAAAATTTAGGCTTTAGCAGTCACAATATCCGCCCTTAGCTTCAAAAGAACTATTACCTATGGTAACTGCAGCCTTCCCTTCGTACACTGGGTCTGTTGACTCACAAATAACGTTAATACTGCTTTGGTTAATGTTCTTGATTCTGTGGCGTTCCTAAGGCATACATTTCGAAGAAGCATACACCTTGGTTTACTGAAGAAACCAGGTCACTCAAACAAGGTTGCAAAAAACTTGAACGAAAAGTGCGCACTACAAAGCTGGAGGTCTTCAGACTGGCCTGGTGTGACAGCTTTCTGAAATATAAAGTAGCTCTTGCCTCAGCTAAAGCATCGTTTTTTTCTAAGATTATTGTTTAACATAAGAATAATCCGAAATTTTTGTTTGACACAATGGCGAAACTTACCAGACGACAACTCAACCCAAATAGTTCTACTTATTCTGCTAATGACATTATGGAATATTTTAATAAAAAGATTCAACTAATCAAGAATGAAATTTAAAAAAAATGCTCTGTAACCTCCTCCTATCTCAAAGATGTGGAGGTGTTAAGTAAGGACCGTGTCGGCGGTTGTTCAGAAACATTCTCCAGTTTCAATGATTTGTCCCTTGATAGTCTAACACAGATGGTCAGTAGGGCCAAACAAACTACTTGCCTGCTTGATCCGTTTCCAGCTTCACTGGTGTAGGGTCTGTTTCGGATCTTAGGACCATCAGTTTTAAATATTATTAATATATCGCTATCCTCGGGTATTGTTCCTGTAGCCTTCAAGTCTGCCGTTATTAAACCCACGCTTAAGCCACCTAACCTTGACCCAGAAAGCCTAGGTAATTATAGGCCAGTGTCAAATGTGCCAATTTTTGCAAAATTACTTAAAAAGGTTGCTGCACAGCAGTTAAATGACTTCATGTCAGAAAATAACCTCTTTGAAACTGTCCAGTCAGCATTAAGGGAAAATCACTCTACTGAGACAGCCCTGGCTAAAGTAATCATTGATCTCCTTTTAGCAATAGATTCCGGTGCCTCATCAATGTTACTGCTGCTGGATCTCAGTGCTGCTTTTGATACTGTCGACCACAACATATTACTTGTTCGTCTGGAATGCATTGGTATCTCAGGAACTGTACTCTCATGGTTTAGGTCCTACTTGTCAGACAGGATGCAATGTGTTAACTATGGCAATCTGACCTCTAAACAATCTAATGTCCCCTGTGGTGTTCCACAGGGCTCTGTACTTGGCCCCCTTCTTTTTAGTATTTATATGATCCCGCTTGGTGACATTATCCGCAAGTATAATATTAGTTTCCAGTGCTATGCAGATGACACTCAACTGTATGTGCCACTGGAGACGACTGGACATTTAAGTTGTAGAAATCTGGAGGCTCGCCTTACTAAGATTCAGAGATGGATGTCACTTAATTTTTTGCGCCTTAACCCAGAAGAAACTGAAATGTTGATTATTGGTCCAGCTCACTGTCGTGAGTTGTTTTTAAACACTACCTTAAACCTAGACAAATGTAATATTACCCAAGTGAATCGGTCAAAAATCTAGGTGTAATATTTGATTCTAGGGGAATACCACTTGTGAGGACCCTTCTCAAGGTTTCCCTTTTTTCCTCACGCTGAGGTTTTGAGTTGTTCCTTGCCCGCATGTTGGTTTAAGATCAGGTAATTGTGTCATTGTAATCCTGTGCAGTCCATTGAGACATTTTTGTGATTAAAGGCTATATAAATAAATTTGACTTGACTTTAAGAGGTTTTTTTTTTTTTTTTTTTTAAAGTAACAAATTTATGACCGGCTTTAGTAAATCTTCCAACAGTCCGGATCCAGTCCGTGGGATGTATGTTTGACGGGCCTGTAGTGTGCAACTGAAAACGAGTGCTAAAAAGCTACAAAGATTACAAACTAACAAGACGAAGTGACCAAACTGCACCAATTTTCTTCTCTCTTTTTCCTAGTCTTTCACAAAGTATTTTGGGGTACCCTTAGCAGCAAGACGGCGGACAATTATTTTAGCTCCCTCTAGGTGAGCCTCATGTTATGTAAAATGAATACAACTTTATTGACCTACAAGTATTTAAAAAAATGCAAATTTATATGACAGGTAACGTTTTTTTGAATATTATATATATATATATATATATATGCCACCAGGAAATGCCAATAAAAAACACAAATTCCCCCTTTCAAGTAGGACCTGTTTGGAGTTGTGTGTCAACACAGTCAAGTCCTGATAAATCTTATTTTGTAAGCAGTCTTTTGAGTTTGTAGTATGAGAAGACAATAAAAAAATATTAGAGGACGCTCCTTGCATGGCTGTCACCGCTATATGTGTGTGAGTATGTGTGTGAATGGGTAAGTGTGAACAACATTATAAAGTGCTTTGGCCTGTCTTCAGCGACTTGAAAAGTGCTAAATAAATGGAGAACATTTACCATTTGAGCTACTCAGGATCGCCCAGGAGATTGATCTTTTTTTTTTTTTTTAGAAAGAAGAACTTTATACTGACGTTTTATGCCTTCAATAGAAACGTGCCCATGTTTGAGTAAACACAGTACAGATATACCTCTACATAAGAGATTAATTTGTACCCGGATCGTGCTCGTATCTAGAATTTTTTGTATCTCGAGACAATTTTCTCCATACAAACTAAAAACGATCTAATTCGTTTCCAGCCTCCAAAAAGCACCCAATTTACCCCTAAAGAGCTATAAAACATCTTTTTAATCATTAATAACACATTCAAAAAGTAATTAAACATAAAAATACAGTATAAAGATATATTAGATGAAATTACTTCTTGGACTTTCTCTCAATGTGGGGCAAGATTTTTACTCAAGAGAGTTTGTATCATGAATTTTTTGTATCTTGAGTAGTTCGTAGGTAAAAGTGCTACAGTATTCTGAGTAAATTAAATTGAATACTAATTTGAATAACTATCACAATATTATAATTTGCTGAAACAGTCTTGTAAGTACTATGATCCAAGACTTGATTAATACTTTTGGTTTTCATCACGGCTTATCTAATCCCATAGTTTTAAATCTTTTCTTAACAAGTCAACAGATCATTTTGTGGTTCCAGTGAAGGGGGGCAGCCTCAACAAGTACATGTGTGCGTCAGTTTCTCCCCTCTGCAATTAGAATAGAATATACCTTCTAATTACCTCTAAATGTGAGCATGCGTGATTTTTATACGTGCAGAGTTAAATAAAAATAAACCAAACTGGCATACCTTCCTAATGCCTGCGTTTATGCAGCTTATCTTAGACAGGAAACAAACATTATCAACCCACTAAGGTAAGCAGTTTAGGTAAGCAGTAAGAGAAAAGTGCCAAGAAGGTCAACTGTATCTGGTTGTTGTATCTAAATTTATTAACTGTTCACTGCTAAAACTCCTATTTTAGATTTCTATTTGATTTATTTAATAGCAGTATGACAATTGAGGCAAGCATATTTTATTTATAGCTCCCACTTGAGTTTGTTTACTGTGGTGAGTTGTTTCAGATGTAAAGCTGCATTTATTCATTTGTCAAAAAAATCAATTTATCACATTTAATTCCAAACATGACAATCTTTTTTACTCATTGTCTTTAAATAATTGTGTTGTGCTTGGAAAAGATCCAGTATTTGTGATTATAATTTGTAAGGTAGGCTACAAATAAAGACTGAATGAGAACTACTGAAAAAAAACAAAGCTAAATATTTGGTGTTGCATCTTATTACTGGTCCGGCCCCCCTGAGAACATAAAGTCTGGATCTGGCCAAGCCAAATTAAGTTGCCTAATTTACCGCCTCGTAATGGCAGAGAAGAACTATATTAATTTAAAAAATGATTGATTGAAATGTCAAAATACTTGAAATATAATAGAAGCATTTTTTTAAGATACACATAGGTCAAGAATTTTATCTTTTTACATAACATGAGGCTCACTTAAAAGGGAGCTGACATGATTCTCAATTTGTATTCTTCCTTGTCGTTTTAAGCACTTATTTTCAGTTGCAATGCAAAATACAGCGACTTATTGTGGTCAAATAAAACACAATGTCCCTTGAACGCATTAAAATCTTGTAAATTTGTGAAAATAAAATCCACACTTCACATGTACGGGCTAACCAAAGGTATTTTTTATTTCTTGTTTTTTTGGGGTACTCAGTTTTCTTTTTATGTAACACCAAGAAGATGAAAAGGAGAAACATTTTATTGTTGAGAAGTTAAGCATTTGAGGATTTTGAGAGTGTTAAATTAAAAATATATCTAACAATGATTTAAATTGAATTCGAACGTTTTTTTTTTCCATTAAATCAATTAGTTGATTTATCAATTAAGTGTTGTATTATTTTTGTGACTTCAACTTTTCATTAGAAATGGGAAAGAGGGAAACTTTAGACTGGTCGGATTGGAAAATCTCATTCTGCAAGTCCTAAGATTCTGTTTTTCATGTTGCTGTTGCACTGAGGCAAGCCTGTGGTGCAAATGAAATGAAATCAAATTTGTAAAGCATGAATCAGACAATGAAATGCAACTCAGAGTCCTGTGAAAAAAATTGAATAAGTAAGACACGCTCCTTTTTCTCCACGCTTGTATCCCAAACAGTTATATGAACAAATTCCGTTGATTACGGACTTGAAAACCTGATTAAAAGCCGTTTGCTCCAATTTGTGAAGAAACTCAATTTAAATCTTTGTAAAAGCCATACTGGATTTTAAGCTGCAGCCTTAAGCGCAGCGCTAACCTAGCGGCAACCGTGTGGGGAATTTGGTGTCAAGTCTTTTGAGTACAAATTGGCAATGGCGTCGTGTCCCCGCACACCTGAAGCGGCAATTACCACATCAATTACAGAAACAAGCTCATATTTACCACTACCCAAAAGTAAACGCGAATGAGGGCCATGTCACATAAAATGTGAGCCCTATACTTCTAGACAGCCCAGGGCGACCTTACTGTTAAAAATAGGGCCAGATTGCAACACAGATGTGCTTTTTGTGCTGTTCCCATTGGTGGTTTCTGCGGTGACGGACCAATCTGCATTCGCTTTTCATCGTTCCTCGAGGTTTAAAGGAAGCGCCAGCAACTTGACAATGACTCCAATGATAAAGAGAATATAAGTGTTTTTGATAGATAACGTCAATTCGGATGTGTAAACTGAGGACTTGATTTTGTGGGGGAAAAAGCTAAAATATAGTGAGTACGTACTGGGTAAAGTACTACCAAGCCCCACATTTTGCTGCTCTTAGGTATTATGTTGGCAAAAAAAATTAAAGTATTCCGGTAGTCGGACTAGTAAATTATGGCAGCCTTAGCTGGTGAACTGGGGGTATTTTCGGAGGGTCACAATAAAATAATGATTCAGGGATGCAATATTTGATTATAAAACGATTATTGAGTCCCCCCCTCATTTTTACAACTTCACAAAAATTTACAAAAATGCACTTGAACGAAAAAGAAAAAAACAAATTGAATTGATTTCCATTACTGTTTAATTAACCCGGGGAAACTCTTGCAGACTGGAAAGTGACAAAAATTGTACAAAAACATAAATTTAAATGATTGATTTAACTATTCAAAATTTGTTCTGTTTATTCTTTATTTCATTTGAATATGGGAAATTCCCTGTTAGCGTTCATCCACCTGTATTCTAGAAAGGAGCATAAACTTCTGCAAAGACACCAAGGTGCAATTTTTTAAACTGTTCTATTTTTGTATTGCCCTAAATAGCACTTCCATGACTTTTTTAAGGTAAGATAATTAACTGATTGGTTACTTCAATGTTCTCTGGTTGATTAATGGTTTTCAGCAAATACAGCTTTAGGAGCGCAGCTTAGTTTGGCGGCATTTAGAAATATTTAAAACTGCAAGTTGTTTTTGAAGTTAATTTTTCTATTGAACTTCTCTTAGCATTGCCCCGCGGGCACAATTTAGGCATTTACAAGCCCTTTCCCCAAAATTCCCAGTACTTTTCAAACCTTGAAAAAAAAAACATTAAAATTCTATTTCTTTTAAGGATTTCAAGCACCCGTGCGAACACTGGTTTTCATAATGACAGTATGGAGTTATTTGGTTACCAAGCGAGTGGAAGCACTATACTCATTGTTGTCATCCAGGTGACAGCGGCCATCATGAGGCTGCACGATACCACCTAGACGGCCGTCCAGGGCCAGGTGAGGAACGTCGTCGGTGGCGAACACTAGCAGGTGGTACGCTTCCTTCCTCCAGCCAATCTCCTCCTGGACAAACCATAGTTACACACACTTATAGCGATGTCCACCAAAGCCATTTTGATACCCAAATTTCAGGCACTTTTCAAGCACTTTCACGGCCAATGTTTCAAAATCTTTAGGAACTTTAAAAGAAGAAATCCAGCTCCTGATCAAAAAAACGTTTTGTTGTTGTTGACTTTGGTGACTAAGAAAAGTAACTATTTTGCTGCTAGCACATACTTTGTTTCAGCTGTTTTATTTCATGATCAACATTGGGTTCAATACGAAAGACAAAAAGAAGGTACTGTATATAAAAAGCAGAAAAATGAGCCAAATTTCCACTCATTGTAATGATGATGAGTGCTCCGAAGCAAAATGCATTCAGTTTCAATTTTAGAGACAGCTGATCTTTGGGTTTTTCTTAGTTCTGTCAGATGGGTCAAAAAGACAAATTTCCTTTTTATAACAATCCCTAATGCATACACATGAAATGAAACAAGCCAGTATTATTCAGGCATCATCAGTAGCCTAGATTTTATATTCAGATTCAGATTCAGATTTACTTTATTGTCATTCGTGTACACGTGTATACAGAACGAAATGTCGATACATCTGACCCGCACAGGTTCTTTGAACGTCAGCCGGGATAGATAAGATTAACCATGTCTTCGTCAGAATTTTAGCGCAGCAGTTCGTCATCTCGCGGTTCGATGCCACTTCCAGTTGTTAAATGGTCCAGTTTATTGTCCAGAGAGCGAACGTTGGAGAGCAAAATGGATGTTAGAGGGGTTAGCCTTTAGCCTAGCTGTTAGCCCGGCCCGCTTCCTCGTCACGCCGCTGTCTTGCCACTCTGCTTCGCTGCTTTGTAGGCCGCTGGGTCTTGTTGACATAGCAGTCCGTGGCTAATAAACACCGAGCGCTTGATGTCTGGATGATCGCATATCCAGCAAAAAAAACTGCGATCGTATCTTAATCTGCAGTTCGAGACGACTTTGTGCGCCATCAAAACTGAGTCGAAGACTGGATCTTATGGCCGACGTGTAAAAAAACCGTTGCAAGCCGATACAGCCGCAGCCGAACAGGGCGCCGCCATGATGATGCACGTTATGCTCTATATTTTAGCAAAACTAAAGTAAAAATCTATTAAAAGAAAGAAAAGCAACATTTCTATAATTCACTAAACTACAAAAAATAAAGTGAAGGAATAAGTACAGTGAAAAACAGTTCATGATATAATACACTCTGGCTTTTCTTTCCTGTCAGCCCTTTTCCCCTTTCTGTTTTGTTAATTGTTCATCAAAGCTGTTGATCTTAAATACATGATCATCTTGTATGTGATGATCAGTGGAAAAAAATAAAAATGTCAATCAATCAGAAATGAATCAAGATCATCTCAGGGGATGAAGAGAACCAGCTCGGGGGCTGCGTTTGGCTCGCGGGCCTAGACTTTTACATTGTCCTAGAGGAGTAGGCAAGGCAGCAGTGGGCATAATATGCGTTTATGATATAAAACTGCCTTTGCTTAGAGCATATTCACCTTATTTACATTCATTTTAATTTATTCATTGCAATGGATTCTGATAAACAAAACATTGATTTAAGGTAGGGTGTATGAGTGATACGCCCAAAATATCGTTAAATTGAAAAAAAAAAAAGTCATGTAAAAAAAAAAAGGCCGATTTGATTTGTTTGGGGAGGAAATGTAAAATGTCTAACTGCATTATAGCCATCATTTGATTGAGTTTTGCAGTTATATAATTTTCATTCTTTTAATCATCAGATCATTATTTATTCATCATTATTTTAATCTTGTTAATCGTTTAGTTGTAATTAATGCACCTAATGATTATACATATATTCGAATGCATTTTCTTATTCCAGTTTTATCCAGGGCTTGCATACCTTTTTCATGGCAAAGCACTTTTTAAGAATTTATAGCCATTTTCCTAATTTCTTCAGTACCATTCAAAAAAAAATTAAGGAGTGAATTATGTATTTTGCATAGCCACAACTATGTCTGCAATGTATCTATGTAATTTCAAATTTTGCGTGAGCATTCATCAACACATATGATTTTTAGATCATGAGTCAATCGCGAATAGGTTTGTTTTTGAGACAAATCTCTCCCTATATAGGTGTTAGACAAATGTATACGTAACTAACATTTTCAGTTGCAGGAAGTTCTTCTCATTACAATTTATCACTAGCAAGCACTACCTTAATTTTTGCATGGCCCATAATAATGTCCCCAATTGAGTCGCAATCCTTGCAGTAATACACATTTCATAGTGCTGCTTATAGGTGTAGCATGCACCTGACCTCATGGGCACGATCCTTAGGGGGCGATGACAATGCAGAACAAACTAATGCCAGCTGCAGTTTAAAACAATGGCAAAGCAAAGCCACCAGAGAGCAGTGTCTGTCATTTTTAAGCAGATTTGTTGAGAAACATGACAACAATTTTAAGCATCTACAATCACTTAACAGGAAACTCAAGCACTCTTTAATCCTTGAAAACATTTAAATTCAAGCATTTTCAAGTATTTCAAGCACCCGTATAAACCATGAAGGAATAAATATAATTTCCAGTGTAGCTAGCCGGCGACAGCAATTGTTTGTAGCTACTATGCAATTGCTTACGAGTGTTGCTCGTGCCTCTAGCTTGGCTAACGCTGCTAGCACAGATCATGTTAATACCATAGTGAGTCATTCCAAAAGAACAATAACAAAAGCACACTTCATTCATATTTACTACCAGCCATGATCTACATTCAAAGTTATGACCTTGGTAGCCACTCAAACATTACTGAGCATGTTCAGGGGGGAGTAGAAACATAAATTTATACTGTGTTATTACTGGATAGAATAGAAAGTACTTGAACAACAAAGGAATATTCCAGATGTGGCTTTGTTGAAGATATTACGAAAAATTGGGCCACAGGGAAGGCGAGAACTGAGGCTTCTTTTTAATTACAATGCAGTGTGTACTTGCAGGAAGTCAGGGTTAGAGATGAAAAGAGAAATGAGGGTGAACAAGAATTGACCAAATTTTCTATAAGATATTTGTTCTAGTACACACTTCTTGTCCCTCCCTCCCATGATGCTTTTAATTAACAGGCAAATAGGTCAGATGCATGTCATGAGGCTGGTTACTTGATTTGAACAATGTTAAAAACAATTGAGCTGACACATTATACTGACATTTTATTGTCACACAACCAGTCTAACACTAACTCATGACATATGTCACGCAGTGAACGAGCTTTGTGAGACTAAATCAAACCCTCAGACTGTCAAAATAACTATTATGGATTCCTTATGCATTCTAAACTAGATAGTTCCTATTTCCAATACACATAAGGGGGTGCAGATAAATCCAAATATCGATATTTTTGATACTCCACAAGTACTTCGATCGGATTGATATTGTTCTACAATCGATAATTTGCTCCTCCACCAATTTCCTCAAAGCAGTGCTTCTTCACACAGAGCACATCCCTTTCTCAATCAGCATCCTCTGCTACTCTCTGAGTGCATGACTGAAAGGCAGAATTTTAGCCCCTTCCCCTAGCTGGCCACTGGCCTGCCAGGCAGAGTAGAGGGTAATGGCAGAGCGAAAGAGCAGCCCGATTGATCCGCCCACCCCGACCAGAAGATAAAAATGCCAAAAGCAAGAGGGAACCTAACATGGTGTGGACTTTTAAAGTGGTCCACTACTGTAGCGTCACCCAAACATGTACCTATACACATAAAAAAAAAGAGGTCACCATACAATGAGCAACGAGCTCCAAACAAAAATTTAAGCAGGTTACGGTTCCTAAACAAAAAAAAACATTAATTTGTTGTCACTATGGCAACTTGGAGCAGGGAGCCAGGGGCTGGGAATGAGGGCCAATTGAAACTTTATTTGGACTACTGACTCTATTTTTTTTTAATTCTCACAAGTATTTTATTGTCTTTTTGAAATTGTTATTAAGTATTTGTGTTTATGTTAAGAAGCATCTTTAGGTTTGTCTCTTTTGACTTTTATTCTGAAACAGTTATGATAGAATTATTTATATTTTACACTGTTAAAGGTAGCATTGTAGCTGTTTAATAAAAAAATACACATGTTTGTGCCTAAAATTATTCATGACATTTCAAAGTTTAAAGTGGCTATATAGGATCGTTATCGATTAATACTACCCATGGATAAGATCAATATCAAAATTTCAAGATTTGCCTACCGTTAGTTCACACAATGCTACCCTATGATTGACTTAAAACAACCATCAACGAATAGAAAGATATTGACAGGTTGCTTCTCACCTTGCAAACCGCTGCCTGCAGAATAGCATCAAATCCGCCCTCAGGCGCGTCCCTGTTGCGTGAGACCACCTGCTTCTGCACCTCCTCATTGAAGCGATCCACTTTATCAGTCAGCGGTAGGATGTGACGGAATCCAAACGTGGGAACGCAGTGTGGAAACAGCTTGTACCTGGGTTGGACATAAGACCATGACAATCATTATATATATATATATATATATATATATATATATATAATCTTGTTTGCTTGCTTATTTGGATCCCTTAACCACTAGGATCGTAGGGGCACCACTTCCTGTGGTGTGTCTTGGGAAAGTACAGCCTGGTGGTGCTCATCACTCTCCAGGCCAACATGTTTCCTCCCGGTCTCGAACCGGGGACCTTACGGCGAATGTGCCATCTATTACATATGACTGCAGGGTCAAGCCTTTTTTGTCCATGTATAATATGATCTCCCCATCCTGTTTTGCAAATGGCTGACATGCGCATGCCTGCACAAGTAACCTACATGGGAAATGATGCGTACTGGCTACACTGAAGTTTCACCTTCAGGGTGAAAATAAATGGGAAGTCCATATTTGCTTGTACAGTATATTAGGGAGTGTGGGCTGGATTGGGCACTGAATGCAGTATTAAACAGGAAGAGGGTGAAAACGAAATGTTTGTGGGGTTACATTTAAGTCCATAATATAGATGGCTTGTATTGCCATGCCCATATTTTCTAGATGATGGCCTCCAACCCCACCCTGGCAAAAATAGAAAATACTAAAAAATACCCAGTTTAGCTTAGTACTACAAGTAGATTATTTGACTTAAGCAAATGGTTTAATTATTGGTCCGATATAAACACCCAATTTTCTGCCATTGCAAACTGCCTTTGGAACATTGTGCATTATATTGAAGTGAAAATATGGATATTGAGCAAAGTACAGTAGGCTCAGCTTATCACGGCAGCAGTTTTAATTTAGTGATTCCTTGCACAAGATTAATATCTGTCTATTACCTTCAAGTATACCCTGACATTTGTCAAATTTGTAACATCACCAGAACTGAATTGTTAGAATTAGAATGCTCTTTATTGTCAATGAGAAAAGACAGGGCACTCCAGAATAAACATGTAATAAAAGACTCAAAAAAGAAAAATAAGTTATTGAAGAATGTCGGAGTTAATAGGCAAATATCTACAAAGTCGTGCTTAGAGACTGGCCTAATTTGTATATGCATCAGATCAATATTGCAATGAAATTAGCACCAAGACATTTTGAAATAAGGGGCTGGGATTAAATATCAGTACTTATTTTTCTATTCATCAGTCTGATATATATTTTCTTCCACAGTCTTGTGTGTGTGTTTAGGGTGGAAATAGCCATGGGAAAGAAAAAGACTCTTAGTGTATAAGTCCTTGTTTTAAGGGACTTCCTAAAGTCTACCAGAGGGCAGCAGGTCAACAAGGTGGAGGCTTGGGGTGAGAAATCCTTCCTAATGCTTGGCTATGCTGCGGTATCGCAAGCTGACAATGTCCTCCAGACTGGGCAGAGCTCAGTTAATGATTTGCTGCTGGTTGTTGCTGGGTGTGGTGCGGACTGCTGGTAGCCTATCATTTTCAACGCGGGCTAGGAAGCGGTTAAAATCCTCTGCCAGGAAAGCATCAGGCCCAAAAGTCAACCGTTTGTTGCCTCTTAAGTTTAATATTTCACCTATTGAGTTCCCGTGCCACGTGTATTTCTCACTTAAACCAGCCCTCCATTTTCTTTTGCTTATCCAGGGCGGGACACGGACTGCCTGAGTAGCAAGCCTCAAACTTCCCTTTCATTCTCAACGTCATCCAGCTATCAAACAGTATCCCACAATATAAAAACGCAAGTCAAAATTGGGAAAAAGCCAAGTCAAAAGTTTCTTAAAGTGTATTCAGCAATCAAACAGCCATTTGTCATTGATAGTATCACTAAAGCACGTTTAACTAGACAACCGCATCTCAAGGCAACAGCTTATATGGTCTAGATTTTTCAGACTTTCTTACCCATTGCAAGGGTTTTCCTGATACTTGGATGCAGTATAAGAGAAGGGCGACATATTTTTGTCCACGAAGGAGCCAAAGCCCAAACGGAAGTTGCTTGTGAGTTTGCCCATCTCCAAGGCCAGCTTAGTGCCCAGGTTCCGGATGGTGTCCAGGTCATCCTTCATGGACAGCGAGAGGTCCATCAGGTAATAGAGGTCCACAGGGTAGTCCTCCACCTGTCGCACCTGAAGTCCAAACCATGTCTGCTCACCTGCACGGCAAGTATGAAATTAAAACTTACGCAGCCTTACAATGGCACTGAACAACTGGAAAGTGATTAAGCATAGTCATTCAATTTTTATATGGATGCCTGATTGTCTTTCTTTCGACATTTCGTGGTTATAAGTAAGGTTAAGCAATATAACTGTATTCAATTATTCAGGGCTTTGACTTAATGCTTATCTAAAAATACTGAGGACCTATTCACATGTGTGGATTCATTGCAATTTTTGGCCCGAGCATTAGTAACTGGCATAACTTTGGTGGCAAACATTACAACATCATTGCTGCTAACTGCTAGAGCTAGCAACACAGTTGGTAGCCACCAATGCTAGGGTTGCCTGTAATGCTTACAATGGTTGCTAGTGATATTGCATTTAAATTTGCACTTTAGCGCTAGATAGCAATGTTAAAAAAAAAGGGTTTCGGCGATTTTTTTCCCCTCAATTTTAGCTCTTTCTCATGTTGTGATTTTATTTTTACTAATCCACAAGGTCATTTTCTATATTTTCACTTTATCGCTCACCTCCTACTTCAGGGGTGGGCAAAAGTTTTGATTGGAGGCCGCATTGGGTTAAAAAAAATTGTAGGAGGCCAGGAGATAAATAGGAGGGCCTTCAGACTGTTGATAAAAACGTGACTTCACATCTTCACCAGTCATGCCACATATCAATAGAAAGCCTAAACTCTTAAGATCCAAGATATGCTGACCATCTAAAAATGTACTCATCAAGGAAACATCACAATCGGTCCGAAACAAGATACATGAAAACGATTTAGCTGGCATAGCCAACTTATAACGTCTCCTGGTAGTCAGCTCATGATAAAATACCCCGCAAATATTATATATTATTTTCACGAAAGTCCAGGGGATCCGACAGTGTAAAATATTGACTCCAATACACATGATAATGCCGACAGATTAAAAACAGAGGCTAAAATCATTCCTGCATGGTTTGACGATCTTCGTTGAAATCTGTTCATTGAGCTTCATAACTTTCCTTGAAAAATTTAACAGACTCGACAGATGACTTCCGGTATAGCCTTTGACCTTTTGATGAACCTATTTATTCGCAGATTGCAAGCTGCAGTCTTTAGCCTGAGACAACCTGTAAGGGCCTGTATTGGGAAAAAAAACCGTCATGACCATTTTGTCTTCAAAAGTCTTTAGCCAATAGTGACTGATTCAAATGTTAAGTGACACATTGGTCAACCCAAAATAAAGTCCCAACGTAATTATGTACACATTTAAGGTGTATATTCAAATCAGAGCCAAAAGTAAAAGTGTGTAAAGCCAAACGTGATTCATTTTTACGCACCATTATAGCACGCAATAAGTGTGCAGAACCATGGATTAACTTCTACAAAGAGAAGTCAAACATTTACAACTCTTTCACAATGTCTAAAAATTGGCCAAAATACACAACTGCAAAGTTTTAAGGGATTTGAGCTGGTCGTCTCCAAAAGGCCACTTTTGGAAACCCCTAGAAACGCTTTGGCATATCTTTAGAAAATAGTGTAAATGACAATGTTTAGTTTTTCAGATTATGATCAAATTTGACAAAGTACTAGTTGAAGTTTCAAGCTTTTGTCTCACCCATTTGCCAGCTAAGATGCCAATGCTACACTCCTTTACAGGCAGTGGATTAAAATAAATAAATAAATAAATAAATAAATAGGGGGCGGGAGTAAAAACCCTCTATTTCTGTGTGTTCCAAACACTGATTACACGATGTAAGCAACATTTGCAGTAAACATTTCAGTTTAGGACAAATCTTCAGTGTTACCAGCTAAAATAGACAAAAACCTTCCATATTCTCCCAACGATTTAAGAACAGCATTCAATGTACTTTGGGTACATCTTGGATTGGGATTTTAGACAAATTTTGTTTTACAGGAACGGTAAGGGGTAAAGCACTAAATTTGTGGCACGGAAAAATTAAAAATGCCAAATGGTTAGCTCAATTGTTTTATTTTTAATTAAATGTGATAAATATCTTTATATACTGTATATATCAAACTAATATCTTGTAAAATAATAGCAAGTAAAGTCAAGTCATGTTTATTTATTAACGACCTTTATAACAAGAAATCTCAAACACCTGTACAGACTACTATTAAAAAAAAATATGAAGGAAGTAATTGAGTAAAAAGTAATAACCATAATACTTTGTTTTTATTTTATCTGCCTCTATGGAGTGATTACAGAACAACCCCGAAAAATGGTTAACGCAAAGAATAATGATAAAAGTAATGTCTGCGATTTGAATTTTGGGAACACTCGGGACAAAGGTGCCACCAATACAACAAATTTTTATTACCATATTTCCACGACCATAAGTCGCACATAAGACTCTCAGATTTTCTTCAAATTGTGTTGCGCGCTGTATCATGCAGTGCGTCCCATGTGTCATGAAAAGCCGCAGACGTACACTAGCACCCCAAGACTTACATTGGAGGGTGAAATCCGATGTTTTTGTAAGATCGTTTACATTTCCGACTAAATGAGACTTCTATGCATCTCCTGTGTGAACGTGACAAGAGTCCTGTTGTGCAGAAGAGGACACGTGACATCACACAAGAAGCACTCATGGATGCTAATGCTGTAGCATATCTGGAAACTTAAAAGTTACTGTGTTATTGGAGGCTAAACAGAGTTGCACCCCAAATATTAATAAATCCCAAAAACACAACCAAACTCGTTTTTTCTCCCCCTATATTTTTAAATACGCACACTTGTATCTTGTCTGTGTTGTGATAAGACAGCCGCAGCAAGGGCACCCGCACCCTATCGAGCGGTGCGCCCTGTGTATGTGTTAAATACATAAATATAACCAGCTGAGAAGACTCAGCCTTTTAACACGGTGCCCTTTATGGTTGTGAAAATACAGTAGTAGGACTTTTTTTCCTACCATTTCATATATGGTCTATCCTTATATTTATAACATTTGGCAGGCTGGACTTAAAAGCCTGACAAGGCCGCATGTAGCCCGAGGGCTGTAGTTTGCCAACATGTGCCCAAGTTGAATTGTTGAAATTGACAATCAAGACTTCACCTGGTCGTAAACTGAGAGAAATCCTCTGAGGCCTAATCTGGACTACGTCCTGCTGGGTCAGGCCAGACCCCTTGGTGCTTAAAGGCAAATTCCGCTCCACAGTGATGCTGTTTGTCGGGTATTCCACAAAGCGGCTCTGGCAGCCCCTTTTATGCAAGTTTTGGACAAAATCACAACGTGACGTCAGTGTGCGTCCTCTTCCAAAGTCCTGTGTTACAAAGAATGAAGACCATAAGGACATGAGATGTATAAATGATGCAAACACCAGTCTTTTGAATAATATGCTGAGAAAAAGAGGATACCTCTTGTGCACACCAGGCACAACTGGGGTGAATCAGGAGGCATTCTTCACAGGAAGCTGCGCTGCCACTCATGCAAACATTAAGACCTGAGAGAGAAGTAGTATAGAATCAAGCCGCAAACCTGTACATTCAGTATTGCCTTGATTTTCATGGTTAATTTGTTTCATATATAGGATAATCGTTTAACTTATTATATTGTCAGGGTACTAGGTAAGTAATGTTTGATTTTTTCAGATGAGTGCTCCCAGTGAAGCTGATGTAAGCAGCAAGTATTTGTCAGGGTAATACAAGGTGAGATGCACAGTAAGTGTACATATACAAAATGTAATATTAAAAGCACAAACTATTCAAGTGTTTAGCTTTAGACACATGTGTTCAACTTAAAACACCTCAATTTTTTTTATTATTTTTAATTACGTTGTTGGCTATCCATAAATCAAGGGTCTCGCTCTTGCGGCTCAATTGGGTATTTGAGAAAGTTTCAATGTTTTAATCGCTTTTCTTGAAGAGAAGCCCAATTTGGCCCCACCTCAGACCTTAGCTCCGGCGGCCCCCAAGTAAATTGAATCCGAGACTTCTGCAATAAATGAAGTGTTTAAAATTAAAATAATAATAATAAATAAATAAAAAACATAAAAATGGAGACAAACATTTTTAACATGACAGTAACGATGTTCACCCAAGAATAGCCTTGAAGCCGAAGTGTTAAAGGTTTTGTACTTGTTGGACAATGATTAAATAATAAAACGAAGTTTTAGAAAGGTATTTCCTCAAGTATATTTAAAAATGTCAGGTTGTCTTCCAATAATCTAGTAAAGCAACGTCGAAAGCTGATTCATTTTGTTCCTTTTTTTTAATATTGGACGCCTGCAAAGGAAAGCGCATAGGATGTCAGTTCGTTATCTTAACTATTTTACCTCAATATTGTTTGTTGTTTTGACTATTATGAACCGTTTAGATCATTGTCACTGTCTATCCGTTATGTTGCTGTTCTTTGATCTCCCACACCTTTTCATTTTGCCTTTACGGTGGCTGACTGGTTAGTATGTCCGCCTCACAGTTCAAAAGTCCCAGGTTTGAATCAGGCTACTGGCCTTTCTGTGTGGAGCTTTCATGTTCTCTCCGTGCCTATGTCCAAGAACATGCATGAGCGGTTGATTAGTGACTAGGAATGAATTTGTGAGTGGTTATTAGTCATTGTGTGCCCTGTGATTGGCAGGAAACCAGTGCAGGGCGTCCCCTGTCCACTTCACTATGTCCCCTGGGATTGGCTTCAGCAACCCCTGTGACCCAAGTGAGTATAAGCAGCTCGGCACATGAATAATGAATTAATTTTGCCTCTAATTGAAAACCTAACTGAAGAAAATGTAGCGTTTGCAGACAGGACGTTGATTTACGACTGGTATTTCAAACTCATTGAAACTGTAAATTGGTCATCGTGGAAGAGGGATTACATTTTGTGTCCCCTTCACAAGGATTCTTATTTTTCATCATGCTGAGGTTTTTTCCCGGGGATGGTATAATTATGACCCTGT
This sequence comes from Urocampus carinirostris, assembly GCF_059441175.1. Classification (NCBI taxonomy): domain Eukaryota; kingdom Metazoa; phylum Chordata; class Actinopteri; order Syngnathiformes; family Syngnathidae; genus Urocampus; species Urocampus carinirostris. The sequence goes on along the minus strand of NC_142362.1, from coordinate 35,773,657 downwards.
GCAGTCCTTTCAGACATTTTGTGATTAAGGGCTATGCAAATAAATGTGACTTGACAAAGTGTCAAAAATTGGATGAACCCCAACCCCCACATGCACTTTCTATTTGAGAAAAAAAACGTCTGGCACTGAATGAGTTAAGAGTAAAATTACAATTCTGTCTCCATTTTTAACGACATGCGAGTGTTGACAGTACCAACCAGTATGGCATGAATTTAATTAACACTTTTTCCAAAATTATTTTAATCCACACGACATATATTATAAGCTCATCTCGCTATAATTCTGATTTAGTATACTACGCTTATGTGTATCAATATTTTTTTTGGTTTGAACAATTTTATTGACACTATTAACAGCAAATAAACAATGTGAGGTTTGAACAATTTTTTTCGACAATTTTAACAGCAATTAAGCATATTCACAATTTCGTTATATCTGACAATTGTCAATGTCACCGGTCTTACCCAGTGAAGTGTGCAGGAATGCGTGCAGCAGCAAAGAGCACACGGCAGCAGCTTTCAAAAAGCGTGTCGTCCGGGTCCACATGGCGTCACTCACTCGGCGTGTTTACAGTGGAATGGCCCTCCCCCTTCTCCCCCACCAACCCACACACCACCTTGGATTCGTAGCAGTTCTCTCCCCTTGACCGTCAATCCCTTTCAGGACTGGTTCCCGTCCAGCTAGTCGAATGTTGACACCTCATGGCGACAAGCCGCGCGTTTCAGCGACAGGTTGCATTGTTGGTCCTCGGTTCAGTTGACTTGAGATGCCTCGGGAAGCAATTTTCCACGTCCTCGTCCGCTTTCAGGTCCACTGGCGGCCTCAGAGCGGTTGCTGCGTCGAATTCATTGTCAGTCACTCGGAATTTGGGTGGAAATCAAAGTGGAAGTCGGGAGATAATTGTGCATCCGACGATGCGTGCAGAGGATTTCCAAACTTGATGGCTCAGATTTGATCCCGCTCACTTGGTCGGCTTCCCAGCTGAGAGACTCCGCCCCCTAAGCTTCCCCCTCCCTTCCTAGAGTCGATTGGTCTAGGCTGATCAGTGCTGACATCTAGCGATGATTTTGAGGAGTTGCGTCTTTGGTGGTGGAATTTCTTCATTTCATTTCACAATGCCAAGCCAGAGATTTTTTTTCCACCGGGCAAACTAGGCAGTTGCTTAACCCCCCCCCCCACACTAGATGGCGAAAGAGAATCAAAATTTACATTACAGTTGATGGAGAAGTTGAGTGAAGAATTGAAATTGCGTTTTGAGACCTTCATTATGAAGATTAACTCCTTCCAGGAATGGGAACATTAAGAAAAAGAATAGCAGAAAGCAAGATGGTAGTAAGCCATTAGCCATATAATAAAGAACAGAGATCAACAATATTTTTGGTGCTAGTCTAGGTTCATTCACGCTAGCAATAAAATAACACCGTACTTTATGTTGTTTTTTAACGTCGAAAGCTATGACTAGATTAATAAGTAGTCTACAATACGATAGTACCTTTAAATTAAAAAAAAAACATTAAGTGTAATACAAGATTACACAGAATGTTGTGGCTTTATGGTTGCCATTTAGAACAAATAATATAATCGAAACAGAAAATGTAATTATTTTTTAACGTCGCACGTTATAAGTTGTTTGAAAAGGTGAAAGCTGTCATCAGCAAATCTGTGACCGTGAGAATGGTCTGTATTAATTATTTTACCGCTGCAATTGCATTTCAAGCTGTGCATCTGTTCATAAATCGTCAACCTGTGCAGATTTTGTAGCGTCAAATCATTTGTGTAAACTTTATAAGTGGTATAGTCAACGATAAACCTTGAACCGTCCTTTTCAAGAATTGTTGCAAAATGTGGATCTATTAAACCCATGTAATGGATGAAACTAATATAGCTGAAGTTTCTTACATTAGTGACTAAGAAACCGAAAGCAATGATGTGCATCTTTGCCAGTGATGACAGTTATCCAGCACCTACCTCCACTACACCGCCGTGGTCAATCATATGACAATGTTGCCTTACACAAAGGCTAAAAGTTTAAAGGCTTTTCGTTTTTTTGTTTTAATACAATACGATTTTATTATAATATCATTTTTGATATTGCACACCCAGTTGAATTTCTGCTTGGGGCCCCACTCAACCCTAGAATCACCACTGTGCCTAGCGAAAGTATTAAGAAAATGTAAGTAATTAAGGAAGCAAAATATTTAAAATATCTACGAATTAGACATGAAAACGTGTAAGGGGTTAGAAGGGTGAAGAGGAAATACCGTACAGTATTTATTAGTGTATAATGCAAACCCCTTGTTTTTTTTTCATTATTGTTAAAAATCAGAATAATGTTTTTTTCTTTTTCTTAGCTCAAACCAAGCATCATGACAAACATTTTAAAATATTTGCCGCCATGATAAAATGATTTATTGACAACGTTTACTATAAACACTGTACTGATATAAAATTTACAATGTATTTATTGTCCTTCAAAGTCCGATTCAATATCAGATACAACAAATAGTTTTTTTTTTCATTTTTATACATCTTTCAGGTTGACTTTCTGTTCTTTCTATTCTCTAACATTTGTTTCTGGCACCTAGAGTAAAAACAGTGTTGAGTAATTTAGTTGTTACGTTTCGGAGCTCTCACTGCAGCGACCTGGGTTCATTTTCTGTTGCATCCAATATTTTGTGATTGTGGACAGCAATATTTTTTGACTGATAAATCATTGCAAAATTACGGTAATATACGGAAAAACCGTGTGTATATCATGCCCCCAAAATCCCACAAAAAATGCATGTTATACAGTTATGCCACCTGTGCAAACTAGACTAATTTTAATTCAAACACACCACCTGAACTGCCCAATTAAATCTGGAAATTCTTACATTATTCACCTCCCCCTTCCAAACATTTAATCCATAGATCTATACAATTTACTTAAGTCACATTGCATCGAAAGGTGAAAGATTTTCATGGCTGAAAAATGGATCATATGACTTTATTGCTCTTTTGGGCGCAGCACAGAAAAAGCCCAGCTTTATACTTAAAAGCTACTAAACTTCAATTTCCATTAACCAAGAAATGTTCTACTGAATCAAGACAAAATTTAAAGACCTGTGTTGCTATGAATACACTGTAATTGTAAGAAAAAAATAGTGTAACAGCATGCAAACTGTTTCAACACCGCTCTAGGGTAATATTAGGTGACATAAGGCAGATAATATTCCTGACAACAAGAATAGTGCCATTAGCACAATTCCAATGAATCATGTCCCAAAATTTTTGTAGTTACCAACTGGTGAAGCTAACGTTTTGGACATGTCATGACTTTCAAGATCAAACATGAATGAAAATAATTTTCGTACAAACAACTTGTTTTCTTAAGGCTGTGTCTCATTTGCTGGACGGTTAAGTATGTCTAATGTCATTTGCCTGATAGTGCTGAGGGGCAGAAGGCAGATCTCAATTTGGTAAATGTCCCACATTTCCTTCAATGAGTCCAAAATTCTCTGCTTAGCGACTCTGGGATGACATGACTTGAGATGCATCAGTTCACTCATCAGGGTGGAGATTGCTGCCATGGTGCCATTGTGATGGGGCACAAAGGTTGCCCCTGCTTTAGGTTTGCTGTTGACCACCCAATTCTTCTGGACACAAAACACAAAGTGTCTTTAAAGGTACTCACAAAGACTAAATTTACTTTCTCAGTAAAGGGTAGAACAAGCAGTGTTTCTTCTCCCAATTAGGAAGATATGTTTCAAAATATTCCACATGCTGGGGGACTTAAGCCATTTAGTCTCAAAGTTGCCCCATCTGGGTCTTTTCCTCTAGAGCTGTGACATCATTAAATTAACACATCCCTTTCAAAATGGCGGATCCCATTTACACAACATGTGAGGCGAGCTCCAAAACAAACCGCAATTGTAGTAACAGTAATTGCATACAGCTCATTTCTGCTTGGAATAATTGGAACTTTGCCTACGCTGTTGCTGGGGGGCCTTGTGACTGTTATGCCAGACAGCTTCGACCTCCAAAAGCTGCCTGGGGTGAGTTTACCTGCCTCTGTTCAGCGTGTGTTCATTCTTTGCCTTCGCTTCCTTTCAGGTAGGCGGTAGCGTTTTTGGACACATATGCCTCTGATGGAATAATATTGTCTGGCTAGCTACCCATTAGTGTTGGAGATGCCGAAGTCTTCCTCTTTTATTTGCTTTATTAATTAGTAATCAGTAAGTTACTGATTTAGACACTGATTAATGGCTATACAAATAAACATTACTTGACTTGACTATAAAGATAAATAAAGTGAAGTTTAACTTACTTTTGGAAGTTAGGTGACTTCCTCCTCCGTGGTAAAAAGTGGATGAAAAAAATAAGCGATCCGACCATTTTCTTAAAAGCATCAATCTTTCTTATTCCACCCTCATTTGAAAAGAAATGGCTCACCTCTTTTTTACACTTAACACCAACCATATTAAATGGATGCACAAGATTTTAGACAATAAAAATGTCAAAGTTCTTGGCGTGGTAGAGATACAGTGCAGTGTGTATACACATGAACTAGGAAGTAGAAGCCGTATTTCTCCTTCGGGGTGGATGTTGGGTGACCTCTCACCGCGCCACACGACGGAAAGAAGCACTACAGTACAGTCCTCTACTCGGAAAAAGGTGCACACAACCAAAAAAATCTAACTTACAGCAATGTCCTGATATTTTTCAACATCCCGAAAAAATGTTTGTAACTACCACTGTGTGTAAGTCGAATGGTCGGACGTGGGGGAGCTCCTGTACTCGGAAAAAGGTGCAATTCGGTATAATTAATGAAAAACTATGATGGTAATGACAAGCTTCTTTCATCTTTTTAGGTGAGAAAAATTGCACGAATGGCAGGTGACTAAATACTATCTTTCCACTATACAATATCACACACTCCTAAATATAAGAGTATTTGATTAATTGCACTGATTTAAAATCTTGTGAATTCTAATCCTATTGTTTTAGGAAAATAGTATTTCACCTGATATTAGATTGTTTTTAGTGGAATGTGGCCTACTCCTATGATTCTGTTAATAACATGATGACACTAACCACGATGCTGCTGTCTACGTAACATTGTCCTGGGTTGCTATCACTGTCCATGTGCCTTAGACTGTTGGGCAACAACCAGGAGCAGATGGGGACAGATATTCTCTGAAAAAAACAGGGTTCTTACAAAAAAAAAGTTTACTAAAGTGACATGTTGACTGTAAACTGACTGTCATACACATTGCAAATAAACCTTGATGCAATCATGACCTGTCAAGTAATCTTCTTAAGCCTTATGTGCTGCAGGCATGGGTTAGAACATGATGCAATTGTTTATGTTCGCATCTTAAAATAAATAGCTGTGGTTACTCTGGAAATAAAGGAGAACCTTATCAAGTAATGAGAGTGGATTCACCTCAGAGGCTGGATAAAGATTGTCTTCGGCATCATACCACACCTCGGTCATGTTCAGATCTTTGCTTGCACCTGTTTGCCATAGGCAGAGATCGAGCACTCAAACAACAAAACTTAGAAACTAATAATATGGGGCTTGATGCAAAGCCTGGATAAGCAGAAGACAATCGATGGAGGGATATCATACATGATTGGCTTTCTTCAGGTGTGTCCAATTTAAAGGTGGAACTTCTCTCCCAGGAAACAGGAATAATGGTGTTCCTGGACTTGCCACAAATCACATCAAGCTTTGTTTCAGCATTCTAAGGATATGAAGAATTGTCAATAATTTAAACACAAACAAGTTATTTATGACAACAGAACCTGTCTTACCTCGCTGCATCCAAATATGTATCTGTCATCTTGTGGGTTCTCCTTTCTAGGCATAGCAGATGACCTTTAAAGTAAAAATGTTAAGCATTTAAAAATAACAATAATAATGTGAATTTGTCCGTGATCTCATACAAATAATACATTTTTAAATAACCGGTATATAACTGTATTAGAAGGTCGACCCATTTTTGGGCGGGCCAATTATAGGCACTGATATTTAGGAATTTGACGGATATCGGTATCGGCTTATTTTTTTTGCCAATTATTAAGTCACAGATGCAGCCGCCTAAAACTCTCTTGCTGTTACAAACACTCTTCCTTCCAGTTCCCTCCCCTCTACCCATCCTGCACCTTCTGATTGGAAAGGCAACCGTGGGAACATCCACTAAAGCAAGAACATTAGAGCAATAGGTCTGCTAACTCGCCCTGGCATGCCTGTGTCAGTGATATAAAAACATGTTTGCAATTAAGAGATAGCGTAAAAAGTGTAGTTAACTTGTTTCAGAGAGGGACGTTCAGGTGAAAACTGATGTCCATCCATCTATTTTCTGTCAATCAGTCATGTGTGTTTGTGGTTGAGAGAGAGCAGAAAAAGCATGCATAAGTGCAAGTAATTAGTTCGTTTAACTGGCCCTTAAACAGGAGTGCACTTTTTTATTCACCAGCTTCGTTGAAATTTCCATTCTGTTTTTGTTTTAAGTAATTGTAAGTTGTATTGACATTTTTAGTTATTTATTGTAAAAAAATATCACTGAACTATTTAAGTTTTACATACCTTTATATGAGTTACTGTTGAATATATTTAGTCCTGCATTGGTTAGTTTTTGGTTTAAGTAAAGGTTAGTCCATGTTATTTGTGTTGAAATTCTCATTTATTTACTGTAAAAGGTTTCAGCGAGCTCTTAGTTTTATTTAAAAAAAAAATTACAAATATTCTTTGTTTCTCTTTAGTTATTAAAAATTCTCCTTCATGATCTTTTGCAAAAAAAGAAACAGAATTCATAATTCTGTCAACTACAGCAAGTTTTCCTGGTTCTGAGGCAGATAAGTGGCCCCAGCCCATCACACTGCCACCACAATGCTTTACTGTTGACACCATGTTCCTTTTGTCAACTGCAGTGCCATTTTTACGCCAGATGTAACGGGCTGCACACATTACAAAAAGTTTAGTTTTTAACTCACCTGTCCACAGAATGTTTTTTCAAAAGTCTTGAGCATTATCAAAATGCTTTTGAGAAAAGTGAGATGACTCTGTGTTCTTTTCAAGGTTTGCGCACCTTTTTATGGCCAAATTCAAGCACTTTTCAAGCACTTTCAATCAAATCATTGGCCTGATGTTTGTGGTGACCGAGTGTTGCCTGTAGGAAAAATAACCAGCAAATTTGATACATCCTAAGCCAAATATTAAACCAGCACCTGAATGGGGCATAAAAATGCAACTGTGGCTCATTTCATGTTTATGGCTATCTCTGTTTGGTTCATGTTTCAAATTTTCTTATTGATTTTATTTATTATGGAAAGCCCTCGATGACTTCAAACTGTGGATCTTTTGATTGATTAATGCCAGATTTTTTCTTGTAAATTGCATAATGTGATATTAATTCTCACACTTAAAATCACTACTTACTCACTAACATTCACTTATTTATTAATGAAACTGTTCCATATTAACAGAAGGAACATAAACCTAACTCAATCAAACATCAAGGTAAGACCAAAGGCCAAATCGCTTAGGACTCTAATGTGCATAATTCAGTTCATTCATCTTTTCTGTCATTTTTTTCCCCTCAATATTTTCAGTTCTTCTTTAGCTGCATTTCTGAGTCCGTTTGAAATTGGAAGGAGGTAAAATTTGCTTTTAGCTTGGGGTTTTTCTGCATTGCTATCAGCAGATTGTATGAGCAGAACCTTAGCATTGGCGTTTTGGTGGGATTTACCTATTCTGATGCACCTTCTCTAATGCACCTGTAGATGACAGTGACGCTTCACACGACAACTCCATACAAAAAGCAATGCTATAGGAACCGTGCAATTTTTAAAGCCAAATTATTATCTATTTTTTTCCTTAATGCGCTGTCGAGTGAGGAACATCATATGGCAAATATTTCAAGCTCAAGCACTTCACACAAAATTTAAGCATTTTCCTGACCTAGAACACATTAAAATTCAAGCATTTTCAAGGATTTGAAGCACCCAACAAACCCTGTCTTTTGTGACAGTAGTGGATTTCACCTGGGAACTTTCTCATGGATGACTTTTTTGGCCAGTGTCTTTCTTGTCATTACACTGGCAAAAAAAAATAAAAATAAAATAAACTTAGTGGGGCGGCAGTGGCTCAGGAGGTAGAGCGCTCGTCTTGGGATCAAGAGATCGCAGTTCGAATCCCGGCTCGTCCGTGTTACATGTCGAAGTGTCCTTGGGTAAGACACCGAACCCCTAATACCCCAATAAGCAGGTTGGCGCCTTACATGGCTGCAAGGCCGCTATTGGGAAATGTGGAGCACACTGTAAAGCGCTTTGGGAAGTCTTGACTTGAAAAGCGCTATAGAAATGCAGATCATTTCATTTTTTTGGGCGGCAGTAGCTCAGGAGGTAGAGCGCTCATCTTGGGATCAAGGGATCCCAATTCGAATCCTGGCTCGTCCGTGTTACATGTCGAAGTGTCCTTGGGTAAGACACTGAACCCCTAATACCCCAATAAGCAGGTTGGCGCCTTACATGGCTGCAAGGCCGCTATTGGGAAATGTGGAGCACATTGTAAAGCGCTTTGGGAAGTCATTGACTTGAAAAGCGCTATATAAATGCAGATCATTTCATGTCACTTAAAAGAAGGTTCTGGAGGGGCAAAGTCAAAGTCCAGTTTCAAATCCAATTGAGATGCTCTGGTGTGACCTAAAATAGGCAGTTCATGCTAGAAACCCTTTCAATATGGCAGATTTTAAACAGGTTTTCAAAGAAAAGTGGGCCAAAATTACTACACAGCGTTGTGAAAGACACATTACCTATCATCGTAAACAATTGATTTCTGTTATTGATGCCAAAGGTGGGTCAACTCGTTATAAGATTCAGGGGGTAATTAGATCTTGCGTATTGTGCCACAGGAATTTGTCTTTTTTATAATAGGGTGCGCTCTACAGTTCGAATTTTACTGTACTCAATAAATATTCAACTTTGAACATTTTTAGGGATACCTCAAATGAGCAAAAAATATCTGCCAGTTGAACTAGATTTGTTTAAACTCACTTCAAGCGTTCTCTTTCTTGGGGGGATTAGAAAATAACTACTAAAATCAGCCAACTTGTGTCCAATATTTTTAGTTTATTTGATGTATTTCATTATTTTTGCAGTGCAAGCTTCAACAGTTTCATCAAACAGAATGAGTTATTAAATATAATCCCCTGTAGGAGTCAATAATTAATATATAAAAATAAAAAAGGGAATCTGCTGCCACCTACTGTTATGTATGGATGCTACTTATCTCAACCCTGGAACAAAGCAAAGATACAGAACAATGGCATGCTTTTTAAAAAAGATAAAAATGGACAAATTCCTGTGGCAAAATAGGCAAGATCTAACGGCAGACTGGTGTAAAAATACTGTTGTAACCTAATCTTTTTAGATGGTTCGACTTCAAAAATTCTTTTTTGTTTGTAGAACTTTAAAACTTTATAAAAAACATTTGATTCAAACATAAACAAAATACCTAAAAGCATATTACTCAAGTTAGGTAAGCCTTTACTTACCCCACCCTGTCACTTCCTTTTGTAGCCATTGAACTTTGGTTAAGGAACGGAGGTGTTGGTTGCTGCGAGCGTCTATCCTGCTCCATGTTTGCAGTGAAACCAGGCGGCCTTTGAACATTACTAGCAAAAGATCTTGCTGGGAGTGATCCTTGCTAGGAAAACAAAGTATTGCATTGCAAATAATTATGATTCTCTAGTATAATTTTCCTGCATTTATGTTTTAAGATAATCAAACTGCAAAAGCAAAGGGCGAAGTCAGGTATCTCCAACCTTTTCAAGCTGAGAGCTCCTTTTTTACTTATTAGCGCAAAGGGCGCCAAGTTTGATATGCATATATATACAGTCGATCCCCTACTTACGAACATTCGAGTTACGAAAAACTGTAGACACGAACATTTTTTTCGGCATGTCGGAAAAATATCCGGATATTGCTGTAAATTAGATTTTGTATTGTGCACCTTTTTCTGAGTACAGGATAGTACTGTAGTGCTTATTTCTGCTGCTACTGGTGTGTGGCGCTGTGAGAGGTCACCCAGCATCTACCTTGAAGAAGAAATCCGGCTTCCTCTTCCTAGTTAGTGTGTAAACATACTATACTGTATCTCCAGCGCACTAAGATCTTGGACATTTACATTAATATCTCATGGATCTATTCGAAATGGTTGGTGTAAAGAGTAAAGAAAAGGTGAGGCATTTCATTTAAAATAGAAATGGAATAAGAAAGCTTGGTGCGGTTAAGAAAATGGTTGGATCGCTTTTTTTCGGCCACTTTCTACCACGCAGGAGGAAGTCGCCTAACTCTTGAAGCTCATCTTCCAAAAGTAAGTTAAACTTAACTTTATCTAACTTTATAGAGCATATTATTTTTTTTGAATGTTTATTTTTTGTAAAAACAATACAGGTTACTTAGACAAGCCTTAAACATACTTATATAAACCTTAAACATACATTCCATAAAAATTTAGCACTGAAGCAATTTACGAACAAATTCAACTTACGAACAATCTTTCAGAACTTATCTCGTTCGTAAGTAGGGAAGCGACTGTAGTAACAACTTATCACGTTGGCTGTTAAAATGTTATTAACAGGTAAATTATATGAAGTAGGGTAATTAGACTCAGTCAACCATTAAAAAAATAATTTTACTAGAAAAATCACAAAGACGCAGGACAGATAAGTTTTCTTCAGAACAGGTCTGCCGGCATCTCAGCTGTTATTAAGGGGCAATGGGAATCGAACCGGAATAGTGGCGGTGAGAGCACTGACACTCTACTATTAGACCATCAGTGGTATGGATGACATACAAAAAGGCATTAGAGCTTCTTCACCCGTGCGTCAATAACCTCAGTTCAATATGTGTGAAGCCGAGACAATACTGACCTAAAGGTTTTTGAGTTTTTCCTTGCCATCATGTAGGTTCAGTCCAGTATATACAAGACACAATTTTAACTACAATTTACAGTCAAGGTGTCACACTAACAGACCCCATTTTGACTGTATATCACTAAATAATTTATGTAAAAACTCTATAAACAATATATGTTCATTGTTGAGAGATTTTATAAGAGCCACAAACAAACTTTAAACACCCAAAAGCTCTCGCAAAGCACCTAGAGCAATTTGATTACGTGAGCTGTAGTAATGGGCAGAGCTATACAGAGTTTTTGAAACATGGTCTGGTGGGTATTGAATAGTTTTTTTCTCAAGTCGATGTGCAAATTCCCCTTTCAAAATTGAATAATATGTTTAGTCTAGTTATTTTTGTCTGACATTATTATTCCTTTCACAGTCGTAAATATAAGAAGTGGGCAGAATAGGGCACATACTTTCTCACAAATTTATCGCATACTGTAGTATCATATGGGAATTTTCAACATTTTTAATTGAATCCATACTTGCAGCAATCTCAGGTCATATGTTGGTTGCTCCATTTGAGATCTGTTGTATGTGGCATGGGAAGGGTACAGCACATTAGCCATGCTGTGAGCAGTGCTCATGCACGGCCAGTTTTGGGGGGCCAAATGATTCTCAAATTCTCTGGGGGATCTGTTGAGAACTCCAACAGGAACTGCTGGTAAAAGAAACAACAAACATACAAGATATTTTATAAACGGAATCAAATAACACAAAGAACACAAAGGTTTTTTGTTACCCCTTTCAAGACTTTTTGATATTGGACACAATTGATTCCAAAAGTGTTTGACATTTTAAATTTTGCTGTCATTATTAAATGTTTCCAATAATGTACCAAGAATTGCCAAGGACACTACGTATTGACTTCATATTGACACATTTAACATATTTTCTATCTAGAAGTGATTTTATATAAGAAGGGAAGGGGGATTCCTGGGGGGTTTGCAACTGCCAACTGATTTGATTTTATCTCAAACCTTTAATGGTGCAGTACAAAATTTGAAATTTTGTTACACTCTCCTGCCATTTCCTGATTTAGTCATGACTGCAAACTCAGTCAGCTAGTTTATTCATGAGTACATGCATTTCTCAGGCGCCCTCAAATGAACTGTTTTTTCTCCTCTTTTTGTCGGTTAGGGTTGACGTTTGGACTGGACTTGAAACAGGCTTTTCTTGCATTTAACATTTTCATGCTACACTAACAAAAAACTGCGATGACGAACATAATGTCACTTTTCAAACAGCCCTACAATCCTCCGTCTCTTCTCACCTAATGTGTTGAGTGTCCTGGAACTGCGTTGCGAAAAGTATGATAAAAGCAGATAGGCACAGTGGGAAAGAAATTAGGAAGGGTCTTTGAACTCAGTTGGGGATTGTTAACACATTCTTAAGAGAGAAAATATCTGGGTAGACTTGTATACATCATTTGAGACCTTTTCAATGTTTTAATTTTGTGTTAAGAAATGTAACATTTTTTTTCAATTTTTTAGGATCTTGGGGCAACCCTGACTTTTGAAAACAAGGGGCGGTTAACTTTGCAACTTTTTAGGTATGGTATAAAAAAACTAACATTTTATATATGCAGTACAATAATCTATATTTTCCACCTTTTACACCTAGTTTCAAACCTCAAACATGCTTTACGTATTATGCACACGATTATATAATCCTAGAACATGCTGTCAAGTTACTCCCGGACTTAAATGCAATTATTACATATGGCGCTTGTGATATGGCTCATTGACAGTAAAATTATTTTTAGCAGTACAGATGCACAATAGAATTCTGTTGCTTACATATTTGGATTCCAGGGTGTCTTTCCAGAAACTCTTGAAAATCTCCATCTATTTAAAAAAACAAACAGATGGTTATTTTGAATGTATTGCATGTATACATTTAAATAAACACAAACTACTAAATTGCATGATTTATAATTAGTTTATTATTTCTTAAAATAACCATTCAATCATTATTAACCCAGCTCATTATATTACAACAGATTCTTGAAGAAACTGAAGTAAATACTACACCTTACATGTTGATGATCCCGAAAATTAGTGTTGTTTTCGTTTTTGAAAAGTATGACATAATGAGAGGTTTGCACAACGGATGCAAAACATCTCTTGCAAACATTATCCCTTGGACAGAAATCTACAACAAGTTGGAAGTCCTCAAAATCCAACCAGAAAACACTGATTGACAGCTTGACTGTTGCATCGGATACGGATTGACTATTTTAATTTTTTTGTTTTTTTTCTGTTGGCTATTCTTGTAGCAACATATCTGAGACAAAATGAAGACAAATCACCAGCATCCTAGCACGCCAGTTTTGTTGTGTTAGTTAGTTTCAGAGAATACAACAGTTTTACTTATGCGTGGCTTTGGTAGTTTTTGTGGAGAATGCCTAGGGATTGTGTCACAGAGGCTTGCAGTAATGAGACAACAAAGGTCGAGCAGCCAAAAAGGGGCCAACTAGAAAAAATAAAACACGAAGCGCTAACGGGGGCCAACATGGACCGATTAACGAAAGGAGGCCGCAGCCTCGGCGGAAAAACGTGGCGCTCGCACTGCAAAAGTGACGTTAACACCGTGCTAGCCGGTTCCACAAAACACACTGGGCAGCCAATGAGTGCCAACCAGGAGAAAACAAAAAAAAATTATATCAACCGCCTCACACGCGGGAAAAAAAACACATACAAAAAGCCACAATCGAGTATTCCCATTCCCGCATGAGGGTCAGGGGGTGATAAAGCCTGAACCCCACAGGGTAGACAAGGCATGTGTGTTGTAGTAAGTGGGGACTCTTCCCTCATACCTGAAGCTGTGCGTGCTTTTGACAAATGTCCTCCAATTTCATTATATTTTTTATGATGACAACAAAACCATTCATTCAAATTCAATTATGTGTTGTGTGTTATTATTTGTTGATCTATAGTTTATTTATTTTTTTCTATTTTGTTACAGTCGCATACTCTCAAGTCAGTAATGATGTCATCCTTAGTAATGATGTTCATCTTACTATATTATATACTTTCAAAAAAAGTATATAAATGTAATATAGTAAAAAGTCAAAATTAGAAAATGTATTCACAAAAATAAACAGTATTACTTGTTGAGCCATGGTGACCATAAATGATAAGAAAAACTCAATACATTGTCAATTTAGGAAATTATATTAGTGCCAAGGATTATTTTGAAATATATTCGAGCAGTGTTTTTCCGATGTGCTGTGGGAAATAATCCTATTTGTGTATCTGTGCAGTTAGGCTGCACAATTAGCCATAATCAACAGATATGATATGATAATGTGAGGTGTTGCGATTGTGCAATCACAAGGCACAGGTTTTTTTTGAAGGATTTATAGTTCCTTTTTTGTAGAGGTAAGCCTAAAAAAATCCCGCCCGACCCGGCCTACAAGTATTGATATCCGACCCTACACAAAGCCCAACTAATTAATTTGATTGACAGGCCGCACCTGAAGCAAACCTAAAATTGAATTGTTGTTGGACCAATTAACTTGATTTTGCAGAACTGGCCAAAAAAACGAAATTCCATATTTTATTTGCGAGGTCTTGGGATGTTTTCGTTTCAAAACCTTTTCTTAGAAAATTTCATGGCCTGCAACTTTTAGTATCACTTCATCACGATGTATTTTGGGCAGAAAAAAAAGATTTAAGGTTGAAATAATGTACACATTTTAATGAACATGATGAATGCATTTCAACCACAAAATAACGCTGGGAAACCGAATAAAAGCCAAACAATGAGAGCATAAGAGAGGTCTTGATGCACTTGCTTAAGTACGCGGAGAAATATTACAGCTCACTTGGCTTTAAATTGATAATACAGCTCAAATAAAGGAGAAAAGATATGTGAAATTGTTATTTCTGTAGTCTGAAATGGGAAATCTAAAGCAATGATCGAAGAGCAAAAGCAAAGAAACTAGATAATAAAAAATACCATTCATTATTTTAATTATTTGCATCAAAACACACACAAAAACCACCTGCTTTAAGAAGCGTTGAAAAAAAATCACACTAAGAACAGGCCTTCTGTAAAGAGTAAATTAACATAATACAAAAACAAAAAAAGGTAGATAATAAAAATAAATAACGTGTTAAGACCACTAATAATTAAAAAATGTTAATTTCCAGTGGGTGCTTCGTGGATTGTTATCACGTCCGGGAATGGATTAAGGTGGCGTCGGGAGAGAAAGGTCTGGCATACGGCTAGGTTAACAACACTTTCTTAAGACACCCCTGCGGAAGCTGTATTTCCCACACACCAGATCCTTTACCCATGAAAAAGACAACGTGGAGCTACAACACATCGTAAACACCTACGTTTGGGACTTGTGTTTTAATTATTGGGGAGACCTAGATAAAGTCGCACTTACCCAATGCTAGCATGTAGCCAGCCAGCCAGCTTCTCTCTTTCTTATTCTAAAAGGAGAAACTCTCCAATTTGGTTATCTTTTGTATAACGATTATAAAGACTATGTATTCAACTGCAATTAATAGATCCGACAGAGTGCTAAGACATGCCAACCATCGTTACGGTATTCATGTATCACACGCGGAGCAAATAGGGCGGCCGAGACAACAGCTAGCGACTCTTTAGTCACTATTCCTGATAGGATAGCCACATCATTTTTTTCTTATTATGCAGACTTACCTAAAAAAAAAAAACATAAAAAAGGGTCTCAATTATTACATACAAAGTTATATTCATGAAATCAAGGTGTCAAAAGACGCTAATAACCGTGTAATGTTGGCTATCTATGAGGAAATCGTCAGCCCTGTACCAACTTCACATAGAAATTGATTCAGATTTGTCAGCTCTGACGGAGTGTTACAGCAAATCTAAAGCAGGGACTGTACACTTTATTGTTTTCCCTTCTAACAGACCTTAATGAGTTTTAAATATGTCACCTCACTCTTATTTGTTGGCTCACCTAATGCTTTAAAAGAAGCAACATTTTTTTAGGCTGTCTTTGCAGATAACTTAACAAGTTCACAACTATGACAGAACAAACCCATTCCAGAATTTTTTAAGGTGTGTCGAGGTTTCTGTTTTACAGTAATATACCAAATTAATGTGGAAGAGAGAAGTTACACGTCATGCTGTGAGGCTGATATGGTGCTGTGTTATAACCCACCCAACAGCAGAGTAAAATTCATTTTAATACAAAAAAACACTTAATTGAAGAAGAAATAATTATGTTCCAGTTAACATCAATCATCTTCACATAGCGCTTTCCTTTATCCACTTCAAACACTTCTTGCTGAGGAAAAGGGACGGACTTCACCCCTACCAATCGTTCCGGATACGTCTGATTGACGTTACAAGTGCCCCAGACACATTGTCAAACTATTTTTGGTACAAAACACTACTTAAAAATGTTTGAGGTTACAAAGCTACTTCCAGAACTAAATAAAGTCGGATGTAGAGTTACCACTGGACAAGCGTGTGGTACAAAGATGGAAAACCTAAATCGGCAGCCACCGGCTGTCGTCATCCTCACGTTCTGATTGGCTGAGAACAAGCCCTGTCGGATGTATCAAATCGGTTTGTATGTGTTGAGCTTTATTTATTTGTACAGTCATAAATTCTCAGTCGGTACTGATGTCATCTTGACGCAAGTTTGCATGTCACTTAATCAAGTTCTCCTAAAATAATTTCTAACAGAGAAATGCACTTTTCTTTTAAAATCGAAAACCGCATCGTAATTTCAATGCAGGTATATATATTAAAAAAAAAATCGTAATTAGGGTTTTTTTCCAGAAGAGTGCAGACTAGCGCCTGGCAGACTAATCATTTAGTACTCTTCCATATCATAAGCAACAGGTAGCAAATTGCCTATTGAAGACGTTATAACATTAGCAAAAGCAACCAAATTCCCAAAACGCTCTTTTCCTAAATAAAGGAAAGGATAGGCTCAAAGTTGCGGTGCGTAGTTTGAGGTGCCCTAACAATTGCTCAACTGAGTTCAAAGGTCCCAAGCGCCGCTCTTGCCCCCTTCTCCGCACCAAAATCTGTGGAGGCTCCAGTGTATTACGGGGAGAGTAGAGCATTTTCACTCCCATAAGGTGCACGTACGTCTTGAGTTTTTTTTTTTTCATATTGTGCGGCGCGCCCGATTATCACTAAAACCGAGGCGTTGAGAAGCATAGTTCACACAAACGGGAGTCAGATTTTGCAGGGGAATCTAATTTAGGCACAACAGAGGCCACAAGAGAGAGCACCCTCGCCCTATCGTGCGGCGTGTCCTCTGTATGTGTTAAATACAGAAATAGAAACAGCTATGGAGACTGCGCCTTTTAACACGATGCGCCCTATTGTCGGGAAAAAAACGATATGTCATAAAGTGCCACTGTAAAACACACTCCATGCTTCTTATTCTGTGTGTGTATGTGTGTACACTATTAGAAATCCAGTTTTTACTCAATTTAAATGAAATGCATGCTTTTGGAATGTGGGAAAAGGAGAACGTGCAGACTCCACACAGGAAGGATTAATCCCATGACCTCAGAACTGTGCTGCGGACACACTAACTATTCAGCTGCCATGCCAAGTGTTTAATGATCCTAGATCACTTTAAGTAAAACGATAAAGAACACAAATAACCAGCCAGGCACTCCGGGTGCTCAGCACCCCCAAAGCTCTGAATCTAAAATCGGTCCTGCGGCATAATGTAACGTACAATAAAAAAAAAAAAAAAAAAACGTATTGGTAATATGAGCTTTTTTTCTTTTTCTTTTTTGAATAAAAATTCTCAGCTGGTGATGTTCCCGGTATTTTTAAAATCAAACAAATGTACATTGGCTCCAAAAAGGTTGAAAAACTGCTTTAGACAATACGTTGAATCGTTTTCTATATAACAGGCACTTACCTTTTAGATACTGTCTGTATTCATGTGGCAAACTCAAGCGCCAAAGCATCAACCTGGGGTCACTTAGAGCAATGTTAGGATGCTTAGCCACAAAATTATAGAGAGAGCTGGGGGACAAAAACAATTTCTATAAATACATAAATGCAGACATTTTAAATATTAGCTCGTGATATCCATGAAGGTTCTCACTAGTGCAGAAAGAACTTGAGGGTGTTTTCTGAATAGTCACAGTCAGTGGGCCTCGAAGTAGGTCCCTCTGCAATAAACCACAAATCGTATTTAATCTGCCTACACTTTGGTGAATTAGCGCTAAATTCAACAACTTCATTAGCATTTTTAAATCCGTCAAATTTGACCAAATACTTACGGCAACATGGTGAGGCAGCCACTGTGTGATAAAATGGAGGCACGGCGGAATTATCCCGCAAAGTAGACAATTGAGGCCACCTTGGTCCAGGCAAAATTGGACAGTAACTCGGTGGATAATAAGCCATGAGTTTAAGCAAGAATTAAAACTTTGGAAACAAAATATCGTTGAAGTTTCAGAAAAAGGTTAGCAGCGTTTCTTTGGGAGAATCAAAACAAGATTCTTGCTATTGGTTGCTTGCTAAATCAGCTGCGGGCTACTGCATAAAAAAAAACATTAAGGCCAACACGCCACTTCGTCTTTTTTTTTTTTTTTTTTTTTTTTCTTAAACAGGCTTATTGCAGTTGAAAAAAAAGAAAAAGAAAAATGAGCGAAAAGCGAAAAAAGCTAGGGGAAAAAAATAAATGTATGGTGCGTTTCTTTGATCGGTGTATTACCAGAGGTGGGTAGCAGACATGGGACCAAGTCACACATGTGCAAGTCTCAAGTAAGTCTCAAGTCTTCACCTTCAAGTCCCAAGTAAGTCCCAAGTATTTTTTTCTTGGGCAAGTCAAGTCACAAGTCAAGTCCCGAGTCTTAGATTGCCAAGTCCAAGTCAAGTCACAAGTCATAAAAACAGCGACTCGAGTCGACTCGAGTCCAAGTCACTAAGTCTCAAGTCCCCATGTCTGGTGGGTAGAGTAGCCAAAATCCTTTACTCAAGTAAAAGTACTGTTACTCCAGAATAATCTCATTCACGTGAAAGTAGTCATCCAAATAATTACTTGAGTAAAACAAAAGGTACTTGATGGAAAAACTACCCAAGTACTGAGTAACTAATCTATCCATTATCCGCGCCGCTTATCCTCAGTAGGGTGGCGGAGGTGCTGGAACCCATCTCAGCTATCTCCGGGCGGTGGGCAGGGGACACCCTGAACTGGTTGCCAGCCAGTCGCAGAGCACACAGAGATAGACAAGTCACTCGCCCATTCACACCTAGGGACAATTTGGACCCGCCAATTAACCTGAAACGCATGTTTTTGGAATGTGGGAGGAAACCGGAGAGCCCGGAGGAAAACCACACATGCACGGGGAGAACATTCAAACTCCACACAGGAGGTCCGATCTCATGACCTCAGAGCTGTGTTGCACACGCGCTAACCACCGTGCCGCCGTGCTGCCCTACTGAGTAACTGTTTTTTTAAAAGAACCTTTCAATTAGATTATCAAAGTCCATCCAATCAACAATAAATTACATTTAAATTAAACATAGATTAAAATAATCAAGTTGAATTCGTGTACTTATTTTGCTGAATGTTTTTCCTCGCCATTGCTGGATGAGGTTGCAATGTTTCAATCAAAGCCTTGAAAGATGGTGCCTTCAACCACCATACACAAAATTGAGCACCAGTGTTGCTTGTGTTACACACACTGGGGAAACAAAGGCTGTGATTTTCATAGGAGTATCGAGACCGGGTGGAAACATTTGTTGGCCTGGAGAGTAATGGGCGCCACTAGGCTGCACTTGCCCAAAAAAAAATACATAAAATGGTGCCCCTAGTCGTAGTGGTTAACCAACAGACCAACTGGAGTTTACAGGGAGTATGAAAAGTTTATGACTTATCAGAACACTACTCAGAAACATCGCTTGGAAAGTACTGAATGAATGGATACATTGAACCATCAAATAAATACAGCAGTGAATATTTCATTTAAATATGTGGATAAACACAAAGTGCATTTATAAATACTACATGGATAATGTTGTTATCAAAGTGATGGTGTGATGATTAAATAATTCAACTAATATAGCTGGAAAACTAATGCAATAGTCTTGACATATTCAGGGACAAATTTCAATAATCTAACTAGATAAATGACAAAATACATACATGAATAAAATATATTACATTTATGTCGGGCAGCATGGCAGCTGAATAGTTAGTGTGTCCGCAGCACAGTTCTGAGGTCATGGGATTAATCCTTCCTTTGTGGAGTCTGCACGTTCTCCCCGTGCTTGCGTGGGTTTCCTCTAAACACTTCAGTTTTTTTCCACATTCCAAAAACATGCATTTAATTTAAATTGGCTGGTTCCAATTCTCCCTAGGTGTGAATGAGAGAGCGAGTTGTCTGCGACTGGCTGGAAACCAGTTCAGGGTGTCCACTGCCAACTGCCCGAGAATAGCTGAAATGGGCTCCAGCACCCCTGCGACCATACTGAGGATAAGCGGTGCAGGTAATGGATGGATGGATGGATGGATGGATGGATGGATGGATGGATGAATTTATTGCATGATATGTGTATGCATCAATTTCTCTGCATGGCACATATTTGTTGGTATTTTTTTCTATGTACATTTTTTCTACAAATGGCAGGATGGGTCGTCCATAGCAGAGTGGTACTTAACAATGTCCCAAATTTCAGGAGAGGAAGCAACAACAAAACTAGTCTCAGCCAATTGTATGAAAGCTCCACTAGAGGGTGGTAGTGTGCCATTTAAAAATATGAAATTTACGCAAGTGACCTAGGTGTATTGTTACTAACAACTTATTCATGCTTGGAACTGATGTCTAGAAATATAGGTTATTTTAGTCTACGGCTGCTATATTTTAAATTGAGTATGTCTTAATTTCACATGTATTTATTCAGATATTCATGTATTTATTTTTCATGTATTTTCAATAGAACAGTTTCATTGAATCACCTTTTCATACCTGTTCAACTTCAGCCAATTGGTCCCCTTAGTAAAGCTTACAATTCCCTTTATTGAGCCGCAATTCATCTTACAAACACAACGCTGTCCCTAGTTACTAACAGCAAGACAGACTATTTAGAATTAAAAACAAAGATCATTTTGTGCAACAATTTAGTTTTATTGCATTTATAACCCTTTTATTGAATTATAGATACAAAAATATACGAAACACAAAGTCCTTTACCGAAACAAAAGCCTTTGATTCTTCATTATGTCGCAAAACAAAGAATGTGACGTCACTGTTCCACAGTTTGCTTTTCAACAAAAATATGAAAGCCAAAAGAAAGGCCATTTGTATTGCGCCATGCTCAAAATTTCGGAACTAAATCTTTTTCCCACAATGATTTACAGTCTAGGATCAGTGATGTCACATGCCGCTGCCAGTCAATGCCGAAACCGACTCATCTCTGAAGAACGGGATGACGCTTTAAACCGAAAAACAACAGCGACCAGATGACAAAGGTGCTTTATCTGAGTCGGATCAGGAGGTGCTTTCTGCTACTTGTAACCGTGGAAACTATTACTGGGAAAGCAAAACCCTTGCTCAAAAGAACAGACTGGAGAGGGATTGTAACGCCAGGCTGTACGTGCCCAAGACACACACCTAAGCACCTCAATTAGATGATACTAAAACTGTATTCCATTTGACAGTGTGAGGTTTGTGTTTGGTGTTGACACAATGAGAAGCTGAAAATTCAGAGCCTAAACCGCATAAATGCTGCTGTTTGCCACGTTTTTGGTTTGAACAAATTTATTGACACTAATCGTGTGGATCAATAATCCATCAAGGAGTGGCGAACGATCATGCAGCCTCATATGTGCATTACGTGCAGGCCCAGCCTTATGTATCAGGTCCTTTGTAACAGTATAACCATCGATCTGGAGTCCTGTTTATGATGCGAGCCATGCATCATCCCTTCAATACATGGGCAGGTCAACACAATTTGAATAGAATAGAATAGAATAGTTTTTACTGTCATCAATAACAACATAGTGTTGGGAATGAAATATCATAATGTACCGTTTACCAAATTGTTTGAATTGGTTATCTGACTCCATTAACCAAACACAACCTACATTCACCCAACAATTTATGCGCGCTCGTTTCTTGAGGAAAAAGATGAACAGGAAGCCGACATTTCCTCACGGGGGCAGATTTAATTTCCCTAACAATTTAACCAAGTGTACTCCATCGAAAATGGCCAAATTAGTGACGTTGGAGTCCCTGGGAAGCCTTTTTCTCAAGTCCTTTAGCTTTCTCCTATTGGCCATCTTCTCCCCGTAACAATGGCGTGCCAAAGAAGCCCCCTGGGCTTCACCATCTTGTAGAGGAGTGTCCCGATGTCTGGGGTACTCAAAACAACACAGAGCGTTTCCACGTCATCGGGACCTTTCTGCGTCAACAGCGTCTGGATGTGCTGATTATCTTATCAGCCGTACGTCCCGTTCCCGCCGTGCATCTCAGTCTCCTTAAGTCAACACCTCGCTAGACCAAGCCAAGGTACCATCATGTTTCAACATTGCCACCATCATCCCAGTGCCAAAGAATCCCCAGATCTCATCATTGAACGACTACCGGCCCGTTGCACTGACTCCCATCATAATGAAGTGCTTTGAGAGACTCGTTAAAGAGCACATCCCCTCCAGTCTCCCCTCCTCACTCGACCCCTTTCAGTTTGCCTACCGGACAAACCGCTCCACCTGGGATGCCATCTCCTCTGCTCTTCACATGAGCCTGACATACCTAGAGGAAAAGAACACCCATGTGCGGATGCTGTTCCTGGACTTCAGTTCAGCATTCAACACCATCATCCCACAACACCTGGTAGACAAAGTGAGACTCCTGGGCTTCAACACCCCCTTGCGGAACTGGCTGCTGGACTTCCTCACTGACAGACCCCAGTCAGTGCGGCTTGGTCAGAACATCTCCGATGTCATCACTCTCAGCACGGGCTCCCCCCAAGGCTGTGTCCTGAGCCCCCTGCTGTTCACCCTGATGACACACGACTGCGTCCCTAGGTCAGCCACAAAACACATCGTGAAGTTTGCGGACGACACAACAGTTGTGGGCCTCATCAGGGACGACAACGACCTGGCCTACAGAGAGGAGGTGGAGCAGTTGGTGGACTGGTGCAGAGTCAACAGCCTGGTCCTGAATGTTGACAAAACTAAAGAGATCATTATCGACTTAAGGAAAAACCAGCCCAACCATGCCCCACTTATCATCAACAACAAGGCTGTGGAGGTTTTCAGCAGCACCAAGTTCCTAGGGGTGCACATCACAGACAAACTCACCTGGTCCGTAAACACTGCATCACTGGTGAAGAGGGCACAGCAGCGCCTGTACTACCTGCGGAGGATGAGGAGAGCCCACCTGCCCCCACCCACCCTTATCACATTCTACAGGGGCACCATAGAGAGCATCTTGACCAGCTGTATCTTTGTGTGGTGTGCAGGCTGCAGCGCCTCCGACTGGGTTAGTGTGAGGAGGGTGATGAGGACAGCAAAGAAAATCATCGGGACTTCTCTCCCCTCCATTCAGGACATTGGCCAGAAGCGCTGCCTATCCCGAGCCAAGAACATCATTAGGGACTCCTCTCACCCCCATCATGGACTGTTCACTCTGCTAGCCTCTGGGAAGAGGTACTGCAGTGTGCGGTGCAGGACCACCAGGTTCTGCAACAGCTTTGTCCCCCTGGCCATTAGACTGTTAAATAGTCAATCACACACACAGTAAGCCTACACAGCTGCTAATCTGTACATCTATTTGTTTAGTTTTTTTGCACTACTGGCAGTTCTCTTATACCTAGCCACTCCTTTGCACATCTGTTCTCCTCTGCACTATCGTACTCCAGTGTTATTGTTATTGTATAGTGACTTGTTTACCCGACTGCCCATTTTGCACATCTTGTTAGCTGCTCCTCTTGCACTCTTTGCACTACTGTAAATTACTATACAAAGCTATAATTATTTAGCATATTATTAGTACTTCAATACTCTAACTCAGTACAACATTTATTTATATCTGTACATTCAAGGAAACTGTGCGGTTCAGATGTATCGACATTTCGTTCTGTATGCACGTGTAAAAGAATTACAATAAAGTATAACTGAATCTGAATCTGAATAAACAGCTGTTGGCGTGATCGCTTTGGTCTGGATTACCGCCCACTGCCGATCAGTTTGCTCAGACGCCAAATCAGAATCTGATTGGCTAAATCACCACTTTTTCAATGACTGATGTTACTGCACACGGCCTTTAGGATTTTTTGTGAAGACCTTCGGGTAGTTTTCCATGCCGAACAACAACTAATGGCTTAAATGTTATTGGTCAAATGCTTTAATATGAAAGTATACATATGTAAGCAGCACAGACAGCAATAAAAGGTAGCTGACATTTGGAATTATTTAATTAGTATTGATGGACATAATATAATTGACATCACAATTGAGATATTTTAGGCTAGGAGGAAAGGCCTTGCAGGCCCTGACAGCCCACCACTGAATAGTGGGTTTATCAACCGAAATTGGAGTAGATAACCGGTCATTAAACTGAAAAAAAAAAAAAAAAAAACAGGGTTAATAAACAAAGTGTAACAAAACTTAAAACTTCACAATCAACACCTTAAACCAAGTAGGAGTGTTATTTTACTTTAATTCATGTTACATTTTGTGTATTGTCTGTTCCATTGCTCATTAAATTGCTGGATTTTGGTCGATTTAATTTTGACTGTGGTGTTTCCTCCATTCAATTTACCACTCATCAAACTTAGAACTACTGTAGTCCAGTAGATTTTCTTACCTCTGCCTAAAAGCATAGGTGCTATCAGTAGTTTATAGTTTCTATTTTAGCAAAAGTGGGCTAAATTGACTTCCAGGAAAAATAATTTTTACTCAACTTTTGATTTGACATGCTGTAATTGGAAAAATAAATTTCAACCAAAAACAACTCTTTATGGAGAAGTAATGTACAGTGCTTTGAAATAGTTAGTCCAGTCTCTCAGTGAGTATGTCTTCATTTGAATGAAAACTTTTTTCGAACATTAAAATAAAAACAGAACTAAAACAATAACTCAACAACAAAATAATGTTACATAATATGTTCGAAAAAGGGTAGTGAGAAGCAAATGCTTACATTACCCACTCCTTCATCTTCCCTATTAAATACACCAATGATATAACAATTGTAATAATATTAATAATAACAGTTATGATACATAGCAACAATAACACAAAGTTAACCATAGTTCTAGACGCACTATTTCCAATCTCTCGTATCACTCATTCCCCATTTTGTTCATCCCTGTATTCCGCCAGGAATGTTTTTTTGTATTTAAATTTGAACAAGTGAATAGTTGGACATTGTTTGATCTTGTCTTGTAAATTGTTCCAAAGTTTGACTCCACACACAGACACACACATACTTTTCCTGGTGGTTCTCACCTTTGGGATTATGAATTTACTACAGTCCCTTAAATTATAATTTCGCTCTCTCCGAATGAATAATTTAAGGATGTTTTCCGGCAATATGTTTTTGTTGACCTTGAATAGTAGTTGTGCAGTGAAAAATTTTACTAAATCATCTAATTTTAATAATTTGGACTGCCGGAATAAAATACTAGTATGATCTCGATATCCTACCCTATGTATGGTTCTAATTACACATTTTTGGAGGATAAAAAGGGGCTGTAGTGAACTTTTGTAATTATTGCCCCAGACTTCTGCACAATATGTTAAGTATGGCAGAACTAGAGAACAATATAATAAATACAATGCATTTTAGTTTAAAATGAACTTTACAGAACAAAAAGCATTCGAGTCTTTATTATGTCACAAGAGCAAAGGAGTAAAGGACGTCACCGCCAGTTTTTTTCTCCAACAAAAATATGAAAACTACAAGTGATGCAATATGTATTGTACGATGTGATACTCAAAAGTTCGTAATATAAGTTTCCACCCAGTGATTTAGGATCTAGTATCACAAGGTCCGCCTTATCTCGGAGTGCAGAATTACACTTTACACTGCTTTACCTGCTACCAATAACCATGTTTCATGTAGAGGAACATGTTCCTACCCCCCCAAAAAGAGGGATGGGCGCCACATGGTTGTACTTGTACAAGGCACCACAGGAAGTGGGACCTCGATGACCCTAGCAGTCAAGGGAATGATATATTATGCAGTCTTTTTCAACCTTTTTTGAGGCAAGTCAGATCTCTTAAGTTGAAAAAAGTCCAGTGGCACACCACCAGTCAGTGCCATTGCATCTCCTGTAAAATTAATCCAAATAAAAGATAGCTATAGCTAGACCGCACAGGCACACACAATGGATAATTTCCCACGGCACAGTACATCTAATAATTCCTGTGCCGTGGCACACTGGTGGTTGAAAAACACTGTGTTCATGTATCAAGATTATCTCAGGGGCTGTAGAAAACCTTCTTGAGGGCCACATCTGGCCCGCGGAACTCGACTTTGCAGTATATGCCATCCATAAAGTAAGACATTAGAAAAGCATTAAGTGAAGCATAAAATTTTATTTTATTTGACCCAGTACACATAATAAACTTAGCTGCGTAAGGAACACAATGTGAGAGGGAGGCAGAGGCAACAGGATCCTGTACAAAAGGGGGCTGCCCCTGTGCACCCCATAGCGTGCCATTCTGCATGGCGCATGATAACATCTGCCTGTACAAATCAGCCCCCATTTAATCC
Organism: Urocampus carinirostris; assembly: GCF_059441175.1. Lineage (NCBI taxonomy): Eukaryota > Metazoa > Chordata > Actinopteri > Syngnathiformes > Syngnathidae > Urocampus > Urocampus carinirostris. The sequence goes on along the minus strand of NC_142362.1, from coordinate 35,746,998 downwards.
TTTCTTTAAAAAATAACCATTGATTAGCCATACAGGAGATGCATTTAAAAAAAATCAAAAATTGGACTGCAGGCTTATAGCAAAAATATACATTTTATATAAGTTTTGACATGGCCCTGATTCCAAACAAGATACAGAAACATACAAATGTCCGTCCAAAGGTACTCAAGTGATATGTTGGTGGACGCAGTCTTGGCTGAATATACCATGCAAAGACACATTTTCTTTTAGAAGGTTGCATTCAACCCAAAAAAAAAAAAAAAAGAAAAGAATTCTCCACATGCAATCTGCGATCCTGGTACCAAAATCGTGCACCAGGAGCTGGTTGACCACAATGGAGCCAGCAATGTCACAAGAGCAAAGTATGAGGGAGGATTATGTACTTGCATATATGTCCCTTTTGAAAAATACGAGTGCCAATTAGTTCAAAAATTGAACGATAAAAGCACAGATTTGTACCAAGGTTTGCAGTCAAAAAGAGGGTGGTGAAAATGAACAACAGAGCAACAATTAGCTTGAAATACTTTTTAGTCCCTAAAAGAGGCATTTAAAAAAAGTCATTTCTACAAAAACAGATTAATAGTTCAAAACTGAGTTGCCGGACAATCTATTGATGCAGTTCTCAGCCCTTTCACACATGTTTAAACTCAACTGCAGAAGCATCTAAACAGGGAGCAAAATTTTTCCAATAGGCACCTAAAAATACAGTGCTGAATCATTAGATTTTAAATTCTTTCACTTGTTTATGTAAATTAGATTGTCACAAAGTACAAATCACAAACTTTGCAAGAAATGTACTGTATTTTCCGGACAACAATGCGCACCCAAAAACCCCATGTTGGCCAGAAATTTTAAGATGAACTTTCCAACCCGGTGCAATTTATGTGCCACAATGTGGTAGATAAGTTTGGGATACGATTGGAAATGCATTCACTATATATGTGTGCGCTACTACAAAAGGCTTTACAGTATACTACCGCATCCCAAACAAAAATAGTAAAACATTATATGCAATGAGATTTGAATCTGAGCCACGGCGGTGACACTTAAGCACCAGACTACCGATGATACAGAGAGCATATAAAAAATGCATTGTATTCGACACTAATTTTACTCATGGTGCCATAAACGAATGGTAGAAAATGAATACCTTAAGTCATCCCAAAAGATATGAACAAACACAAAGTCCGATTCCTCATCACATGCACCAGTGGTCAGCAACAAGCGTCTCCAGAGCCCCATGCGCTCTGTTAGATAATGGAAAATAACATTGTTTCTATAGGGCAAACATGACACAAACATTCTTAACGTTTTCCAATAAAGTATTTATAATATAATGGCTATAAAGTATATATAATACGCGTGAACACACGCGCACACCCACACAATACAGTAAAGAGTATACAGTATGGGTTGCCATCCTTATAAGCCTTTAATTGTTTGTGGCTCCAAACACTTTATTTTTTTTTGGTTCAATACAGCTCCTTTAACATTTTGGGTTGCCAACCACTGAAATACACCAAAGAGTTTTTTTCCCTTTTCTTGCTTTTTATGCGTTTATTTACATCTTTCAGGATTTCAACATTAGATTCTGGCACAGAGAGTAAAAATAGTGTCATCATGAGATAAAGAACACATACGAACATAGTTCAACACTAATGGCTGAGTGATTAGGTTCCAGCACTCTCACCGGCGCAATCAGTCTTTGATACTTGTGGGAAACAATGATTGACATTTTTTCAAATGATTAATCGTTGCACTAACGTGTAAGTGTTTAAAATGAACAATGGCTATTACGAATAAGTACAGTAGCTCTTACTGTAGTTTAAATTCCATGCGCTTTGTAGGCCAGTGCGCCTTATATGTGAAAAACATATGTCATACGACTATTTTGTTTTTGGCGTGTGCCTTATAACCCGGTGTGCCCTATAGTGCCAAAAATACAGCAGTCTTCTTTGCCAGTTTTTTGATGCCCTACCACCTTGCCACTTCGAAAGTAGTTGCTAGCAAGCGACATCATCGCTCTCACCCCCGTCCGCTTTGCCAACTCTTTTACACTCGTCCAAATTTGATGCAGATGAATTTCTTTCTATGCAACAGTTGGACGACATCCATGACAGTCCCTCTGAATGCATCTCGCACTTTTAAGAGAACTGGGAAGTGTTTTTGCATTTTTGTGTTGTGGTTCAATAGCCGCAACCGTCAGGGAAGGGTAAGTCAGCGACACCGTGCTCTGCGGACTTTAGTAGGTAGGGAGCATTCTCGTAGTGGCTGAGGGGCATCGTATCGTCGTCCAGGCCTGGAAGGCTTTCCAGGTCGGCCTTCAGGTTGGGCCTCTGGTTGTCGGGGAAGGCCATGGAGAAGAGTGCTTCGGGGTCACACACAAACTTGTATACGTAGCGTTCACCGGCAACCTGAGAATCATTAAGGAAAAGGAGTAAGACATTTTAACATACGCTTTACAGCAGACATCATACAGCAGATACTTGCTTTTAACTCATTCAGTGCCATAACATATAAATACGTTTTCAGAAGCATTGTCCCAGGGTACCAAAACAAATACGTTTTTTCCCGTTTTGTTTAAAAAACAAACAAAAAATGGTTATAAAGTCTTTCGGGAGGATTTCAGCATGAAAAATCATCATTAAATGGCAGGGGCGGCTTTGATCAGATATTTGACCACGCATCAAGGGAACCCCACTTTCTAGTGTTGCTTCCTGTATCCAGCGATTGAAGTGTATAGACAGCCTGATATAACGAGTAGGTAGAGAAGTAATCTGTGAGAGAAGCGAATATTTGGATAACTTTGGACAGAGCCTTTTTTCTTCCAAAGATATTATCTAGGCAGATGCTAAAAAATTCTTGCAATAAAATGTTATTTTGCAAGCTAGTTGCCCCAGTGTTGTTTATGGAAAGTATTGTTTAGATATTGAAGGCATCACAAATGTAAAAAAAAAGCACCAAAGTGAAAGTTAAGCTTGAAATGCATAATTTAACAAAAAGCCATTTTTCTTCGAAGTGAATATTTTCAAGAAACTGAAATGTTTAACCGTTGTTTACCGAAAAATGGTAAAAGCTAGAAACATACTTTATTCCCACTGAAAAATGAAGGTTCGTGCTTTCTTTTGATATGTCCTATGCCTACACAAATACAGAACTACATTTCCTGTGGGGCTTCAAAAATGAGTCAAAATGGCAAAAATTGGCTGGCACCGTTTTTTTTCCCATTTGAAAGAAACATCTGGTATTAAATGAGCCAACTCATCTCAAGCCAACTCATTCCAAGATACCCATTTTGGAATAGGTGAACTATTCACAGTGTTGGGACTAACGCGTTACAGGGGAAGAGGTTCCGCGAACGCAACTACTTTTCTCAGTAAAGAGTACGGTAACGGGCTATTAACAATATTTTACAACTCAACTGTCTTTTCAGCATGGTGGGTTATTCTGCTTCTTATAAGGGGTGCAAAGATTAGCCACAGTTGTCGGGAAAAATCAATGATAGAAATAGTCGACAATGAATTTCAATGGCGACTGTCAGCAGACAAAGCTTTTCAACAGTGAGGCATTTCTGCATGACTACAATCTTTGCCTAGAGCCGCCCATGCGCAACGGCGTCTCTTGCTTGGGCCATAACATAAATAATGGTGGAACCAACATCAACTCCGCATAGTAAAAATATAATTTTTTAAACATTTTAGCCTGAATACGGCCAATAAAAAGACTATTTGCAAAGTTTGCAAAGCTGACATTGTGTATAATGGCATTGCCGCAGTGATGCACTAACATTTAAAAAGCATGCCGGGCAGTTAAACAAAACAGTCTAACTCGCCTCGGTAATATTCATGTAACGTTCAAGTCATTTTGATATGACATGCATTATACATTCTATACGTTTATATCTAATCTAAATTTATTTGTAAATCCAGATTTGTGTGTGTCTGTGTGCATTTGTGAGTGGCTCCTAAAGGGCTGAACTGATTTTAGTGAAGATTTACTCAGTTTACTTTAAGGCCTGGCATTGCTGGGCATTCTTTCCGGGGGCCGTGGTTTGCTGAAATGTGTGTGTTACAATTGGGCCTGAGACCAATATGTTTTACCTAGTATGTTTACTTCCTTGTGCTTTGTAGTACTCTAATTAGGTTACACTACAGAATACAGCAGCCCCCAGTAGTTAAATATGTAAAGTTTTCTTTTGAAGCCCCCAAAATTGTGTCGTTTGTCTAACTACATAAACAAGAACTAATTCATTAGAGCAAAAAAAGCAAAAATAAAACCAGATGAAATGAATGAATGAATGAGAGCTGTCACAAGGAAAGAAATGCAATTGCAAAGCGAGGACACATTGCTGTCAGCGTCATTTTTTAGAAGACTTCTTGTAAATCATCCCAACAATTTCAAGCACTTTTCAATACTCGAAAACAAGGATGTTACAATGTGAAGGGTAGGCTACTAAGGTAGGCTGAATGAAAAAGCATAATGCTGAAAAACTATGTTAAGCCAAACATTTTGACATTCTTTTACCAACCTGGCCACTTGAGGACAGAAATTCTGGATTTGGAGTTTGACATCCCTGATTTAGTGTATGATCGCAGCTTTGGTTGTTTTTTTATGTTTTTTATTTGAGGACTTTTATTTGAGGACTTCCTTACAGCATCAAAATAGGCTGTCCTATTACAGTATTTGGCATATAGAGGCTTCAATGGCAGTAAATAAGTTAAAAATGACAACAATGAATAAAAAAAAGGGAAATAAAGAGGTAACGTGCCTTTACCTTCTGCATGATGCCCTTCTCATAGTAATATCGCAGAGAGCGGCTCAGCTTGTCGTAGTTCATGGCCGGTCTGTTTTTCTGAATGCCCCAGCGGCGAGCCACCTGAAAATGAGCATCCGTGGGTTACAAGACTCATTTGCAATGATTGTAACGTAAAAACAGCCGCAAACAGGCCACTTACTTCCTCAGGTTCAATAAGCTTGAACTCCATTCCCCGGCCGGTCCAGGCAATAAAGTGTCCGTTTGCTGGATCGTCTAGCAAAGTGACGAGGAACTGCCAGAGCTGCAGGGAGCCACGGCGCTGGTACGGGGGACCATCTCGATAGATGGAGGGCTCTTGCTTTACTTTACCTGCATTTGGGAGAAGAGAGTGATGAGTGGAAAAATGATATACAAACGCCATACAAGCAGTTCTGCGCTTCACTACCATCACAATGTGGTGAGACATTCCTGCCAGATAGTGAATGGTACATACATACACCTGTTATTCCCTTCACTTCATACATGAGTCGAATTCAGAAAATGTAGATAAGGGGTCGCCAATTCTGTGCCCGCTGACGCCCGCGGCGACATTATCGCGTGCCCGTTCTAGAAACAGACCTAATCACGAAATATCAATGTCTAATTTTTTAATTTTTAAATTGCATTTACAGTGATGTAAATACAAAACAAAAAGTATAAGAAATATATTAAACCTAAAAAGAAAAAAAAAATCAAAATAGCAGTTTGATGATTTGAGAACTCTGACATAACGCGGGATAAAGGTGAGTGCGCACAACAATCACAGCCTCAGTCTTGAGCGCCGCGAAGTAGTCAAAGTCATACATACATAAAGATGGCGGAAAAAGGAAGAAACCATATAATTTTCGTTGTGAATGGGAGGAAGAATTATTTTTTATTAATATGAAAGAAAACTGAGTGAGTCTCGTTTGCTGAGCGACTAGCCGCGGCAAAGCGGCCCAATGTGCAGCGCCACCTCAGCACTTCTCACAAAAGCCTCCATGCTACCTTAATTACCTGCCCAGCAGCGCACCACGAACAGAAAAGGCTCGCGAGTTAAAGGCAACTTTGGCCAAACAGCAGTCTTGTTTTACAAAGCCGGTAAAAAACTTTCAAAAAGAAACCAAAGCCTCTTTTAGAGCGACACATTTTTTTATAAAAAGGAAGCAGGCATTTTCAGACATGGAGGTTCTTGAAAAGGCAATTAAACAAATTACAATGTCGTTGGTGACAACAGTTCAGTGCCGTGGCAAAGATGGAGTTAAAATATTGAAAAACTGTTAAAACTACTAAGTCTAAAAAAGTTATAGTTTAATGGCTGCACATTTAGTTATTAGTAGAAATGTGATATTTTTATGTAATTCATCATTCGTACAAAATGTGGTGCAGGGTTCATGAAACTAAAACTGATGATAGCGTCTTGAAAACTAACGAGATTTCCTGCAAAATGTTGTGAAAGTGGTCAATTTTCTTTGTTTCCTTTTGAGCATTTGTATTTGAAACAATTGCAAAAGTGAAGAAGAAATAAAATATTGCATGTTTAAGTTGATCTTTTTCCAACTTTCTGAATAATTATCAATCATTAAAAAACATTTCTCACGTAAAACATCAGTAAGATAGAAAATTAATTAACAAATTAAATTCTTGCTTTGGAAATGCTTTATCAGGGTGCCCTTTGAGTTACTCCAAGCCCTTAAAGTTGTTCTTGGCCTCAAAAAGGTTGGAAACCCCTGATGTAGATGGATAAATCACGTCTTCCCTGCAAAAGAAGAATCAAAATCTCACCCTCTAATCTTTCAGGGACAACACAAGTGTCATCAAAATAGAGTTGAGGATCTCTGTCGAAGGAGAAACCTGTGGATAGAAATGTTTAATATTAGTGTTGCGTCCAGTGTTGGTACTGAGATGTTACAAAGGATCGCGCTCCTGGAACGCAATTACTGTTCTCGGTAAGGATTACAGTACTGTAACATGTTCTTAATGAAAAGGAAAAATACTGCTGTCGTTGTTACACGGTGTGCTACCGCTTCAATACGCTGCTTATTAAATGCAGATAATGTATTATAATGTCACCCCAGATCCGTTAAAAACATAGAATTAAATAGAACGCCTGTACTGTCACTACACAAAGTTTCAATGAAAGTCAAAGCTGCACCATAAAGTGCATATATACACATAGAATTAAAGTAACATAGAATTTAAATAGTAACATCGAATTTAAAAGCAGTGCAATTACCAATATGATAATACACACACACACAATATATATATATATATATATATATATATATATATATATATATATATATAATTACACAGCACAAGACAGAACACAATATAAAAACCCTGTAGGCAGTAACTGAGATAACAGCGATCAATGATAAATATCGGTCATTAATAGGTAATCGGTTATTCGCAGAGCAAATACAGATAAAATTATTTGACAAATAGGTGCAGTTTACATTCAAAATAAGACTGAATACAGTTACGGTGGCGCTGTCCCAAGCACAGAGTACAAAGCTGTATTCCTCATCCTAACTTCTGAGTATACTTGCAGCCAAGCCAAATTTACAACTCTAAAATAAAATACTGAATTCAGGTTTCAGCTAATGTACGCATATTTAGTTGCGTGTCACACATTGCAAATGGTAGGAAGTGCGTGGTGAAAGGAGCGTGGCTAATTCAGGAACAACAAACCAACAGGAAATCAATGGGGCAAACGTGATTAATGGTAAAAGTGTGCTAAATTTTTGTCTTTTTATTTGTGAAATTATTTTTGCCAATACACTATGCCTGGAGAATCAAATAAAAAGTCTTGGACAGTATCCAGAGATGGAGATCTTCTAGTTGTTTGAAGCCAGGAGACAAACTGGATATGGAGTATTTCGGCTAAGTGTTCACTTGCAAGGTCACAAGATTGCATAGGCCAGGAAATATAAAGGATTCTCTGTTCCCACAGGTTGCTGTACACATTACTTTTATTACATGGCTATTCCTTTTATTCCCATAGCGCAACGCCGCCCTTATTTACAAGCGATATCTTAATTACCATAACAGATAAAAAAAATCTAATTGAATTAATGTTGTTCTAAAAAAAACACAAGGTAGCAGCAACTTCCCACAATTCTATCTCAAATGCATCCACGTGTGGCAAAAAAAACAAAAAACAATCACAGGCAAGTCATGACACATAGGGGCATAATAAGTATTGCATTTTGTAAATATTTTGTTCGTTATCAGTAAAAAAATAAAAAAACATTTAAAGCCTTTGAACATTAATTAGTTTGTATTGTCAAAGGTGCAATAATAATAATAATAATAATAATTTCCTTGTATTGTCATTCTGTGTAACAATGTACACAGAACGAAATGTCGATTGCACCTGACCCGTTGCAGCGAGCCGATGCAGCCGCAGCCAACAGAGGGCGCCGCCGACCACTTTTTAAGTCTTAGGAATGACTCGGCCGGGGCGCGAACCACCGACCTCCCAGTCTCAAAGCGGGCGCCTTACCATCTAGGCTACTGAGCTGGTATAAATTGGGGGTACTGATGCGTCCTGTATGATGGGGGTCTTCATCTCCAGGAATTGGTTTCACTATCTACCACACAGGTCCGTAAAACGCGAGCAAAACTCAAACTTTTTTGTATATATTTGTAACAGTTCATATTTCCATTTTATGTTGTCTTACATTGTGTTCATGTTCCATTCCAGTCTACTTCATTATAATTCTGAACAATCCAAGTCAGTTGTTCCCCCCCCCATTTTGAACTTATTAAATTGTTAACACATTTTATAGTAGATATTGCCAAATATTGAACGTTTGGGTTATTTTGAAAAGGAATCTCCAAAAGTAATTACTCATTACATGATTTCCTAGTCTTTCATGGCCAAAATAACAAAGTTCCTAGCGGCCTGTATGATCAATATAGGATTAAAGCAGCTTTAGAAGATTGACTTCTATGTGAATATATGTGATAATTTGTAACTAGATTATCACTTTCAGAGTACAAAGTTCTTATGCTTTTTTAACTAAATTACTTTTTAAATGAAGTAACTAGTAACTGTAACTAAGTACTGTTTTTCAGTAACTCTCCCAACACAAGTTGTGGTTAACTAACTTGAGTACACGCGAAGTACATTGTAAGAATCTTTTTTCCCCTGACCGATCACTTAAAATGCCGACCTCTACTCGTTCACGCATGCTGATCCCTCTACGGTTCAATAAGCCCCACACATGGCTCAGGGGATACAAATACCTCAGGGACAAAACACTGCTATCTCATGAGCAACAGAGAGAAAGAAAACAACGACTTACTTTCGTGGTTATTTTGGTAGTAGCTCCCTGCTGTTTCAAAGGATGAGTGACAGTTGGGCACCTCTGCAAAACAAAGACAGTATAATTTTAGACCAGCGACATCCCAGCCTTAAGTGTCATCTCAGATGTTTGACACATCAAACTCCAGCCCACAGCTGGGGTTTTTTTTTTCCACACCGCACCTATCTACTTTTATCTTACGTTTAGCAACATTGTTCTGGAATTCGCATCACATTTGGTGGAAGGAAAGAGAGGTGGGTGGTGTTCGTGGTTGGAGAAAGACTTTACACTCATTATTGCAGTTTTTTGTGAGTGTTGAATGAAATTAGTAAAAGTAAGAAAAGGCCGGTTTCTAATACAGTCCAAACGCCGATCTAGCCCCACAAAATGATGATGAAAAAAAAGAAGAGTTTTTTCAAGTGTGTCTAAAAATGCATGAGCTTGATGAATGAGCTGACTGACACTGCGATCATGACATTGAGCCAGGAGATGGCAACGGAGAGTAACAAAGTTTATATTTGGGACCTCTAAAGAGTGATTTGCTTTTTGTCACAAGAACACTTACTATGTTTCCCGGACTATAAGCCACACCTGTATAGAAGTTGGAGCGACTCTATAAATTCATATAAAATGAAAAGGTAGATATTTTCTGCATAGTCAGGACCATTTTTCAACTGTATGTTTATGCACGTGACCAGATTTTTTTCCCCTAACAGTGCCTCGAAAACCACGTCATTAAAGGGTAAAAACACTTAAGCAATATTTGAGATTTTGTTGGTAATACCTACGTATTCAGTCCAGTTTGCTTTTCTGCAAAACTGAGGGTAATGGAAAGGCACCTATTGGGTGCTACCAGTCACATTAAGCTGCAACTTCAACTGCTGCCCGCCTACGCACGCATATCTCAGAGCAGACTAAAACCCAAGTAGCTTTGCAAATCCCACTCCAGCCCTCGCACGCCCACCAAACTTTCAAACTAGATTAGTGCTGTGGCTGCTGTGTTAATTCTCTACGATAATTAAGTTACAAGTGACAGTTCCCCGTAGGGGTTTTGGACCCTGGCTTCTGCTTGTCCTTGCATACCAACCATGACGCAACTGCTCATTTTTCTGTGTCCCATCCACTGAAAAGACGGACAAGAATCAACTGTATGCAAGGGGGTCAAATGTACAAAAAGACAACACACTAAATAGTTGCAGAAAAGAAATGTAGTCGTTAACAGAAATCCTCTGCCCATCTCGAAATGATAGGCATGCGTGACGTAGGTGTTCGTAGGGCATAAGAAGCTAAGAGGATTTGTCATTACATCACTACTAGGCCAATCTCACAGTTGCTGTGCTGGAGCGTATGCGACGTCATCGGGGCTTTTCCCTCCCCCAATGTTGAGCATTTCAGGGGAAAAAAAGAGGATGTTCATGCGATGGAGCGTAACAGCTGTGTGTGTGGGTGTTAGAGGCAAGACCGTCAGGGGCTTGTTTGATTTACAGCATGTGACCAAACAGTAAACGTCTTTCACCAAGACTCAGAGATGGGTTGACAAATGTTGGGGTCGTTCTCAAAAAGTGAAGTGGCGACAATTTATTTATTTGATGAACTAATTATGCCTCGTAGACTCAAAAGTCCTCAGCGGGCCTGTCCTTGATCTATTCCAGGTAGGCTCATTGAGCAGCTTCTGTCCACCTGGCTAGATGACCCATTTACTTTTTGCCCTTCAAGGCTTAGGCTAAGCTGTAAGGCCCACTTTTACTTGACTGGCGTGACTCGTAAGGCATGATCCATTTGATTTCGGGAAGTGCAGTAGTGAAAGCGAGTAGCTATGCAGCCATGCTGCCATGACCAGTGGTAGTAAAGAGTTACATTTACTCCATTAAGTATACTTAATGGTTTTCGGATATTAAGTTCTGGGAGTATTTTTAAATCACTATACATTTTACCTACTCTTACTCCACTACATTAGCTGACATTGAACCAGTTACTTAAATCCTCTCCAAGTACGCATCTGTCTATCTCTGCTAAGGCACATTATTCATTTTGTTTTTTTATTTAGATTTCACCAGTGAACCAAACAACCACTAGGCGACAATTGTGACCAGGGTTAGGAATGTTTTTTTATTTTTTTACTGCCGGACAGAACTTATTCATTTCACAATTATTTATCTAGATATTTATTTATGTATTTTTGATAGTGCCATTTTATTGAATTATATATGTATTTAGGAAACTCATTTTAAATTGTATGAAACTTATTTTAAATCATTTATTCCTTTATTTTTTGATGGAATCATTTACATTATTTACTCATTTAGTAATTTATTCTATTAAATATAAGATTTGGATGTAGATATAAAATACTAAACACAATAAATAAAGAGTCTTTAATATGTCACTAAAGCCAAAGGACGTAATGTCATTGCCACAAAGTTTGTATTTCGACAAACATATAACAGCCATAAATTATGCAATGCATATTGTACAATGTGATACTCAAAATGTTAGAACAAAATAATTTTTCCCGAGTGATTTAGTATCTATACCCTGGTGGTTAAGGGATCCGTAAAACCATGGACTGTATGTTCTGTATATATAGCTGTTGCCTCGCATATATATATATATATATATATATATATATATATATATATATATATATATATTTTTTTTTTTTTTCAATGTACAGAGGTTGTCTGACTATGACTCGTAATTTATTGTTTATTGGAAATACTTTGGTTTAATGGTTTTAGAATTAAAAACAAAAAAGATTATCTGTAAATAAGACTTTTCCCACAGTTATTTAGTACTTGAGCATTTTTTTTGTCAAGTACCTTTGAACTTTTATTCAAGTAATTATTTGAATGACTAGATTTTGCTTCTACTTGAGTCATATAATTTTGAAGTAACAGTACTTTTACTTGAGTAAAGATTTTGGCTACCATAGCCATCTCTGGTCATTACCCTACAAACCTTGCATCCACGTGTAAGCAGACTAAACAAATACAAACAGGAACATTCCTAACCCTAAACTCGCTGTGGATGACATGGCCCAAAGGGTAAACAAGAAATTCCCCTCACCAGAATCGAAGCAGAAATCGCGAGGCTCCTGCTTGATGGCCATCGTGTGGAACGCAGCTTGGCGTGGGGCAGCCGGTGCTCCGACTCTGGAAACTCCCTGGTCGGTATATCTCGGGTCAATGAGTTCTTGTTTGAATCCATGTGGGGGAGCGGCCACCAGAGGTTCAGACATTTGACGGTGGTAAAGTGGCCGACCATCATGTGGACGACTGTTGTTATTAGCAAGTTGGGGTAGGAAGTGGTGTCGTCCTTGATTCTCCGTTGGAGGAAATGGTAAAGATGGCTCTGACATCTGCCTCTGGAACCTAGAGATGATTGGAAGAAATTTACATCACAAAGTATAGGATTAGAATAGATTTTAGGAAATTAAATGACACCAGGATGAGTAAAGGCTTGCCTCATGACAAAAATATCACATCACAATTTGTATTTCATATAAAATAATGGTACAAAATAATGCGGCCCAACAGGCTTTTTAATCCAGCCCTACGAACAAAACTGGTCAAAATAACATGACAACAGTAAAAAAAAAAAAAGAGCTAAGAAAAACTGTTTTCTTGGCACCAACTTTGTCCCTGTTGTCCTTTTGTGTGTCTACATAAAATAGGACAAAATGACTACATAACTAAATATCAAATTTGGTGCTTTAAACAGGGACCTCATTTATATATATTTTTGCTTTCAATCTGATAAGAAAAAAATACAACAAAAATACTAGTAATATTACAATACAAAAATAATACTAGAGAAATATTACTCATTACTATAAAAATACAAGTACAGTAATACAGAAAAAAAGAATACAATAAAATACTACAATGGAAATACTACAGCAAATCTATACAAATACTACAAAAATACTACAATGGAAATACAACAGTAGTACTACAAAACAATATCACTACAGTAAAACTATAATACAAAAAAACTAATGAAGAAATATTACAAAAATATCACCACCAAAGTACTGCAAAAATACAACTAAATACTATAAAAATTATGGAAATGCTACAAAAATATTACTTCAGAATAACTACATAAACAACATTAATTCTACAAAATACTATAGAACCTTAACAAATATCAAACTGTCGTTATACTACAAAAATACATGAGAGTAATACTGAAAAACGAAAAATCAAATGAAATTCTTAAAGGAGGGACCTAATATATTATCGTCCTTTAATTGTGATCGTTTAAAAAAAAAAATCAATTTTAGAGGAAATGCAAGATGGCTCCTGTTCTATTTTTAAAAACTTTCAATTGTCCTAACAGGCTCTTATGTAATCAAAGTTGTTCTCGTCAAATTGTGTTTAATAGAAATATTTACTTGTCTCATATCGGCCACCTCTAAACCCAGGCCTTCAGTTTAACTGCTTACCTGTGCTCAGATGTAAAGTTATTGGCATCCTGGCTGATTAGAGCACACGGCACGCCAAATTGCGGGCTATGGGCTGAGAGTGGCGGCTGGTTTTGTGGGCCTGCGCTCGGTGTGAGGGTCTGTTGCTCTTGCGGAACATGCGCCGGCCGCGGTCGAGGGTTCAGGTTTGCTACATTGGTACATGGTGGAGTTTTCGGTTTGTTGAGCGGGTGTCCCGCAGCGGTACTGGTGGACCCACTTGGGGACACTGGTGTGGAGGGAGGAGTCAATGGTTTGAAGCAGAGATCGGACTTTCTGTCGCAGGCACTGTGTCAAAAAATGATAGTCATTTACAGAGAAACTTTTTTGTCTTCTCAAGTCATAGGTGCACAACTGCTCAAAGGTTTGGGGCTGCATGGCTATTCCATGTGCCAACATGTCAAGAAACTGAATATTTCCAAAAATGGAAAAGAAAAGGCCATTTCAGAGACTGGGAAAGATGAATATGGGCAAAAGAAGACAGGTATTGAATAACTTTTGAATTTACTTTTTAATGGAAAACACCTAATTGTTTGGGTGAGCCTAAACCTTTGAACAGTAGTGTACTTTCAGTCATATCTTACCTGTAGCTGTATAGGCACTTCTCTCCGTAGGGCATGGGACTCCTGTCCTGGTGGCAGGGTGACAGCTCTTTGGAAGGAGTTAGCTCACGTTTTATCTTGGTCGGTGGCGGTCCATGAAACATCACTGGAAAGACATAATAAATGACAAAACAAACTGTAAGCAGATAAATTCCAGATGTCCACAGACGTAATAGAAGCCATACGCAGAAGTTATCTTAAACGTATTATGCACACCATGTGGCCCATGCCTCATCTGTTCAGAGCAGTTTTAGTGATAATCCTGATGTTTGAGTAGTTGTGTTGATTAAACTGCACCAACCGCACATATCCCATCAAATGTCACCTAAATTTTTGTCTGAACTAGTAACCTATGCAGACAAAATTATAATTATGGGGGACTTTAACATTCATATGAACTCCCCACTCAGTTCACTTACTGTTACGTTTCGGTCTCTAATTGATACATTTGGTTTTAATCAACTGGTTGATTTGCCAACTCATAAAGATGGAAACACGCTAGATTTGGTTCTGACTCGAGGAGTTTCAACGTCAAACATGAGGGTGTTACCGTGTACTCTGATCATTATTTAGTTACATTCGAGGTGCTAGCTAAATGTAGTAATAAAAAAGCTGAAGGATTTACCGGACACAATATAAGCACTGGCACAGTTTCTGAGCTCTCCGATCTTCTTTCAGGAGCAGTTGCGTCCTTTCCTTCATACAAAGGCTCTATCGACTCACTCATGAATGAGTTTAATGTTACCCTGGCTCGTGTCCTGTATTCAGTAGTGCCCATACGGCTTAAATCACGACCTAAAAGACGCACGCCTTGGTTTAATGATGAAACTAGATCCCTTAAACAAGAATGCAGGAAATGTGAAAGAAAATGGCGCGCTACCAATCTTGAGGTTTTCCATCAAACCTGGTGTGACAGTTTGTTAAAGTATAAAGCGGCCCTTGCCTCTGCAAAATCAGCCTACCTTTCGAAGGTGATTGTGTCACAAAAGAACAATCCCAAAATCCTTTTCGACACTGTAGCATCGCTTAGAAGGCAACAGATTATCCCAGATAGTTCCACCCATTCAGCCCATGACTTATTGGTCTTCTTTAATAAGAAGATTCAACGCATACAGGAAGAAATTGCTAAAGACAGTATTAATACAACACATACTAAAGGGCTGAAATCAATAGATGCACGACATGGTGGCTGTCCAGGGAATTTGTCCCGATTTAGTGAATGTCACTCGATAATCTTAAACAGGGGATGAATACGGCCAAACCAACGACTTGCCTGTTCGACCCGCTTCCACGTTCGCTTATTAAAAGGTCTTTTTGGGGTCCTTGGACCTTCAGTTCTCAATATTATGAACATATCACTCTCCTCAGGTGTAGTTCCAGCAGCTTTTAAGTCCGCTGTTATTAAACCCACACTGAAATGACCCAACCTTGATCCAGAAAGCTTATGTAATTATAGACCTGTGTCAAACCTACCGTTTCTTTCTAAAGTACTTGAAAAAGTAGTGGCACGGCAGCTGAATGATTTCATATCCGAGAACAATCTTTTTGAATCAATGCAATCAGGATTCAGGGCTAACCACTCTACTGAAACAGCCCTGATTAAGGTAACCAATGATCTCCTACTGCCAATAGACTCTGGCGCTTCATCACTTTTGCTGCTGCTGGACCTTAGTGCTGCTTTTGACACAGTGGACCATAATATCTTACTGGAATGGTTGGAAAAATGGATTGGTCTCTCAGAAACCGTCCTCTCATGGTTCAGATCCTACCTCTCAGATAGGACGCACTGTGTTAAATATGGCGAAATGACATCTGAGCCCTTTAGTGTTACTTGTGGTGTTCCGCAGGGTTCAGTACTTGGCCCCCTTCTTTTCAGCATTTACATGCTTCCATTAGGTGACATTATTCGCAAGTATAATATCAGTTTCCACTGCTACGCAGATGATACTCAACTATATCTTCCGTTGGAGGAATCTGCCACACTAAATTGTGGAAATCTGGAGGCCTGCCTGACTGAGATAAAAGAGTGGCTGTCATTCAATTTCTTGCGTCTTAACTCTGAAAAGACCGAAATGTTAGTTATTGGTCCATCTAAACGCCGTGACTTATTCTCAAAAACTGCTGTGAACATTGACAGATGTCACATCACACAGAGTGACTCAGTTAAAAATTTAGGTGTCATATTTGAACCCGATCAGTCCTTTCAAACACATGTGAAGAAAAATTACTAGAACCAATTTCTTCCATCTTCACAACATTGCTAAAATTCGTCCTATACTGTCTCAGTCGGATGCAGAGATTATAATTCACACGTTTGTTACCTCCCGTCTCGATTACTGTAATGCACTACTCTCCGGTCTCTCGAAGTCCAGAATCAAGAGTCTTCATCTGGTACAAAATGCTGCAGCAAGGCTTTTAACTAGGACAAAAAAGTCCGATCACATCAAGCCGATTTTGGCTAACCTGCATTGGCTCCCTGTTAGCCTAAGATGTTATTTCAAGGTTCTCTTAGTATTATACAAAATCATACATGGACTTGCTCCCTCATATCTTTCAGATCTGATTTCCCCCTATGTCCCGGTCCGAAGCCTTTGTTCTGAGAGCGCCGGTCTTCTGGTGATCCCAAGAGCCAAGAAGTGTTCCGCTGGTTCGAGAGCGTTCTCCATCCGGGCACCAGTGCTGTGGAATGCTCTTCCCCCTGAGATCCGATCTGCAACCTCAGTGGAAATGTTTAAATCTAAGCTTGTGGACATTATCTCTGTATTGTTTGTGATTCCAACATCCTTTGCTGTCTGGTAAGCCTGAAAGGGGGATGCCACATGTGCGGTCCCTTCTCAAGGTTTCTTCATTTTGGTCATGTTGAGGTTTTTGAGTTTTTCCTTGCCCTCATGTTGGTTCCAGATCAGGGGATGGTGTAATAATAGTCTGAAAAAATAGTCTGTGTAATAACCTGTGAAGCCCTTTGAGACTCTTTGTGATTAAGGGCTATACAAATAAAAATGACTTGACATGACATGGTTTGATGCGGTCATTGATCTACACCATTTGTTTTGTATGAAAGGAATTAGTAAGGCGTTTTTTCCCCCCTAAGTACTGTTATCTGGTGGCTGGAGGCCAAAGCGAGAACCTCACTTGCAGACGCCCTTTCGGAGATGGATGCGCGTGCCATAAACCGTAGGCGAAAATATTGCGCCAAGAGTCCCCAAAAGCCTGGCTTATCCGGTGAGTGGAGGGCAGAGATAGGTCTCTGAACGCATCGCAACCCCCAGGGATAGCCCGGACAAGCTAAAACGCAGTGTGCCGTTCGCCGGGCTAAAATGAGTCCAAGAGATCGCCTTATTTGATCCCTAAACCCCTACACAACATGCTTTTTTTTTTTTTTTAGCATATATGGGTTTTCTCTGCACTTTGGAAAACATTTGTTGTCGTACTTTAGCCCGGAACGCTTAGCGACAGCCAAACTAAAGCTTTGATTGCCATATTTTGAATGTTAATCACAATAATAAGGAGTTAAATTTACACGCATCTTGTATGGCCACCTTACTCGGGTTGTCCGGATGTAGTTTACATGACAGAAACTATCAATACTCATGAATCAGTGTGGCTGCAAACTAATGGCAATGAATGATTCTCTTCCCTGACTGCTGCTGTAACCATTAGACTGGAGACGATGTCCTCTGCATACTGGCTGAAGTTACCAGGGCGCCACATAATAGCTGGGAGGAAACTAGATCTTGGAATGGTGAGCACATCATTTGATGAGGGCGTTGATGGATTGCGGCCAAGCCAACAACAAACATGTGCTCCCTCGTGTGTGCACAGTTTAAAGTCAAATAGTGGGCAACAAGTTTTCCTTGCTCTAAAAAGATTCATGCAATTTTCCTGTACATTAATATCTTGGAATTACAAGCAGGGGTCACCAACATTTTTTTAAGATAGGAACTGCTTTTTTGTCACCCATTAGTGTGGATAGTTAACAATTTGATATGCCTTTTTGTGGTAAGTACTATATTTTTAGGGTTTTACAGGGTGGTATTTATTAAGAGTGGTTCAGTCAAACACAAAAACCGGACACTGGGTGATTCCATATAAGTACACAGTAATTCACTGACGATACTAAAAAAAATCATTCTGAGTGATGATGAAAAATGCATAAACTATGTAGTCACTGATCATTAATATATTGTATTTCTTATTCTAGTTAGAAAAAAAAAAATTACAAAACGAAACATAAAATACGAATCCTTTTCAAATTTCTTAAAAAAAAAAAATCACTCAACATTGGTGAGCAGACCCCTTCAGACCCATTCCTCAGGCTACCAATGAGTTCTGACGCCCACAAGAAGTTACTTTTAATTTCTACTTATTTTCCATATTTATCTTGAAGGAGATTTTCAGTCAGAAAGTTAACAGAACCCAATGTTTTCTTTAAAGGCTACCTGCTGTCTGCAGGAACAAATGGTAAATAGTCTGCATTTATACAGCGCTTTTCGGTTCACTGAAGACCTCTCAAAGCGCTTTACAATGTACTTCACACTTACCCATTCTCACACGCACTCACACTGATAGCAATGTCAGCCATGCAAGGAGACTACCTGCATATCAGAGGCATTAGGGGTTCTGTAGCTTGCACAAGAGCACTTTGACTTTTCACTCGGAGGAGCCGACATTAGTGACCACAGCATTCTGTATTACTGTATACTTGCAAAATATCTTCTACCGGTCCCAAGTTAACAAGATAAGGAAACTGCAAAGCAATATTTCTGAGTTGAATGTATAAAGACTTTTTCAGCATTTTATACTTTGTTTACAAAGTATAAAAGTAAAGAATTACATGTCAAGGCTATTGTACAAAAAAAAAACATTTTTATACACACACACACATATATACATATATATATATATATATATATATATATATATACCTGTCAACCTCCACGGCGCCCTGCCCGCACAAACTATCATATTTTCCCGTACAAAATCCAAAATAATCGTGCACTATATTATTTTTTTTCAGAATGATGCATTATGGGAAATCCCCAGGCGGCAGACGCATGCGATTGAAAAATCTGCTTTTTTACGTACAGATTTCCTTGTACGTCGTACTCGTCTTAAAATGCATAAACGTATTTGTGCGGCAAAACCGTATAGCCTGACAGGTATATATATATATATACACACATATATATATATATATATATATATATATATATATATATATATATATAGGTTGTCCATGTTGCATCTTTAAAAGATTTTGCACCATGCTGCAATACAAAAAGGAATGGCACTATTTTAAATCTTTTAAATAATCCTAGTAATTTTCAGCTGCTGAACTTTTCCCAAATGTGTTTTTCTTTGGCCTGAATAAAAAACAAAACAAGACATTCTACACAAGCGTTAGAGGTGCATTTTTTCAAATTACACAGTCAGATATTTCTGACCTCAGTATTTAAATATATATAATCCAAGGGCAAAAGCTGTGGCATTACTTATTGTATTTCTGTGCCCACCACTGGATAGGTAGCATAATCCATTAAGTGGGTAATACAGGGTTACAAGATATTGTATTCTTCTTATAAAATATCTATGATTCACTGGTCCGGTTTTATTATAATCGCCCATTGTGCAATCTGGCCTTGGATAGGTGTGAGAGAGTGAACGCCTGCCGCCTGGCAAACGCAGTCATCGTCAGCAACTCATCTCACGCTCACACAGAATCAACGCTGCAAATTTTCTAACACGGCTATGAATATTCCCCCAGCGGTCTTAGGATTTTCCAATCAACTTGCAAGGCCTAAGGGGCACATTATCCCTAAGTGGCAAAAGTGAACCCCAGCCATTTCAGGGGTGCATACACACATTTTTGGAAGGCGGTAAGAGACTGCCCTATCCGCTGGAATCTGGTTTACTCCTACAGCGGGGCCCAAGTGCGGGAAAGTGTGAAATCAGATTAGGAGCTTGGCTCATGTGATGCCCCATGCCAATCGGCTGATTAAACTCAAAACGGTTGAGAGGGAGGCAGACAAGAGAGGGCACACAACCCCAAAGCGGACTTCTGAGGACAAAAGATGACGTTTGTCTTTGATGGGATTAAAACTTTTTGACAAAAAACGACCCAGACTTCAGGTCAGGGAAGGTTTGTAAAAGAAATATTTTCTAAAAAAAAAAAAACCCGATTTGCCAGAAAATAGTAGGTTAGGAGACTTGATCAAGCAGGGAGGGGGCAGGAAGCAAAAACCAAAACAAAAAACACAGTGTACTCACAACTATCCGACTGGAAGTCTGGAACGAACTGCTCATCATCCGGCACCTGGGCTATGAGGATAAAAAATGGCTCCGTTAAGACACAAAAAATGAATACAAACCGATAAAAAACTCTAAACTAACCAAGTGTGATCTAGTAACAAAAAACTCTCAGTCAGCAAATTTTCACATGTAGGACTTTGACCATCTTCCTTTTGTTGCAAAACACCGAACCGCAGAACTAGTTCACTATCAAGTTAATGTTCCACCTCAAAACTCCAATTCAGCATTCATTCAGAAACAGAAAACTGGAACAGCAAAGGTCTTCAGAACACAAAAAACTGTAAATCACCTTCTGCGATCCAGATGTCCTGAAGCTGACTGAGGTCTTGAAAGAGTTCTGTCCAAAACATTGCAAAGGCATTAGTAGGAAATATTGAAATGGTGCCTTTATTACAACTTAAACCACACACCTTCTGTGTCCTGGGCAAGCTCAGTGTCCACAAACTTCCTCTTCCTGTCACTGAAGTCCCTGTTATGTTCCTCAATTTGAGACTGTTAGGGAGAGGACATAAGAAAAGAAGACTTTGACAATGGTCCGACGACATCCACGTACAGTTGGATCTGCCAGTCGAATGACGTACAGTGGTTCGTCCTATGTGCGATACTTGTGACGTATGCCACTTACGTTGGGCGGGACCATGAACGGGACCTGCTGGTCGTAGAAGCTGTCCATGTTCAATTTCCTGTTTCCTGGGGGCAGCAAAGGCAACATTGACGTTTAATGCCAGGCTCCAGCAAACCAGCAGTTTTTTAAAATTCTGAGCCGTGCCAGGCCAAAGGATGTCGCACAACGTAAACATGCAGGATGCAGTTATATAATACGAACTCACTGACTGAGAAGCTTTCCTGTCCAATCCGCTTGAACATCTTGTGTAAGACATGAATTGTGGAGTAGGGAAACGGGCCGCCCCTTGAACTATACATCACTAGTCAGCGAGGGCACACAAAGTTGTATTTGTATAACAATAGGCAGAAGCAGCCAGCAGTGGCCTCCATTCTCACATCTCTCTATGGACCTAGAGATATGACTCACTCTGCTATCTCTTGCTAATGGATGACAAATAAAGCATAGCTAGAGGCAATTACTGCAGACACTGAGCAGAGAGCACTTAAAACATGACTATGTGCATTTGTGGCGCCATGTTCGCGTCTCACATTTGAAAACTTTAAAAGCCCTTTTTAAATACTGCAAACCAACTATAGTGTTTTAAGACTGCTGCCACAGTCACAGATTACACCCTGAAAATGAATATTTCTATACCTGTAAACCTAAGCCAATTGCTCTCTTAACAATAATTGCCATTCCCCTTAAGCGGTCAAAACCCTTACAAATAAAGGGTGGCACCTATTTACTCACAGCAAGACAGACTGTATAGAATAAAAACAAAGATTATAGGTGTAAACAACAAGTTTTTCTTTAACAAGTCAACAACACAAAAAATTCTCTCTGGATCTTTCTTCTATACAGGATTACAGTACTACAAAAATACTACAGCAGAAATATGACAAGAATCCTATAAAATATTATTGTAAGAATACTACAAAACTATTACAAAAATCCTATTACGGAAATACTACTGCAGAAATACTGGACGAATGCTTCAAAAATTACTAATAGTATATAGATACTATACTATAGAAATACAAATATCCTACTATGAAAATGGTACCAAAAATACTAAAAATATTAAAACACTACAAGTGAAACAACTAAAACATGACAACAACAAAAAACACTGAAGAAATAATAGCAAAATCATACAACACTTTACCAAAAATACAAGAATACACCAACGTCAACATTGGTAATGATTGCAATTCTCCCTATTGAACGATAAAAAACTTAAACACATCGTGGAACCTATTTACTCAGAGCAAAAAAGACTTTGAGGAATAAAAACAAAGTTCATTGGTGTAAACGAGTTGATTTACCAAGTAAGCAACACAAACAACTCTTTAAAAATCTTTTTTTAACCACTTGCAGTAGATTTTGTGTTGCTTATAACATAGCAGTATGTTTTATTTCATTTCTCCCGGGACAAAAAAATATTATACGGCGTGTATAACATGTATGTTATTTGATAGAAAATACGTCTCTAGCCTATCACAGTCATTTTCTGAGTATTAATAACAAAGAGACATGTTCAAGTGTAGAAAGGCCAAGAATTAAAAGCAAGAGTACATCACTGACGTCGTGCTATTTAAACATTACAATCTATGTAAAGCAACGACGGCAGAAAAAAACTTGATAACTTTTTAGCTTCTGTTGGCGAGATTGTTACCTAACGAGTGCTTTTAAGCTTACGCGCCCTTCCCCCACTCTTCGTCACCTTGTTTTTCTCAATGAACTGAAACTTGATACTCGATCCTCGTGGAAAACAGCAAGAAAAGGGGAGCGAATGGCCTTTCCATTCATAAAAAAATGATAAAATTAAATAAAACCACAAACTGTTCCGCCTTTCTACCCAAGACATGGCAATACAATAACTGCAACGCAACACATGCATTTTTCACTTAAAAATGAATTGAATCGAAATGTGCCTCTGAAAATTATTTCTATTCTGTATTTGTTTTTACTAAAATGTCGTTGGACTTTATTCCCCAAACAATAAACTGTTCTGCAACATCAACTTATGGCATAGAACAGAACGTCAAACTTACCAGAGTTAGAACGTTTCCTCCTTATAAAGAGGTTTTAGTAGATTATTTCCCCCTGAAAACAACAAGAAACCGCGAACGGGTAGCTATCAGTGTAGCTGCACGCTCAAATAGATGCGAACGTCTCCACTCACTCAACTTGACTGAGCTCCTCGTTCATGGATCGACTTGCTTTTCCTCTGGGACACAACGTAAGAAAAAGACGCACTTTGATTGGACAGAAGCAGTTGTCCGTCATCTAACACAACCAATGGAGGCATCTCAGATCATAAATTATGTATCATAATCTGCTCGACCAATAGGAGCGAGACGCTGACCTATATTTTATGAATGGCCCGTTTTCATTCACATTTTTCTTCCCTCTGAACTGTCGACAGCGAAGTTGTTTTAAAGGGACAGTGCATGGGCGGAACCACCCCGTTTCAAACTTAACCAAGCACTGCCAAGAATGTGTATTTTTAAAACTTTATTTTCCTTGTTAATGACAAGATAGGCTTGAATATAAAAAGGCTAGCTAAAATATATAAGAAAAAATAAAAACCAAGCGCCTCGACGAGAAGCATGTCAACACCTGCGTTGACCAGCCGGCAGAGGTAGCTGACATAATTGACGTGACATAATTGAAGAGTACTGAAAAAACAACCTGGCAAAAGGTTGGACAAAAAAATAAAGAATATAAAAAAGATGTTGACTTTGAGTCTCTGTAATTTGTTATCTTCCTTGTCTTTGTAGCACTTGTTTTCGGGTGCAAGACACAATGCACGAACAGTGAGTGGTCTAATTATACACACTGTCCCTTTATATGACTGAAGATATTGAAAATAGAGCTACACCGAAAGCAGTGTTCTCGTTTGCCCGCGTCCCCGCGTCCTAGACGCATCATTTTTGCTGGGGACGGATAGTCTCAAATCAACGTGTGTCCCCGGGACGCAACCTTTTTGCCACAAAATTGTCATTATTACTTTTTTTAACAAAGCTTTACTGCACTCCAAACTTTTCTTCAGGCAGATCCGCCCGCCATTGTTGTTTTGGTCTCGCGGTTCGAGTTTTTGTCTGCACGCCGATCTCGGCCAACGAGTTCGAGTTGTGTAGCGAAAGGAAGTCCGTCTTTTTTTAGAGAACCGTCTTTTTTGGCTCAACTCATTAAAAAGAACCGGCTCTCAATCGGCTCACTTGCTTTGATGATTGATATTACGTATGTTGTATGAAGAAGTTAAGAAAAAAAGGAAGTATAAAAGGAGAAAAAAAAAACAAACAAACAGGTTTGTGGTTATCCCTCTAATCAGTAAATTACCAACAATAATTTGATGCAGAAAATGAATTAATAATTTGATGATTAAAACTGAATGAATATATAGATTTATACTATATATTTGTCGCCGATTTACGATTTTAACCTCGATAACACAAAATTTTGGGGACCCATAGATCTCTGTTAGGACCCATGGATTTTTGAGCATGCGAGTCCCCGGGACCCATCACTTTTCAGAGGTAAAATGAACACTGCGAGAGTAATATTTTAAGCCTTAAAGTTTACGAAATTAGTCTCAAGATGCTAAAATAGTAATAGTAATAGTAGTATTCATAAGGCACATATAGTTTTTATTCAGTTGATTCTGAATTTACTTCTGAAGGGACAGTGTTTAATATATAATTTTGAACACCAGATGTCGCTGTGTTGTGGGGTGTAAACAAATACGAGTGTTAAAAAGCACAAGGAAGAATACAAATTGCTGAGACTTTTACTTATCCTATTTTGCCCAGCAATTTTGAGGTTTTAGGCTCATGTTATTTAAAATAAATGATATATTTTTTTCTACTAAGAGTACTTAAAAATGCATTTTTATATGATAGTTTATGTATTATGCTATTATGTAAATACATATTGTTTTTGAAATGAATTTAGTTTTTTTTTACCACGAGAAAGTACTAAATAATACACATCTAAGCTAACATTCCCAGAACAATTGAAAAACAGAATTAATCACATAGCAAAGTTATAAAAAACAGGAGGAAAATGCATGTACAGGAAACTGCTATGCCGACAAGAGGGTTAAAGTTCATGCAAAATATTTGTCACTGTCACCCTTAACACCAAATTAGGATGCCTCCACGTCCACGGACCAAAAGTGTCCTTGTTTAAAAGACAGCTGCTATGAAAGCAATAATCCATTAAATCCCCTCCATGCCTCTGTGCACAGATTATGGCATTGGCGTCAATATTAATGAACAGTGACACAAGTCCCCTTCAAAATGGCGTTTCCTCACCTTCCTTCGTATATTTTTCTGTACAGACAGCGCTGAGTACAGGACAAATTTAAGAAACATAAGTCGCCTCCTCCCAGTTTAGGTCTGATAGATCTAATTATATTAGTAGGGTGCCCCTGTATTTTGCCATATTTTTCATGATAGTTATGCTATTTGTCAGCATATTTATCTCAATTGGTGTAGCACACATTGATAAAAGTTATTTTAAAAAATTGGTAAACGAACCAAAAAAATCACAATGATGAAAAAAAAATTGATAACAGCTATATGAAAGTCAGTGTAATTGGCTGGCCACTCCCGTTAAAAGCACGAGATGAAGTGAAATAGAAAGAAAGGTACAGACCGAAAGAGTGAAAGACAGAGATGGACAGACATAAAGATAGACAGAGAGGAATAGAAATGAAGAGACAGAGACATAGAGAAAAGAGAGGGAGGGAGAAAGAGAGAGAGAGAGAGACCCAAAATGAGAGAGAAAGGCAAAGTGAGAAAGAGAGGAAGACAAAGAGAGGGATGGGAACACAGAGAAAGAGAAAGACGTCTAGAGAAAGCCAAAAAGAGAAAGAGATAGAGACAGAGAGGGCAAGAGGGAAAGACAGGCACCGGGAAAGAGAGAAAGAGAGAAAGAGAAAATAGACAGGGGGAGAAAGACCAAAAGAGAGAGTGCGAGAGAGAGACACCAGCTGAAACGCGTTGACAGATTGCTCCCTGACTACTTAAACGCTGTCTTGTGAGTCGCCTGGTGTTGGAGCGTCTGCGAAACTCCTGCTAAACTCTGTTGTGTTTCATCAAGCCATGTGAATCCTTTTTTTTGCCTGTGTTTTTGTAGTTTAATGTTTTGTTCTCGCCCGATCTGTTTGATTTTGACCACTTCCTCATTTTGATCAATCTACTTCTGTGACCAACGATCCCCGGATCAAGTGTGCGCTCATTCCTCTTCTCCCCAATAAACTGTGAGTAACGTTACGCGATTGGGTTCTGCTTCCTGTCCTGGTCCTGACACCTCCCCATGTGCTGTCTACTATTCGCTACTGGTGGCATATAACCAAAATCGCGCATATACGTTAACCGCCTGATCTAAGTATTTTATTTTAAAGTTCTAAATTTGCTTGGATGCAACTATATACGATAGGGAGACTATTTCCATGAGGAAAATATCAGACCCCTTGTACTCTTGGCTTAAGACAGCCCTGCCATAACTGTATGCAGATGTTCTTTGCAGATAAATATAAACATGCCAACCTTCAGAAAATGTTGGAGGATAAATGGTTGTGTGTGACAGCCTGAGTTATGTATTAGTGAACAGAAGTCAGAGGACATTGTAATTAATAATCTGCATTTAATAAATAGCATTTTAACGCAGCAACACACCATGTAGTAACGGCAGTACAGTTACAACATTGGATCAATAACGCAGGTTAAATTGTTCTTAAACAAGAAAAGTAATTGCGTTCCAGGAATGCATTCCTTTGTAATGCGATTGCCTTAACTCTAGTGCAACAAAACTAAGGGTGCGCGGATCAGTCTATCCATCCATCCATCCATTATCTGCACCGCTTATCCTCAGTAGGTTTGCGGGGGTGCTGGAGCCCATCCCAGCTATTTTCGGGCAGTGGGCAGGGGACACCCTGAACTGGTTGCCAGCCAATCGCAGGGCACACGGGGACAGACAATTCGCTCGCTCATTCACACGTCGGGACAATTTGGACTGGCCAATTAACCTGAAATGCATAATTTTTGAAATAAGGGAGGAAACCGGAGTGCAACCTACACAAGCACGGGAAGAACATGCAAACTCCACACGGGGGCTTTGATCCCACGAACTCAGAACTGTGCCGCACACGCGCTAACCACTGCGTCGCTGTGCTGCCTGTGGATCAGTTCAAATATCCATATTATTGATACTCGGAAAGTACTTGAATCAGATTGATTCTATTGTCCAGTGGTTGATACTTTCTTCCTCCACTAATTTCCTCTAAGCACCTTTTCTCTACAAGGGGCGGCATTAGCTCAGGTGGTAGAGCGCTCGTCTTGGGATTAAGAGGAGGTAGAGTGCTCGTCTTGGGATCAAGAGGTCGCAGGTTCGATTCCCGGCTCTCCGTGTTATATGTCGAAGTGTCCTTGGGCAAGACACTGAATCCCTAATGCCCCCAATAAGCAGGTCGCCGCCTTGCATGGCTGCATGGTGTGTGTGAGTGTTTGTGTGAAATGGGTAAGTGTGAAGCACATTGTAAAGCGCTTTGGGAAGTCATTGACTTGAAAAGCGCTATATAAATGCAGACCATTTACCTTTTCTCTATGTAGATAGTGCAGCCCTTATTAAGTTTATGCCAGAGTGTGTTACTGGCAGGCACACTTTTAGCACCTCTCCCTTCCTGGCATGCTGCTGCATCTTGCCTGCCTTGGAGAGGAGAGAGCTCCCCTACCCGAAGCTAATAAATGAGTGAGGCAATTTACTGGGATCGGATCAATAATATTTACAAGCGATTGCTCCTCCACTAATATTTTCAAAGCATCGCTACTCATTGTTGATGGCGCAGACCTTCTCTCTCTCACCCAGCGCCCTTGACCACTCTTTAGGTTTACGGGTGAATGTGCGACTGACAGGCACCTTTCTCTACCTGGCCTTCTGCTGCATCCCACCTGCCAGGCTGAAGAAAGGGCCAAGTATGTGTACGCAACCATACCAGAAGCTGAAAATAACAGAACAAACAGGAAGCGCAGCGTGGTGCAGACTACAGAAAAAGAATATGCCAAGTGTCTTATATATATATATATATATATATATATATGGTAAAGTGGTCTGCTACTGCGACAACACCACACATTTACATTAATACATGATTAAAAAGTTCATCCTGCATGGATGCATCGAGCAATGAGCTACAACCATAATGTAATCGAAATACTGTTCCTGAAAAAAAACCTGTAAACCCGTTGTTCCTGTTGCAATAAGCCAAGGAGAGACCGTTAACACTTTATCTACATTACTGACTTTATTTTCAAAATATTGCAATCAAAGGTATTTTAGTTCTCTAAATGACATACTTTTTCATTATGTTGCTGCTTCTTTGGTTTGATTTTCTTGGCTTCTGTTTGAAATAATTCAAATCTTCAAAATGTCTATTTATTTTTGTGCACTGTTAAAGTTTGCTATTACCAGAACAGGAAGAGGAGCCAGATGCGTAACGTTTACTCACAAGTTTATTGAGATATAGAGGAAAAACAAACGCCAGCGATCCGGTGCTCGCTGGACAAGGGGAGCAAGCTGCTCACGGGATCGTAGCGTGTTCGGAATGCGGAAGTGGATCTCCCGGAACGAGAGATCGTTGCGTGGTCAAAGGGGAAAAACGTGTTGCTTGCCGGAGAGGGGGATCAGAGCATGGTCGGTAGTCAAAAACGGGTCGTTAGCCGGGGCGGGAGATCAGAACGTGGTCGGTGGTCAAAAACGGGTTGTAGCCGAAGACAAACGGGGAATCAGGAACAGATGAGTGGTATATGGATGAAAAAACGGGACAGACGGGAGTCAGAGTCAAAGTCCTTGCCTTGTGTAAGCAGAGGTCCACTGACGGACTGACAAAGGGTGAGTGAGTACGCTGAGCTTAAATTGGAGGGGGAACCAATCAAGTAACCAGCAGCAGGCGCTAAACGAGCGGACACTGGTGAGTGTAATGAGTAATCATGACACTATGTAGTTATTTAACAATAATATTTTAGCGCCTAATCTTTGTGCTGTGTAAGTATCCATTTAAGATCAGTATCGATCAATATTACTATGTATTTTCTTGCATCGGATTGATACCAAAATCCCCAGTATCGCCCACCCTTTAACAAAATCCAAATTGTCTTTTTTCTTAAAGGTGGATAACTTCTAAATGTTTTGATACTGCGCTAATCCGCCATCCCCTCTGGTCATGGCTCAGGTCAGCGGCTTGTCTTTCAGCAGGATGGAGACGTGTACTTGCACTTGTGTAGGTGACAGTGTAGCCTAAAATAGCAGCTGTCAAATTCAATTGTGTGCACGCTAAGCGTGAAATAGAAGAGGATGTGTTTTGCAGGCAGACACCCACAGGTGCACAAGCGCACTTTTTTTGTTCGGTCAGTCGAGGATATTGTGGGTGCTTACCGGGAGGCAATCTAAGGCTGCGTCGGCGCATTGTGTTGCTTCGGCTCAAAATAAATTTGGCTCGTATGTATGCAGACTGTGCATTTTATAGCACGGTCAGGACGACTTCCTCATCCCTCGAAAGGCTTGTGTCGGTCAGTGTAACACCAGCTTGTAATGTGCCAAAGTCAAATTTGGGTCAACCCTTGTCTTTAGGGTACTTTTATTTAAGAATACTCGAATCTGAACGTGCGTTCTAATCACGTAAATATGGGATTCAAAATTATCTAATAATACATCAAAATCGCTTGTGTCCCCTAAACTACAGGTTTTGGGATGCACCATTCCACCCTAATGACTGGCTGCAACCCAAATCAAGAAAAAAATCCACTTCACAAATGAAATAATTGTGCAGTTTGTGGCAGAGGTAGTAGAAATATTCCTTTTTTAAAAAAACAAAAAACAAAATGACCTTCAAAACCACTTCAAGTACAGTACTTCAAGTAATTGTCTTGTCAAATAATAATAAGCTGTAAGACTGCTTAGCCAATCAGATCACAGAACAGAATGCATAATGCAAACCCGTGACATAGGATAACCGTGAAAAGTAAACTGTGGTATGGCGACGGGTTACTGTATTTCCAAACATGAAATTTTCCCTCCATTTTTTATCCAAGCCCAACAAAAATGTATTTGACAACAATTCTTTGGAGATGCACCTGCACACTGCTGCCATCCAAAAATGATTCACTTAAAAAAGAAAAAAATAAAGAAACAATAAAAACTATTGCCCCCCAAAAAGTATTTGTCAGAAACAAATTTTCGAGGTCAAAATAAGTTGATGGAACAAGATGCATACAACCCAAGTGGGAGCATTCTGTTCAATGGTTTCTCTCATAGCCATTTTTTTTGTTCAATGTATCCTTTCGGCGCAGCATACTCTAAGTTAGGAACAAGATTTGACATGACGGCTATTAATAGCCCTATGCCAGATAATTCCTGCCTTGTTATCTTTACAGCCACGCCAAGAAGCCTCGCTAAAGGCCCACTTTTCTTTTCTATTGTGTAAGTAAGCCCTGCTTCCTCTTAAAATCTCCACACTTTAGTCCCTCGTGGTTTCTATTTCTGTCAGAAAACAAGCACCCTTAAGAGCTAAATTTTATTTGAACCTATACGATTCCTGTCCTGCAGCCTCTCACATTTGCTTAAGTCAGCATGCTAATAAAATACAGGCCTGCAGAGAGAACAAATGTCACGGCACCTCATAAAATATAGGGAAAAAACATGTGGATGATTGTCAAAACAAATTATCATAAGCAAGCAGAATAAAGTTATCAACAAGCTTCATGTGAATTGGTTGATTTCTCCAGAACATTTCTATTTCATTTTCTGTTGCAGCGGCCAAAATGCCAAAAATGTATTTATAGATTTATAGGGAAAGTCCATATTTTTGGAAGGCAACGTAGGAGCGCAACTAGTGAACATACAAGATGAAGCAGTGGATTACATTTTCGAGGCAGGAGAAAAGAAGCACGGTACTTTGTTAATTGTGTCGAGTGACATTAATGAAATCACCTTTTTTTTAACGTCAAAAGTGAAATGAAGTAACGTCTTTGTGGAATGACATTGCAACTGATTCACCCCTTCAGATTGGATTGATCGCAAAAGCCATGTATATGGGGTTGTTAGTTTGTCCCTAGGCATGTAAACTTATTTATTCGGATTGTCCAAAACACAAATTCTTATCCCAGTGGGACAATTTTCTACATATGAACTCATCCGCTGAACCATAAATATCCAACTGGGCACTCAGAATATACATAATTAAGAAACAGCAGATCAATTAGTTTTTTGGTCTGGTAGATCTTACTTAGATCTATAATCCATCAGTTTCTAGTTCCCAAACTATATGCAGTGACTATTTTTGTCACGATTGCCCATTGCCCTCGCTTGGGCCCGCCCGTTTGGCGCCAGCTGCTGCTCGTTGCCTGATTATCTTCCCCCCTATTTAAACTCAGTGCGCTCATTCACTTCTTGTCAGTCCGTCAACGAACCTCTGCACTTGCAAGACTTGTATTTGGACTCTGTCCGATATCCTGCTTGTGTAACCACTATTCGGTTTTGATCCCGTCAGTGCTGTCCTGTCCGGTGTCTTGCTCGTGTACCCAGTATCGATCCCATCTGTCCCGCCCTGTCCGGTATTTGTTCATGTATCCAGTATTTGGTATCAATCCCGCCTGTCCTGTCCTGTCCGGTATCTTGCTCCAGTCTCCAGTGTCCGGTATTGATCTCGTCTTTCTCATCCTGTCCGGTATCTTTCTCCAGTCTCCAGTATCCGGTATCGATCCCATCTGTCCAGTCTTGTCCGGTATTTTGCCCCAGTATCCGGTATTGATTCTGTCTGTCCTGCCCTGTCTGGTATCTTGCTCGTGTATCCAGTATCCAGTATCGATCCTATCTGTCCTGTCCTGTCCTGTATCTTGCTCCAGTATACGGTATCAATCCCGTCTGTCTTGTCCTGTCCGGTATCCTGCTCGTGTAACCACAATCTGGTATCGATCCCGTTTGTCCCGTCCTGTCCGGTATCTTGCTCGTATATCCTGTATCTGGTATCGATCTTGTCGGTCCTGTCCGGTTTCGATCTCTTCTGCCAAGCGATCGCCGAATCGCTGGCGTTTGTGTTCCCGTAATATAATGCTTGTGTGAAAACGTTACACGTCTGGGTCCACCCTCTGTTCGGGTTCTGACAATCGTCACATGCTACTATTGACCCTGTTAAATATCTGAACATCGGTGATGTAGTTTTGTAAAACAGTGTAAATCAATCAGAAACAGAAATATTATTCGAGTTTCTAGTAGCATGTTTACTATGGTTCCGTCAATCCGTTCATGGTAATTTTGTGATATCATTGAACATTGAACCAAGGTATTGATTTTCTGTGCGTCTGCTCAATTTCTTCACAGCTGTTATTTACCATATCACAGGGAATATTGATCTTTGTCGTCAGGACCGGTTTATGCACAATGCACAAGTATAATTTGAATGTATTGATTTCTACATGTAGGGTTAATTTAGTCAACGAATAATAAACGGAAATATAAACATTTGTCACATGGTGAAAACAAATCTACACAACAAGAACCTTCAAGAAAACATTGACTAGTTAGTATTTTCATCAACTAATGAGGACAAGAAAAAAATTGAGTTAATTAAAGTAAAGCTAAACTGAAATCTATAGACATTTTAGTTCAACAAAGACATGACAACAAATCCAAATGAATCAGAGAGACACACAAAGTTGACTTTTAAAAAATAAACCTACTGCCATTGTTTTGCCGCAAAAAAATGAAAACGTAATGGGAATTAATTATACATTAGATGACAATTTCTCAATATTATGCAATGATTGGCCACACTAAAACAAAATTAAAAGCACCCATTATAAACTGATTTAAAAGATTTGAAAATGTTACATCAAAAAGATCGACTGTTCTAAAGGTACTGTTAAAATGAATCTGTGCTTTTTCCACAGCGTTTGAAAAGATCGGCAGCCTGGTGGTCGCTGCCCTTCCCAGGGATGTTGCCTCGAGTAATTCTTGGTGCTGCTAAATCAATGTGAACACACGACGATAGTGTGTGAGCTTGCAAGACCCCGCCCATGTGTATGTATATATGTATATATATATATATATATATATATATATATATATATATATATATATATATATATATATATATATATGAAATAGATATATGTTTTCCTTTTTCTTTTCAAAGTTTATGTATTACATGTTTTACCCTGGAGTGCCATGTCGAATTTCTTTGCATACAGTGTTTACAATGTTAATATTAATGTCAATAAAGACATTTCTAATTCTATTTAGTTTGAACAAACTATTTGAAAGTGTTGTCAAACTGGATTTGTCTTGATGTTGAAACAGTTTGTCACCCTTCTGAGTTTTAATACGTCTCAAAGGCTGTTGTATCGTTTTGCTTTCTGGTTTCCTGATATCAAAGTCAGCAATGGTTACTTACAAAACCTAGGCCACAAAGATTGATCATTACCATACTTTCACTGGTTCTGGTCCACATAAGATGGGATCTTATGAGTTTTGTTGGTAATTTGATAATTCATCAAATATTACATGAGTAAACACCAAAAACATGTTAATTAGCCGATTCAAATTGTCCCTAGGTGTGAATGAGCGAGCGAATTGTCTGTCCCTGTGTGCCCTGCGACTGGCTGGCAACCAGTTGAGGGTGTCCCCTGCCCACTGCCCAAAGACAGCTGAGATGGGCTCCAGCACCCCTGCAACCCTACTGAGGATAAGCGGTGCAGATAATGGATGGATGGATGGATAGTATTCAGTCTGTCAAGATGTTTGAATAATTGGATATTCCTTCAAAACATTTTTAATCAAACCGACTTTACTGTTATCATCTTTTTGGCTGGAAAGTTCGCCACTCTGCCCAACAAGGCAAGATTTAAGGCACGATTCACTGGAGGTTTTACCTTTTTTTCCCTTTTAAATTATAAGAGAGATTTTCAAGTTCTACGGCAGTTCTCAAAAATTGTTGGCCAGTCTTTTATCCCCAAATTTGATACCTCTTTTCAATGTTTTTTCATTATATCCTTTTGTATGCTTTCTGTCACCCTCCATTTGGGCATTTTCCTCAAAATTCACAGCAATCAGGTTTTGCGTTTTTTAAAACCAACCAGCATTGAAGAAAAGAGATCAACGAACATACAGCAGCTTGATTAAATCACTAGGGTTTCAAAGTTTAGATTGTGAGTTAGCTCTACATCTGTACAACCGCAAGTTAGACAGTTAAAGCTGGTATTTCCAGGTCAGCAGCCTACAGGGTAAGTTGCAGTATTGATTTTATGGAGGATGGGGAGGCTCCGCCCTTGACCCCAAAACTGAACAACAAAAGGTTTTGTGGCATACGAAAGCACAGATCAATGGAGTGAGTTTTTTCTGTCTAAGGGGCGGTTGGGGCAAGAGTGGATGCCCACTGCAGGGCGCTAATTCCTTTTTTGTGGACAAAAGTGAAATGTATATCAAGTGGGAATGTGCAATAGAGGCGGTACTAAAGGTATTCTCAAACTCATTTTTCTTCAATTAGCTGTATTGTTCACCCCCAAAATTATGCAAATATGTTGTAAAATATTCTAATTGGAGAAATGTAGCTTCGTAGTTGACCATGTGGCTTGTTTGCTGTAAGTCATTGTACAAACACAATATTTTCAAAATGGCAAATCCCGTTAACACAACAAGTGAGGCCAGCTCCAAGGCAGACAGAAATTGAAGTGAAACGCTATTGCATACCACTTATTTCTGCTTGGAGGTAAGCGATTGTGGCTTTTTGTTTGAATTTTCGCGGCTTGTGTTGCTGTTGGTATTATGTTGAGCTAGCACCTGGTTAGCATCCGGGCTGCTGAGGGCTTTCCTGCTTTGTTTGCTCCATGTTGGCACACATTGGCTGCCCAGAGTGTGCTGTGTGTCCAGCTAGCCACTTTTGCCGTGTGTCTTGGTTTATCCCTGTGAGGCTTTGCGTTTATTGCCGGTGACACTTTTGGTTGTTGCCAAGCCTGGTTAGTCACCACTTGTTTTTTGATCAGCTAACCTGGCATTGGCGTCAGTTTTACCTTGTTACTTGGTTTCTTCATTCCCAGCCGGCTTTGCGTTTATTGCCATAGCCGTTGCCGCTTTTTGTTGTTGGTTACCGGTTAGCCTGGCTCGCGTTTTTATGGTGAGGCTGGAGCCGCCTTTCGTTGATCAGTCCCAGGTAGCCAGCAGTTTTTTTTGCAATATATATATATATATATATATATATATATATGTTTGTGTGTATAATTGAGCGCCTTGTACCTGGTGGTGAAAAATACTAATTGAAAGACAATATTGATATAAATAATAAGCAATAATATGCAAATTTTCTTTATAAATAGCAATGCATGAATAATTTTAAGTTGAAAAACATTTTTCTTTACATAAAATGTGGATCACCTAAGGGAAATTGACATAATTGCACACCATCTTGCTGCTACGGGTATTATGGGAAATATAAAATTAAAAATATATTTAATGGTAACATTTATTTAGTGTTGACCATCTTCCTCATTGATTGAGTTTTTTTGGGTCAAAATCGCTAAGTGTTCACATTATATGATGAATATTATTAATTGGTATGTAACGCGTTACTGTGCTGGCCGTCTGCAAATTGAGGCACACGATTCTCTTGCCTCATTTAGAGGTCGATAGTCATACTAATGATTCTGATTTGGCCCATACCTCAGCACCAAACAATATAATTAGTGACAGTTTTAGTATAGTTTGGGTTTTGTCTGCTTCCTCAGGGCACTCCGGTTTCCTCCCACCTTTCAAATAACATGCATTTCACATTAGGTCCAAATTGTCCCTAGGTGTGAACGAATGAGTGACTTGTCTGTCACTGTGTGCCCTGCAACTGGCTGACAACCAGTTCAGGGTGTCCCCTGCCCTGCCCGAAGATAGCTAAGATGAGCTCCAGCACCACTTTATTTTTGACTAGCTACCTGGCTACCTATTCAGCCTTTTTGCTATCTATTTACATTTTTAGCTTATTTGGCAAACTATATAGCTATGTTTTGAAATGTTTTGTGTGTTTTCTAGCTAATATTTGATCATTTTACCAGTGCTTCTCAACAGTGTATCGCAGACCGGTTTACAGTGGGATGCGGGTCTTTGGCTTGTTAAACAATACTACGAAAGAATAAAAAGGAACTTCAATTACACTCCTTAACAGTAGATGGCGATAATGCCCTGCTTGAACTCTTCTTTCTGTTCAATCAATCTGTGCCATCCCAATTGTGTTTTTGATGGACCACATTTCATTTTGTTATTTTGTTTGTTTTGTTTCCCTT
The DNA here is from genome assembly GCF_059441175.1 of Urocampus carinirostris. Classification (NCBI taxonomy): domain Eukaryota; kingdom Metazoa; phylum Chordata; class Actinopteri; order Syngnathiformes; family Syngnathidae; genus Urocampus; species Urocampus carinirostris. The sequence continues at coordinate 35,710,596 of NC_142362.1, read as the reverse complement.
TTCTGCCCTTAATAATGGGTCCTAATAACGTTAGTGATGAGGGGAGGAAAAATGGGAATACAGTGACAACAATGGAGTAGAAAATGATAGTGTCTGCCATTCATGCGCAGCTGGATGGTACAGTAAATAGCTTAAGTTTTATTTTTATTTATCTTTATTTTCTATATAAATAAATTATTATCAATATTTAGAACATGTTTTTTTACATTTTAAAATGTATTTAAGTACAGTACGCTTGACAGTTTAGGTGGTCGTTTATATGCAATGCAGGCTTATGTGCAAGTAAATATGGGACTTGAAGTTCTATCGGTTTTGGAAAATAAGGTGAATATATTCTACGATCTCTGCTTTAAACTGCACAATCCTTTCATTCAATAGATTTGAGAAGTGGACATTTTTTGGATTTGGCTCGCAGCTTGTCATTAGGAAGGAAAAGTGGGTCCTGAAGTCAGACCAGTTCAGAATCAATGTTTGAGATGGACAATATGTCATTCTATGCAAAAAGAAAATAAGGAAAATTTCAAACTTGTGATAGTTACTGCGATATCATCTGCAATAGTTATTACGATTTCAATTGATAACATTACTCAATAGGCCAGAACTCTTCGCTTGGCCTATTTCTGGCGTCCTCTTTACCAATAAGCGATACCTTTAGGTTTCTTGAGATGAAAAGGCGTCCATTTTTAAATTTATAGTTCAAACCATTCACAAACTCTAAGCAAGTTAATTAGCTAATTGCTGACGAGTGAACATTTCGACTCTGTGGTAGTCATTCAGTTTATACGAAACTTGAAAAAGGAGGCTATTTAAAGGAAGATTTTTAATTCTTTATTTTTTGTTGTTGTTCATTCCATTGTTACAGCAAGCATGTGGTAGAACGACAAATAAAATTTCACAAACAAGTGCCGCGTGTACATTCATTGTGGTTATAGTGGCCGAAGACATTATTTGAACAATAAATGTGACACAATTGTAAACACGTATTGGTTTATCCTTAACATATAAACACAAAAAACACACAACGTTATGTACAGTCTCAGTGTTTATGCATCAGTCCCGTTAACTCGGCGTGTTTTAAAGGGAAATAAAGGGGAAACATCTCGCCCCTCGCATGTCAATTCTTCTAACACAGAGTATCTTGCAAATAACATTTTCCCCGCAAAATTGAATTCCATTTCTTATTTTTTTTTTGCTTTTGTGTAGAGCACTGTTTTTCAAACCTTTTTGAGCTTAGACACACGTTTTTTCATCCACTCATTCAATATCAGATTTTTTTTCTGTAATTGGGAGAGCGTGTGCCAGAAAATTATTGCCATTTTGACTTATTTTTGAAGGTGTACAGAAAATGTAGTTTTGTAACTATATAGACATAGGACATATTAAAAGAAAACTTGAAACCACATTTTTCATTCTGAAAAGATGTTTCTAGCTTTTACCATTGTTTAGTAAACAACAGTTGAACTATTGTTTGCTAAGTATCTTAAAATTACAAGAATTCTTCTGAGAAAAATAGCTTTTTGTGAAAGGATGCATTTCAAGCAAAATGTTCGCTTTGGTGCTTTTTTTTTTGCATTTGTAATACTTCCAAAATCTAAACCAAGGGTCTCTAACGTGGAACCATCACTAGGACAGTGAGGTGCCAGCGGACCTGTTCTGAAAATAGCTCACTAGTGCTGGGTCATTGTAATTTTCAAGTAAAATTATTTTTTGTTGGTTGAGTGAATCAATTCAACCATATTTTTGGATAATTAACCTTGTAATAACTTATTAATAACATAGTAATAACATGATAAAATTTCATTTTAGTAATTCAAATAAATACATTCCAGTAATGGGTTCATATACAAAAGGAATCAATTCAAGCATTGATATTGATTTTTAAGCAATTAATTAAGAAAACGATTGATAATTTATTCATGTATCAAACAAATGGGTTAATTCATATTTTTATTGATTTATTTTATATGGAATACAACAAACTAAATTCCAATTTAGGGGTTTTGTAAAGCAAATGAGCAAAAAATGTGCATTTTTTTGGCTGGCTACCTATTCAGCCTTTTAGCTATCTATTTACATTTATAGCTATTTGGCAAGCTATGTAGCTATGTTTTCATATTTTTTTGTGTTTTCTAGCTAATATTTGATCTTTTTTTCTAGTTATCAAGCAAATTTTCTTTTTAAATAGCTATACAGCTGTTTTTTAGCTTTCTGTCTGGCTTTTTATTCTTTTAGCTAGCCATTTAGCTCTATTTTAGATTTTTACTTGTTTACTTTTGAACTATCATGCTACTTTTTAGCTATATAGCAAGCCTTCTAGCTAAGTTGCCTTTTTAGAAATTCATATCAAACTGGGTGCCCTTTGCGCTCATTAGTAACAAAAAGTAGCTCTCAGCTTGAAAAAGGTTAGAGACCCTTGATCTAAACAATGCATCTATAAACACAAGGGCACTTTTTTATTGCAACAACACTGAACTGATGCATGAAATCTGCATTAATTTTGCAAGAACTTTTCAGCGCCCGCTGTTTCTGGTGAAGTAATCGCACGATTTCGGTTACCATGGCAAATGAATTACTTCGGGCGACCGCGGTTCAGCAGACGTGCTCAAAACGCCATCCCTCCCTAACCAGATGATGACGATGGGACTTTGTCATCTTTATAAAAAAAGCAATAAGCTCTGTTCAATAGTTACCTACTACCTATTACTATTTGTCCACGTTTTGCGACCACACTGCTTTACAAAATCTATTCGCCACATGGAGCCGACAACAGAATTTTATTTGATGGATACAGGAAACAACATTAAGTTGGAATTTCTCAATGTGTGGACAAAGATCTGAACAAAGCCATTTTTGCCATCTAATGGTGATTTATCATGATGAACTCATTCCCAGAGACTTGATAGCTACCGATGAGCAGCGCCATAGCCTTCATAATATTTTTTAAAATAAAAAAAAAACAAAAACGTATTTTTACGTTTTGGTACTCAGGGACAATGCTTCTGAAAATTTTAAAGAGACAATGTGTTATATTTGACTGAAAGATGTCGCTGTGTTGTTTGGTGCAACCCAAAACCAGTGCTATAAAGGAAGACAACAAAGTAAGGAGACTCAAAGTGACCAAACTGCATATAATACACACTGTCCCTTTCAAATATGTAGGGAAAAAGGGAAAAAAACAGACTTATAATAACAGATAACTGCCTAGTTTAACTTATAATAGCAAAAGGAAATTGACTACTTTGAAGTAGATGACCAATTTACTATTTTTACAATGCCCTTTTCAGTTTAATATTAAACTTTTCCTTATCTGGATTATAAACTGTGGAAAACATGTTGACCGGGGAGGAAAACAACCACAATTTTAATGAACATACAAAAAGAACTCAACAGTTGTATTTCTTGTTCCTGAAAAATCAGTTTTTGTTATGAAGATTGCTGATCATTTTCTTAGATATTAACCTGATGAGATAAACAGAGATGCCAATGATCAAAAGTCATATTTCAGAATGAAATATAAATACTTTCTTCAGCTAATTTAAGTTATTTTTTTCAAAAAGTAATGGAAATGTATTGTTTTAAAAATCATTCATTGACTCAATCTCCAATATGCATTACTATGTCGGCTACATTCTCTGTTTTTCCTCGCCAACCAATTTTTTTTCATATGGCTTCTGAAAATGGCTAGCAGCAAATCATTTTGTTATAAAATTGTGAGTTACATACATAGTTTAAACAAAAAAAAGAGAAAGGTGTGAGTTCTACTTGCAACTCGACACTGTTCCATAACACTTGATTTATCTGTCCACTGTTGTTTAGTCACTTGTACGACCGTCCCGGATCTTGAAATCTTGTTGACAAATTGCGTGGTGACAGTTTGATTTATGACCCTCCCTACAACCGGAGAAACGGTGTCAATTCCCAAACAGCTGACAAGTCTTTCTGTCCGTATAGTGTAGTACGATTAGCCACTGTCCTAATATAGTGTATTATTTGTGAAAAAAAAATCATTAGAAATCATTAGAAAAAAGAAACCGTTTTGATTTGAATGATAAGCAAGAATACATCTTCATCAACGATCATATGAACACACATTTCTTTAAATACTTGCAATTTAAGAAATATATATCTATTTCACATAGCATAAGGTTACCTACTGGGAGCTGACATGATAGTCTGTCATCTTGCTTCTACGGAGATGACCCAAAATCAAATAGCTTGTGAAAGGCTGGCCAAAAATATTGGGAAAATTGTGCATTTTCTTCACTTCAAGTCTCTTTAGTCTGTAAATTCCTAACTACGAGCCGCTACTTTTTAGCTAAATTCTAAACAGTGCAGCTTTAAGTACAGTGCGGCCTATTTCTTTTCTTTTTAATCGCGTCGAGTATCACACATCTTTGATCATTTTGGTGCCGGGTCACCAAATTCCTCAAGTGTGTGCGGCACCGTGGAAAACGGCGAGCTGCCTTACAGACATTACCGTACCCGCTACTTTCTGACAATATTTCAAAAACTGTGGCTTTAAAAACGATGTGGCTTTATTCGTGGCACAGCAACGTGAAAAACGGCTAGTGCATGTGCTCTAAATACAATACACCACAGAGATGTCTGTAAACATTTATGATGCCCTTTTAGAGAAATTAGTCCAAGTTGTTGCCAACATTATTTATACTATACATACCAGGTTTGACAGTAATTTAGTCAATATTTACAACGCACTCACAATATTTCGACATTTTACATATAGATCCTCAATTTAAAATTCCAAATTAAACAGCACGGCAACCACCAATAACCATAACACAAAAAGACACAACTGTGTTGCGATTTGGCACTATTCTCCTACTGCGGGTGCCCTGGCTCTGTTGTCTAAAATTTAAGGGCTCATATTTTATGTGACACAGCCCTAATTCACATTGCCTTTCGGCGCAGTAGTAAATATATCCTAGTCTTTGTAATTGCCATCTTTATTCCTCACAAGATCCGAAACCACGTGACAACCACAAATCGGAGCACAACTGAAAATGACGCAGCTGAGTCTGGACTTCAAATTTAAGAAATGGACAGTAATTATTTCATTTTTACGGCTGTTTAAGCCTGAGGCCTTAAACTCTAAGGGCGGCTTTTACATGAAGCAAATTTGAGTTTTATTCTTAACTTTGAGCATGCGGCTTTTAATCAGGTGCGCTCTGTAGTCCAGAAATTACAGTATTCCCCCCCAATATAGCGACATCTAGTGCTCAAATATTACACAGTGTCCCCTTAAATCACGCTTATTTCATAAATTGAGATAATTTGTTCATTCTTACATTTCACTCATCATTCCGTCCATTGCCGTCAATGGCAGTGAATGGGTTAATAATCTGTTTTCATGATCGGCAGGTATATATTTGAGTTCTGTGATCTAAAATAAGAGTTTCATTTCTTTCTGATGAATGCTGTTCTTTGCTAAGGATGAAGAATATGTGCATGTGAGTATGGTTGGCAAATTTTCTCTTTTTTTAATGTTACATAGATAATCTTTAATACTGGTTCAGAATTGAAGCTATTGACGGCTAAAGACATCACTGGCACTGAACAAGTTAATAGCCTGAAACCTGTTCCGAATATGGTTGTGAATTCTATTTAAGGGGAAAATCTCTTCATCTACTTAAGATTGTGAACAACAGCAACGTGTTAAGCGAACAATGACAAGAATATATTAAAACACACTCGCATGAGCGATACATGATATCTAACACTACATTCCTTGTATATTTACAAATACTCTATCCTGAACAGTAAATTTGACATGTAAGATCACTTTTTGACAGTTGTGACACAAGGAATAATCAGTCTTAATGTTCTGCAGAGACAAATTAGCTCCTCAAATAACAGGATGCAATTGGGGGCTTGCGGTTTTAGCTTTGGTACATAAAAAACCTGCAGGGGTCTGTTTTTTCAGTCCCGCAAGGGTCTGACTGTTAGTCCATGAGGGGATGTACAGTGTTACCTCTTTTTACGGGCTTAATCGTTCCAGGATCGTGCCCATAACTTAAATTTCTCATGTAACAAATGAATTTTCCCAATATAAAATAATTAAAAACTAACTGGTATGCTCCAGTCTTCCCAAAAGCATACAAATGAGCCAAGAAGAGCTATAAAAAATCCTGATCACTAAAACACATTCAAACTGTATAATATTATAATATGATATGATATGATAAAATGATATCAACCTATTACGTTCCCATAAAATTCGGTGCTTAAAAATAAATCCCAAATTCCCATGCCCACGTTATTGTTGGCTCCTATTTGAAGATGCCACGGAAAATTGTATAAAATTATGTTGGGAGTTTGATTGGCTAACCATTGTGTCAATCATCATTCAAATTGGTTGCTACTGGGTAAAGATATTCGTAGCTACAGGAGGCGTAGTCCTTTTTTAAACAGGCCCCTGTAGGCCAATGCGGGCTGTAGAGTGTAAAGAAAGCCAGCTATTGGCCAAGAGTGGTGTCAATTAAAGGTTCAAAAGGCTGACAGCTTTTAGGAAATTATTTTACGGGTCTTTTAATTTTTAAAGGGGAGTTTTGGAGCAAAACAAACAAATTGCAAGATGGAGCATCGAACGAAGCAGAAATGACTTTAGGCGGGTTTTTATTTTGCTTTATCTGTCACCTTATTGTGTGTTTTGGAGTACATATTTTACACGGTTGGTTTCTCTGGACTGTACCGTTTTTGCGGCCATTCAATGAATTTGATGATGGCCAGGGGACGTAATTGGTGAGTGGCACCAACTTAACAGTTTTTGGATATCTTGTTTCAAACTGATCTTCATGTTTCTGTGATGAGTATATTTTGAAATAGCCATCATATCTGAATCCCAAGTGTTTAAGCTTTCCAATAATATGTTGTGGCATGACTGGTGGAATCATACAAGCACGTATTTGTTTATCAAAAGTACGTCAGCAGGCCATCGGAAGGTTAAGGTTGACGGGATAAAAAGCGAGTTTATTACGAGTATCGTAACGAATGTGTGTGTGCTCTGTAGGAAGGGGAGGGTGCCGTTGCAAGGAGGAGTCACAGAGATCCTGTCAACCGTCCGTTTTCCTCGTATTTTATACATTTTTTGATAATTATATATTGTGTACGCCGCATGACAATTTTTATACAGGATTTTTTTTTTCAAAAAAAGACCAATCTCGTCTACTTTACTTGATAAAAAATATTGTCTCTGTCACTGGTAGCAGACGACAACCTCGTCTGAGATTCCTAATTTTGCCGCAGTAGTATACCTTAGTGCTTCTCAACTGGTGGGTGGGAGTCAAAAGGGAGTCACAGGCCCATTTTCATTGGGGTTGCGTTGGCAAAATAACGCGAGGAGAAGAGAAAAGAAAAAACAAAGGGTCAATTACACTCTTAACACTAACAAGCGATAATGTCCTGCTTGATCTCTTCTTCCAGTTGAAACAATCACCATGTTTGCGAGGGACCACATCTCATTTTGTTGGTATTCTGTTGGTTTTACGTCTTTTTTTGCCCATAACAATAGGTCACAAGAAAGTTTGTAATAAACGGAAGGAAAAGTGGAAAACGGTGATATCAACAATCGAGTCGAAGAATTAAACGATTACGAAATACGAAAATGGTTGAGCTAATGCTGACGGCAAGCAGTCACGAGGAGTGAACGGTCTCTAGTGATGACCTCTAACGACTGTTTGTGAACTGGATTTTCCTTCGTAAAGCGAGGTAGATTTTTGTTAAAGAAACCTGTGATTTTCAGGTTAAGAGGTGCTCATATAAAGAGGTATCACTGTACTCTTGGACAGTATTTTTGACACGTTTGATTTCACCTTTTGACAGTTGTGACACGAAATCATAAACAGGCTTAATGTTTCAAAATCCTTTCTTAAATAGCTTGATGCAACTAAAATGGGGGGCTTGCAATTTCAGCGTTGGAACATATAAACCTGCAGGGGTCTGGTTGTTAGTCCTATAGGGCATGTACAGTAATTGGACCACTCAAATATCACCTTTCAAATGTAAAGCCCCTGTTGCCAAAGTGGATCTTACGGTGCCAGATTTGGCCCCATTGCATTCCACAAAAATAGGTAAATAATAAATAAGGCAAGAACGTTAGTGATCCTTGCCTCACTTCCTTGAGCGCTTTCATACTTGGCAGTTGAGTTAAGAAGGATTACAAGGAGTTCTAGACCTGCTAGAAACGCTTGTACACTATACTGTATGTGGTTTGCAATATTCTTTTATGGGTGTGCGCTTTAGTCCCTACTGCGGGTGCGCTTCTTGAAAAAAAAGAAAGGTGTCTTCTGAGGTGGACCCAGCAACATGGGAACTTGGTTCTTGTGAGTGATCCTGATCTGTAAAAACAAAACAAAACAAAACAAAGATAAAGTTAAATTGTAACCCCCAGCCAGATTTAATATTCTGTGAAGGACATATAGATCTACATAGCATTGAACTTTTTAAAATGGCCAGGAATGTAGTGTCTCAAACATTGTAATCAACACTTGACTGACCTTGAAAACATAGATTTGACTCCCGTCTACAAAATAACTGTCTATTATATTTTATACAATGTCACGCTGTTTTTTGTATCTTAAAAAAGTGATGGAAAGTAAGCTTAAATTTTATTCAAAATGACCTTTTTTATTATCTAGACTAGAGACAAAGAAAACCCAGAGTAGTTCATACCAAAAAAATGAATATCTTCCTGTTTGGTCTTTCTGAGTCTCTGTACAGTCATAGTTTTCCTTGTGCCTTTTAGCACTTGTTTTTGGTTGCACTACACAATAAGGTGACAGCTAGTGGTCAAATATTCCATACAGTCCCTTTAAATGTTAACTCCAGCCAGAATTAAAATAATCTGTGTGACACATTGGTCATCATTGGATGAGACACCAATTGGACCTGGTTTTGACGAGTCTATAAACTTTTGAAAACGCAGACAAACAAAACCCCGAGTAGTTGTTGATACCAAAAAGGAAAGACAAAAAGTTCTGTTTGGTCCTTTTGAGTCTCTAGAAAGTCAAAGACCTTGTATCACTTGTTTTGGTAGCACTACACAATACAGTAATTCCTTTACTTTTGCGAAGGTTGCTTTCCAGAAGAGTCCTATAATAGTCAACGTCCGTAAAATAGAAACATTCATTTATTTATTCAATATCAGTAACATAAAATATATACGTCAGTCACAAAATAACAACATAAGGTCTACAAATAACAACACAGAAATGCAGTTATTGTCAATATAAACAAGTACAAGGAAATTGGAGGGCTTCTCCTTTTAGCGTAAGAAATCAGTTTAGAGAGCGGCTGGCTAGCTGCATGCTAGCATTGAGTATCATTGGATTGAGCCAGGCCTCGGTGATGATTAAATCACAACAAATTACAAGACATAAATGTAGCGGTTTCCCAGAAGAGGTAGCTCCAGGTCATCTATTTCATGGGCAATTTGTCTGCCGTTGGTGAGATATATGCTCGGCAGGGGTAGTTGTGAGTTGTTACATAGCCTAGCTGCAGTAGGCCGTAGCTGTGGTGCCGCTATTTCCTTATGTTCCAATGCCGTCTCAGTCTCTTCCCAAACCCAATAATAATCCACGAAGTGAACTGCTAGTGATCACCAGTCCTTTGCACTATTCAGGCTTTCCCCAGATTCCAATTTTATTGATGAATTTCTTTTCAATGTAACAAGGCGTCAAAGCTGATATCTGTTACTGTGCTTCACTGTTTGTTTTGGTGGACACATTCAATTGTGCGCCCGACATGCTGTTTGACTGACACTGTACACCAGCCTGTTACAGTGCACACGCAGAGAGTCACGCCCACTCAACCCACAAAGCCTTCCCTAACCTGCCTGTCAGGACCAGAACGGAGACAGGACCCACTTGATTTACGTTTCTCTCAGTTTTATTGGAAGAAAGGAAAGGGTTGCACCCACGATCCGGTGATCGTTGGTCGAGGAAACCAGGTCACTCTGAACGCAGAAGTGGGACTTCCGAGGCGAGCGATGGCGGTGTTGGGAGCGTAAAAAACGGGTCAGAAACCGGGGCAGGAGAGCAAAAAACGTGGTCGGGATCAGAAACGAGTTGAAAGCCAGGAGAGGAGGGTAGACATGGTTAGAATCAAAAAACGTGTTGAAGCCGGGGAACAGATAGGAGCAAAAACAGGTGTGAGTCAGGGTTGAAAAAAAAGCTTGCCTAGAGTAAACTGAGATTTGCAGACGGACTGACATCCGGTGACAGAAAGCAGTGGGTTTGAACAGGGATAGGGAGCCAATCAGTGTCCGAGGCAGTTGGCGCCAAAAGAGCGGGCACAGCTGATTCACACCAGTAATCATGACACTGCCCCCATGATAGCATTTGTTATGTGCTGTCTGCTGTAGAATACAATGTATGATCCGTTTGTATCAATGATAATAAAAACAATGAAATTCAATAAAAAATCCGTGAGGCAGTGAACTAGCGATACCCGAAGCACAAGGTAGAGAGGGGTCTCTGCATACATTTCTGAGATTGTGACGCAGTGACAGTAATAACTTCATGGGCATCAAATTCATGTTGATTAAAGAATGAATACTACTCTTAAAAAACATAACACAACAATAGGATGTGGCCCGCTGTTGTGAAATAAAAAATGTTTGACTGTGCGAGGGAGTGCACAAAATAGTTGACGTTCTTTTTTCTTTTTAAAACAAAAAGCAAAGCCTTTGCTATTGGGTGTCATGACTGCGTTGGATGTGAAAATGTGGAGGAGTAAAGAGAAGGACCAACAAGCTCAAACGAAAGCAATTATGTCAAGGATACAGCATACACAAAATAAACTAAAGAAATAAGAACACAGCATAAAAATGAGAGGCGGCAATGATTTATAAAAGTGTTTCTCAACATTTTTTACTTTTCATTAATCTACCCCTAGTCATTACGATTTTTTTCAGCCGCCTCAAAGATTTTTGACAATTGTACACAGCCAAATACAAAGAAACAAGTATGAATGAATTCATAATTAAAATTACTGAGCAATTGGTCTGAAAGCTTGCTAATTTTAAGTATTTATTTTCGTATTTTACTTTTTTCACTTATTTTTCTATTAAAATATGAAGAATAACAAATGAAGATGTTTTTTTTTTAAAGAAAACTGTATTTACATTTAGTTCTTATAGTAAGATAAATAAAATAACACTTGAAAATTAGCATTTTGTTGTACTAAGAAATAAGTTATTAGTATGGTAAAATAAGAAAAGTAGGCCTTCTAAATAAAATTCTGATATTTAACATATTTTCAAGGATTACTCTTTTGAGTGAAAAAAATTAAAACGATTTTAAAACGAGTAAAATAACACTTTGATTATGTATTTAGCATTAAGCAAAATTAAGTCAAAACATTTTTTTTTGTCAGTAGAAAAAACTATTACAGTACTGTAGTTTTCTGTCTTTTTAATATAAATCTTAAAAACTCAAGTATCCCCTGAAGTGACAGTAAGTACCTGCATTTGAAAATCACTGATTATGTTATTCTCATTTTAATATCCTGTACATACACAACCATTGAAAAGTTTGGGGTCACCCAGACAATTTTGTGTTTTCCATGAGAAAGTCATACTTTTATTTCTCAAATATCCAGTGTGTGTTCTCTTGCCCATATTAACCTTTTCTCTTGTTGGCAAGTCTCACATATGGCCTTTTCTTTCCTACTCTGCCTTGAAGGCCTGCATAACAGAGTCGCCTCTGCACTGGAGATGTTTAATTTGGTGTTTTTCGGGTACTATTTAACAAAGCTGCTAGTTGAGGACCTAGTTTTCAAACTAAATAATTTATTATACGTATCCTCGTGCTTTGTTGTGTCCCCTACTTCTCATTCTACTCAGGTTAGAGCCTGTTTGTGCTCTTCTCCGAAGGGAGTAGTACACACCATTGTAGGAGATCTTCAGTTTCTTGGCACTTCCTCACATAGGATAACGTTTATTTCTTAAAAAAAGAATAAACTGTTGGGTTTAACATCAAAGTTCTATTTTTGTGGCCTTTTTGAATGGGCAAATACGCTCACAAATGTGAAGCTCCAGATACTTAACTCGCTCAAAAACAGGTCAATTTTATAGCTTCTCTAACCAGCTAAACTGTTTTAAGCTTTGCTCACATCATCGCACAACGATTTTCTAATCATCCATTAGCCTTCTTATGCAATTAGCAAACATAATGTACTAGAACACTGGAGTGCTGGCTGTTTGAAATGGGACCCTTAAACACCTATGCAGGTACTGCATTAAAAAGCAGAGATTTGTAGCTAAAATAGTCATTTACCATGTTACCAATGTATTAGGTGTATTTCTGATTAGTTTCATGTTATTGTTCATTGAAAAAAGTAATGTTTTTCCTTCCAAAAATTAGGACATATCCAAGCGACCCTAAACTTTTGAATGGTAGTGTATATGTACAATCGTATTGTGTATTGTCCATTCAAACAAGCTTTTTTCATATGATATAAACTTACATTCCTACGCTATTGATTTGCCTGCTTACTTACTTAAATCATTCAATCCGGTCTCATGAATATAGAGGCAGTCATTAATCAGGGTTCCTAAAGCTCAAGGCAAGTTAAATGTAAAGACTTTTTTTAATGCCTTTTGTAATAGAATTTAAGACTAAGTCAACAAAAAACACACACAATTGAAACACACAAAACAAAAAAAACACAAATATTTCTTGCACACAATATATCTTGCCCCATACACATTATTTGGCACAACTTTTAGCCATTGTGAGAAACGTTAGTCGAACAACCACTTCTCATTAAATGTATTATTTCCTATGGTCCAAAGTAAATGTCTCCGAAGTTGCTATGTGCATTGTGGCTAGACTTAAGACATGAGTCTGTTCTAAAAGGCTGGACTGAAAAAAATAACTGTTTTGATACAGTGAATTATTAAGGAAAGACAATTGATAATTGTTACTAAATGTTTTTGGTTCAAACAAATATAAATCTTATTAATATTTACACATTTTTAAGACTTTCAAAAATCTGATTTGATACATCGAAATGCCAATTAAGGCCTTATTTTTAGAATAATGAATTAAATGCTCCATAAGACTTTTCAAGGATCCGCGGGAACCCTGATAATGTGTTTTCTTTTTCAGTCTTCAAAAGTGAACATAAACATTCTACAGCATGAGGGTGCAAATGTGAAAGTTATGTGACAATATTGTATCCTAACAAGGATTGAACATGTAAAAGCACTAAGTCACCTAAGACACATTATTTAAGTTTTTGCGAAAACCATACCGACCTGGTTCCTGTCAAGCACAACCCAGCACTGCAATGTTCTTGTTCTCTGAATGTGAAAGTTTGGGGGCCTACCTTTGCTTTTGTCACAATTCAATACAGTTTGGTTCCCATTTCTAGTGTGCTACTACAATCTAGCAGGTAGTCAAACCTTTTCAGTCAAACCCGGTTGCTCTCACCGTGCATGGCGGCTGCATCCAGGGCTCGCCATCAATCTGCATGGGCAGCCGTCGGGTTGTCCTGCACGGATCAAATGAGAAGTGATGAGGGACGCAGTCATGACGACATACACACGTTAAAGCCAAAGGTTCAAAAGGTGTAAAAATCAATGGCACCAGCGCCAAAATTTAGACCAGTCCCTGCCAGAAATAGAAATGGATTGATGCCATCTATTCATTGCGGAATTTGGCAAATGTTACAAAAAGCAACGTAACATAAAATGAGTGGCAGATTTTGATTTGTGTGCTTCTGAATAAACTTGGCAAATGTTACAAAATAAAGACTGTTGAAATATTTGGACATAAACGACAAAAATAGAACTTGTGGATCTTCCGTTGGTCTTTTTTTAAATCTAAACATCTTTTCCCATGATGCCATATGTAAAACTGTATGTAGTAATATTATTACATACTTACGTTCCATGATCCATTTTGTTTAGAAGAATAGACAACTACCTCTTAAAGTAACTTAAAAAAACAATGTGTATATGTTGTGGCCACCAGGGTTGGGTGAAATTTTTGAGTTAAGGGCCGCATGAGGTTAAAAATATTGTCTGATTTTTTTTGTATCTGTAGACACAGTCTTGAATTTGATACCTTGGCAATATATGAGGGAAAAAGAGAATGGAGGTATATATTTTTTTCATATGGTCATTGCATTTCAAAAAGCCGTATCGCCATTTTATCTATTTTTTTATTTTTCCAATTTAGCATCTTATTTTCTCATTCATACAAAAGTATATAGAAATAAAAATTGAGGAATATATTTTTGGAATAGCAGTAACAATGAGCATTTAAACAGGCAGACGTTGGCATTTGCATGTTAGATTTCAATTTTTATTTGTCTATAAATAGATCATCACATTTGTTTTGAGACGATGAATTAAAGCAAGGTATTTCATTATATATCTTTAAGCACTACATTTGATAATATGTCTTAAAAATGCAATACGGATAGCTCAGAAGTATTGTTTGCATTAATTTGATTAAAATTTAGATTCAATTTAATTTAAGAATGTATAGAAAACAATATCAAGTAAAATAATGTAGCCAGAAATTCCAAAGCGCAAATCGACTCATTTTTATTTATCATTTTATAATTAAAAAAAACAGTATGCAACCCTGGCGCATTGTTTGCCTACACCTCATGTACATAATCACATTGTAAAAGCCAACCCGAAGCTGCTCCCAAGTGTACAACTAAGGCTGTATATAAATACTGTTTAAATGAGTGAGTTGATTGTTGTGGGGGGAAAAAGCACAAAGGAAAACTATCAAAGAGTGGGAAAAAAAAGTTATTTTGTTGGTCGTTTTAAACCTTGTGTAGCTGGATCAGGATAGTGGTGTCATTACCTGTGCCCGCTCATTTGGCGCCAACCGCCGCGGGTTCTGATTGGCTCCCTGTTAGTATTTGAACCCAGTCCTGTTTATCCCCTGTTGTCAGTCCATCTGCAAACCTCAGTAAATACTACGCAAGCCTTTTTTGACCCTGACTCCCACCTTTCCCGTTTTTGCTCCCGTCTGTCTCCGGCTACGACCTGTTTTGCTCCTGACCATGTCTATTCTCCCGTCCCGGCTTACGATTTCTTTCTGTTCCCTGACTACGTCTTCTCTCCCGTTCTGGGTTACGACTCGTTTTTTCCGTCCCTGACACCGCCATTGCTTGCTGCGGAAGATACACTTCCGCGTTCGGAGCACAATCCGAGAACGAGAATGACTTGCTTCCAGCGTCCAGCGAACACCGGATTGTGAGCGCAGCTCTTTCTCTTTCCTCCAATAAAACTTGTAAGAAACGTAACGCGATTGGCTCTCCCCTGTGTGGTGGTCGTGACAAGTGGATCTTATGTTACACAGCCGTTTGCGTCTGAATCACGGCCAGAAATTTCTGCCTGTGAAGCAGACGCTGTTGGACGCTTTGAGATCGCCATACAGACGAGATACAGCAGTGCTTTACACGTGGTCGGAAATTCACACGCGGTTGGCAGCGCGAAAAAGTTTTGCGCTGCTCAAAACTTTAGACCACGTGTTAACCGCGGGCGGCACACGAGGTAATGACGCGGAAATGACGCGGAACGACGTCCTCTGGCCGCGGCCAGGGCGTGGTTACACATGGGTAGGACGCAAAATTTCAGGGAGTAATCGTGGGTGGAGCACGGTCATAGCATGTTCTGCGCCTGTATCGCGGTGTTATTACATGAAATTAGCGTGTTACGCGTGTGACGGTCAAACGCCTTTCTCCGCGTATATACAGCGCGATTTGCCGAGCACACGTCAGTTGTGCTCGAGACGTCAAGGGGTGGACATGGATCCCCATCACCGTAGTGACCTCGTCTTAATCCATTTTTATTTCTTGACATTTCTTTTCATTTCATAACAAGATAATAAAATAAAAATGAAAAACTATTACAATAATAACATGGCTTCTTCGGTGCTATAGCTTGAAATCTTGATCTTCACGGGACTGTGTCTTGAGCTGTTGTGATTTCTACAGCCCGGTGTTATGCCGAGAAATGCATCCTTGCCGAGATTTGCATCCCCTCGCTGCTACAACCACTTTTACCTCGTTTTATCTCACTTTTAGGGAATGTAATGGCGAACATATAACCAAATCCACTTCGTCTTGCATTTGTTGGGAATGTAATACAACATAAACCATTCCGTCTTTGTTTTTGTTGTGAACGTAATCGATTGGTAATGCACACCGTATATAAATCACTTTTGAGAACTGTTACGCACTCTACCGTAAAACTTATTATGCAGAAATAAGCTTTATGGTAGAGTGCATAACAGTATCAATACGAGCGATTTGAATAGAAAAAGGCAAAATAAACATGTTACCTGCTCAAAAGTGATTTGTATACGGCGTGCATTACCGTTCGATTCCATTCACAACAAATACAAAGACGGAATGGTTTAAGTTTTATTACATTCCCAACAAATGCAAGACGAAGTGGTTTTGGTTATATGTTCGCCATTAAATTCCCTAAAAGTGATATAAAAGTGAGATAAAACGAGGTAAAAGTGGTTGTAGTAGCGAGGGGATGCAAATCTCGGCAAGGATGCATTTCTCGGCATAACGCCGGCTCGGCAGCTTTTATACCCGTGGTCCACACGAGAAAATGACGCGGAAATGACGCGATGAGGAAGCGGAACAGTCGCCGGCGTCTGTTTTGCGGGCATACCACCGATGAACAGCGGGTTGGCCAATTTTGCGCATTTTCCATCGCGGGCAACCACGGGCAAAAAAAACCCGCAAAATTTTACCCGCGATACAGACGCAAACGGCTGTGTGACCGGGCCCTTAAGAATGTATAGTAAAAATAAATAAGAAAAATGTCATTCATGTATTTGCGAACATGCATGTTTCGTCTGTATATAAAATAACATTTAGGTCATGTTTCTGTTTAAGAAGTGTAGTCTAAGTAGCACTGATCTTCCTTCAAATTTGGCTTTGGAAGAGCTTGGTATACCAAGACGGGACAAAACGTCTCAAGCAGCACTCTTGAAATGCAAAAAAAAAAAAAAGGTTATAAAAAGAAACACGGTGGATATCTATAATTCATCACGTACAAATACACCATTGTTTAGAAATAAATAAGTAAATAACACTTTGAAGAAATGCCTTTTTGACTAGGAAGTGGGTCAATTCCAGCCATAGGAAACGAGGAGTAGTATAGACCTGATGGTGACGTTGGTGCATTGGGCCAATCGGCGGCCGGCGCTCTTCAGCCCAGTGTAGATTTGGCCCATCTCAATGGCGCCCTCCAGACCCACCACCTCCAGAAGCTGGTCGCTGAAGTCTGCACACAGCACATACGTTTAGCCTTACAAGCTGTATTTTTTGTCCAAAGTTTGATTAAATTGGTGAAACATGGGGGCAAAGAGTTGCTTGTTTGTAACTAAAATGTGGTGGGATGTTTGACAAAACTGAAATCAAGACGTGAAGGAAAAATAGGAGCCACTAACATTTCAAGATATATTGCTTAGTAGTTTGATGTAATTTAGTTGAATATTTGTCATTTATAACAACGTAGCTAAACATTGTATGCAATGAGATTAGACAAGTCACTCCAGGGTAAACACATCATAGACTTTGAAGAGAAAAATCAGAAAAAAGACTGCCAGGAAAATAGGCAAAATATTTGCAACATAGTGCTTTACAGACTGGCCTAAATTATAAATTATAGTGCAATGAAACAACAGTGGATTAGAACAACAGTGCAATCAAAAGCAGCAACAAAAATTCCCAAATAAGTCACAAGATATATATGTTTTCACATGTTTTGCGTGCTTGTTTAGGGTGGTGATGGAGAATAAACCTGTTTGAGAAGAGCCTGTTTGCCCTTGTTTTAAGGGACCTTCAGTGCCGACCAGAGGGCAGAGTTGCTATGTAATTTCACCATAGAGACATAAAAACTGCAAGGTAGAATACGTTTTCTAATTTTAGGTGTAATTTAATGGAGGAGCAATTCTGCCATATGTATAAATAAATGTACAAATAAATAAAATCATACCTACAAATATATGCCAAGGAAATAAACGAACACATGAATAAATCATGTACTGCCAAAATATATAAAATAAAAAAAATATATTACTTTATTGTTACATATTGTCATCTTAGTTCTGTAATTATTTCATTTCATTTATCTTGTCATAACAAAATGTTTTTCAAGTGAGGAAGCAGCAGTTGCTTGAGCTTTTCATCCATTCGTCCATTTACCGCTAGACAAAAAGCTTGAAAAGACAAGGCTCATGTTTTCCGCATGCTTTAACAGTCGTTTACAATGTGATAATAAAATAAAAATGTGTTGCCCTTTCAAGTGTTATTTGTAACACTAGTGGTCTCGTGGTCAAAAATTGGCGCTTTCGCCGCCGTAACCCATTTTTGATTCTCGTTGGAAACAACGTTGAGCAATTTTGGTGAGTAATGTTTTTTGATTGATCATTCATTCATTATCTGCACCGTTTATCCTCAGTAGGGTTGCGGGGTTGCTAGAGCCCATATCAGCTGTCTTCGGGCAGTGGGCAGGGGACACCCTGAACTGGTTGCCAGCCAGTCGCAGGGCACACAGAGACTGACAACTCACTCGCTCATTCGTACCTAGGGACAATTTGGACCGGCTAATTAACCTGACATGTATGTTTTTGGAATGTGGGAGGAAACCGGAGTCCCCGGAGGAAACCCACGCAAGCAAGAGGAGAACATGCAAACTCCACATAGGAAGGTTCGATCTCATGACCTAAGAACTGTGCCACACACGGCTAACCACTGCGCCGCTGTGCTGCCTTTGATTGATCAAACATTTGACAAATAAGGTAGTTTACCGTGAAACCCTATTTAGTGACACACATACATATATACACCGGGGGTCAGTAACCTATTTAACCCAAAGAGCCATATAAGCAAAATTATTATTCAAAACATGTATTTCTCTTATAATTTTTTTTGGAGCGAGCCACACCATATATTTTAAGACAAAATTCAACAAAATCACCAAACCTGCTCTCCAGACAAAAGGTAATTCTTCAGCACATTTTATTTCACTGTGTGACGTTTGATAATTTGATCAAATCCATGAAATCATTATAATGCCAGAGCCTGTGTCCCAAATGGATATCAAAACACCACTTTGTCTCCCTCTTGAAGTGACTTTAGAATGTTGAGGCTCCGTCTGACTCCCATCTTTGTCCTAAATGATGGTTTCAATTTTATTACAAGGGGCAAGCAAAGTTCTTTTGTAAAAATGTCATAAATAACTGCAAACAAAGATGTATGTATTTACCTTCAGTGCTGATGGCGCTAAGCGAGGACAAAATTGTGCGCGCTCCCTGAGTACACCTCCGCCCATTCCTACCGCCCACCCAATCAAATTGCTCTAGGTGCTTTGCTAGAGCTTCTGGATAAAAAGTTTGTTTTTGGTTAAAGATTGTTCAGTTGCTTTCTAACATAAAGTGTCTCAACAATAAACACAGACTGTGTAAAGAGCTTCCACATGAAGGATTATTAATGGGCTTTATAGCCACAACAGAGTCTGTGTGACACCTCGACTGCAAAGTGTAGTTAAAAATGTGTCCTCTATACACTGGACCGAACCCTCAATGCATCAGTGTTTTGGTGTTGCATGTGCCTCAATTGGATCTGCATGTTGCAATGTATAAAATAATTGAACATCTTCTGTTTTATCTTAGAGCCATATGTTCAGGGATACATACTGTATGCATTTTCACCGGATTCTACAGTATATAAGGCGCGCTGGGTTATAAGGCGCACTCTTAAATTTCTGGACAATCTGGTGTATGGAAGTGCGCTTTATAGTCTGGAAAATACAGTACTTTTTTCTATTTGGGTTATGGTGAGAGGGTGTGTCCAACACAGTTGAATTCAATTTGTAGGTCTTTCTCTATCAGTGGCACTGTTGTCTTGCAACAACCATTTACAGATATTTGCAAATAATTTGTGACATGAATTATGAATGATAAAACTTTCCTTAGCACAGACGGCACGATAATTTGTGCGCTGCGACAGCACATACAAGTCTCACTGACAAACTTTTGACTTGTTTCACTTTTTCACTTGGACACATGCAAAAAAGCCTTCTGTGCTTTTGAGCACAGTCCAACGAGAATACAAACATTGCATTTTGAAGTGGGAGCATGGCCTGAGGGTCTGCACCCAGACATGTCCAGACTGGCAGACTGTTGTGACTGCAGCGCAAACACCATCAATAATTTCCCAACATGGTCCGAGCTTGTTCATCCCTGCGCTGCCTTTGTGCATCTAAACACAAAAAGGATGAATGTATGAACTGTAAATATTTTTCTTGGTTTTATGTAAATAGTTTGAAAATCACATCATTTTCTATGGTAATTTTTGGGGTTAAATAAGGTCAATTATAAGATTACATACTGCATATTGTTAAACCATGCATGTCTATTTCTACATACTCCCTGTATTTTAAACGGTCTTTGGGGAAAGAATTAACGAACCTTGTTTTTTGTTAGACCAATTTAGTCTTGCCCATTTTGGCTCTAACCTGGATCGTCTTGGTCACTGATAGCAGACGCCGTATTCTACATACTCTCTACATCAGTGGTGGGAGTCAGGGCTTGCAAGGCCTTCCCTGCTTGCCTAAAAATATCTGAATCACATGATGTTAATGATATTTTGTCTATGAATACTTATTATACAATTCCAAATTGTCTGACTGCTTCCTTTCATTTCCTTTTCTATTTGTTGGTGTTCTTTTATATCTAAGCATTTAACCAATCACATTTCAGTTATTACTTGTTGCCAGGGTAAGAAATCTTTTCATAGTCCTCCAAAATCAGCTCTGCAGGCCGTGAGACATAGCATCAGCGTTAATAAAGCTGTTGGGTTAGCCAATCAGATTTCAAGATGGCGGAGTAAGCCCTTCTCGAAGGCCAAACGAAATATTATCGGTTTCACAAACTATGACTGGCAAGGGCATAGTAACTGAACTATCAAACTGTTGAACTGATTTTTTTTCAACTCTAAATCGAATAAAACCTATGGCAGAAAAGGGACAGGCTGAACTTTTAGCGTTAGCTTCAATGGTGATAGAAAGTAACTTCTCTATGGAACTAAAATGCATACATAATCTGTATGTTAAAGTAATTATGAAATCATCGTGAGGAAAGAAATAATGAATTTTGTGCTCAAATAAAAAATATGTCTGGTGAGTAAAATGTGGCTTTATTCTAAAATAATAGCTCAATTTTATGAGGTTGCTTTTTTATATGTGTTGCAGCTGCAGCTGCCATAAAATAGCCTTACAATAGTTATTCAGGGTTAGACTTATTCAGACATTGCAGTACCAAAGGCCTAGGTGTGAAATGCACAGCTTGTCACTGCTGTCTTACTGTGAGGAGCCGCGTTGCGATAGTAAAATTTAGTATTGACAAAAAGGGAAATTGCAGTGATTGATAAGAGGAGCAAGTGGCTGAGGTTGAACAGGGATATTGTTGTGCATTTGTTTGGTAAATAAATAAAGTTGATAAACAAATTATCTTTGTTTTTAAAATAAATACTCTGGCTTGCATTTTTAAGGATTATTTTCGCTGAGTTAGGGGAATTGCAATCATTAATGAGGGGAGCGGTTTGCTGATGTTGATGCATATGGTCAAACCGTTATCTACGTGTATATTGTGATATTAGTGGACCTTGTGTGTTCAAGCAACTAATGATCTTAGTTTTTACCTTACGAAGATCCATTTCAGAGAGCCCACTCCACTGGTAGCCAAAATATTCCATCGAGTTATTTTGTCTGAATCATTACTGACATGTAAGATAGACATAAAATTATCTAAATGTAGGAAAGCAGCAATTGACCTTCCCTTGATGAACATATGTTAACGCGCTGTGTTAATTGTGTAGCTGCCGTTTTTTTGCGGGTACTTGTATTGCTCCGTTACGGTGACTTTTACCTGTTAACGCTGTGTTACTTGCTGCACATCTTAGAGCGTGTGTTTGTTATTCTAACATTGAAAACACTTTCTGTGTTCTGTCTTTCTTTGTATATATCTCATGTTTCAATGTGGGCAAATGCTGCTTATAGTCAGGTGTCACGGTCGCCTTGGTGACCAGTCTGCCCCGCCCCCTGGGCAACAGCTGAAAGCAATTCCACTAATGGTGGGTCTGTATTTAAGGCTGCATGGTGGGCTCTGCGGTTGCGGGTTCATTACTACTCATTATTCACAATCCCGGTCTGTTATGCCTTGTCCTGTTTTAGTCTGTTATGCCTTGTCCTGTTGAGTTCGTGCCGGAGGAACTCTGTATTGTTCTGTTTTGCCTCGGAGTATTGGGCGACTTTTATTTTATTAAATAAAACCTATGGATCGTCAACGCATTTGAGTTCTCCCTTCATGCCTCCTGCCTCCGTTCTGGTCCGGTCACCTTCCACGCCACCACGTCTCGTGACAGAATGAACCAGCCAACAAATAGAACTCAGCGAACGATCCCAGCGCGACATTGGGGAGAGCTGGAGTGCGCAGTTTGGCAGGCGCCTACTGAGTTGGCCTTCCCTGCCCGTTCGAACCACGGCCCCGCCCGTCGTGGCCCTTGCTGTGCCTCGAATGGGGTCCCAGGAAGAATTGACGCCTGCCTGCCCGACTCCCGTGCCGATTGCCTGCTATTCCCTCTCCGCTGCGTGCAAGTCCGACTCCGACTCCGCTGCCCGTCGGGCCAACTCCGACTCCGCTGCCCGTCGGGCCGACTCCGACTCCCAAGCCTGCCTGTTCGACTCCCAAGCCTGCCTGTTCGACTCCCAAGCCTGCCTGTTCGACTCCCAAGCCTGCCTGTTCGACTCCCAAGCCTGCCTGTTCGACTCCCAAGCCTGCCTGTTCGACTCCCAAGCCTGCCTGTTCGACTCCCAAGCCTGCCTGTTCGACTCCCAAGCCTGCCTGTTCGACTCCCAAGCCTGCCTGTTCGACTCCCAAGCCTGCCTGTTCGACTCCCAAGCCTGCCTGTTCGACTCCCAAGCCTGCCTGTTCGACTCCCAAGCCTGCCTGTTCGACTCCCATGCCTGCCTTGAGTCTCCCTGTACTGATTTTGTTCAGTCTTTCCTGTCCTGTCTTGTCTGTTCTGAATCTGTTCCCCCCTGAGTCTGACTCTTCTGAATCTGTTCCCCCCTGAGTCTGACTCTTCTGAATCTGAACCCCCTGAGTGCGACTCTTCTGAATCTGAACCCCCTGAGTGCGACTCTTCTGCATCGGCCTGACCTGAGTGCGACTCTTCTGCATCGGCCTGACCTGAGTGCGACTCTTCTGCATCGGCCTGACCTGAGTGCGACTCTTCTGCATCGGCCTGACCTGAGTGCGACTCTTCTGCATCGGCCTGACCTGAGTGCGACTCTTCTGCATCGGCCTGACCTGTTTACCTGTTCTGATTCTGCTCTGATTTTGCCTGTCTGTTATCCCCTGTCCAGCTTGCCCGCCGGACCCCCCCCTGCCGAGCGCCGATTCCGATCCGCCCGACGCAGATGGTGCCTGCCTCTCCCCGTTCCTGCGTGTTCGGAGGAGGGAGCGGGGTTGCCCCAATCGTGAGCGTCGAACCATTCCGGGGCGTGAGGTTGTAATTTTTTCTTTTTTGGGACCTCGGGAGCTGTCCCTTAAGAGGGGGGCTCTGTCACGGTCGCCTTGGTGACCAGTCTGCCCCGCCCCCTGGGCAACAGCTGAAAGCAATTCCACTAATGGTGGGTCTGTATTTAAGGCTGCATGGTGGGCTCTGCGGTTGCGGGTTCATTACTACTCATTATTCACAATCCCGGTCTGTTATGCCTTGTCCTGTTTTAGTCTGTTATGCCTTGTCCTGTTGAGTTCGTGCCGGAGGAACTCTATATTGTTCTGTTTTGCCTCGGAGTATTGGGCGACTTTTATTTTATTAAATAAAACCTATGGATCGTCAACGCATTTGAGTTCTCCCTTCATGCCTCCTGCCTCCGTTCTGGTCCGGTCACCTTCCACGCCACCACGTCTCGTGACAGTCAGGTGCGGGTTCATTGTATACAAACTTTTTTCCCCATTCAAAAATGTATTAGGTACAGTTTATATTCCAAAAATATGCCAGGAATTTTAGTTAGTGTTGGGAATGATGCATTACAAAGTAAGGCTTTCCTTAGAACGCCATTTCTTTTCCTGGTCACTAGTACTGTAACAAATTTTTGATAACATTTCGTAATTTAACTGTCTTTTCAACATGGTGCGTAACATCTCTCATTAGCCGTACCGCTTATCCTCATTAGGGTCGCGGGGGGGCTGGAGCCCATCCCAGCCATCTCTGGGCAGTGGGCAGGGGACACCCTGAACTGGTTGCCAGCCAATCGCAGGGCACACAGGGACAGACAACTCATTCGCTCATTCACACCTAGGGACAATTTGGACCGGCCAATTCACCTGAAATGCATGTTTTTGGAACGTGGGAGGAAACCGGAGTGCCCGGAGGAAACCCACGCAAGCACGGGGAGAACATACAAACTCCGCACAGGAAGTCTGGAGCTGGATTTGAACCCACGACAGGTTCCCATGACATGAACTGTGCCGCACAAGCGCTAACCACTGCGCCGCCGTGCTGCCCTGGTGCGTTACAATGTCTTGCAATTTGATGGTTCTTTCTCTGCTCACAAAATAATGTCCAGCTCTCAATCAGCCAGCAACACAAGGCTGAATACAACTGAAAAGGGTAGGCGTGTACCTACAAAATATAACTGAGGACATTTTTGAGTGGTTGAAGTGATGGAAGACAACAGACAAAATGGATATTGAGTGTCTCGGCTAAGGGTAAGTTTGCAAGCTCTCAGGATTGCACAAGCCAAGAAATATGAAGGATTTGCTGCTTCCACGGGTTGGTGTGCACATTTTCTTGTATTTATTTTATTATGTGGCTAATTTTAAACAATTATAGGGGGTCGGTTTTGAAGTGAGAGTATACGGTAATTTGTAACTAAATGGTTAATTTTAGAGTAACGCGGTACTGTTGGGTGGCAGTACTCTGGGGGTTAACACTAATTTCTGGTTTTCAGTAACACGCCCAACACTGGGCGTGATGTAGAACCGCCGCGCTCCATGTTCTCGCATCGGCTGCACTTTGCGAGCGGCCATCAAACGGCATAAGTGAGGTAGGGCTAAGAATAGATGAGAACAGCCTCTTACATAATGCCAGCATGCAGCAATGCATCCTGGGACAGGATGGCATTTGCTTTGCCAAGTCGCTGAGAATCGGCTGCTCGTTGTATTTTTAAATTACAGCATGATAAACAAACTGACTAACAAACATACATTATGTTTTACATGTTCTTTGCATATTAATTTAAAAATGACTATTCATAAAAAAATAAATACCTCATTTACTCGCGTGTAGCACGCACTAGTTTATAATGAGCACATTTATTTTTTTGATGATGAATTTGTTTAACTTTTTCTCAGCTCAAACTAAGCATTGTAGGTCACAAACACTATGTGGAGATCTATAACTGTATTTGAATCCGGGATCACGGCGATGAGAGTGCCGTTTTTAAAAAGAAGTGCGCATTATGTATGAATAAATACGGTATTTGTTTAGAGATGTCACTGTCTAAAAATAAGTAAATAATTGACGAGTGCAGTCCACTTAGTTTTAAAGCTAAAAATAATCTAAAACTTATCGGACATGCCAGAATTCTTTAGCTTCTTGTGCATGAAAAGTTTTAGCACTTATGGAAGGGCCGAATAAAAATTGACCTACAAGCCAAAGGCAGGATTGATTGAATTTTGAACATTTTTTAAATAACGCATTTCGTCTAGTGCAGGGGTCACCAACCTTTTTGAAGCTGAGAGCTACTTTTTTTTACTTATTGGTTGATATACATTTTTTAAATAACAAAGTGTGTTAACAATATTTTGTAACTATGTTATTACCATCTATTCATGCATTAACTTTTGCTTAACAAGGGTCGGGTTGCAGCAGGGAAGCTCCGATCTTCCCATTTCAAGCCACTTCATTGAGCTCATCTGACTGGATCTCGGGGTTTTCTCAGGGTAACATAGAGACGTAGTCTCTCCAGTGTGTCCTAAGACATCCCTTGGGGCCCTTGTGGGTGGGACATCCTTATCAGATGCCTGAGCCAACACAGCTGGCTCCTCTGAACGTGGAGTAGAAGTGGCTCTACAATGAGTCCATCTCGTAAGACCGAGCTTCTCACCCTATCTCTAACGGAGAGCCCTGCCACCCTGCTAAGGAAACTCATTTCAGTCACTGGTATCTGAGACCTTGTTCTTTTGGTCTTGACCCACAGTTTGTGACGATAAGTAAAGGTCGGAATTTAGATCGACCGGTAAATCAGCTCCTTCTTCTCCACGACAGACCAATACAGGAACACATGACAGCAGACGCTGCACTAATTTATCTGTCGAATTTCTGTCTCATTATACCCTTGCTGGTGAATAAGTCCTCAGGATACTTGAACTCCTCGACTTAGGGCAGGATCTCATCCCCAACCTGGAGAGGGCATGGCTGAGAACCATTGTCACGGACGCTGAGGTGATGATCCCTATCCCGGTGGCTTCGCACTCGATTGCGAACAGCTCTACTGAGGGTTAAAGATCACTGCCTGAGGAAGCCAACAGCACCACATCAACTGCAAAAACGCAGTGATGCAATTCTGAGTACCCCAAACCAGACCGCTTCAACAACAAGACAGTGCCTAGAAATACTATCCATAAAAAGTTATGAACAGAATCTCTGACAAATGGCAGCCCTGGCGAAGTAATTACCAGGTTGTTATGATTAGACATTAAGTCAACTACTTAAACATAGTTTCAGTTAGAAATCAAATTTACTAAAATAAAAAAACACTGAAGGCAACATCATGGTAATTATAGTCTGCTTTTTTTGTTCTGTGAGAACAAAACAAATTGCCAGTTCTGGATGCAACAACCTAAAATAGCCTTAGATGCTGTGGCTCCCAGCATGAGCGTTGTCAGGCACAGTGGGCGAGAGAATATTGTCGACAGACCCATGATGAGACAAAAATATATCCGCTATAGAGTCTGATAATTGTCGTTTTTCTCCATATGTCAGTTAAAATCAGAACAAAAATCTATAAATGTAGGTGCCTTTTGAAAAAATATTACAGTAAAAGTGTGATGAGTTTTTATCATTTTATTTGTAAAATTATGTTTGTAATACATCATGCTGGGGAAAAGAAAAGTCTGTCCCATATTGCTGATTTTAAACTAAAAGTGATAAAGGCAGCTGAAGAAACAAAAATCCAAGTGCAACAAGAAAGTTTTTGTAAATGAAAACAGTGTTGGACTGAAAAGGAAACGTCACTGGAAATTGCACCTACAGTCAAACGTGCAAACAGCTGAGTAAACTGAAATAGCAAGCGATGGAAAAGATCTTATATAATTGCAGACCATTTACCACTTACCCTTTTCGAGTGGTTTGAAGTCCAGAGACCAAATGGATATAGAATGTCTCGGCTAAGTTTCTGTTTGCGAGCTCTCAAGATAGAACAAGCCAATAAATATGATTCCACAGGTAGTTGTACACTTTTTTCCTTCAGTAGTGTCCATTTTAAAGCAGTGCTAGGGGGTTTGTATATTTGTAATGTGGGCTTATATGTGAGTATTTACAATAACGTGTAACTAGATAGTTAAGGTAGTAGCTTTTGGTGTCATTCCTCAGATAGTAACTGAATTACTTTTTAAATGAAGTAACCAGTAGTGCCCAACACTTCATACACATGTACACTGTAAACGTACTCCAAAAATCTGGACTGAATTTGCTTCTATTCGTGTAAATAAAAAACTGTGCACTTTTATGCAAACCTTAACCTATACATATATTATGTAATTCCATGTTATTTGTTAACAATAACTTCCCATTTATAACAGTAAATCAAACAACACACACATCCAGTTTTTATGTCAGCTCAAAATGCAGCTTACACTCGTTGCCCAATCATCACGCCCCGTTTTATTTATGTTCATCAATTGGCTGCAAGAAGATGCGGAAATTCAATCTGGGCGCAGAGAGGAAGTAAACAAGGGAGGTAGTGATGGCACACTGATAAACGGTGAGGAGTGAGCTAACTGCTGTGGGAAGAACATGCACGAAATTCTTCTCCTGTTAGCCCTGTGCTCCTAAGAACAGGTTGGGCGGATCGCTCCAAATAATTATATTATCAATACTAAGCAAGTACTTGGATCGGATAGATACTATTGTCCTTGGATCGATACGTCATTCCTCAACCACTTTCCCCAAAGCGGTGCTTCTCTGTGAAAATAGCGCAGCCCTTCTCTTTCTTAGCCAGCGCCCTTGGCGATGCTCTAAATTTATTCCTGAGTGTGTGACTGACAGCACAGTTTTAGCAATTCTCCCTACTTGGCCTGCTGCTGAATCCTGCCTTCCAGGCAGAAGAGAGGGTCATATCCGTTCGCCCACAGCTACAAGCTCAAAATGACACAGGAAAAAACAGGAAGCGCAGCAGCGTGTGTACATTTTTTACAACTACCAAAAGGACAATGCCAGGTATCATATGTGTGGTACCATGGTCTACTATTGCGACACCACAAATATACATAAACACATGAAAACAATTCTCCCTGCAGAGTGCCAAGTTTCAAACAAAAATGTAAACATGTTGCTTTTACTGAAAAAAAACCCCACCAACAACAACTGGCAATCCATTATCATTATGGCAACAGAGTCACTGAGCGACAATTTGTCAGGGCAGACCAGAACAGAGCAGGAGACCCCAGAGCGTTCGTTACAAGTCTTTTATTTGGGGAAGCGTACAGGGTTAGCGGGAGACGCGATGACCGTCGAACGTCAGCAGCAGCAACGCCGTGAAGACAACTTCGGAAGATATAGCCAATCGTAGCGTGGGATGGAGGCAGGTCGAGTTTACCAGGACTGGAGAGAAGATCGTAGCGTTGGACGGAAGCAGGTCGAGTTTACCGGGACTGAAGAGAAGATCGTAGCGTGGGACGGAAGCAGGTCGGATCGGAGGCAGAATCAGGTAAACAAGAAGGCACATGTAATCGGGAGAGTCATACGGGGTACAGAAGTAATCCTCCGACGAAGAGGTCTCCGCGTAGCATGCTTAACAAGGGAACATGAACCAATCAGGAAGCGCATTCCAGCGCGCCAGATGATTACCCCAGGTGGCTCCACTTAGGTAATCATGACAGAACCCCCCCCCCCTCAAGGGACGGCTCCAGAAGTCCCCCAGGAAAAAAAATAAACCCAAGACACGTCACAGGGAAACACAGGTAATCCAGGAGAGTCAACTCAAGACGGGCAGAATCAGACAGGACAGGCAGAATCAGAACCGGCAAAAACAGGACAAGCAGAATCAGAACCGGCAAACAGAGCAGGCAGAAAGGACAGAATCAGAACAGGCAGAATCAGGACCAGCAGCGGAGTCGGACTGGCAGGCTGGAGAGTCGGACAGGCAGGCCGGGGAGTCGGACAGGCAGGCAGGGGAGTCATTGCGCAGTCATAAGGCCGATGGGGTGGCAGGGAAGAGGCCTTAGCTTTACTGAAGACCTCCCGTAGGTGGTTGTAACAAACTGGGACCTTGGACAGATTGGGTGAAGCCCTTGTGGAAGTAGAGTGACCCGGGTCAGGAGCGGCTCGCAGACAGGTTTGGTGACAGTCCATGCCCCATTCCAGTATCGACCCAGTGTGCCAGTCGAAATGGGGGTTGTGTTGGACCAACCATGGATGACCCAGAACGAGGGGTTGGCTCGGGGAGTGAAGTAAATGGAATCGGATCTTCTCTCGGTGATTTCCAGACAACTGTAATTCTATGGGTTCAGTTATTTGAGACACGGTGCCTAACAGGTGACCATCTAAAGCCCGAGCTGATACTGGATTATGAAAAAAAATAGAATTGAATTGTCTTTACGGGTCTAGCGTCTTTGGGAGCAGATACAAGGACTGAGTTCAATCGGACGCCCCTTACGTCCGACGAGCGTTGGCCTTTTACCGGACAGGTGGCCACGCGATGTCCCTTGCCACCGCAGTATAAACATAATTGATTAACAAACCTTCGCTGGCGTTCCTCGGGGGAAAGAGAGACCCGGTCCACCTCCATCCTTTCTTCGATGGGGATGACCGGGACCTGGTCCACATCCATCCTTTCTACGATGGGGCTGAACGGAACCCGGGGGCTCGGTACATTATTAGCTTCTTGAACTTGCCTGGTGACGGACTGGCTGGGACCCTCCCACTCTCGGCGTCTCGCCTGAACTCTACGGTCGATCCGGGCGGTCAAGTCAATAGCTTCGTCAAGTGTTGCCGGAGGAGCGTGGGAGACTAATTCATCCTTGAGATAACCGGACAAACTGTGGAGGTAGGCGTCGACCAGCGCCTCTTCATTCCAATCACTTTGTGCTGCTAGCGTACGAAAGTCGACAGCATAGTCGGCAATGGAACGTCTCCCCTGGCGGATGTTCATGATCGAACGGGCGGCGTCGACCGATGAGGAACCAGAGTCAAAGACCTTAATCAGCTCTTGAGCCAAGAGGTTGAATGATTTGCACGCCGTAGCACCTCTCTCGTAGGCGGCCATTCCCCAAAGACGCGTTCTTCCCGTGAGGTGATTAATGGCAAACGCTACCTTAGCTGCTTCCGTAGCAAAATTGCGGGGCTGGAGATCAAATATTAATCTACAATTTACTATGAATGGGCGGATCTGAGCGGGATCTCCCCCAAACTTTTCTGGCGCGCCCACTCGCGGCTCAGCGAATCCTGCGCTGAATGAACTGGGAAAGGCCGAAGGTGGCCTGTCAGTGTTGGGCGCCGATGAAGTGGCTTGATGGGTCATTACTTTGGAGAGATAGGACCAGTCCCGACCTAACTGATCCCACTCGAGCCGTAACTGACTCACTTGCTTAGCCAATTTCGCAACGTCGGAAATGACTTGCCGAACTGCACATTCTAAAGGGGGATTGGGCTGCTGGTTCTGGCTTTCATAGTCGTCAGGGGGCAGATGTACGAACGCAGGGTCCATTCTGGTCGGAGGATTCTGTCAGGGCGGACCAGAACAGAGCAGGAGACCCCAGAGCGTTCGTTACAAGTCTTTTATTTGGGGAAGCGTACAGGGCTAGCGGGAGACGCGATGACCGTCGAACGTCAGCAGCAGCAACGCCGTGAAGACAACTTCGGAAGACATAGCCAATCGTAGCGTGGGACGGAGGCAGGTCGAGTTTACCAGGACTGGAGAGAAGATCGTAGCGTTGGACGGAAGCAGGTCGAGTTTACCGGGACTGAAGAGAAGATCGTAGCGTGGGACGGAAGCAGGTCGGATCGGAGGCAGGCAGGCAGAATCAGGTAAACAAGAAGGCACATGTAATCGGGAGAGTCATACGGGGTACAGAAGTAATCCTCCGACGAAGAGGTCTCCGCGTAGCATGCTTAACAAGGGAACATGAACCAATCAGGAAGCGCATTCCAGCGCGCCAGATGATTACCCCAGGTGGCTCCACTTAGGTAATCATGACACAATTGACACTTTATTCGCGTCACTTAATTTCTAAGATATTGTGCAATGAAAGGAATCACAGTTATCTAATTAACATTCTAATACAGTATTTGTATTGTCGCAACATTGCTGCTTTTTTGGTTTGACTCTTTTATATTTTGTTCAAAACAGGTGTAATAGAAATATTTCTTTTTTCATATATACATTTTTGATGCTTGGAATGTAGTTTAATAAAAACTGAGAACTTTTAGTGGTTAAAGTTTGATTGTTCAATGATGATAAGATTTCCAAGCAAAACATATCGGTATCGGATCAGTAGCGATCGGCACTATCAAGTATCTTCTTTGATCTGATCGATACCAAGACTTTGAAACGTAGCCGAGAAGGTACCAAAGAGTCAGCTATTCTCTTATTCTCAGAGTAATGTTTCGTTTACTCTTTTAGTAAGGACCTTTTTGCATGTAACCTCCAGTTGCACTGACACTACGGCATGCCTGGTGCAAATATTTGAGGTGGTAGAAAGCACACATAGGCTACGTACAATTAACTGCCAGTGCCAGGGTTTAAATTTGCAAATATGTTCATATGGTATCCAATATTAAGTGCTCTTGATGTGCAAGAGAGAAAGAGTATCATAGACGCAATGATTCCCATTTTTAAATATATGTAGTTTATGATATATATCATCTATGTGTAGCAACATTATTTTCAATGCAAATGTAATGTTTGTAATGAGGTATTCTACATTAAACAATACGTATGTGTATTTGTTGATACAATTCAATTACATTTTGTTACACTAATAAATTACATTAGGCAATTTGTGGGCAACCGTTACACTGATGTGGTCTCAGTAAAAATTAGTTTGACTCCCTTGCGTGAAAAAGACACATACAAATTTTTAATCCTGTCTACAGCCATTACTTTCACAGAATGGTTTGGGTTCCTCTTTGCCCAGTGCCCTGCACCTTTAATGACATTTGGTTAAGTTGTTCTACTAATTAGCTAAGAGATAGCAAAGAATACCTGATCTTCCTTGAAGGGACTGAGTGACGTCCCCTCAAGCAGAGTTAACTTGCCGTTTCAAACGTCAATACAAGTAAAAATCCCCCATGGCATTTTGGTAAATATGCACAGGAGATTATTATTTGGTTGGTTGGCAATCCTTTATAGATATTCCCAAATTCTTAAACGAGAGAGAGAGAGAGAGAGAAAGAGAGAGAGAATTCCTATTATTTTTACGGATTCGGCATTTTTAAGACAGCCTGTCTCGTCTTCAACTTCCTCAGTTGTTATGTCATGTGAAGAGCACTGCGTGTATGCTAGTCACCATATTATTTTACGTGTTCATTAGTTAAAGCGGTTCTGAGTGTTTTAAGTTTAGGTAGTAGGAAATGTCTGGGAGTTGTGTTGCATGCGGGTGCAGTAATGGTGCAACAAAGGGCAGGCATCCAAAACTGTCAAGAAAACACTGAAAACTGTGGTAGGGTGGTGTATTTTGTCAGTCAAACAGCGGGGCGGGCACATGAATCAGTATGGCACAGCGACAGCGAGCTTTTGGCGGCTTTACATTGAAAATACGTTCATCAATTAAATCTGACTTTTAGGAAATTCAGAAGAGCGCAAAGAAATGGTGATCACCAGCGAGTGGTCCGTGGATTGTTATCGGGTCCATTAGAAGACTGGGCCAGCGTCCAGAATAAAAAAAAGTTTGTCGGGGCTTCAGGTCCTGTCTACTGCGGCTGGGCCACATAACAAGTCCCACAAGCCACCTGTGCCAGATCGGTATCCAACCAACACCACATCTATTACGTATGAAACCGATAGCTTGGAGCTACATTCAGAATAATTGTATTTTAATGATCACAGCAGCCTGGCTCAATCCGAGGGTACCAAATACTAGCGTGCAGCTAACGAACCACTCTCTAAATGGCTTTCTTACACTGAAAATAGAAGCCCTCCAATTTCATTATACTCTTGTATAAAGACAATTAAGAACATTCATTCAACTGCAATTCTTTGTTCTTTTTTTTCTTTTGTAAATCTATAGTTGTTATTTTGTTACAGCCGTATACTCAGTAAGAACAGCATCTCGGGGGGAGGTTTTAACCTTGGGGGCTTTGATTTGGATTTTCGCAGGTTGTTTGGTCTGCATTGACTGTGATAACCGAGTGATTAGTGTACCTTTAAGGACGTTCAAGACGCCAAAAAACGTCGTGATCATCCAGCATAACAGTTTCATCTCAGCTTTGTCCGGAAATAACAAGACGAGACAAAAGCGGTGCAGACACAAACGCCGCGGGCTTTTCGCAAAGCACTTCAAGTGGCTCTAGAAGATTACATTAACTCCAGCAAATGGATTTAAAAACTTCACTTTACTGCAACAGAAAATGCTACTGCCAGAAGCAATTAAGTGTCTTTACACATCCATGCACACAGAGTTCTGCACATAGAGGTACATGATGATTCCTGCTCACAAATTGCATTGACAGTAAAAGATAAACAAATGAATAGCAATTGTCAGATTCCTGCGCAACCTGTAATGTCCATTACAAAATACACCATTAATTGTGGTGATACCTGAAGACTGTTCTTCTCTTAAAACTCAAGTGCAAATGTATACTTCCACTTACTGTCTTAATTTATCCCCAACACTGATTCTGTCACTTTGATTGCAGCACTTAAAAGGGCCTGCAGAATCAGGACAATAATGTAACTCAAACTATATTTGCAAATAGAGGAGACCAAAACAATGATTGTATCTGCAGATTAAAGAAAAATCTAATCATACAGTAGTCTAAGATTTTATACCTTGACTATACATGAGGAAAAAATACAATATTTTTTATTATAAATCAAAAATCATTTAATAAAATGATTATTTACAATATTTTTTCCTCATATGCTTTTATAAATAAAATGCAGGCAGACATCTACACTTAAGGATTTTATTTTATTTTGTATTTGTTCATCAATTAATTATTTCAATTAAATGTTTTTGTAATATTTGGAATAAAAGACAAGCAATATATAGTGGCCCTCTTTTAAGCACTAAATCTTAAATTCTTTTTTTACACATTTGGGAAGACCAGGTTGAGAGTACCATGGGACATGTTAACAAAGTTTTGGAACTGTCAAATGAGTATGAAATTACCTGTAGCATCAAATAACAGGTATTTTAGGTTAACAAATAAACATGACTTGACTTAATTATAGTCCGTAGTTTGCAATAGTCTGTGGTCAGTGCAGCCCCTGAGTATTCATGTGATTAAGGGCTATACAAATAAACATGACTTGACTTGACTTGATAAATATTGTGATAAACAAAATAATAACATTAAAAGAAATAAAACACTGGGGACAAGAGTGGCACCAATAAAACATTTGTTTTCTATGAGTAGCACTTTTTTACCGTCATATAAATTGTCATTATATTTATACGCTTTTCGTTAGGTGGGATGAATTAAAAGCTTGGCGGGCTTCATGTGGTCCGCGGGCCGTAGTTTACCACACTCTGAACTGTGTATTTCTTTAACCAACCACAGTTAAATTCCAGCTAACGCAGCCTCCCAATGCGGAGTTTGCATGTTGAACCCGCGCCTGCGTGGGTTTTCTCTGGGCACTCCGGTTTCCTCCCACATTCAAAATAGCATGCGTTTCACATTAGGTCCAAATTGTCCCTAGGTGTAAATTAGCGAGTGAGTTGTACGTCTCTGTGTGCCTTGCAACTGGCTGGCAACCAGTTCAGGAAAGAGGTTGACTGATTATCAGGCAGGGCTATTATCGGCATCGATATTTGGGAATTTGGCATATATTGGTATCGGCATAGGCATTTTTTTCATTCAACGAGACGACCATTAAGTCTCATGCAGCTGAGACTCCCTCTCTTTCTCGTACTCTTCCCCTCCTCCCTCCTGCTACCCACCCCATGACTTCTGATTGGATAAGTGAATCGGGCAGAGCCAGTGAAGCAGGAGAGAGAGCGCAGAAGCTTAGCTAACCTGACCCGACATGTCTGGATCCATGATAAAAAAAAGGTGTTTGCGATTGAGGGACCCCTAAAAAGT
The DNA here is from genome assembly GCF_059441175.1 of Urocampus carinirostris. NCBI lineage: Eukaryota > Metazoa > Chordata > Actinopteri > Syngnathiformes > Syngnathidae > Urocampus > Urocampus carinirostris. The sequence goes on along the minus strand of NC_142362.1, from coordinate 35,675,049 downwards.
GTAGTTAACTTGTTTTAGGGCCTGGTCACAGAGCCGTTTGCGGCTGAATCACGGCCAGACGCTATTGGACGCTTTGAGATCGCCTTACAGACGAGATACAGCAGTGCTTAACACGCGGTCGGAAATTCGCGGAAGTTTTGCGCTGCTCAATACTTTAGAGCACGGGTACACAGCCTTTCACGGGCGCATCGAGGCTGAATCACGGCCAGAAATTTATGGCCGTGAAGCAGACGCTGTAGGGCGCTGTTGAACGCTTTGAGACCGCCATATAGACGAGATACAGCAGTGCTTTACTCGCGGTCGGAAATTCACACGCGGTTGGCCGCGCGAAAAAGTTTTGAGCTGCTCAAAACTTTGAGCACGTGTTAACCGCGGGCGGCACACGAGGTAATGACGCGGAAATGACGCGGAACGACGTGCTCTGGCCGCGGCCAGGGCGTGATTACACATGGGTAGGACGGGAAATTTCAGCGGGTAATCGTGGGTGGAGCATGGTAATAGCATGTTCTGCGCCTGTATCGCGGTGTTATTACGTGGTTGCGTAGGAGTCAGATTTGGGCACAACACCGGCTCGGGAGCTTTTATACCCGTGGTCCACACGGGAAAATGACGCGGAAATGACGCGTTGAGGAAGCGGAACAGTCGCCGGCGTCTGTTTTGCGGGCATACCACCGATGAACAGCGGGTTGGCCAATTTTGCGCATTTTCCATCGCGGGCAACCACGGGCAAAAAAAACCCGCAAAATTTTACCCGTGATACAGACGCAAACGGCTGTGTGACTGGGCCCTTAGAGAGGTACGTTCAGGTGGAGACACATGAATTAGCTCTTATCATAACATCAGTTCATCAATCAAGTGTGTGTGTTTGTGATTGAGAGAGAGCATAAAAATCACATTAAAACTAAAGGTGAAGTGATGAGCTTTTGTTAAACATTATTTGGTCAATCTGGCTTCAAAACAGGAGTGCCCACACTTTTCAATTTGCAAACTCCGATGAAATTTTATTGCACTTTTTTAAAGTTGATTTAGGTAATGTTGTTTGAATTTTATTTTATTTATTTCGGTTATTGTAAAAGGTTTCAGGGAGCTTTTTAAGTTTTTATGTACCGTATTTTTTGCACTATAAGGCGCACCTAAAAGCCTTTATTTTTTTCAAAAGCTGACCATGCGCCTTATAATACAGTGTGCCTTATTTATGGATCAATTTTAAAATTGCAAAGTTTTCCAACTAACTTGCAGCCGCCGACTCGATTTTCCCGTGAACGCCAAGTAGTACGCGGTGTATGCTGGGATTTATTTACCGGCGTTTCATTGGCTAACCAATGTGTCAATCATCATTTGAATCAATCACTATTGGCTAAAGTTATTCGGAGGTCAAGGGGCGGATCCTTTTTATCATTTACAGGCTGGCATTGGCTTAAACGGCAACACAAAGCCTGCAATTGGCCAAAACAACGGTGTATGCTGGGATTTATTTACCGGCGTTTCATTGGCTAACCAATGTGTCAATCATCATTTGAATTGATCACTATTGGCTAAAGTTATTCGGAGGTCAAGAGGCGGATCCTTTTTATCATTTACAGGCTGGCATTGGCTTAAACGGCAACACAAAGCCTGCAATTGGCCAAAACAACGGTGTATGCTGGGATTTATTTACCGGCGTTTCATTGGCTGACCAATGTGTCAATCATCATTTGAATCGATCACTATTGGCTAAAGTTATTCGGAGGTCAAGAGGCGGATCCTTTTTATCATTTACAGGCTGGCATTGGCTTAAACACAAAGCCTGCAATTGGCCAAAAAAAGATGAATGTTTATGGCACGTGGCTGACGGCATGGAGAAAGCATTTTTTTCTATTCTGTATTTGAAATTATTTTATTGTCCTGGATTTACTACCCTCACGGATATAAGAGGACATTGGCTGCACGTTATTATGAACACAACAACTTCGGTGAGCTACTTCGGGTTTTATATTGTCCCTGTATCTTGTTTCAGACTGAACTCGATGTTTCTGTGATAAGCGGTGCAGATAATGGATGGAATGGAGTGTCTATTTTTAAATTAAACTCAATTCCAAGTGTTTATTGTCATATGCACAGTAAAGTTGCGAGCCAAAATGAAAATAGAAACTAAGAAATGTTTGGCATTTCTTGAATCCCAAGACTTTAACCTTCCGAATGATACTTGAAATGACGCATTTAAGTGACATCGTACGGACACCGCATCCGCACGTGTCCACGACACGTATTTGCTTCTTTGCAAGCTTTGGGAATGTTAAGGGGGTAATCGGTTGGACTGAACTATCTGACTGTTTTGTCCACGTTCCCATTGTAGCGCCTTATAATCCGGTGCGTCTTATCTATGTCAAAAATTGGACCAAAAACTATTTTTTCGGGGTGCGCCCTATAACCCGGTGCGCCTTATAGTGCGGAAAATACGGTACCTTTACATGCCAAGCCTGATTTTATATTCTGCACTGTTGGTTTTTTGTTTAAGTGAAATATAGGTCATGTTAGTTAGGTTGAAATATTAATTAATTTACTGTAAAATACTTCAGAAAACTATTAAAGTTATACTTGAATAAATAATGAATATTCTTTGTTTCTTTTTGCATTATTAAAAACTAATTTTTAAGCTTTTACACCAAATGAATATCGGCTCAAAATATCGGCCTCCTCTCAATACTAATAATCAGTGTCAGTATTAGCCCTGAAAAACCCATATCGGTCGATTCCACGTTCAGGGTGCCTACTACCCGAAGATGCCTCGCATGGGCTCCATCACCCTCGTGACCCTACTGAGGATAGGCAGCGCAGGATATGGATGGATGGATGGTATGTGAACCTGTGTCCCATATTACTAAAAAGCCCCGCAACACATAGGATCTTTGAAATTTGCTTATGCCACTAGTTTCAATTATAGTTTCAGATTTGGGTGCAGCCGAAGTTTTAAGGCAAAATGTAACAAAACAGTTCAAACAATTAAAGTGTTTATTACCGTTTGCCCTTAGAAGTGGTTGTACTGTTTTACCTCAAGATTCGAGTAGTAATTATTTGTTCTCCAGGCAGTTTATAAGACATCAGTCTTAAAAATTGTTGTTATTTAAACAAAAGATATTAGTGGGAAAAAATACTGCCCCTTGGTTCCACTATTTTAAACTATTAAAGGGTGTCATTATTTTCATAATTGTTTTTTAAAATATTTGTATGAACAAAATCCAGGAAATTATACTAAACCATTACATGGTTATACTGATACATTTTATTAGCTAAGAGACATAGAAAAAAAATTGAGAAATAAACTAACGTCATGGATACTTTACTGTCATTAATGGTAGGAACACGCCAATAACGTTTTTGGCTACCCTTAGCAGCAAGAGGGCAGACAACCATGTCAGCTCCCTCTAAGTGAGGCTTATGTTCGTTAAAATACTGTAAGTACAAATTTTTCGACCTACGAGTATTTTCTCTTATTATTTAAATGTATATGTCGTTGTTGTTTTTTTTTAAAGAATGAAGTATAGTATTTTTTACAACTAGGTGGCACTAAATAATACGCAATATCCCTTGAAGTGTCTGAACATAAAACGGACGGAACTATATATGATGGAATTTTATCTTCCCCCCTTCTTGTGTTTATTTCATTTATCTATATTTTCTACTTTCACACAAATTTTCCTTTAAGGCCCCTTCACAAGGCTTCTTTTTTCCTCACGCTGAGGTTCTGATTTTTCCTTGCCCGCATGTTGTTTAAGATCAGGCGATGGTGTAATTGTAATCCTGTGCAGGCTATACAAATAAATGTGACTTGTCTATGTGACTTGACTCCTTTTTGTGTTTATTTCATTTATTTATAGTTTTGCTTTCACGTGTCACCGACTACAAAGATTGAATCAATTATCTTTTCCTAATTTGGAAAACCTCTGTAAAATTACTGAAACTAATTTCACATATAGTGATACCTCTAAATGCTGGAGTAATTTGTTCCCCGATCGTGCTCATACTTTGAATTGCTTGCCGCTTGAGCGATAAAAATAAGTAATAACCAACTAACCATCCGAGAAAAGCCTAAATAGTTATGGAAGACAGATTCATAATTACTACAAACGTGTCTAAACAGTGATTAAACATCATAATACTGTACCAGAAATAGGATAAAATTGATGACAATATAATGACCTTAAAACCCCGACTTTGGTTCAAAAAGCATCTTGTATCTCGAATTTGTGATATCTCTAGCAGCTCGTATCATTGTCGGTATTACTGTATTTTCTTTTCTTTGTACTGGAAATGGATGAAACATTTTTCATTTTTCATCCGTTTAAGAAAGAAAATACAAAAATAAAAAGATACATTATTAGGAGGGTAAGTAAGAGTACAAGTCTGCTGAGTCGTGAGCACAGTATTGTACCTCTGCTCAGCCAACCTGATGAGATAAAGGATACAACTATGTTATAAAAACAGTGTGTGCTTCTTAAAGAGGATACTTTCAGGACCATGTGGTGAAATCAGGTCAGAGCTTGAAGCAGGGTCCAGGGAAGGCTCTCACAGAAGCCACTCACAACTAATGTCTAAATTTCATTGCTATTTTTGCCTAGTGCAAGGCTAGCACAAAACGCGGTGTTACAGCACATTAGTAGGGTCAAATGCACACTGTATGCCATTACGTGCCACAACTAAGCAAGCTCAATATCAATTATGTAAGGGTATAGTAAAATACAATGCATCAGATGTGCGATTTCCATGCACCAAAGGTGTCTTGTGATTACAAAAAAGGATTTTTGCATTTAAAAATGTGATTGTACATACTGTATAAAAACAATTCTTGCGTGCGCTTGCAACAGATCCATATGTAATGTTTCCTATTGAATTTTGTGAGACTTTGGTTGGTGGACAATACAAGGGAGTCCGGTGGTATAAGAAAGCTTGATGCGGTTGAGGAAATGGTCGGACCGCTTTTTTTTGGCCACTTTTACCACAGAGGGGTGAATCAAGGAAGCAAGGTTTTGGGTGCTCTGAGGAAAGTGATGAGCAACCAGAGCATCATTACAGATGTTAAGAGAAGACTGTATGAGAGTGTGATTGTGCCGACTAAGGTGTATGGAGCAGAGACTTGGAGCCTGAATGCAGATTTGAGAAGGAAATTAAATGTTTTTGAGATGAAGTGTTTGAGGAGTATTTTAGGAGAGACAAGATTGGATAGATTGAGAAAAGAAATTGTGAGGGACAGAACTAGAGTATTAGTGCAACTGAGCAAGCGTTTGGATAAGAGAGTACTCGGTTGGTTTGGACATATGGAGAGGATGGATGAGGAGCGAATGTTGAAGAGGATCTACAGAGCAGAAGTCAATGGAAGGAGACCAAGAGGAAGGCCGCGATTGACGTGGATTGATGGTGTTATGAGTGCACTGCAGGAAAGAGGTCTAAATATAGTGGAAGCTCGAGCTCTTGTTGGTGATAAGAATGAGTGGAGAGGTGTTGTGAAAGGATAGTGCGATGTTTGGTCACGTTCTAAGGAATGGGCAGAGCACCTGTATGATGCGACAGGGGTAAACCAGTGAAAGCTGTCTGTCCCTGCTGTTGAACAGAAGAGTGTGTTGTGTCACCCTGACCCGAGTGACATGGCCGCTTTCTTGTGTCCAGTTTCCTCTGGAGGGACGAAAGCATGACCAACTTGGGTACCGAGGTGCTTAACATTTTTGGGTGTTTAGCCATTTGGGATGGCCATGGTCAAAACATTTTTGTTGTCGTGTTTTTTGCTACTTTTGCCCTTTTTTTTAAATTTTCTTTGTTTTTGTGTATGTGTTTGTCTTGCTGTCGGTCACCCCTCTCTAGGGATATGTCCAGGGTAGATAGACTGACAGACAGGCAGACAGGCAGATGGATGGATAGATAGATAGATAGATAGATAGATAGATGGATAGACAGAAAAGGTTGGGTACCACTGGTTTAAGGTACGGCTGAAGTCTATCTGAAATTGTCTTGATATTAGATTTTCAAAGAACTTCTATGTTAATGATTTTCCCTCTTGTTCGCAACAAAGGGACCATTATCCATAAAAATACTTTTCCTCTATTCAGTTGATTTTACTGTACAAATAGGCCTTCGGGTATGCTATGATAATAAAGCTTAATGAGTGCTCTGTGCTCAAGGCTAATGGCTGCAAACGCACCAAAAAGACTTAAGTGAGTCATTGAAATATTTTTGGGTGATGTTCTTCTGAGCGTAATATTGCTGTCTGTATGGCTACTTTGCAACAATGCAGTGGAGCGAACAAGACTCAAGGTTTAGATATTGCGGGACACAAAACCCATAACTGGCACTCACCTTGCATGCAAAAATTGAGCATTTTGGGGTCAGTGATGGTGCTGTTCGGGATCCGGTCCGGACCTCTTTTGCTCAAGCGGTTGTAGTTCCGCCGCCTCTTGGTCTCCCCCCACAGGTTGGAGCCTCCATGCATGCTGGGAATGTTGAGCACGGCAATTCCCTCCAATGAGGTGTTGCTCAGGTCTAATGGGATGCCGTCGCACTGAAACACATATGTAAGGCACATGTAAGTTTTTCATAAAAGTAAAGTAATCTAGCAAATTAAATAATTTATTGTATTTTCCGCTTTATAAACTGCACCGGATTATAAGGGGCAACCCCCCAAAACTTGTCTTTTTATACGCGGAACGCTCATAATTTAATTTATTGTTTCTGTGAAATAAAATGGGTGGGGGGAATGATGAGTAAATCTTTTATTCTGTTTTTACTATTAGACAGCTGCAAGAGTTTCCTGAGGTTGCTGGGATAGTTTGTTACGTTGACTATTATTGCGCACGATTGTCTGTCGTTTCGACTATTGTGCACTGTTTCACTGTCACTATTGGTCAATCGTGTTGCTGTCTTGGATTTCCACACCCCTCCGGGCTGATTTGCTTTTTGTGACCTAGTAAATTTAATAAAAAGAAAATGCTCTCTTTGCAGGTTCAAAATCCATTGATGTATTCTCTCCTTAATTGAAATGTCTACTCAACTATAAAATGATCACCTTGCTAAAACATATTATTTTTTCATGATTTTAGTTTGTTAATATGTTTTTCAGCTTTAAACATTTACAAAAATCATGTTCACATTAGAAAGTAATTTTTCTCATTATAAGTATTATTTTGTGCAGAAATTTCAAACTAAGACCATAGTACAATATCTGCTTCTGTGCTTATTTAATTTAATGGCCATATTATTGCAAAGACCAAGGTTTAGTTATATTCTCACCAATATACTTTTCCTGTGAAAATAAAATTGCATATCTTTTTAAAATCCACCTGACTCACCTCGACCTCAATGCACTCATTAAGCTTCTTGCAGGTGGCTGAGATGGTCTCTGTAGTACCGAACTCAAAATACCACAGCTTGTTCTTCATTCTAAACAGATTGAAAAAAATAGGAAAAAAATCAAACAAGGGCACATGAAGGGAAAACACTGGCCTGAAAAAATATAAGGTCACTTTTTGGTGCTGTTGACATATTGAAGCTGTCTGTTTTTGAGTCATCTGTCAGTTGACAGTTTGGGGGTAATGTGACCCAGCAGGGCAAATCCAAAGCCTTAAGCTACATAAATCCTACCATTGTGTCAAATCTACATCCTAACTGTGCACATATAACATATTCAGTGAGTTCAACAAGGACATGGCACATAAAACATTGCAATCGCTGCTAAGGGCAACCGTCATTCAAAGCAACCAACAAGGCTGCGGAAGTGGCGCTGCCCAAAAGCGCAAAGGACATGTCAAAATGGATATGATGGTGTCTCACATCAACATTATGAAGCTCAACACTTTTAAAGTAGGAATGTGCACACAAAAAAAACTGACAGTTTATATATTTTCAAAATACATTCATTAGCCAGCGTATGGCAAAATATTTTTAACAAAGAGGAAATACTTTCCAAAAGCTGATGTAGATAAATAATAAATAAAATAATAAAATTTAAAAACGCTATTATTAAACTATTTATGGATCCCATAACCAGGGTTGGGTAGGGTTACTTTAACTTGATTTCAATTACTTTTGGATTATTACAATACCAAATATGCTAATAAAAGACAAAAAAAACTAAATATGAATAAAATTATGACTCACAACACGTGGTAAGCTTTCTCTCCTGGCTTTGATCTCTTTGATCTCCGGCAAAACTAACATAAAATGCGACAGAAACAAAATGAAAATAAATCCAAATAGCTTGCCAACATCATTTTTGCCGTTCCATGTATTTTGTTACTACCCAAGCATGCACAAAATTTTGTAATTTTAACGGTTTTCTCTAGCATCGCATCTCCATGGCCTAGATTTTTCTTTCCAACTTTGCTGTGACTTTCAAGCGTAGAAGAAGATGGAAGTAACCAGCAGTTGCATGAGTCAGATTTTTTCTTTTACTGCAATGTTTCTTTTTCCTCCTCAGAGGGGTTTGTCTTGCAAGTACGGCTGTGGTTGGCGCTATATTGGCCATGACTGGCCATGACCAGACAGCTCCAAGATACTTACAATCGGAGACAGTATTGTAATGTTTGCGGTGATGACTTGGGGGTTGTTCATCATTATTTTTTTTTGTGTGTGCTGATCTCTAGTCCATACTGGGTTAGTGTCACGATCATGTCAGTTGCCCGCTGGTTGCCCTCACCTGCACTCACTCTTTCAGCCCCAGCTGCCATTCGTTTCCGAATTATCCCGCTCCCTATTTAAGCGCATTCTTTCTGGTCACTCTTTGTCAGTCCGTCAGCGAACCTCAGCACATGCAAGGCAAGCACTTTTGACTTTAGCTCCCGTTTTGATTCCCACCTGTCCCTGCACCCTGCGACCTGTCCACCCACCTCGTCTTCCTGCCTGATTCCTTTCCCTGATTCCTGCTATCGACCCCCTGCCCTGGCTTCTCGATCGTCTCCGGTTCCCTGACGTGCTTCCGATCCCCGATCACGCTTCGGTCTCCTAACCTGGCTACCCGACTTGTTCCGATCCCCGACCACGCTCTGTTCTCTGTCCCAGCTACCCGACTTGGTCCGATCCGCGATAACGCTCTGCTCTCCGGCATCGGCTGTCCGACTCGCCACCTGTCACCGGCCGCGAGGGATTCTTGTTCCACCTGCCCAGCAAGCACCAGATCGCTGTTTATTTCCTCTTTCCCTGATCCCCCCGATTCCTTAATTAAGTGTTGTGTGAAACATTACGCATTTGAGTCTACTGTTTGTTCTGGTCGTGACAGGTAGGAGTTGACCAGATCTCTAATTTCCTCTTCCTCTCCTTTTATTACTGCAATATCATCATCAAAACAGAGGTTGGTGATGTAATATCCACAAATGCTGACTATACCTTCATGTTGGTCCAGGGCTTTGGTCGTGATCCTTCCCAGGAAGATGTTAAATAAAGTTGGAGAGTGAAAGCAGCCTTTTCCCAAACCAACTCTGGTTTGAAACCACTCTCTAACGGTACAGTTGATCAGTATAGCACTGCTGGTATTGGCGTACAGCTGTTCTATGGTCTGAACTAGTTTCTGTCCCATGTTGTAATTCTGCCTGGTTGCCAAGAAGGCAGCTATCTATACTCTCTCAGACGCCTTCTTAAAATCCATGAAGATGAGAGAGAGGTTTCTTCGGCAAGTACTGTATGTTTTCAGCCTGTGGTTTCAGCCTGTTCAGTACATGGACATTGAGCATAACTTCACCTGCATGGCTGATTAGATTGCTGGTTCTGTGGTTGGAGCATAGTTGTCAATGTATCTTTAATTGGTTTATAAAAAACACACACAAGCACACACACATGCATTCACTCTTGCATTTCCACCCAATGTTCATTGGAACAGTCTGATAATTAAGATTCCCCGCAAGGGTCTAAAACATCTCACCCTCCATTGCTCGCCAAGAGTTATAATGTACATTTCATGATATACACTATAATGCTAATCGGCGTGAAGGCAGATCTTCATTGACGCAACAGTGACAAGCGCATGTCAGGGCAGAGACTCCATGCTGCCAAGTTCATGAGAGGACAAAATTATTCTTCAATCTATGCTATATCGCTTTATAATTTTATCATTCTTACTCTAACGACTTAAAGTAAGCATTCATCATTAAGAGGTTTATTCTGTTCTTAATATTGAACACCTGCAAATCAGATTGCATAAATGCAATTTGTAGTTTTACTTTTATGAACTTTATCAGCATTGGGCAATAACATTGCTGTTCTTTGAGTCACACACCCTTTAGGGCCTATCTGCTTTTTGTTCTCGAGGAGGTTTAATGAAAGGGCTCAGGAGCGGCATTTGAGAACAGATTTAGAATTCTGCATTTTGAGGGATATTTTGTTTGTACAGCCCTCCTGTTCTCCTTGCAAGTTCCAAATTCTTTTATGTCTTCTCTCCTCATTTTGAGTGCCTACTAAAGTTATCGATCACTTTCAGCAGAACTCTTGAATCACAATTGAATATTTTTTTCTGATGTCAAAATGAAACTTCATGTGTTACAATCGTAAAGTTAAATAAATAAAAATCTAATAATTGTCAGCACACATGTGAAGTGGTATAATTTTTTCATTTCTGAAGGTTTGAAAAACATCAGCCTCTCAACATTTAGTTTTTGATTATTTCAACTGTCTTGCCCTCTTTGAAGTGGTGTGAGTAATTATAAAATAAGATGTCAGGAGAAATTTGATAAATTCAACAATTGTTCAAAAGTCTATACTATTGGTAAATCACTCGAGAGGGAATTTCTTTTCTCTTTTAATAATTTCTTCCCCCAATATAAAATGTGAAAATGCAGTGTTTAAACAAACAATTTGTTTAATGGATGCATTAAAAGTAATGGTTTTATAGGTAGGTTTTGATATACTTTTACTCCAGAAAACATAACATTTAAAAAAAAAATTCTCACAAGTTATTAGACATTACAGTTATTAATGTCTAAAAAAACAACTTTATGTTAAGGTAAAAAAAAAAATTTACCAGCTCGGTAGCCTAGATGGTAGGGTGCCCGCTCCGAGACTGGGAGGTTGCTGGTTGAAGCCTCGGCCGAGTCATACCTAAGACTTACAACCAGTGTCCCCTCAATTGCGCACTGCTCGCACATTCTCAACGCACAAGAAAATCTAGCCAGCGCACAAAAATGAGGGCTCAAAATTACTAATTAAGAAGCGACTTAAGTCAAAGTTACAGTGCATAAAGGTAAAAATACACGGGTTCCCCTGACGTTGTGTCCTAAATGCGGTATTTTGAAGTCAATGTTGAACAAAGTAGAAAAGTAAAGTTAGTAGAGTTTGTCGAGAACCGGCTTCTTTGGCTCGGCTCACTAAAAGGAACCGGCTCTTTCGGGTCCTAAACGGCTCTTCAGGTAGTTTTTGTTTCATTAACCCCAACATGTTCAAATATTATGTAAAACTATGCACAAACTGACCTAAAAGAAGGTGGGAATAGAACAAAAAAGAAAAAAATACCAAAATGAAAAAGTAGTGAAAAGCTGGGAAAAAAAGAAACAAAAGGAAGAGAAAAAAAGAAGGAAAGATTTAGGAAAAAGCCAGAAAAAAAAGAAAAGAAAGAAACATAGGAAAAAAGTAAATGGAGAACAAAAAAAAAAAAGTAACAGCTCGGAAAAAATAAACACAATGAGACTTTTTTTAAAGGAATTAAAAAAAAAACGTTAAAAAAAAAAACACGGAAAAAAGAAGAAAAAGTTTGTGTTGCATTCAAATAATTTCCAATTGTATTAGGTGAATCTTGTTGTCAACATTGTACTAAAAAATGTCACTAAGTCTAGTCCTGTATCTTGCAACCGACTAAATAAGCCCCTAAAAATATTAATATTCTGCGACAAAATTTATCAGGAAAAAATAAGAAATGGATATCTTGTGAAAGAATTGTAAGAACAAACGACGTTTGTAGACCGTACAACCTTTGCAATTGTACATGAGTCAATTCATTCAAAAGAGAAAAATAATTTTGCATTGCCGGAAACTCAGCAAAATGTAACTTGATGACACGTTTTGGACATGTTTGATAATTATTTCTCTTGCCACACTTGGGATTATGGTTGCTCACTGTTGTTTCAAGCGTTGCTCACCGACTTTGTGTGAACGCTCAGACCAGTGGAATATTAGAGGGAACAGTGCTTACAACATTGGTACTCATTGCCTCCCTGCTTGGTGCTCGGGATTAAGGGTTGGAATTGGGGGGTTTGGTCACATAATGACTCCCAACACAGCAGTTGGGTTTAAAATGGCGGCGCCCTGTTTGGCTGCGGCTGCATCGGCTCGCTACAGTTTAACCGTACGGGGCAGGTGTATCGACATATCGTTCTGTGTGCATGGTTACAAAGAATGACAATAAAAATAAATTCTATTCTATTCTATGAGGAAAGATAACAAACAATAAGAAAAAAACAACTAGTTAGTCATAAGATGGTGAACCTGTGCATTATACCATCTTGAACTTGAATGCAGTATTTTTCACTGCTTTAAAGTTTAGACCAGTCTACAACCACTACATATTAGCTTAATAATTCTTACATTCTTTTTTATCTAACTGTTTTTTCTCTTTTTGGTCTTATATTCCATGTTTAACCTCGGATGGTAAGCAATGTTCACGACGATGTTATCAATGACAATTAAGACAATTCAAATGTTCACTGATAGGGTGTGGTTTAATGACTGAAAGTCCTAAAGCCATCTGCTGCCATCCCTATCAGTGTGGCTAAGTCTACCTCAAGTCCCTTTCCTCACTTGGTTAGTCTGTGCCTTGCCATAATCAAATTTCATTTCTGTTCCTATTCATTTTGTTTTATTGTATTTTAACTATAGTGTGTGTCTCCATATTTGGTGCTTCGGTTGTTGGCTGGACACAAAGGGAGGGATTTCATTATTTTCTTTTCTTATTGTACACTGAATGCCTTATACAGCACTTTAAATTTAGATTTATTGCCTGAAAAGTGCTTCACAAATATATTTGATTTGGTTTTAAAACGAGTAAAGGGCTTCTATGTTATATTGCAGATTTTTTTTTTGTTTGGTTCTCATGATTTCTGCTCTGTAACAGTTGTTGTGGTAAAAGTATTTTATATTTTTATACTGTTAAAGGTTTTTAGATTGTATTATTTTTTTACATGTTTCACTTTCTGACCATTTCCTTAATATTGTGCAACCGAACGTAAAGTTGACATGTTGACATTGTTACATTTGTATTTTCTTTACATTGCTGCTTTTTTCTTTTTACTCTCTTGGCTTTTGTTCTGAAGCAGTTGTAAGAGAAATATTGATATTCATTTTTAATTTATTAAAGTTTGAGTTGTAGTTATTTGATAAAAAAATACCATAAGATTTTTAGTGCCTAAAATCTTTGTGTTGCATTTATCGTTAACATAAACCAACTCAAGGGGGAAGGTTTAATCATTCAATGATCATGACACTTCCAAGCAAAAACTATCGGTAGCGAATCCGAGTACTGCCTACCCGTATTGGCTAGCAGCCACAAATGTTCTGGAATTCTTCATCCCTTTCACAACGGCCAATCATATTGTGGTAGGAAGAGCAAAACAAGTTGGCGTTTCTGCGAGGCAGGAAAATTCCAGCTTTAATTTGTGGTTCGAAAGGGGCTCAAGACCCTCTCCCCAGGATACTTCGTCAGAGGGAGCAATTTGGAGCTAATGTGACATCACAATTAGGAACAGTCATGTAGCACCACCAGGAAAAGTGCCACAGCTCATTAACAGCTTCTCCTGGAGACGACCTACTCAAATGTAATTAACTTACATTCCACTAGTCTCTATATTCTTCAGCTTCTAATACTTTATAGTTGGTGCCAGTGGTTGTGTGCTAACAAAACAGCAGCTACTTCTGAGTTTTTGATCCTTAACAGATCTTAGATCAAGACGACTCTTATCTGTTTACTTTCCCAAAGACAGAGCACAAAAAAAAACAAGTCACAGTGTCACAGTTAGAGGGACTTGAGCAGGCCCAAACCCCATCCACTTGACTCCCGTTCTGTCACGATAAGCATTTTGTTCATTCTTAACATGAGCTTTGTCCTTTTTACCCTATGACCACACTTTGCAAAATGTACTAACTTAAACATATGGTGCCATGTTTTCCCATTTTTCACAGTATTATGTACTGATTTATTTTAATTTGACCTTTAGTGCGGAATTGTTTCAAGTACCGTTCTAATCATTTTCGCCTAACAGCTATAAAGAATTGAATTGTTTTGATTGTCATTGATAAAAAAGTAGTGAAAAATTGGATGCAACGAGATTTAAATTACTGTTACACCATGATTTTATATATATATATATATATATATATATATATATATATATATATATATATATATACTGGACTGTCTCAGAAAATTAGAATATTGTGATAAAGTTCTTTATTTTCTGTAATGCAATTAAAAAAACAAAAATGTCATACATTCTGGATTCATTACACATCAACTGAACTATTTCAAGCCTTTTATTATTTGAATATTGCTGATTTTGGCTTACAGCTGAAAAAAACTCAAAAATCCTATCGAAAAATATTAGAATACTTCCTCAGACCAAGTCAAGTCAAGTCATTTTTATTTGTATAGCCCTAAATCACGAAGAGTCTCAAAGGGCTTCACAGATTGTTACACTATATTACACAGACTATTTTCAACCGACAAGTAAAAAAAAATAATTTTATAACAGCAAAACTAAATCAAACATTTGAAAATGTCCACTGATGCACTCAGTACTTGGTTGGGAATCCTTTTGCACGGATTACTGCATCAATCCGGCGTGGCATGGAGGCAATCAGCCTGTGGCATTGCTGAGGTGTTATTGATGCCCAGGATGATTCGATAGCGGCCTTCAGCTCATTTGCATTTGTAGGTCTGGTGTCTTTCATCTTCTTCTTCACTATACCCCACAAATTCTCGATGGGGTTCAGGTCAGGGGAATTAGCAGGCCAATCAAGGACAGTGATGCCATGGTCAGTGCACCAGTTACTGGTGGTTTTGGCACTGTGGGCAGGTGCCAGATCATGCTGGAAAATGAAATCCTCATCTCCATAGAGCTTTTCAGCAGATGGAAGCATGTAGTGCTCTAAAATCTCTTGGTACACAGTTGCATTTACTCTGGACTTGATGAAACACACTGGACCAACACCAGCAGCTGACATGGCTCCCCAAACTATTGCTGACTGTGGGAACTTCACACTGGATTTCAAGCAACTTGGATTTTGCTCTTCTCCAGCCTTTCTCCAGACTCTGGCGCCTTGACTTCCAAATGAAATGCAAAACTTGCTTTCGTCTGAAAAGAGGACTTTGGACCACTCTGCAACTGTCCAGTGCTTCTTCTCCATAGCCCAAGTCAGACGCTTCTTCCGTTGTCTTGAGTTCAGAAGTGGCTTGACCATGGGAATACGGCTATTGTAGCCCATTTCCCGGACACGTCTGTGAACTGTGGCTTTTGATACCTGGACTCCAGCTTCAGCCCACTGTCTTTGAAGCTCCCCCAAATTCTGGAAGCGGCTCTTCTTCACAATTTTGTTAAGGCTGCGGCCATCTCTCTTGGTTGTGCAGCGTTTCCGGCCACATTTTTCCCTTCCAACAGACTTTTTGTGGATATGCTTTGAAACTGCACTCTGTGAACAGCCTGCTCTTTGAGAAATGTCTTTTTGTGTCTTACCCTCCTGATGGAGGGTATCAATGATGGTCCTCTGGACAGCAGTCTTCCCCATACTTGTGATTTAGTTTACTGAACCAAGCTGAGTGTTTTTAAGGCTCAGGAAACCCTCGCAAGGTGTTTCGAGTTAATTAGATGATTCAGGTGAATAGTTGAATAGCCTACTTGTATACTTTTTCATGATATTCTAATATTTTGAGATAGGATTTTTGAGTTTTCTTAAGCTGTAAGCCAAATTCAGCAATATTAAAATAATAAAAGGCTTGAAACAGTTCAGTTGATGTGTAATGAACCCAGAATGTATGACATTTTTGTTTTTTTAATTGCATTACAGAAAATAAAGAACTTTATCACAATATTCTAATTTTCGGAGACAGTCCAGTATATATATATATATATATATATATATATATATATATATATATATCTCATCTCATCAGCTGCACCGCTTATCCTCAGTAGGGTCGCGGGGATGCTGGAGCCCATCCCAGCAATCATCAGGCAGTGGGCAGGGGACACCCTGGACTGGTTGCCAGCCAATCGCAGGGCACACGGGGACAGACAACTCACTCGCTCAGTCACACCTAGGGACAATTTGGACCGGCCAATTCACCTGAAATGTATGTTTTTGGAATGTGGGAGGAAACCGGAGTGCCCGGATGAAACCCACGCATGCACGGGGAGAACATACAAACTCCGCACAGTAAGGCCGGGAGCTGGATTTGAACCCACTCAGGAGGTTCCCACGATCTCAGAACTGTGCCGCACACGTGCTAACCACTGTGCCGCCGTGCTGCCATATATATATATATATATATATATATATATATATATATATGAGAGAGAGAGAGAGAGAGAGAGAGAGAGATTAAAATTATTTGTAAAAAAAAAAACAACAAAAAACTTTAATTAAGAAAGTATTATTTGTTAAAAATGCTTGAGACAGTAAAATGGGCCTGTTCCAGAGTATTTAATAAGTAAATAATAAATCAAGCTTTCTACTTCACAGGTTTGACTGTAGCGGAACATTTTTGGAACTCAATCCCCGTGGAAAATGAGGGATTAATGCATTAGATATTGTGAATTCATTACTCAAAAAGCTGCCATTTTTATTCTTGGAAATTGCAAGTTCGAGTGTATTTTGTCACTCTAATTTGACACTTTACAAAAACATAATAGTAGGTGTCCTTAATACAAACACTCTCGTACATTTCTAAGAATGTAAACACATAAATATACTAATTTAAAGAGGCACAAATTTGTGTTCCTTCTGCAAATGTACTCCCCTTCACCCAAAAAGTATTTGTTAGTTAGTCCTAAAAACGGCGCTATACAGAATGGGATGAGGGTCAGAGAGGTGTAAGGGCTGATCCTTGCTAATCAGTTGATGACTTAATGTCCTTTGGGCCACTCTCACAAAAGAGAGCTAATGACGATCAAAAGGTCGAAGGTAAAGGAGGACAGCGTGCTTGTCAATTTGAAGAAATTAGGTCACCAGTCACCTTTCTGAAAAGATTAATAATAAATAAATTACAGAAGTAACTTATTCTACAAAAAAGAAGATAAAAAACAATTATATTGATGTGCTTGGTAATATTTGTTAACTGTGCAAAACAAAATCCAAATGACCATTCCATTTTTCAGTTTTTCTGTATTTGGCTATGTTTGGACACCCCTGAGCTAAGCTAAGATGAGCATGTATCACCAGTGTAAAAAATGGACCATCATACATTGGAGCTCTTTGCAGGTGGAAGAACTGGTTGCTGTTGCATCATAGCTGTACTAAGCTCAAAAGGGTGTTTATTTTCAATACAGAGCACACGGTCATAATACCTATGATCACTTCATATTTCAGTTTTTCCTTTTTAAAACAAAACAGCCTTATTATATTTATGCTTTGTCAAGATGGGGTGCTGAGTGCAAATTAATGAGAAATAAAATTAAATTTTTGGATTTTGACAAATGACACAGAGAAGGATAATTTTCAGGCGCTCTGAATACTTTGAATTATATAGTTAATGTTAAATGCTATTCTTGATCATGTAACTGTGTGTACCAAGATATAATAGCTCATTTAAGGATCTCATTGAATAAATATTATTAAAAAAGTGTCTGGAAAACTAATAAAAAATGGTTCTCAAGAAACAAAGTTATATTGTATCATATTGTATATAATAGACCAGAGGTCTCCAATTTGGTGCTTGCGGGCACCAAGTAGCCCCCTAAGAGCGCCAGAGAATCGTGCGACTTGTTCTGAAAATAGCTCCTCAGTGATGGGTCATGGTGATTTTCTAAGAAATTAGATTTTTAATTGGCATGGGAAATTGTTGAGATGAGTGTCTTTAAAAACAACGTTTTAATGGTTGACTATGATTATTTTAACCCCTTAATGTTCTGTCAGGCTGCCGACTTTTGATAAACAAATATGTGTCTTTACGATGTCACTAGAAGAAGAAGAAGAATAATTTACTTTTTTTGTCATTCTTTGTAACAATGCACACAGAACGAAATGTCGATACACCCAAAACTGTACCAAGCACTAATCACTCAATCAAGCTTAAACTCTTGGATTCAAGATTTTATGACCATTTTAAATTATCAGCATCACAGTCACATCCCGATTAGTCTGAAAAGAGACACCCGAAAACCATTAAGCCAGGGTAGCTCACCAAACCTGTCATCTTGCAGCCATCACATTCGTTGATAGTAGGCAAATAGGGCCTCCTTACATCCGCGAGAGTCTAGTGAATTTCAATCGTGTAAAATATTTACCTTATAGCACAGGATAATGCCGATAGATAAACAGAAATCTACCTAAAAGTGTTTCTTCTTTGTTGGACATTGCTTCTGGAAACTTGTTTGTTTGGCTCCAAAACTCCTCTTTAAAAATAAACAGACTTGTAAAATCATTCCCAATATGGTAGTTACCTTCTCCCCATTTAAAGGACACTTTTTTCGGCCAATAGCCGGCTTTTTTTACGGCCCACGTTGGCCTGTTATGGGCCTGTTTGCTAAAACGAATATCGACTCCAAAGGGTCCTAATATTATCAGCCAATAGTAACGAAATCAAATGATGACGGACACATTATTTAGCCTGTGAAATTTCCTACATAATTTTATGCCATTTTCCAGTGGTGTACTCATATCAAAGCCAAAAACAACATGCACAAGCCAATCCATAATTCATTTTTTCTCAACATCATTGCACACAAGTATGCACAATCATTGATTGACTTCTGGAAAGAGAATTTAAACCTTTACAACAGTGGCTAGAAAATTGGCCAAAGTAAAATACAAATTTGCAAAGTTTAAGTGTAGTAAAGTAGTCATCTTCAAATGGACATTTTTGAAAACATGTAAACCTACCGTTGGAAAAATGTGTAAAATACTATATTTAGTTTTTCAGATTGTGACCAAATTTGACAAGGTACCAGGTAAAGCTTCAAGCTAGTGTCTCACAAGTTTTCCAGCTAATGTGCCCATGATTCACTCATCTGCAGGCATTTAATCGCAAAAAAAAAACAACAATTCCGGCGAGGATAAAATCCTTCATTTCTGTGTGGTCTAACTTGGCTTACTCAATGTTAGTACAACGTGCAGTGATTACTTGAGTATGGGACAAAACTTCAGACTCTTACCTTTCAAAAGGGACTAAAACCGTCTATATTCGCCAAATGGTTCAAAAACAGCATTCAATTTACTTTGGGTACGTCTTAGATTGGGATTTTAGGCACCCTAACCCTAACCCTAATTGTACAGGAGCGTTAAGGGTTTAACTTTACCTACAATGATTCCAACCTAACAATAATGACATTGTAACGACTGTAACATGAGATGATTTTTTAGAAATGCATTTCAAACTTGAAGCCTTTCGCACTACTCAGTAACAAAAAAGTAGCTCTCTGGTTCAAAAAGGTTGGCGACCACTGATTTAGATAATATTTTTTCAATTTCTTAGAAATCCACGCATTGTTTTAAAAGCCAGGTCCTTAAACACAATCAGTGACTGGTTCCAGTTCCACTCTCGTCAAGTTAACATCATTGTCTTCATGTGGCCGCTTATATATATTTAGCCTGCCTAGCTTGTGTGAACAATCTCTAGCACCTGGTCTCATATCACACGTGTAGCATCCCATTTTCTAAGAGATTCTCTTAAGTCTCTGATTTTTTGGTCTAGTTTGTAGTGTTACCATACTTGACAAACTGCTTATTATATCCAGGATGATCTGATGGGTAATTAATTTAGGATGATAAAAAGGACACTTGACGAAAGACAAACGTGAAAACACGTCTATTGAGGAACAATGCTTCCATTTGTAGAAATAAATGTATAAACCCCAAATTGGACAGAAATTTGAAAGTGCGCCTTATAGCTTTGGCGCGTCTTGTATACTCCAGAATACAGTTGATGAAATTGGAAATGCATACCTTAATTACAGGTGTGTGCTACCACACAAGGTTTTACGGTATACTATCGCAGACCGAAATAACAAAACATTGCATGCAATGGGATTTGTACACAGGTAGTGTCCATGAGAATGCCAGCACTTTATCACTGGAGCACCACGAGTACAGAGAACATATGAAAAGGCTTTAGGACTTATTCATTATAACACTATTTTTAGAGTGCCAGAAAAGGTGATTTGCATAGGGCATTTTGTTCTGCGTCTTGATAGGTCCAACAGTCTCTCCACTACTGCACGAACTAATATTAAAGAGAAAGTCTTTCAACAAATATCTATTCAAGCTCTTTTATGTATGTACATCTCAAACCGCAATGATATTGACCTTCAGGCGAAGAAGTGGAGGGACCGATTGCACTGAGCAAATCAGTGTTTCTGGCATCGTGAGTAAAAAGTGTGATAATGAGCAAAGATCTAATGCCTTTTCGTGCGTAATCTGTATCACTGGTGATTACGTGTAGGCTTTCTCACTGCTGCGACCTAGGTTTAGATTCCTGTTCCAATGATTCTTATGCAACTATTATCAGTGACACTTATTGACTGCATTAATATACACCGTAAGGGTATAAAGAGCCCAACGGTTATACATGAATTAGCAAAATGCAGTCTCAATTTTATGCGCCTTCTGTATGAAAAATATATGACAATTATTAGCCGTACGCCTTATAGTGCGGAAAAAATATGGTAAAAATTCCCTTGGATATATGCCATATAAGTGGTTAGCGCGTGTGCGGCACAGTTCTGAGGTCATGAGATTGAACCTCCTGTGTGGAGTTTGCATGTTCTCCTCGTGCTTGCGTGGGTTTCCTCCGGGCACTCCGGTTTCCTCCCACATTCCAAAAACATGCATGTTACGTTAATTGGCCGGTCCAAATCGTTCCTAGGTGAGAATGAGCGAGCAAATTGTCTGTCCCTGTGTGCCCTGCGACTGGCTGGCAACCAGTTCAGGGTGTCCCCTGCCCACTGCCCAAAGATAGCTGGCATGGGCTCCAGCACCCCTACGACCCTACTGAGCATAAGCGGTGCAGATAATGGATGGATGGATGGATATGCTTTTTAAGACATTAGCACAAGAATACATCATTCCATGTATTTTGTCATATACTTTGTAGGGTACTTTGTCGAGTATTTTGTCGCAACAAAATGTTATTCAGATGAGAGGGCAGGTCAAACTGGTTGAGCTTTTCATCTATTGGTTGATTGGTGTAGTAGCTGATTAGTTCATCACTGGTCAACCAATAGGTAAGAAGCTTAAGCAACTGGGCCGCCTTCTCATTTGAATGATCACGAAAGAATAAATACCAAAATAAATGAATGACAAAATGCATTAAACATTTACTCAATTACATTTATGTCATATATTTAGGTATTACTTATGTGTTCATTTATATATATGGCATATATCCAGAAATCCATTTATTCATACATGTATTCCTGTATATGGCAGGATCGGTCCTCCATAAATTTGTAGCAAATAGTTTGTAATATTTTCCAGATGTGTAGATAGAATAGAATATACCTTTATTGTCATTGTTACAAAATGGGTTAACATATTGTGACAACGAAATTGGGCATGACACTCCAGTTTTACACATTCACAGTGAGGTATGAGCCAAGAAGATAAAGGAACAGAGAAGATGCCCAAATGTCAGAGGCCACCTCTGTGAACAGCACCACACTGTATCAGTGAGAGATAAGCTAAACTTGGCATAGATGCACCCTACAGTTTCTGTTCAAACAAGCTCTGAATAGCAAAGTAGCTTAGCTAGCATAATGCTGATGTTGTATGGTGTGTACTCATGTGATAAATCCCCAAAAATGAAGCAATAAAAGTTGTAATGAACAGTTTTGGGAGTAACAAATTACAAGGGAACGCGTTTCAGGAATGCAATCTTCTCGTTAACGAGCACAGAAACGCGTTAGTAATAACATTTTGTAACTCAACTGTTGTTACAACGTGGTGCAATACTGGGCTACTTTTAAAAAGCAGATCCCTGATTAAAATTTCAGATTACCAGTATCTTTCCCTCCATGGCGCTCAATGTAGAATGCAACCCATATTTTGGAAGGAATGTGATGTTGAACACACATTGTTAATACATACCTACAAAATACAACCTAAATAAAGTAACAGTGGTGGTGTTTCAAGCGCAGAGTACGAGGAGACGTAAATTCTCCCTAATCTGATATTCCACTACCATGTACACTCACATCCAAGCCGTATTTAAAGCGATAAAATAATGAAATAAGGGGGTCAGTTTATATGCGCATATTGGGTTGCGTGTCACCAGTAGCGAATGGTAGGCAGGGAGCGGGGAGGGATCATGGCATATACAAATGGTAAATGGTCTGTATTTACATAGTGCTTTTCAAGTCACTGAGAAACAACAAAATCAATAGGGCAAACATGAGCACAGAATTTATGGTAAAAATTGCTGAATTTTGGTCTTTTCATTCAGATATTTTTTTCTGCAATATATGCCGCTGCAATAATTCTCCAAGCCTGGAGAAAAAAAATAAAGCGTCTGAGACATTGATATAGATTATAGAACATTGGTTTGTAAGCCCTCAAGATTGCAACAGACATATGTTTTCATGTTCTTCCTCAATTTATTTTGTTATGTGGCTATTTTAAGCAGTTTTTGGGTGTAGGGTTCAATGTGAGCATTTACGGCAGTTTGTAACTGGATAGTTGCTTTCAGAGTAACACGGTACTTTTGGTAACCTGGGAGTGGGATTCGGGGGGTTAACGCATTTACTTTTTAAACAAAAATAACTAGAAACTGTAACTTATTACTTTTTCAGTAACACACTCAACACAGGGAATGAATGTGAGTGAGTAGTGTTAGATTATTAAAATGTGTCACTGAGTATGTTGTCACTTTCGCATGAGTTCTCCAGCTATATTAGTCTTATTATTCAATCATAACATTATTACTTTGATAATCACATTTTTCATTTAGTTGTAATAAATCCAAATCATATTTATCCACATATTTTATGAAGTATTTACTCGCTGTATTCATAAGAATGTTTCTCTTCCATATCAGTGTACTTTCCCAGCAAATTAGCCTTATCATAAAACCTTAAATATTCAGCTACGTGCAGTTCTAATCTCTTGTACATTGTACAAGTTTTTTTTTTTTTGCCTTGTAATGTAGGTTCCCGGACATCCCTGTTATCGCTTAATTTTCCATTTTGCAAATCCAGAGCCCTTTCTTATAAAAACTGTGTGCTTTTTGGTGGGAGAACACTCTCCAATCAATTGGTCCAGATTGCACTCTGTTTTATTTATTTTGTAATAAATGTCCTTAACTGAACTGCTTCTCTTAGGCCTTTCATTTCTTTGTCCAAATACTCAGCCAAATCCAAAAGTTGAACATGTGGCGAAACACGGATTGTTGTACACGAACAGTAGAAAATAGCACAAATAAGCCTTTTTACTATTGTCCCTACCAAACTCCTCGTTTGGTCAATGGCGATCAATAATTAAGGCACTCGTGTGCACATAAATAAATATATAATAATAATCATATTTTCAGTGAAACTGCTAAAAAAGGAACGTAATGTGCCAGGGGGATCACCACAATGGAACAGTTGCTGCCATCAATCACCTGTCTCTAGCTCTCTGCATGATCATTCAAAGACGAACAATAGCCTTCAGTGTTGGCTTACTGTAAATAGTGTTGATTAGTGTGTCACTAAAGTGTCACTTTAGCACTCTTGCTGGGGGCTCAGTGTGACAGAGGTCATAAGTAGCTCACTTGTCACTCAAATAGTCTATTGGCATTACTGAGCAAGATTCCACCCTTTGTTATCATTTATGCCAGGGATGGGAAAACTTTTCTTCTGGAATTTTAAACTGTTAGTATTGAGTTGTCGCTGATTGCAAAAAAAAAACATTAACTATAAGCACTATAACAGATAGGACTGATAGTTAGTCCTTAATCCAAAGCAAAATTTTAAATAACATTTTTACTTTTTAAAGTCCAGACTATAACATTGCATACATTTACAGTGTTCATTTTACCTCTGAAAAGTGATGGGTCCCGGGGACTCGCATGCTCAAAAATCTATGGGTCCCAACAGAGATCTATGGGTCCCCAAAATTTAGTGTTATCGAGGTTAAAATCGTAAATTGGCGACAGATATATAGTATAAATCTATATATTCATTCAGTTTTAATCATCAAATTATTAATTCATTTTCTGCATCAAATAATTGTTGGTAAAATACCGATTTAAGGGATAAACACAAACCTGTCTTTTTTTATTTTCTCCTTTTACACTTCCTTTTTTTCTAAACTTCTTTATTCAACATAATTCGCAATATCAATCATCAAAGCTAGTGAGCCGTTTGAGAGCCGGCTCTTTTTAATGAGTTGAGCTAAAAAAGCCGGTTTTCTAAAAAAAGACGGACTTCCTTTCACTACACAACTCGAACTCGTTGGCCGAGATCGGCGTGCAGACGAAAACTCGAACCGCGAGACCAAAACAACAATGGCGGATCTGCCTGAAGAAAAGTTTGGAGTGCAGTAAATCTTTGTTAAAAAAAAGTAATCGGGTAATAATGACAATTTTGTGGCAAAAAGGTTGCGTCCCGGGGACGCACGTTGATTTGAGATTATGCGTCCCCAGCAAAAATGGTGCGTCCAGGACGCGGGGATGTGGGCAAACGAGAACACTGCATTTAATGCAGTTTAAAAATGAAAGCTATTGATTTAGAAAAAACAAGTGCAAATGGGAGGCACACCAACTACTAGAAGATTATCATTCACATTGTTATTGCATTTAAAGAACATAAATCATGCAGGCAAAATATGGGCAATTTTTGTAGCTTGAGGCCGTATATGGCTCTTTTTATGAGATAAAATAGAAAGTGTTCAATTATTTGATAAATATATTCATGCAGCTCGACCAAAGCACCTAAAGTAATTGGATTGGGTGAGTTGTGGGAATGGGCGGAGCTATACTAAGGGCGTACACACTCTTTCTCCTCGCCCAACGCTGTCTGCAACGAAGGTAAAAAAGTTGGAATCCTCGTTTGCAGAATTTTGTGACATTTCTAAAAAAAGGACTGCTTGCACATGGTTTTGAAACCATAATTCAGAACAAAAATGGCAGTCAAAATGAGCCCCAACATTCTTAAGTAACTGCAGGAGGGAGATATATTTTAAGTGGTATGATTATATTGATATGGGACACTGGCTCCGTCATTATTTTTTTAATAGATTTGACTAACTCATCAAACATCACAAAGAGAAATAAAATGTGCTGAAAATTAGCTTTTGTGTGTTTAATTAAGTTTTGTCTTAAAATATATGGTGTGGCTGTCCCAAGAAAAAAAAGTAAACATATTTTTGCTTTTATGGCTCTTTGGGTCAAAAAGGTTCCCAACTCCTGTGCTGGAGAGAACCTTTTTGGTGGTGATATGCTCCTCGGCTTGAATCCCTAAAGCATGTGCAGAGTATTTTAGATGAGTGGTTCCTGAACTGCGAGTCGAGGTGTGTGTTGATGACGTAAGTGGCGACGTTTGAAGGCCCCCTGAATTAAAAGTCCCCTTCAGTACTGGGAATCGGAGAATTGTGATCTTTCAATTATTTACAAACTTCATAAGATACATGTATGCACCCCTGCTTCGTCTGTACAATATAAAAGAGTTTTTTTCAAAAGTAAGTAAAATTGTCACAAAAAAGAGTCAGCCTGGGTGTCATGATTACTGATTCGGGGCACCTGCGGCTGCCCCGTTGGCGCCAACAGCCCTGTTCGCTGATTGGCTTGATGACTCTTTTTAAACCCCCCGTCTTCCAAGAGGAAGCTGTCAGACCGTCTGCGAACCTATGCTTTCAGCTAGGCAAGCTCTGTACCATCCGACATTCTCCTGCCCTGTTTTCTCCTGCCTGATAGCTGTTGCCGACCTGTTTCTGGACCCGTTTCTGCCTTGCTCCTCCGTCTGGTCATCGACCTGTTTTCCCGGTGCCTACGATTACCCTCGCTCGACACGGAGGTGCCACTTCCGTGTTCCTGCCATCAGCTACCCGTGACCGACGATCATCGGCTCGTGGAAGCAAGCACTGCTCTCTTTCTCAATAAAACTGAGTAAAACGAACGCTATTGGGTCCTGTCTCCGTTTCTGGCTTGTGACACTGGAAAAAATATTGTTCTGAAATAAAAATGAATAAGCACTTCTTTTAAAACCTCCTTATCTCAATTTTTCACTTTTTGCATAAGCACAAAGTAACAGAGAACAATTCACGATACACTCTTACTCTGTTGCTCTCTTAATACACAAATATACTTTTTTTTGTATTCAGAGCATATTTTACACCACACAGTTTTATTGCATGCACCAAGCATGTTACACATTTTTTTGTCCACATGATGCTGTATTTGAGGAAATGAATCATCTTGAAGCCCCTACATGTGTGGAGCATTTCCATCACTACTTTTTGGCAACTTGAGGCCTGAGCAAATGTGATGTCATTTTAACTCGGCAGTAAGTGTTAAAATGGCCGTCCAATGAGACTGATGATAGTCCTGTTTTGCTGCTTAACTTTTTCATAAACTCAATAATAAATATGTTCGGTTATGCGAAGTAGGACGGCATGGAACTTATGGTAAAGAGTGTTGATGTCGCTAAAATAGAAATGTAAACAGTGGTGTCTTGAGATTCATTTTTTCCAAACATGCATTAGTTTGCCAAATCATTGATAACATTTAAAAAAAAAAGCTTTAAATCCAAAGAAAGCATTGTTAAATCACTGCAGCAGTCTTACTCAAAAAGGAACATCTATTTTCTATTGATGTGACATGACAGTATATAGTGTGTCAAAGATCAATATAGAGATCCAGCTGGGAGGTCAGCTATGGGTTTGAGTTGATTGGCTTACATATCCAGATTAAAAGAGCAAGATCGACAGTTGCCTTTGCAACATAACTCAATCATCGCAAGCAAAATAGTGTATTTCAAAGCTAGTCGCTCAAAATTTGAAAAATTCCGTGCAAATAACCTGCTGTTGAACTTCTCAGGGTGTTTCTCTCTCATCAGATGAAAACGATGGGCAATGGAGGCATCCTGTGAAGAAAATAAATCACCATAAATTACAGCCCATTTCTATAGTGTTGCTTGTTTGTAGAGTTTATTTGTGGGATAATCCACCAAGTATCGAAAACTGCAAAAAGTAGACTGTTATACAGCGAGGGATTACGGTAAATCAACTCCTAGTGGTCAAATATTACCCAGTGTCCTTTAATAAGCACTTGA